>NC_142009.1:200681269-201359603 GCF_049901735.1 Notechis scutatus
CTTATGGTGTCACTTGGGAGATTGTGGAGTTGCTATGACCTGAAGGGGCTTCCCAGAAACCTGCAGCCTCTCAATTCCTTCCTCTCCAATTAGTTCTTTCTAGAGACTTACTGCTGATAAGTCAGTATGGCCATGTGGGGGATGTGGCTTATATTAACAGCTGAATTGTATTAGCTGTAAAAAAGACTCTGCTAGAGAAATGTCAAGTCATTGTTTGGGTCCAGATTGCTGAAAAGAGGAAGGAGAATTTTTTTTTTTTTTTTTTTAAAAACTATTTGTGCTGAAGCATGAGGTTACCCAGTTCATGCATCTGAACTGAGAACAGGTAGGAACAATCTCTTCCTGGAGCCAACCTGAGATAGACTGGCTATTTCTGGAGCCTAGGAACTGGCTGCCAAGTTGGTGGGCAGTTCCTTTATATAGGCCTACCAAGAGCTTTATTTATTTCTGTATTCATATTTACGTCCTGCCTTTTCTTCAAGAGCTCTGGGCAGCATACATAGGAGCTTCTTCCAATATTTTCCCACAACATTAATTTTATGGGGCAAGTTGGGCAAAAAGAGAGCAAAGGGACCAGATCCATTTTCCTGTGGCTGAGGATGGACTTGAACATGGGCCTCTCTAATGCTAGTTCAACTCTTTAATCACTACATTACATTAGCTCTCATTGGTTTTTATATTGTGAAGCTAAGTCTTTTAATCTCTGTGTTAAAATACATGTCATCATAACAATGGTCAGCTATCTCTAATATCATTTTTTAAAAAATTTTCTGTTAAACATGTCAGATTGTAGGTTTTCTTTGGACAATCAACTTTTTTGGCAGTTTGTTTTGTCAATTATTTGAAGCTAATTTTGCTTCCGCCTATTGTGCTTTCCTTTTTTAGGCACACCCTAAAGTATGTGACAAATTAAAAGCTTTAATGGTAGAATGGTCAGAAGAATTTCAGAAGGACCCCCAGTTCAGCTTAATATCAGCCACCATTAAATCTCTTAAGGAAGAAGGGGTTGTGTTTCCTACAGCTGGGACACAGGTAAGAGGTTAGAATTCATTTATGCCTACAAAAGTTTGGGCTTTTAGTGCTAACAGGAGAATGACTGAATTTAACTTTTGAATGTGACCTCTATCCACATTCAGTTATCCACATTTTAATGGCATCCACCAATACAATTTTTTCCACAAGCACTTCCCACACAGGTACAACAGAGCTGAGAGATGCTCTGTGGTGCACAGGGCAAATGGGCCTTGGGATGAGTAGACGCTCATAATACATTGTTATTCCTACTATATAATATACACAATATGTATGTAAGATTATTTGCTTCATAAACACTTTTAACATTGATTGGAGTCTTTGCAGAGTTGGATTATACTCTGTGTTGAAGTGAGAATGATTACTATAGAATATTAACCCTGCTTTTGAAAATGTGCAGAAACAGTTTTCAGATCTAAAATGCAGTTGTATCAAATGAAGCACTAAAATGCTTATAATATTTGTGTTGCTTAGACAAGGAAGTGTTCTGTACCAAATCCAAATGTATAAGAGCAGATATACCACAGCTTTAAAAACAAGGACATATGGTTTATCCATATTTGGGTTGTTTGAATGGACCTGGCAAGTATCCACAGCCATTTGCTGTGAGAAAATGACTTAATCTAATAGGCAGCAGTCTTTCTCCAGGACCAGCTCAGCCTGTTACTCGATTTGTTTTTGTTTCATGACCAGCTCAAGGTTGACTCAGCCTTTCATCCTTCTGAGGTTGGTAAAATGAGGATCCAGATTGTTGTGGGCAATATGCTGACGTTTTAAACTGGTCAGAGCGTGCTGTAAAATACTATGGAGTGATAGATAAGTCTTAAGTGCTATTGCTATTATTATTAATAGTCAATATGTGACTTTGGTTCACTCCCAAAAATGATAACTTCTCTAAGCACCTGTTGGGTATGATTCCTATGTTTTCTGACTTTCAACAATTAAAAAATACTTAGCACAAAGTAAGCTAAAATAATAGCAGTATTGTTTTCAAAGTGCAGGCAAATATAGAACTTTTCCCACTTGAAGTAGCATGTTTATATTGCAAGTATATTTACAGAGTCCCTCAGCTGCTGCCAAGAATGGTGCATCATCAGGCAAAAACAAAGAAGAAGAAGATATAGCTAAAGGTAAAACTTTAGTCATCAGTTCTTGAGTGATAACAATATTTTACATGTTTCTAAGTTTGTACTTGGGAACATGCTTGATGGTTAAAATGTGTGACATTTTCAGCTGAATACAAATTCAACTTGAATCTTTGCTATATGGCCAGTAATAGCAAAGGAAAGTTTGAACAATTGTATTTTTTTAAACTTTGTGAAGGAAGCAAGGAAGCTATAAAGGAAACAGATGTATATCTCAGCAAATGCATTTTTAAAATGCTTTTGATCTGCTTGGAATTCTAAGGATGTTTGCCATTTCTTAAAACAATTTTCCAAAAGTATTACCATTTTATATTACAACTTGCCAGTTTCTGATTCTGCTATTTTTAAATATTTTGCACATGTTTGGAGTTATTAGATGCTCATAACCCTAGCTAACAAATAATAAGTATAATTATTTGAGTTGGATTTGATTTCACTTACACAATATAAATTGTATATGGATTTCCTCAAACCCGTTTTTTAAGAATTTTTGGCTTACGCTTTGTGTATTGATTGAGTTTCTTCTTGTTGCCTGGTTTTGAATCTTTTCATCTTTTTGGTTTGTTCACAATTCATAAGCTAGAAACTCTCATCACAGAAAATTTCAGTCATATTGACCCTATTAATTAGAGGCATTAATGCTCTAAGAACTATGTGTGACTTAATCATGCTTTTAATAGCTGTGTGTGACTCTGGTCACAGAATTCACACCAACATGATGACACTTAAATCAGTCAGACTGCCATGGCAATTTTGTTCAAATCCTGCTTTTGGAAGAATGTCCATATATATTTGGATGGGACCATATAATAAACAGGTTCAGTCAATCTCTAAGCAGTTTACAGGATATAGTTAACCTATGCCTTATTTAATAGTTACTATATGAACGTCTGTATTTTTCTACAGTACTTTAAGGTGGTGAATTTGTATATAAAATTATAACTACTTGTTATACTTATATACAAGGCTGCAACCTGTTTTGTCTTCCTCCTCCTAGTTATACTGTAACACTTCCTGCCTCGACAACTTCAATTTTCAATCTATAATAGTGGTGATAACTGTGAAGCATTTTGAGAAATTAGCATCTTGTTTCCCACAGTCAACAGAGCTTGGATGTACTGAGTGGCTAGATTCAGTCATCATGCTAAGTTTAACTGGTTTATTGAGTAAAAGACATGGCTGTATTCACATAGCTTGCTAAACTAAAACTAAGAAAACTGCATGACAGCTTTCTTAGGTTTTTTGGAGCATGTTTACAAGTAGAGTTTTTGGAATGTCCCAATTATTTTCTAATCTCAGCATTGGGATGTACCTCCATTCACAGATCAATTCATCCAGAATTGGCTATATGTACTGATAGTCCTCCAGTTACGACCACAATTGAGTCCAAAATGTATGTTTCTAAGTGAAACATTTGTTAACTTTCCCCCATTTTAGATCTTTCTTGCCACAGTTGTTAAGTGAATCATTACGGTTGTTAAGTTACTAATGTGATTGTTAAGTGAATCTGGCTTCCCCATTGACTTTGCTTGCCAGAAAGTCGATCACATGACCTTGGGGAACTGCAACTGTCATAAATATGAGCCTGTTGCCAAGCATCTGAATTTTGATCACATGACCATGGGGATGCTGCAACAGTCGTGTGAAAAGCAGTCATAAGTCACATTGTCAATGTTGTAACTTTGAACAGTCACTAAATGAACTGTTATAAGTCGAGGACTACTTGTACAAAGTTCTGAATGAGCATCTTTGTATATTTTTGATGCCCGAAGCTAAAATCAAATGAAAAGACACTTGAAACATTTTAGAGAGCTTTGTGCTACATCATGCCATGCAAGTAATTCACATAATTTTAACTGGCATAAAATGTGCTTCTGTTCTTCAAATTTGTAGCTATTGAATTATCTTTGCAAGAACAGAAGCAGCAGCAGCAAACCGAGACAAAATCTTTATACCCATCTGTAGACGTTCAGCATAGCCATCAAAAGCTCTCAAGAAAAGTGCGAGCCTTGTATGATTTTGAGGCAGTCGAGGATAATGAACTTACCTTTAAGAGTGGCGATATTATTGTTGTTTTGGATGACAGGTATGTTTGTATTTTTATTATTTGTATTCAGATGGGGATTTATTGCAGTTAAATATGTCTTTTAATATGCTACCTGCACTTTGAACAACTGCCTCAGTGATTATTTCCAAACTTTTCTATGAACAAGGTTGATTCAGTTCAATAAACTACAATTTATTTACTATTCAGAAAATTTCCATAGCCATCATTTTCAGTAAAAATGCACTCTCCTTATTTGAGTATAAATTCAGTGCAGATTCTTCAGCACTCAGATGTGGCTTCATTGTTAGTTAGGCTATACCATATAAAATTATTTTGTTAGGCCTTTTTTTCCAGAATAACTTTTACGGAAAAATAGAATAATGATCTTAGAGCCAACCTGATGACAATCAAGTTGATATATATTTGTAAAGTTATTAGAGACCGAAGACATTGCAATTTAATTATTGTTTATGGCTGCTTGGAGAATATTTTGCCAGAGGTTCTGAAAGAACAATTATCAACAGCTTTTCCAATTATATTACTCCACCAGCTCACATTCCCTATTAATTGAACTTTTTGCCTTTGAACTTTTAGAGAGAGGTTACTATCCTGATTTTTAACTTATTTTAACTATTAGCAAATAGAATAGAAAGTATGCTGATCAGTATATCCTTGAGCATTATTTTTATGAAATTTTTTATTAAAATGAAAATCCAGCTTAAATTTTAGTCTTTAAAAATGATTATTTTTTAATTTGCCTTGTCTGTAAAAAGTTATCATTTTTTTAAAAAGGGTATAGGAACCACTCTTGTTCATGTATAGCTGGTACTGTTTGTGCATTTAAATCATGACCTACACCTTGTAATAAAGTTAAAAGGCCCAAGATTAAAAACTATTGTAATTGCTATAACTCTATCCCACTTCCAAAGTCTATTTAGAAAATTATTGCCCTTAATTGTTTTGGATGAATTGGGTCTTTCTGAGCCAGATGAAGTTTCAAAGAGAAAAAAATAGGCATTGCTAAGAGCTGTTTCTCATTAGTTTGTATTTCCTAATGGATAGCTTCTCATCGACATCTTTATAGCCATAACTTTCCCCACCCTTGTGTCCTCTAGATGAATTGGAATTATAACTCTCAGAATCCTTGGAATTACAGTCCCAGCATATATTGAATACATTAAATTGAGAAGATGACATGCATCCTTTTTTTAATCTTGTAAAAATGAAATGACAGCCATTTTGGTGAAGTGGTGAAGTAGTGACGCACTAGGCTAGAAACCAGTAGACTGTGCATTTTAGTTCCACCTTAAGCACAAAGGCAGCCGGGTGATCGATGATTTTATGCTGGGGGTGGAAGAACAAAAATCTTAACATCAGGTTTTAATTTTCATATGTGTGTTAAAATATCCTTTTTTTTTAAATTGTGCAGTGATGCCAATTGGTGGAAAGGAGAACATCACAGAGGAATAGGATTATTCCCTTCTAACTTTGTGACCCCTAATTTAAATGATGAGCCTGAGACAGGTAAATTTAACAGAAATTTGATTTTCAGAACACTTCAGGTATCATATATGTAATATCATCCCATTCTTGTTCAGGAAACTACTAAAAAACCTGAATGATTTGTCCAAAGCTGCTAAGAATGCTGGATGGTTTTCTGCCTTGTAATGCCCACTCCTGTTCTAATTGTTAACTCACTGTTACTTAATGTTCAATAATCAGAAGGTCTTGCACTTGCTGAGAAGTAATTTGTCTCATGTCTGTTAATGGTGTATTGTTCTGGAGCTGCATATGGAGATGATACAAATTGTATTCATGAAGAAAGTTTATTCTTAAATGTCATGTTCATGATCTAGTGTTTTTACTGTTGCCAGACAAAAGTATTCTAATATCATGAGTCAGACACTGCTATAATCATGATTTGAAGAGTAATTTGCTCTGAATTATGCATTTAGATACAAAGTGCTTTTATATTTTAGAAGAAATATTTTGAAATCACACAAACAGAATTTAAAACTTATTTTCTCTGTGTTTATATATTCTTCACCAGGGATTTCCAGCCATTTGGGTTAATGAAAAATATCCCAAACTACCAAAACATGTATTGAATATCCATGGATTGATTAGGTTATTAAGCCAAACATCTCAAGCATCTGGGTTATTAAACTATGAAATGCCTTCCAGCCTTTATATGATCTTTATCCTGATATTTATTTCAGTCTCTAACTTTACCCTGTGTTGCATAATATATGCCACCCAAAAGTGTTTTTTTGCCTCTGCATACCGTAGGGTTTCTTGCCACACACTACTTTACAAAGATACCCAAACTAGATTAAAAACATTTAAACAAGTACTGAACATGATCCCTTCTGTATTAGCTGTCTTAACTAAAAAGCTCAATTTCCAAAGTTTGCTCTTCTTGCTGTTTGTTTGTATACAGTAATCTAAGTTGTTAATAATCCGAGTTGTTAGGTCTGTCTTCGAATCTGAACATGGGTTATATTGACAAAAATTGATTGTATGCTGAGAAGCTAGATTTGGAGGAAGACTAACGTTGTCATGGTCTTTACGCAGTGCCTATAGACAAGGATGCTTCTGAAGACACTACTGAAATTACAAAACCTGAGCCAGAGCCAGTGTACATAGATGAGGTATGCCTTGGCTTTCCACCAGCATAATACATTTTAGGCAGCTTTTTCTTTGAAGAAGCTACCATGTCCCCTTGCCACAAAATGAAGTTGGTACTGGGTTTTGAGAATTTGAACTCACAATTTGAATATCTTTCTAAATATATATTTCTCCATCTTCCAGAATAAGATGGATAAGACACTGCAGTTACTTCAGAGCATAGATCCAACAGATCCTAAATCTGATTCTCCTGAACTTCTGGATTTAGAAGGTATCACTACTGCTAAATATGATTTTTTTTTAAATTGTAATTCAGAGCTATTGTCATTTTCATGTTTTTCATTTGAAAGGCAGGTGAAATTCTCTTTTCTTTTTGCATGCTAGGCCGATTATCATTCACCTGATTGCATTCACCTTTTATTTATGAACAATTAACTGATCAGATGTTTGTATTTTACTGTTCATAGATGTCTGTCAACAGATGAGTCCCATGATAGATGAAAAGCTAGAAGAAATTGATAGGTAAGGCAGTTCTGTAATGCTTACAAGTAAAAAAAAATGCAATTTATATTTAAATAGTACAGTGTATGAGCAAAAAATAAGATGGGTCATCAAACAGCTTCAAAAATTCAGATATCCTACCTAGTGTAATAATTGTGAAAACTAAGCCCAAAGGACTAAGTGTAGTATGTCATATGCAAACTGGCATGTGACATATTTAGGAGTTAATAATTTATTTCCAAGAACCTTTCCTGTCTAGGCTGAAGTTTTACTGGGGGTGCTTGATGCTCTCTGAGTTTGGTTGTTTTCTTGCTGATGTTTCATTCATTGCATCATCATGCTAGCACTTGGGTAATGAAATGTCAGCAAGAGAACAGCCAAGCTCAGAGAGTACCGAGAATTCCTCATTTGACACCTGAGCTGCAAATATTCTTCCTTATGAATTTTTTTTTTACTCAAATTAAGCAAAACCAATTGACCAGTGATAACTGAAACTGCTTCATTCACTCGAATAGGAAACATTCAGAATTGTCCGAACTAAATGTGAAAGTGATGGAAGCTTTGGAACTCTACAATAAATTAATGAATGAAGCTCCTATGTATTCTACATACTCAAAGATACAAACGGCACAGTATGCACCCACGGCAGCCAATGTTCCAGTGCAGGTGGGTATCTTATTTTTACTACCACTTTCTAGAAGGATTCCCTTCACATACAGTATAATGGTTGCTGCCGTGCGCACAAGAACAGATCACTGCAATATGAAGGACTTGAATTTCCACAAAGACTTTAAATGTCTACTGCAGAACGTGTCAGCATATGCTTAAACAGATGTAGATCCTACTTCTTAGAATCAATGAGTGTCAAGCAGTGTTGCAATTGCAGCTTTTCCATGAACCTTCAATGCAAAGAATTCTGTTTGTTGAAAGCAGCATTTCATGATATTTGTCAGTTCTGTCTTCTCCAGAACCCTTCAAAACAGTTCTCATAAAAAGAAGGTATTGCAAAACCTTGTATGCAGTGGGGGTTTTGTGAGTCTCAGTTAGGATTTAATTAAACATGTCTCCATCCAAACTTAATAAATGAGTGAACAGAGCTGCTTTTCCAGTATGACTCAGATGGCATATGTAAGACTTGCTGGGATAATGGGCAAAATATTGGGCACTATCCTCCCAAACACTCGATCTCCTTCATAAATGACATCTCCACATTCATATATCAGTGCACTTTGAGTTGCTTTATGGACTTTCAGTGAGACTGTAATTGAGAGTTGTTCCTGTGCTGAGTTAACATATCTCACAATTTGACATGCACCACTTCTCTGAATCTACATCCCCCTTTGATTTATTTAATTTGTGTTTTTCGTAAAAGAATTGCTGGGGGATGGAGTTTGAGGGAAGAAAAGTTAGAAGCGCAATTAAACGAACAAGTGGTTGCGTATTTTAGATGGATTTTACATAATACAGTATGAAAAGAATAGTTACTATGGTAACTGCCACATCAAAGATAGTGCATTCATCTGTTATATTTTCCATGAGCTCTTTGAAATGATTGACAGTATTTAGGATGTGAGGGGAAATAATGAGCATTAGATGAATATCTAATATTCTCTCACTTCAAGGTAATATTGTATTCAGTTGAAGACTAAAGAACAATAAGGGAACATCTACATTTAAAGGAGCAAATATTTTTATAATATTTAATCTCGACTTACACACCGTTTAATCCAAAAAAAAAAAAAACATTTTCTGTAAAAATGCTTTCTATATTACTTCAGTATTTTCTTCTTTCTACATTCATTCATTTAAACAGTTTTAAGACTATGTTTAGAAAAAAATCTCTTAAAGCAGAATATAGCATTTAAAGCCACAGTATATGATATAAATAACATTTTATTAAGACCTTATAAACATAATAAAAACACTCATTGCTAATAAATCAAGCATTTATTTAACTGTTATAAATTCTGGACTGATAAAAGATATTTTTTGCGAAAACAGCTATATAATCTGGACCATATGAGATTATCTTCATTTAGGGTGAAAATATGCTCACATTTTCTTCATAAAATGATAGGCCCAAAGTCCTCTTTTTAGGACTATCGGATTTAGTACATTTTTTAAATGAAGCACTCTAATTTATATAACATTTATGTCATTCTAATACATTTTGGAAAACATACATAATTTTCTTGCCATCCATGTTGTTCTGATAATCCTGTGACATTGGTCTGAGATACAAAAATTGCCCTATGCTTATTTTATAAGCTTTAATAATGTCCTGATGTAAACTTATTACTTCCAGTATAGCAGAAATATAAAGCAAGCTGCTTGAAATCTGTTGTAATGGACAATGGCGTTTCTTCTTGGGCTAAAATCATATTCAATCTTATCTGGCATATTGAAGGTTGCATTAGAAGTGAGCAGAGTTTGAGCAAGAAGAAACTAGCATCACTTAATGTTCTCAACCGAGTTACCCTTTTCATTACTTAATTTCCAAAGTGGGTATGGGTACATGCATGCTACAGCTAGGTAAATCTGATAAGCCCTTGATAAAGATAGTAGCCACAAAACAACCAGAACAAAGCTTCAGTTGTATTAAATAAGAATACAAAAGCTATAGTGACATTAAAATAGTGAAAAGCAGGATGCAGTGATCTGTTTGCAAATTTGCTTCAGGCCACCATAGCTCAGTGGAAAGTAAGAAAAGGTAGGGTCCTTTACAGTGCACCAACTCGTGTGCCACAAGCATGACCCTGTCACCCCACCCTCCAGCATCTGTTTTGAGTAATCATTTTCTTAAACCCCTGCAGATGATTCTTGCAAGCTCTGAAGGTTCATGGATTCATTCAGTGATAAAACTATTTCACTTCACGTTCAAAGTTCTTTCCCCTCTCCCCATCTCTTCCATGTACAAATCAGTTTCAGAAAGTCATCATCTGTCTGTACCTAGCAAGATTTGAAAGATTATTTTGGTAATAAAAAAATAGGCTCCGTCCGCATGATACTGGTGTACTTTTTAGGTTCTTGTATTAATGACTACTGGAAGAGTTACTGCTCCTTCCTTTTTAGAACTATCCTTGTGCTTCAGAAGGTCAGTTCTGTTTCTGTTCCTTTTGCAGTCATATCCCATCCATCCTCACAGTGGGAATTATGTGGTCCATGGTATGCCTCAAAGCTACAATCCAGGAAACGATCAGATTGGTCCACTGAGGTCTTTGCCTCCAACCGTGAATTCCTCAGTATCATCTCAGCCCGCTCCGACCTACATGAGGTAACCCACTAGCAAGTTTTATCTAATCAGCTTTATCCCCACCTCTCCATTATACTTGTGTGGTTTGCTGAGCCTAATGTCTTTATTGTATTTCAGCCCTGGTCTAGATTCTGTGTCAGGTTCTACTTACATGAACCAGAATTCTTGCCTCCCGCCCGCTGGTCCCGTTTCTTATGCCCAGCCGATGGGCATGCCGGTGGATATGCTAGCCTACCAGAACACTGCATCCAGTTTGCCTCAAGGTCTGTGCTATCCAGCAGTTCCCACTCATTCACTTCCACAGCAGCAAACAAATTATCACCAGCAGCCTCTCCTGTGAAAATGCAGAGTTGGAACCTGGGAACCATTTTGGATGTTGCTGACCCGTAATCTTTTAAATTGTCCTTCCATTGATTTAAAAAGATACTTCTGCTGAAGGGAACAGACAACTAAGCAATTTCAAAGTAAATGTTAATTCAGGCTTAACTGTTTTTCTGCATAGCTGTTTAAACTAGGTGAGCTGCGGTTGTGTTTTTTAAAAAAAAGCTTTCCAATCCTGACTTCTGTAATATTCTGTGTGTGTCTCCTCGCTATTTATAAAAATGCTACTTCAATTTTTCCCTTGTAAGAGAAGCTTGGAAACAAAGCTGATATATGCAACTCCCCCTGTTTGTTCTTTCGAGACTTTGGGAACATGGTAATTGTTTTTTAATGGAAGCCTTACATTTGAAGTGCTTTCTTTGAAACTCAGTTTGATTAGTTAGTTTGGATTTTGGTTTACACCCTTTTGAGATCATAATCTTAACAAGATTGCCTTTTGAGATTATACAATAGAGTCGTTATGAACCTGAGAGGATAACTTACACACACACACACACACACACACACACACACACCCCACAACGTCAGAGAAGTTAATATTCTCTATCTGAAGATGGAGAATTTAAAGAGTGCATTTGTAACTTCATAGATTTCCTAACACAAATGGACCTGATCAAATCTGGATCAGTCTTTTCTCTCTGTTCTCATTCCCTGGCATTACTGAATGTTTACCTATATGAAGGAGAAGCTGATAATTATGCTGTACTGTAGTCACAGCAAGGATTTATGTGCAGAGTTTTTTTAACCTTAACTGGTAAAATGCGCATTGTGTAAGGGAGTGCAAAAAGGGATATGGCAATGTATTTTTCTATTGTTGAGAGGTCATAAAGAGTTCCTGTCCAGGTTTTTAAAAAGAAAAATTTTCTGTTCTGAATACTTGCTCATTTCTTGCTACTCATGGATTTTATCCTATTAATAACAGGATTATTCTAAGGGAGGGAAAATAGATCTTGCATACACTATAGTTGGAAATGGGAATGGACACATTATTAAAATAAGTTGAAATGTATAAGTCAATGCAAGGAAATTATTGGCATTTTATACTATGCTCTAAAGAGTTGTTCTGCAGTATCTGATGCCTGTTGTATCTATCCTCAAATGAGCTCCATTTTTCACTTCCAATATTGGTGCTAAGTAAGCTATTTAAATTTCTGGTAATACAGTGGTCTAGACCACAGTGTCTTTGAGAAGGCGGTTTCAGAAAAATGTTGTTCATCTCTTTCTATCAACAAGAACACTTGTGTTTTCCTTTTGGGTGTTGGTTTCATTTTAAACTTCTCAAAAATGTTTTAATTTTAAAGGCTGCTTTTTAAAATCCTGATTTAGAACCAAGTCAGGGTTTTCTCATTCAGCTCCAACATTTTATAAACAAAATGAGGATTTTGAATAGTGCATTGCTCTTCCACGTTGATACATTATTAGATGGTCCATTTATATTGATCACAATCTTTGATACTACTTTAAGCGGTACCCAATATCTGACTGTGATGTTGAGTTGAAACAGTCTTTTTTCACTGCATTTTGTCCTTTATATATAATGTATAAATAATAAATGTGTATATATATCCACTGGTCTGAGATTTTATACACAGCTATATATACTAATTCTCTCAAATCACTGAAGTTTTATAGGTAGCTGCATTTGGCTCTATTGTTAATTGGTGTATCTTAAAATGCATTTATGCAGGCTGTAAATATGTATAAATTCTGATGTTCAATTGGTGTATTTAATGTTTCGGTGTCAGTAGGGATCATGTTTCTTCCCTTTTCTAAACTAAAATATTTATTGTTAAGGCATGATTATAATGATGCTACCAAAGGAATTAACAACGTATTTCCATAGTTAGGGCCCAGACTTTCATTTGCATCAGTGAGTATGTAGCCATTGATTTGAATGGAATTTCAACTATTCTGCAGACGTATACCTATTTTTATATTAAGAGTAAACAAGACTTGCTTTGCTTGACATACATTAACTGAATAAATAGAAATTCTTTACAGTTCATAATGAGTGTTTTGTAATTTGTTTTGTGGGCGTTCAATTAAGGTTCAATTTATGTTTAGAAATAATTTGCTATCTTAAATTTGCATTTGAAAAGTTGCCCAAGATAATTGTCCAAGCTATATCACCATACGTTTCAATTTTTTTCCCTTCAGAGATTCATTCTTAAATAGCCTTGTGGTTTCAAAAACTATGGAGTCCAAATATTTTCATATTTCCATTTGCCATGCCCCACTCCCTTTTAGAGTTGCAAGATTTTAAAATATCCCTTATTACAGCGATCCCCAACCTTTTGGGCACCAGGGACCGGTTTGGTGGAAAGAGGTTTATCTGCAGACTGGAGGGGGCGTGGTTTTGCATGTTGCCTGCTTCCTGTGGATGGGGCTTCGCTTGTTTGCTGGACTGGTTTCTGGCATGCCACAGACCGGTGCCGGTCTATGGATGGGGGTTGGGGACCCCTGCCTTATTACTTTCGTGCTGACTTGGTTTTCCAGAAAATAAAAGAGTCTCAAAGTGCAATACTTCTTTTATTATGTATCAGTGCTGCTCCGTAATCGATTTAAAGGGAACCGGTGGTGGAATTACATCCTCCCCCCCTCCAACTTCATACAAGCCCTTCATTGCTATTGCTTATTAGATTGGGGAGACATGCAGGTTGAGTGCAAGGAGGAAAGCAGAAGGATCCCAGAATTACATAGAATCATAGGGCTGGAAGCGATGTTGGAGGTCTCCTAGCCCAACCTCCCACCCCCACCAAGCCGGGAGATGTTATATTATCTAGGACAAGTAGATATCCAATCATTTTTTGAAGCACTGGGGCACCTCCAACTCTGGGAGGCCAACTCTTCCATTGATGAATTGATTGCTGTCAGGAAGTTTCTCCTTAGTTCCAGGTTGGATCTCGCTTTATCGAGTGTCCGCCCATTGCTTCTTGTCCTGCCCTTAGTTGCTTTAAAGAATAAGTTGACCCTCTCGGTGACTGTCCCTTAAATACCAGAAGGCAATTGTCATGCCACCCCTATTTGTTGGACTAGACATCCTTAATTTCCTTAACCATTCCTCATATGATTTTTCTGTTCTTCCTTGCATTTTTCCCCCCAGAGTTTCAGCATCTTTTTGGCATTGTGGTGACCTAGACTGAACACAGTGTCCCAAGCGTGGCCTCTCTAGCACCACGCTTAGTAGGTTGTGTTTTTGTAAAAGGTATTGTTAATGTAATGCCTGAATATAACCCATAATTTCTCAAAAATGTGCCAGGATATCAGGAAGTTGTTTATTTGTTTGCTTTTGTAATAAACTTATGTAGAAAACTTATGTAACTCCTCACGACACTGAATTAAATTTACTTTGAAATTGCATTTTAAGTGGTGGGAAAAAAAGGGATTCTACTACAGAAAGTTGGGATCAGTGAAATGCATTCTGAAGATTAATGCATTTAATTATTAATCTGAAGATTAATAAAACATTATTATTATGGTTACTTGTTCAAGATGAGATTTAATCATTTCTTTCCTGCAACAAATTACATTTTGAATATTTCTGTACAATATTTTTCAAGCAACCTCTGGTATTAACCGTGCAATCCTTTACTTTAGAATATCTTGTCTCCAACTTATTTGCACAGACTTGTGCAAATAAAACTTTTTCAATAAATTCTTTAGTTGTCTTTAGTTGTCTTTTATATTGTGGTAGTGCTGTGGGTAGAATGCAATACTGCAGGCTACTTCTGGCTGCCAGCAGTTCGGTCCTGACCGGGTCAAGGTTGACTCAGTCTTCCATCCTTCCAAGGTTGGTAAAATGAGGGCACAGATTGTTGGGGCAATAGTCTGACTCTGTAAACCGCTTAGAGCTGTAAAGCACTGTGAAGTGGCATATAAGCCTAAGTGCTATTGCTATTACTTCATGGTTGATCCCCAGTAACTTAAATTTGTTTGTTTCTTGGAATGGAAGCTGGCTTTTTTTCAGGCTAGCTCCAGGAGGAAATTGCCTTCTCCTATTGTTATTGCATTACATTGGACAGGTGAGAGGGACAGAGTGTCTTTTGTGGAAATCAAAATGGCGACTATGTACAATTCCAAGTCTCTGGCCAACTGCATTCGCAATTGATATTAGAAATGGGCCCTTAGCACTCCAAGGGTAGCTGATACTGATGCCAGATGACCTTTTCATTCAGTTTAGTTTTTTTTTCTACATATTTGGGTATCTTCAACTGCAGGGGTTGTAAAGAAAATTATATGCTGAAACCAAATATTGCCACAAGCCTTTTCAGTTTGACACAGCATGATTTGGAACAAAGAGCAGTTATATAAACAGTCGTTGCCCTTTACAGCTAATTGCTTCTCCTGGAAAATTGTTTGAGTAGCCCCAAAACTGGAAAATATAGAACCTTGTGGTACACGATGCTAAAGGTGATGATTGAGAGAGAGTTAGTGGAAAGGCCCAAGAGATGTGCAAACTGTTTTTAAAATGGAACAGTTGTGAATTTGAAAAGAGCTGTTTTGACCTGATTGGAAGTGTTCCAATGCTCCTCCAAGCTTAAAATATCTTACTTTGCACTTAAAACACACAGTGGGGTTTAAAAGATTTCTGCTGAGGCCAGAACAGCCTGTTTTGGAGTCGGGGCTGTTCACATTTCAAATATTTTGCAATTTCTAGATAATTCCACCTTCACAAGCAAGGTTCCTTCAATTCTTGCAAACAATCACTTAGATGTCATTCTCAAATTCCAGATTTACAGCATACATAAATAGTCTCAGTCCATATGCGTGGTAATAATAGGCTATGTATGAGCCCACTGATCCAGAAAGGAGTTATAGTTCTCTTTCCAATATAATATGGTCCTTTGGCTTTGTAGATAATTATAGTAGTGGTTCAATCTCAGCAAGCTGTATATATGTGGATATCAACTCCCAATATTTTCAACAATGACTACATTGGTTGGGAATTCTAGTTTATGTCTGCATCTGAAGCCTGTCTGCTTGGAAAGACTGGGTTACATACAGAAGGCTATTTGGGACAATAATGCTGTATTTATATTGCTGATTATATTTTATTACTGTGCCCTTGTGGATAAATGCAGTCGCAGCATATTTCTCTTCTTAACTTCATACTGACATTGTGGTGTTGAGACATCAATTGCTGATATGTCTTTTCTAAAAAAAAGTAGGAAAGTGGGAGAATGACAAGGAATCAAGGAAGCAAAAAGTTCAGAATATTAGCAGTCATTAAGACAAAATATTACTTAGAACATAACACAAGCTGAGGATACCTTATGACCCAGTTAAGAGTGGGAAATAAAAGGATTATGTAATTTGCCCTCCTTATAAGGCTTGGAAGCAAACTTCCTGTGAGTCATTCTTCCTCTGTAATTCACAAGATCCTATACTGTCAATTACTTATTTGCCTTGATGGCATCACTTGAATCTTTGGGTGTTTTAGCATCTTTAACAGAAGAAAAGAACCCCTATAATCTTATTGGGATTGCTGAATCTCCCAAATTATCTTGTACCATTTTGGAATGCTCAGATTCTGACAATCTGGCATCCTCTTAAGAGAGATGGAATGAAAGTAGATCAGAGAGAATAAAAATTTATGATGTGTAAAGTTGGTTTGAAGTCAATAAAGGTTTTGAATAGTTATTTCTCACCTGATTTCGAAATGGAATGAAACAAAGTCAGATAATAAAAACATATGAAACTTCAATTTCAAAGGACGTCCTATATCTTAAAAAAAAAAAAAGATGAGATACTTTTTGATGCTTGTGTATGGAGATTTTCAGTCATCCAGGTCATGGTTATCCCAAAGATGCTTTTTCAAGAGGCAACTTTCTGATTTTTTTATTCAAGATGTTGAAGAGTTGAAGAAACTTCTTGGATGAGAAGTGAAACGTCTTCAAAGAAAAAACAGAAAGTACATTTGCCTCTTGAAAAAGCACCTTTGGGACATTTTTTTGTGCTTGCAATGTTCATTATCTGTTAACCCTTCTGTTTTACACACAACTTTGTTTAATACTTCAGAACTGATAGCATTCTATTGTTTTATTTCCAGAAGGAAAATTCCTCTGACAAATTACAGTATTCAAAATTATTACCAATTCTTTTTATATGGCTGTTTTCATAACCAAAATAATTCAGATAAGAGATATAGTATTATGTTTTCTCATGACAGAATTTCTTTACTCTTTTGACCTCTTGTCATCACTGTTGCTTTATCATTGTTGTTGAGGTAATTCCCCGTTAGGAGAATGAGTGCACACAGGGAGACGTAGTGAGAGTGACGTTGAATAACACATGACCAGCACACAGATACACTGAATAGTAAAATGTAGGTTTTTACTTCCAGTAAATGGTTAAGCAAAGTCCAACAAACAGTCCAAGTCATTCATGGTTAAAGCAGTCAGTTTTCAGTCCAGGGATAATCCAAATAACAAAGTCCAGTATCATAAACCGTTCAGTAACAGACTTACAGCAATCCAAGAATGACGATCAGCAACAGTCAATAGGGAAAAATTCAGGAACCAAAAACAGCGAACATCAGAACATCGACCAACTAGCAACTAGCAACAACAGGACTACAGGTTTCTGGTTCCATGTTATGGCCGTTTGAGGAACCACACCCAATTACAATTTTAGCATTCCCTTAAAGAGACAGTATTAAATGTCTATCCTGGTTTATATATTTCCAACCCAACTGTTAGGTGACTATCAATTCCTAACAATTGTATATCTGCTAATTTTATGGGCATCAGATCTATGTCTGGATGAGACGAACTAAACTTCAGATATTTTGTTCTAATGTATCCTAACAAAGCAAGAAATAAGGAATATTATGGCTTAACCCCTTTACCAGCAGTGGTTAGAGGAATTCTGAGTAACAGGTTAATCTCTGTGTAGTTCTGCTCTCCACTTATTGAAGTGCTGTGAATTCCATAGTCAAGAGGGAGAATGGCTTAGAATAAAGGAGTTCCCATAGCATTTCAGACTGCTAATTTGTCTTTCTGTGCCCAGAGAATTTTTCTGATTTTTGTGTTCTTCATAGCCCCAGCGGTGATTGATCAAATTTGATCATACTTTAATTGTTTGATCATTCTTTATCAGCTTCTCCCCTGACGGCCAATGCAGTCTCATCTGTTATTATCCTGCTGATGGAGAGACTACTCTGCCCTTTCGCACTTTCTTTTCAATATACTGTGGTTTGAAAAAGACACAATAACAAAAGAGGGAAAATACGCAGTGTGTGGCTTCTAAATTTTTTTTGCTACATCTTTGTCAGTAATGGCCCTAGGAGGCATTTGTTGCATCTCTTTCGGTTGGCATGTTTCTGCTCTCCCCTTGTGTTTACTAGGAAGCATAGGGAGGCTATGTACACGCTCTCTGAACTGAAGTAAAAGGTGGACTTAGAATGGCAATATTGTAAACTGTTACCCAACTGCTTCTCCCACTGGGGAGAGACTTTTCTGAAAGAATCCAGCCTGGTTTTGAATTGGTTTTTCTTTTGCCAGCAATTTTCACCTCACTAAATTTGTCCAGTTCTATTCTGGGGAAGTTATTATGCTGATAAAGACTGAACCAGTGGTGTCCATGATGTGTGTGTGTGTGTGTGTGTAGGGGGGAGGCACATTAGAAAATAAGCATTTCATGAAGTTTCACAGTCCTTTTGAACTGCACCATGAGGTTGCATATGTGGTTGGAAGCGACAAAATGCGTGACAACCCATCACAATGTGTGTTTTGTTCCTTTGACCCAACTGTCAGATTCCACAGATGCCTGACCTGAGATTCTTTGCATATGATTTCCATATTGTAGAAAGTGCAAAATGACATTGGATGCAGATATTTGTTGCAACTATCTCAAGTATTAAGCTTGCTTTTAGCATTTGAGATTTTTAAGTGTAGGCGTTGAGCAGAATTAAGCCTAAGGGCAGGGTTAAACACATCATTAGTTTGTAATCACTGTACAGTCACAAGAGACCCAAGTCCAGTTCCCCCTCCCTGTGAATTCCATTGACCCTTATCTAGCACCAGTTTGCCTTGACCATTAGTAAGCCAGAATCTTGTGGATAGATAACATGCAATAAACTTATATTGCTTGGAACTCTACTTCTATTCCTGGTTACTTGTGCCTGACATTAAGTTCCCCTAAGAATATTTAGCTTAAACCATTCTAGCCAAAGTTGGTCAATGTAGCATTTAAATTATCAAACGATAAAGAAACAAGCACCTTCCTCCTGTTTATGTATAATATTTTGGATGAAAAGTATATGATCAGCACATTTTCTTCATTATATATTGGTCAACCTCCCCCAGATTGGTACTTCCAGATACAATGTACAACAAATCCTATTATATAGAAATTTTTTAAGGATAGATCCAAAATAGCATTTTGCTTTCTCATAACTATGATAGCTGTAATATTACAATTACATTTATGTTTATTATTAAAAAGAACTTCCAATTCATCCTATGAAATATTACAATTACATTTATGTTTATTATTAAAAAGAACTTCTAATTCATCCTATGGGAAGACATTTCTCCCATAAGATAGTTATAAAGGATGGAAAAGAAACATAGGGACATTGTAAGCACAAAACAATAAATAAATATCAAATATCATTTTGGAACTATTAGTAAGAACTACCAGCAGCTAAAAACTATTTCACATGTTAGGTAGCTTGGAAAAAACTAACAGTGATAAAACTGTGGGTGTATCTCCCTAGAAATGGAGTCTCAGATTAATGGATTCAATGCAGAAAAAACTCTATTCTGGTATCCAGCTGATATCTCTTACTGGTGGAGCAATAAGCAACTTTGGAAGATCTTCATACTCAAAACACTAGATGCTAGTGGACCTTCATTTACTCTGACTCAAATATGGCAGATACTGAATATCAAAAACAATTTAAATCAGATTCCAAAACCAACAGATAACCAGGAGAACCAAGACAGAATCGGTATAAGATTTGGATGTTTTATTCCTGTATGCAGTTAGCTACCACAGACTGAAACAATACTTTTGGAATTATTTTCAAGGCCGCCCTGTGTAGATTGCATTACTATGATTATGGACATTTGTAAAATCTGTTCTGCAACTAACATTGTGAAAGCAGTTCTTGCAAAGATGAAGAATTCACCTTTATATCAAATGCAGCCTTCAACAGAATGTACTGTAGTTAGCTCTTGTTCCAGATACTTGATTTCCATCTGCTTCCTATTTTATCGCTTTCCACCATCAAAATGTCAATATTCCATGCCCGCTGAATATAATCAGCCTTCGTTGGACTATTTTTATTCTGTTCTGCCTTCTTTCGTCTTTAAGTTCCACCACCTCCAAAGATTTTTTGTGTACTTGGGGAACCTCCAAGTTTTCCTTTTAGGCACCAATAGCGCTGCTATGGCTACGGAAGCTTATGCATTCACACAATTGGTATAGAGATGGCAACTTGGAAAAACAAGCTGATTCAATGCAGTTTACTTCCACTTGAATATCCCAGGCAGTAAGTAAGCAGGAGACATTCTGTGTCTCATGCCTGAGGGAAGATTTGAGTGTGATGCTGCAGTAGGATAAACATATATATGCATTCCCACACTATTAATATATATTTAATAGGAGCGTAGATATATGTTAGCCTCTATGTTTTAGCATCTAAAGAAAAAAACATCAAGCCCCAAACTCCAACCTGACCTTACCACATTTGTGGTGTCTCCTTACAGCCTTTTGTGTTCTACTGTTGCTATGCAACCTATTACTGGGATAATATTCAAATTGTCCCTTTTGTGGTGAATTTTATTCACCAGCTGCCCATTTATCAGCAGCAACTGTATTGCAAGATATGTGTGTTTTTATAGGATTTGTCCTTTAGCCTAGACACAGTCTAAGGATTGCTGGGCGCTTCTTCCTTGAACTACGACTTGAATCTAAGTTAGTAAAATATTTCAATTCTCCTTGTTCTCCCTAGCTATGGACAATGGGAACAAAAATGCTGACTAACAAAACTTTTTAATGTTCTGCTTTCAATGCATTACTTCTAGTATAGACATACATTGACCTATAATAGGAAATTGAATAAGGTGTAGTTTTTGGTGAATTTAAAAACGACAGCTTTTAGAAAACTAATGAATCTGTAATTAAATGAGCAGAAAAATGACTTTTAGAATGTAGTTAATTTTACCTCACTAAAATTAAGGTTATTATATACAAGTAGCTCTTGACTTACAACAGTTTTTAGTGACTGTTCAAAGTTGGCACTAAAAAATGACTTATGTCCATTTTTCATACTTACCATTGCAGGATCCCCATGTTCAAAATTTGGATGCTTGGCAACTGGTTCAAATTGATGACAGTTGAAGTGTCCCAGAGTCATGTAATCAGCTTTTGCCTCATTCTGACAAGCAAAGTCAATGGGGAAGCCTGATTCACTTAACAACGTTACTAACTTAACAACTGTAATGATTCATTTAACAAATGTGGAAAGAAAGATTTTAAAATGGGGCAAACTTCACTTGACAAATGTTTCATTTAGCAACATAAATTTTGGGCTTAATCGAGAATTATCTGTACAGTAATCCATTCAGCTTGCTAATGTGCAGGCAGCATAGTTTTAATAGCTTTTTGCTTAAAAGGTAAAGCAGAAAAATGCATGTTAAGTTCAGTCACAGAGAAAAGAAGAATTCATCTTTAAAATTCTTTCTCCCGTTTGAGATAAGAGGCAACGGGAGATAATTTTAGAATTGGAAAGGGGTTTTTTTTCCAGATAGGAAGTCCTTTAAAAGTATTGCTTTTATTTATGCTGTTGGACAGTTCTTAAAACGCCCTAAGATTCAGGTTGCAATCATCTAATTTTCATTTGTTAACAAGGTTTTAATTTTCTATTGATCAATCAAAAACTTAATCACAGTGAATTATAACATATTAATATATTTTGCCTAACAGCATAATTATAATTAGTAAGTAGCACTGGTCTTTTGGGGAGACCTCAAATCAAACATTGTCTAGGATTGTGAGCTAAATAGGATTGTGGTGGATTAAAGACCATCAAGAAATTCCACAGGGGAAGATTTAACAGGGATTTTTGCAGGAAAAAAAAATCTTGGAAAAAGGCAATGGCAAAAAATTTCAACCAGTCTTCTTGTTATTGATGAACAGTCTGTGGGAAATAGTTCCAAGTACAGCTTTATTAATGCTGTATAAAGGAGGGTTGACATGAGCATCCTTGGTGCTCTCTGAGCTTGTTTACTTGCAGGCGTTTTACCACTCAAACTAGGTAACATCATCAGTGCTAGCACTTACAGAACCAAAGACCCCTGAGATTTGATATGATGTGGTTGAGCATTTTCATCCAAGAATTCATTTGATGTGAAAAAGAAAACGGCTCCTATGCAATTTGTGCCAAAAAGGTCAATTTATACCAGTGGTTTGGAAACATGCCAAGACTTTTTCCTGCCCAGCCACTTGACCATTTTCCTGCCAAAAGGCTTTTTTCTGCCCTCATTCACAAATTTACACATTATGCTATGTAGTTGCTTTACTTGTGCATCTTGTGTCCCATTTACTTCCATACCTATGTTACCGTGGGATCAAAATAGTGCTGACATCTTGTCCAAACCCTTTACCCAAAAGGAAAAAAAAAAACCTTTCTAAAACTAGAAACAATTGTACGTATTATATTGCAACAAGGCTGGTGAAGGTTACTCAGCTCTAGGATAAGCCTTTAACCTGGGAGTTTAATATGTGCTAACAAAATTCATTGTGCCATGCTGCATTCTGCCTGCCTGTCTTCTACTAGTAACCATCTGTGCTAAGAATCCAGCTGTGGGGAAAAAAATGAAGAAAATGGTTTTACCTACATGAAATGTACACCAAGGAAGAAAATGTTTGAATATAATCATACTTAAGAATAATGCTCTCAACATTTATGAGCATATTTTCCAATGCCTTTGGGCTACAAAGTTTGTATGTGTGTGTCTTTGAGTCAATTCAATTCAATTTATTACAGTCTTAAACCAGAGACCAGAACAAATAAAAACAATAAATATACAAGTAAAAATTCTAGTATAAAATAATAAATTGGCAACACTGAATCAATCTTGACTCCTTGCCAGTTTTCTTGGCAAGTTTGCCCTTACCTCCTTCCTAAAGCTGAGACGACGACTCAGGATCACCTAGCTGGCCTTGTGTCCAAGGCAGGACTAGAACTCACTGTCTCCTAGTTTAGCCAGATGCCTTCACCACTATACCAAACTGGCTCTAACATCGTGCCATGCAACCCCCATTTCCCCCTCTGCTTTAGTGCCTTGTTTTATGTGATTCGCTATATGGGTGGCTTTCAGGGAACTTAACTCTAGCAGAAAGTAAGGGAGGCCTGAACATCAGTACAAGTTTGCAATTAACTAGGATATTCACTTTTACCCAGAAAGAATGGGGGGAAAAATGCCATCACACAGACACTGAAGGTGAATATTTTATTTTTCTAAACAAAGACTGCTGAGAAAATAGGGCCATCTACCGTGTGTGTGTGTGTGTGTGTGTGTGTGTGTGTGTATGTGTAAGAAGTCAGAATGACATCTGCAACCATGCAATTGAAGCAGCTATTGAGGTTTTTTTTTATACAGAGTCCTCAACTTACAAGTTTTTATACAGTACTGCCCCCTCAGTACCCTACAAATGTATGTGTATGTGTGTATGAAATTATGTGCATGTATGTATATGAAATATGAAATTATGTATGCATAAAAGTTTCTCTTGTCCAGTCGTGTTTGACTCTGGGGAATGGTGCTCATCTCAGCTTCTTAACTGAGGGAGCCATGTTGCCTGAAAACGCTTCCTTGATCATGTGGTCGGCATGACTACACCAAGGTGCACAGAACACTGTTACCTTCTTACTGAAGTGGTACCTATTTATCGACTTGCATTTGCATGCTTTCAAACTGCTAGGTTGGCAGGAGTTAGGGCAAATAATGGGAGCTCACCCGACACCTGGTACTTTGGTCTCAAACCACCAACCTTCCAGTCAATAGTCCAGTATCTTAATTGCCGGACCACCGCACCCTTCGTGTGTGTGTGTGTGTGTGTGTGTGTGTGTGTGTGTGTGTGCATGTATATTCTCAGTTCATCCATGAACATGCACTGATAAAGGAGCTGGATGGTCATCCACCTGTTTCATGTTATCCATCCTATCAAGGATGAACACAAGGAATTCCAGATGTGTGAAGACTTTCTGAAGAAAGCCTTCCCTTCAGAGGAAGCCTCTGAATAGAAGGGCTCTTGTGTAGATGGTAAAGTGCATTTCTCCACCTATTTGGCAATCTCTGTGTTACTAAGCTGAAATAAAATTCCTGCTCCAAATGCCTGCCCTAAAAAGGATTAATTGGGGGCCTTTGCCTACTTGGCCAGGTGAGCAAATTTGCAGGAAACCCTAACTCCATTGCATTTATATGATCCAGGGTGGTGGCCTCAAACAGCTTCTACGATTGCCTGAGCTTGAAAATGGACCCTGCCTTCAATCGGCTAATGTCCTGCTTTGAAGACTCCTTGCTTTTATTTAAGGCGCTTCTTTGGGAAGGAAAAAAACAACAACCTCTTTCCTGAGGTAAAGCGCTACAGGAAAGAACCGTAACACAAATAAGGCGCGCACATCCAGGGCTTTACGGCCGAGGCGACCGCTGCATGGTGCCTTCCTATCCCCCAACTGCCAGGGCGTCTCGGGGGCTTTAGGGAAACTTCCGCGCCCACCGCCGCCTCGGCAGGCCGGGGTGACGGGCGAGGCCTCGGGGCCAAGAGAGGCTAAAAGGCGTCGGCAGGAGATCAAAGAGGAAGCTCCAATCTCCTTACAACCCCCGCCCCACACACACCCTTCCCGCCCGCCCTCCCCGCTGAACGCCGCTCAGCTTCACCGCCCCTCGAGCGCTTGGCGGGGACAGCGTGACGCGGCCGCTTTAAGGATTCCGCCGCTTCGGCAAAAGCCAGCAGCGCCCCGAGCCACCTCCAGCCCCACGCGCAGGAGGAAGCTGCTCGGGCAGAAGCAGCAGCGAACGCGGCCGGTTCCCGAGGCGCTCGGGGGGAGCCCCTAGCATGTCCAAGCATCCCTCGTACGGCAAGAACGGGCTGGCCGACCCCATCTTCCAGGTAAGCCCCCACCTCCGTTTTTCAAGGGGGCGCTGGATCCGCCGGGCGGGCGGGCGGATCCGATAGGGAGCCGCGAGCCGACGAGCATCCCTCCCCGTCCCCGGAATAGGCTCCGGGCTCCGACGCTTTTCTAGGCGCCGGTCGATCCTTCCCCCCGGCCTGAGATCGGGTCGATTTCCTCGGCTTTGTGCTCAAAGAGGAAAGAAGCTGGAGGGTGTGTGTGTGGGGTCGGTTTAAAAAAGGGGGGATGGGTGGACGGGCTAAGCGTGAACCCCGCTGGGTGGGGAGGGGTGGGGGTGGGGTGTCCTGATCTTGGGGCGCCACTTTGCCCATAACTTGCTTGCCGAAATGGGGCTCCCTCGCCTTTATTTACGCTCATCGTCGCTTTATTGTCTCTGCCGCCCGCTCTCCGCTCCGCCCCGTCGCCGCTGTTGCTCCCGCACCGCCTCCAGGGAAGCCGAGGCACGGCCACCCGGAGGAGCCGATTGAAGCGATCCGATGGCAGCACAACTTCCACCAGTTTCATCCTCCGGCAGGTAAGCCGCGGCCGCCGGCAGGAAGCCACCCCGCTCGGGGAGGGGGGCTTGGCGCCGCCGCCTGGTGCGCAGCCACCAAACTCTGGCGGCGACCCAGGAAAGTGGATGGCGGAGGCCGGCCTCCTGCCTTCTTCTCCCGCGGCCGGTCCGTTTATTCCACCACCACCCCACCCCACCCCTTCTTTCATGGAAGAGCCTTTTTTTGGGGGGGGGGGTTTGGAAAGGATTGGTGCGGGAAGGCAGGTTGTGCTAAACGATTTTTGCTGAAAGGAGAAGTGAAGGGAGTTTCGTCGGGAAAGGGATCTCCCGTTTTTTCCTTCATAAATGGGTGCAAAATGCACAAAAGCGGGCTCCGCTGGGCTTCCTCAGCAGGGGGTTGGGTTCCGATCCTGCCACCATTTCTGAAGCGCACATTCCCTTGACTGGCATTTGATTGGGCATGATCTGAAAGGAATCACCATTGGGGTTGTATGTGGCAGTGGACAGTGCAATTGCCTCCTCACCTGTAGGCAAGCCTGACCTTTTCCAGTTAGGCGTATCAGTTTTCATGGTTTTGATGAAATTTATATGGCAATATATTACTGGCAATTCTCTATGGTTGTACTCTAAACCGGCCCTGAGCGGCAGAGAATTTTCATGGTTAGTGAAACCACATTCCCACAATGTCTTCTAGTAATTGCTGCTGCTGCTGACTTTCTCTCACTTCTACATCCGCTTTTTCCTTGCAGGGATTACATGTGTTTGTAGCAGAAAACTTGAGAACTAAACTGATAGTCACTTACTTGCTTGAGTTCTATAAACTCAAAATTGTAATATATTTTTTCATGTGGATCAGATAAGTGTTTGTACTCAACATCTTTTAAATGGCACGTTTGGTCTGTTAAGAGAAAAAAATGATCAGATTGAAGAAAGAGACCAAAATACAATACTGATAATTTGGGCATTTAATTGTGGTCTGGATTCAGTTTGGAAACTCTTGATTTCATAATTAACTCCAGCACCTGTGATAAGCTAAAGAGAAAGAGCATCTCTCAACAAATCTATCATATTCCTTGACTAGTGAATAACTTCTAGCTCATAGACAGTGAATACACAAGTCAAAGGTTATGATGTCCTCTTAGAACTGGAGACCTAAGTGGAAAATAAAAGTAACAATTCTGTCTAACAGGATGTGCAAGTATAAATCTGCAATCTTACAAAATAATAAATTTTACTTTGGTTTTGGTTGATGGACATGTATTTCTCCAAGATGAGGGAATGATCCCTTGATCTTCTATAGATACTTATTTTACTAAATCTTAGACTGGAAACACTATGATTAAAACCTAGTTTTTGAGATAAGAATAATATATGTGTGTGTGTGTATGTGTATGTATATGTATATGGTGTGTGTGTGTATACAGTATGTATGTATGTATATATGGTTCTACGGAAATTATCAGAAGACATAAATAAGATACATGTCTTTACCCAATTGAGAGTAAGAACTAGACATTAGTTTTAGCCCTTATATAGGATAGTTGTAGCATTTCCCTCTTATACTACAAACATTGTGGAATTTGGTTTCTTAACTCTTTCAGTGCCTATTTTGCATGCTGACACCCAAGAGCTTCCGGTTACTTTTAGCAGCTCCCTTCTTGGATTGTTCAAGCAGTGATAGAACATGTTAGCTGTCCTGAATTGAACTAGGTCACCTCCTGTTAGTTCCTTTCAATATTATATTTAGACCTGCACCCAGGAGATTTCTTTGTTACTGCTTTGTGTTCCACAAATGTCTTAGAACACCTTCATGGGTAGCAAACCTGAGTGGGTGCATTTCTGTGTCGAATATGTGCATTCTTGCCTGCCTCGGTGATTAATACTCTGTGCTCTATAGAGGTTTTCTATTAAACAGCAGTTCCCCAATCTCACTTGGCAATCCACTTTTGAGACTGAAAGATGTTTCCGAAAAGATTGGGAATATTAATGTAGGTCAGATGAAAAAAGTAAATTCTCTCCTGGGCATGCTTAATCTCTTGCATAAAATAGAAGTTCTTTGGAACAAATACCACAGTGTGTCTGTGTGTGTGCCTTTGCTACATAAGTTAATGTTCCATAGTGTATCTAGTCTAGGTTTAAAGAAACTTTTAGGGATTTAAATTGTTTTATATAGGAGAGCATGGTTCTGAAATGTGTTCATTGGTGTAACGCAATGCTGCCATGTATACTATATGCTAGAAATCCTGTTATTTTCAAAGGAACTTACTTCTAGATAATTATGGATGTTTCCATAGAAAGAGCACAATAACTGGTTGCTTGGTATGGTTCCTCATTGTCCTGGGCAGAAGATTGGGATTGAGGGGTTTCCCAGGTGCTTTTGCATGCTAAACTCCACCTGAAACACCTGATAGATAGGAGGAGAGGTCCCAGTATAAATGGTTTACTGAGCATGCCTTCCATCCTCCCCATCCATCAGCTGACGCTTTCTTGTTTTGTGACAACATAAGTGCTCTTCGGAGGAGCACTTACTGTGAACTCCCGCTTTAGTTTGGTGTTTCTTGCTGGTTGATGGCGTCAAAAAAAGGGGAAGGTAACAAAGCCGGAAGGTTTAACTAGTGGCTTTGCATATCACGTACAGCACGCCCAAAATCAAGATACTGCCAACTTTTAGCAAATGAGAGCAAAGGCAGAATAGGGATTAAGAATGGGAACAGGCCATTTAATTCCAACTCAAGATGGTGGAAGAATAAGTTCTTTCTCTGTGCTCTGGTTTCAATCGTGACCTGTGAGGGCAAGGCGGGGAATTTGATGGAAGCAGTTGGGCAGTGGGCTTGTCTCTTCTCCAGTGAGATTTTTAACCAATCTCAGGAGTAAAAGTGAGCCAGTCCTTCCTGGGGTGTGTGAACCAATGGGAGGGACGAAAAGGAGAAGGAAAGGTAGCTAGAGAATGATGGGCCTAAAGGACTGCCTTTATTTGTGTTTATAAAGGACTCCTTCCCCAATTGAATTCCAGTCTGGAATATTCATGTGTGAATATTAGGTCTGTGCAAAGCAGCTTGGCTCTACCTTGGCTCTTGCTCTAATAATAATTCAGACTGTCACAGCAATTCAAGCACCTTCATTTGGAAAATAACACTACTTCACATCCACTTGAAGCAGGCTGACTTGATTTGGCTATCTGGTTTGATTTAGTGGAATGAATTCAGACTGGTTTTAAAGGGAGGGGGAGATCCAGAACCCTAAAGAGAAGCAGTTTGGTGTTTTGCTTCAATAGGCGCTTCAGCTAATGTGTCATCAGATCAAAGGAGGCTTTAAAATTCACACATCCCCAGTTCATACGAGCTTTTTCAACTGTCAAGGGTGCCTTCTGCAAGACCTCTGAAGAAGCAACTGCAGATGGACAAAGAAGTTCCTTTGCATTATTTGCAGTGCAGATTTGAATTTTCTCTGTTCTTTTTCTTCCCAAATGCATAAAGAGGGAGTGAGAGCATTTTCCTTCCTTCTAAAAATGCACCAGATAGAACCCGTCATAAATCTACTTTGACATCATGTTGTATAATTTAATAATTAATACTTGGTGGTTTTTATACAATAAAAATAGGAAATTAAGTATGTATGCAGTATATGTTGTCAAAGCTTCTGAACAATTCCCCAAATGAAATTCCAGGGAATAGAATGCATGTTCAAATGTAGAAGAAGAGGTAAATTCTTCTGTCCTCTGATAAAAAAAAAAAGGTATTCCTCTGCCCTTTTAATGCCTGTTTTTCCATCCATGTAATAAAAACATGTAACAACAATTTATATTGTTCCATTTGTTTTCCAAGCTGTTGGTGTATTGCTGCGATGGAATGTAGTTAGGAGGTAGATTTCCATGAGAGAGTGTAGTCCAGAGGAGTAAGTGGCAACATATATTATGTGTGAGTAAAAGAGGGTAAAGACAGCCCCTCTGTAATATCCCCGGCCCAGAGTAAGTTCAGCTACATTACTTACTATACCAGGTGTCTGCAACCTTAAACACTCAAAGAGCCATTTGGACCCGTTTCCCGTTTCCCATGCAGGTTTTGTGGCTTCCACACTGGGAGCCACAAAACCTGCATGGGCGTGGCCAACTCAGCATCACTCCCACCCAGTCACATGACACACACACATCCCGTCATGCCTACCCAAGTTTTGTGGCTCCCAGTGTTTTCTGTGGGAAATAAGTCTCTCTCTCTTCCTCCCTCCCTTTCATTTCTGTTTTTTTGTGTTTTACCTTCTCAGGCCAGGCAAGGAGTGACTGCGAGGGGAGGGTGAGGGGTGGGGTGAGCCAGTGGTAGGATCACCTAACAGGGAGCCACAGCAGAGGGCCACACGAGGCTCCAGAGCCATGGGTTGCTGACACCCATACTATACGTTTAGCAAGATGTGGAAAATCTGTAGGTGTGAAACAATAAAGAACTCAGCTTGGAAGAATCCCCACCTGTCATTCTTGGTTTTTGAGCCTGACAGTTGTTCAAAAGTACAAAAGTATGTTTATTTCTCCTGCACCCAAAATCTGATGAGCTTTCCATAACAAAACTAATACATGCAATAAATGTCTATCCAAAAGGGAGCCATTATATAACATTTGATCATATCACACAAACCAGCATGATTTTTCACGTACCAATTTCCAACAAGTAACTGAATCCATTCATGCATAATAAGATGCTTCATAAGTGTTTTAAGAAAAGGACGTATCCAATAAAGATAATATTTTTGTTTTAATTTTAAATTAGTAGCAGAATGACATATTTTATGTCCAAAAATCATTTATTAATGATCATGTTCACCAGATATTTCAGTTTCGTCTTCCATCTCTCCCTATGCTATTGAGCATCTAATTTATTATAGTCCAAAAAATTATAAATAGCAATTACAGGCATGCTGTTTTGTTAAAAAAAAAATAACAAACAGCTACATCTTCTGGTGGATTCTAAGATCTTAAGAGCCAGATGCCAGAAGGCGGTTTTAATTGACAGTTGCCTTGCTATTAGCAAGTGTATCCTTCCTACTCCTCATCTTTCACGATACATCTCTTAAATCATGCATCTTGTCACTCTGTGCAAGATAGTTTTGAAACAAATAAAGGAGTATGAGGATAATACTGCTATATACCTCTCTCTTTCTCCTTAAAAAGTCATTATATCAGCTTTGTTTCTAGTTTTGGAAAAGAAAAGATAATTATAATCCAAGGGAAATTAATTAAAATTCCCAAGAGAAGTAACATTTTGAAAGCATCAATATTGCTAATATATTTTATCAAACAACTTCTTTGCCTCTACTAAAATAATTACAGCAGGATCCATACAAATATAATGTTCAAAATTGCAAAATGTACTACAATCTACAGTCTAAAACTCAACTGCCAACCCTTTCTCCAAAAAATTCCTGCTGTATCAGACTTATTAATTACTTCTCAAGTCAGTTAATAAAAATGACCAAGAATATTTAAAATCTACTTGTTAATAAAACAGAACTATAATATCACCAATATGTATGATTTTAGCTAGTTTAGGCATTGCGATGATATAAACTTAATTGCAAGAACCTAATAAAATACTAAAGTGAAACACGTTATGATAAAATGTTAGTATTTTAAAGGATAAAATATTTGTGACAGACAGAACATCATTCCAGTTTATCTGGCTTTTGTGTTTTACCATTTGTTATGCTGCCAATAATAGATCTAATTTATTCTGCCTAGATGCAAAATTCAGTGAAGGATAAAGGTCTGATTTTCCATGTAATATGTATAGATTTTTTCAAATCTTTGAGTACAGTTCTTAACATCTTAAAAATGTCTCCTGCAGAGTTACAGATGCAGTATATTTTTACCATCCTGAAATGTTAGAATAAAATTCTAAGCACGTTGCTATTTTAATCAATATGCTAAAACTTTTGCTGATTTCCTTTTAGTACGTCTTAGCTGAACTTATCAAATAAAAGGGTAGGTAGCAACAGTCAAGTTTTTCATTTAGAAATAGAAATAGAATTCTTTATTGGCCAAGTGTGATTGGACACACAAGGAATTTGTCTTGGTGCATAATGCTCTCAGTATACATAAAAGAAAAGATACATTCGAGTCAAGAATCATCAGGTACAACCCTTAATAATAGTCATAGGGTACAATAAGCAATCGAATCATACTAGGAAACAGTCAATATAGATCGTAAGGATGCAAGTGACAAAGTTACAGTCATACAGTCACAAGTGGGAGGGGAGGGGTTACAAGGAGTGATGAGAAGATTAACAGTAATAGTAGTGCAGACTTTGTTGAACAGTGTTAAAGTCTGTATGGGGGAGGGGGACGGTAACGGAGAGCTGAGGTGATTGACTGCATTTAGGAAGACAGAACCTGAGCCAGTAGAAATGTCTTATGGTGAAATTGATATTTTGTAATTGACCACTATTATGAAAGTTATTCTCACATTGTCACAAGCAAGCAACCAGATATTGGATGAGGCTCTTACTCAAACAAGGACAATATATCTCCTGCCCCCCCGTGTGCCCCCCCAAAAAAACTTTGGAAAAAACTGGTCATTGACTGCAATATAAGTGCAGCTCATATTTCATAAATACCAGTTGCTCATTTTTTATAAGTTCATAGTTTTGTTACAATAAAACTTCATATCTGAAGTTTTATATTCTTGTAACATTTTGCCTTGCCAGTTGAGGTAGGCCTGATAGCCATGACCACCCTGCAGCCATTTTGTGAAAGTATAAGTAGTCCTCGACTTCCAATAGTTCATTTAGTGACCATTCGAAGTTACAACGGCATTGAAAAGAGGGACTTATGACTATTTTTCACACTTACCACCGTTGCAGCATCCCCATGGTTATGTGATCTATATTTGGGTGCTTGACAGCTGGTTCATATTTATGACGGTTGCAGTGTCCTGAGGTGATCCCCTTTTGCAAACTTCTGACAAGCAAACTCAAAGGGGAAGCCAGATTCATTTAATGACCATGTTACTAACTCAACAACTGCAGTGATTCACTGAACACTGTGGCAAGAAAGGTAAAATGGGGGCAAAACTCATTTCAAAATTTCTCACTTAGCAGCATAAATTTTCGGCTCAATTGTGGCCGTAAGTTGAGGACTTACTCTCAAAATTCCTGATATATCTTGTAGCCCACAAAGGTTGGAAGACTTTTTGTATGGAGTGCTGCCCAATAGGATTATTATCACTTCTCATATCTCTGAGACTGACACGGTGGAATAATTTTCTAAGTGGCTGAGCTGTAGACACGTTACCATAATCGTGATATGAAATGGCTCTTGAGTACAGATGGTATCATTGATAGGGAAGACTTTCTGATTTATGATGCGTTTCAAGAAAAGTTGATGACAAGTTAATGATTTGCATACTGTTTGGGATTTCTTTTTTCAGCAGTGAGTTTTGTCTAATCATATATATATGGTCTCTGCTGAGTTGGCTGTTCAGCATTTTCCTTTGCTGATGTGCTGTCATTAACTGGGTGATAGTATTGCTCTGCAAAATTGGATTTCAGAGAATTATTGGCTGTTTTATATAAACTCCAACCAAGATTATGCGTGTAATGTTTTTAAATTTTGAGTTCGGCTAGAGAAAAAAGCAGCAATAGCATGCTATAGGTGCGTAGTCTGCAGAATTTAAATGTAGCTATTGATGTCTATGATTGAATCCCAAATTTTGATATGCTAGTTCATAAGAAAGTCTATGAAACTATAAGATCTATAATTTTTATTCACCAATCAAGCTGTTTTTAATTTTTATAAAAGTCAATCAGCAGGAAAACATCCTCTTAGGTGCTTTTTGTATTCATTGAGTATTTATTTTATTATATATTGTTCAATCTATTTATTGTAATTTATAAGACTACCGAATGGTGAAATGCAATTAAATTGTTGAAAAAAGATTTAGAAAAGAAGCATTTGAGGGTTTTGACTTTTTGCATAATCTTAATTTCACTTTTATTTCATTGTCCTCTTTTATTTCAGACAAAACTTCATATTCTTTGTCTGATAGTTATTAGAGGTGTGCAAAAAAAATTGGACAGTTGAAGAATATTTAAACTTCATATTAATGAAAAGGCATGCCTTACTGAGATGAACATGTACTTATAGATTAGATTGGAAGGCATACATAAGCAGTTCAATGTAACCTTTTATCTTAATAAAAGTTTTATTTAAGTTTTCACAAAACATACAAATACAAATAAAATATCTTTTTTTGAGAACAGCGTGGCCCCGGGTTATCACTTCTCCATACAGACATAAACTCAATACATATTTATCTTATACATTCTAATCCATATCTTATAACTATTTTTGCAATTTTTTTGATAGCTTTTCCATTTCTTTACTTCCTATAGCCTTATTTTAAATTATCTCATTCCGTTCTTAATTCAATTACATATCTTTTTCTAATTTTTAAGATCTTTCTAATCAATGTTTTTATACTTTTGTCTGTCCTGTTTACAATTTCATATTATCTTTTCTCATAAAACAAATTTTCCCCTGTAATTACTAGACTGGAGTGTAACACCTTTGTATCTTTTTTCAAATCTTATTTAAAAATTTAAGTTACACCTTTACAGTTATAACATTTATTTTCTAAACTCTATTTTATAACACATACCTATTTTCAATCGAATTCTGCTTGGTACATTCCCTTAAAAATACACACTAAATTCTTAAAAGAAAAAAGTATATATGTATATATATCTGTGTATATATGTATAACAATAGTAAATGGAATAATTATTCTATTCAAGTACAGCTCTGCCATTAATATTAATAACAATCTTTTACATTTCTATTTCTTTTGACAAACATTACCTAGTAATATCAGTTGTCTTTCACTTTAATCATCTATATTTCATATTTTACTTATTACTGTCTTTAAATTAAAAAACCAAACAATAGTTATTAACAGTAGTCAATAAAGTTATTATTCTTATTCAAGTTCATCTTGTCAATTGATAAAAATCTTCCATGTTTCTTTTCAGTTTTTTTAAAATGTTCTTTTTAAATCATTGAGAGCCTTATTCTCTTTACAAACAAATATTCCACTACACATCAATAGAAATTTTTTCTATCACTTCAATCAGCTAACATATTTTCTAACCCCTTCCTATTTCTAATATAACAATGCTATCCCATGCACCCTTGCAGAATCCTCTCCTTAAGTTAAATTTTAACCACTGTCTCTGTGTCTTTTAAATAAGTTTATACCTTTAATTCTTGTACGCTTTTGCTGTACCTCTATATCTTGTTTCTGTCCTTTGCAGCTTCTTTTCCTTTCCCTCTTCCCTCTCTTCTTCTCCCTCCTCTTTTTATTCCCTTTTCTATCTGATTCTCCCTTCTGCGATCCTCCCTTTTGCTTCTTTCTGATATTATGATTACTTTTCAAATTACTCTTTTTTTTTGGTTGTTGCTTCAGTGTTTTTAACTCCCTTTCCCCCCTTTTCCTTTTTTACCCCGCTTAAAATTGTTTGGTCCTTAAAGATGACTTCTTCGTTGTCCTGCTCTTCTTGTTCTGCCAGCGTTTCTTGTTGTTTTTCATAGTTCAAGATCTCAATTTCTAAAAAAAATTTAAACAACCCCCAATTGATTTTATTTCATTTCATTAGGATCCTCCATCCAAAGTTCCAGGAATCATCCAATAATCCAAAACTGTTTCTTGCTTCTTTTCTCACTTTTTCTTTCCAGGGGCTTTGTTAGCTTGTAACAAAGTTTCAGCTACAATGTATCTTTTGCAAGCCTTGTTAAAATTCCACTATCAATTTTTTTTTAAGTTCCAGGTGGTCTCCTCCATTTTCCAGATTCCACCCTCTTTTTTCCTTTTTCCCTCCACTACTTACTTTCTTTTTTTAAAGAAAGTTTTTAAATTATCCAAGAATCTTTATCCCTTTGACACTTTATTTTCAGCCAGAAATAGCCTATTAATGTCAAAGTGAATTACTATCAATTTCTTATTCGAATATCTTCTTCTTAATGTTCCAAGTAAGTTAAAACTGTCAATGTTAGAGGAAAAAAAGCCAATTCCGTTTCCTTTCCCTTTCTCTTTCTCAGCTTAAAATCTTTTTTAGGAATAGTATTAGTCTTTAAAATTCAGGTTCCAGGTACCTTAAATAGATGTTCTCCATTCAACCTGGTCAGTCAAACTTTCTTCTTTAAACTTCCCCCTGCACAATCTTGTCTGGTCAGGTTCTTCTTTGAGGTTTCTGACCACCGCTGCAATCGCCTTTGGGAAAGGGAGTAATGGCCAGTCGAGGAGGAGAGATGCAGCTCTCCTCAATCCTGCTGATGGCTCCCTTTCTTCACCACCTCTACGGGGTGGCTTCAGCCCTGAATCCGGGCGGCTTGGACGATCGCAATTTCGGTCCGTCGCCAAAGAAGCCCAAACCGGAAGTCCTCCGCAGTTCAATGTAACCTTTTGTGGTGGCACTTTTTCTACTGTTTTACAAAACATAATGACTGCAATGCCAAGCAGAGCAACACTCAATGTGCTCTCAGAGCAACACTCAATGAGCAGTGAATGCGTAAAGGCAAATATTGTCAAAGAAAAGAAGGAGTAAAGCAACAAGAATGTGAGATTATTTATAATATTTCAGAAGGAGAGTCATGTTGGGCTGTGGTAGCCAAAAATAAAAAGGAATGTTACAGTTTCTTTTCAAGCTAATGTTTATTAAAAAGATATAAGTGTTGACATGCTGTAACTCAATTTCATCAGATGCTGGCTGATGAATTCCTAGATTTGGGAGGGAGGTACAAGTAGTCCTCCACTTACAAGAGTTTACTTAGTGACCGTTTGAAATTACAACAGCACTGAAAAAAGTGACTTACGACCATTTCCCACACTTATGACCATTGCAGCATCCCCATTTGGATACATTTGGAGTCCGCTTGACATCTGACTCACATTTATGATAGTTGTAGTGTCCCGGGGTCATGTTGCGACCTTCTGACAAGCAAAGTCAGAATGGGGAAGCCAGATTCACTTAACAACCGTGTTACCAATTGAATAACTCAGTGATTCACTGAACAATGTGGCAAGAAAAGTTGTAAAACAGGGCAAAACTCACTTAACAAATTTCTCACTTAGCAACATAAATTTTGGACTCAGTTGCAGTTGTAAGTTGACAACTACTTGTATATGTGCCTCCATGTCATTGTTGATTCCTGACAAATATCCAGCTTAGTGCCTGAAGTTTTCAGAAGTGATTTGTTCTTGTGTCCTTCATACAGTTGGGAGAGAGTGATTGACCCAAGGTCAACCAGCTGGCTTTGCGCCTAAAACAGGACTAGAACTCATAGTCCCCTAGTTTCTAGTCTGGCCTTCACCACTTCACCATATTAGCTCTCTCTTCATCAATTAGAAATTGCAATATATTAAAATCACATTGTGTTGCTGAGCTTTTCTGAGGTACGTTGAAATCTTTTTATGTAGATGAGGTCAGCAATCTGCTACTGTGGTGATGCTGGTGCTATTTCTTTGTCCTAAAAAGACAACTTTGAACTATTTAACTGATATCCTGGGAGACTCAAAGGATCTGACATTACTCGGGCCTCGCTTTGTATCATCATGTCAAATTTGTACCTATTAATTTTTTGCTGTAAATTATGACCTGTTTCTGTAATGTAGAATGTATGTATGTGATTCTTTTCTATTACATTATTTAACTGTGCTTTGTAACAAATGCTGTCCTTTATTATGAAGTGAAAGGGAAAGTTGTTGTAATGATGAGGCAGTCGAGTTGTTTTATCTTGAACAACTGAATTATGATGATGATCTTTATTGGAGTATAGTCTTGCATTTATACACATTTTTAGTTATCCTCCATCATTGGTTAACTTTGGTTACTGCTTAACTTTCGTTACTGTTTAGTACAGTAAACCATTTAATTAATTATCTCTAGTTAAAGTCTAACATATGTCTACTTCCCCTCTCTAATCCTCCTTTATCCATAGATTAGTGACTTTGTTTGCCTGAGTTGTATTTGCTTGGAAACATTCTTTATCTGAGGTTTGCCATCCGAGGTTGGAACATTCCTGCAATTACAACTCTACATATCCTCGTTTTTTATTTTAAATGGAGGATTCAAAGATTTATAAATGTATCGCAATTGAAGAGGGTTAAGAAAGGGGGAAGCGGGATGAAACAATGCGAATAAATTTGGAATACATTGAATAAAACAGCAGGTTGCAATTAGTACAATAATAATAATTATACCATAAAAGAAAAACTGTCTGAGCCAAGACCAATTGGAGCCAATTGGTTAGCCACTCAAAAGGTGAGTAATGAGCATGGATATTATTTTGAATGTATGATTGTAAATTGGCAAGCTCATCCTCAATAGTTTTATTCAAAGAATGAAAATGCACAGCACATCCACGGCGTCCAACTTACGTATAAAACCCTCCCTGGCAGGCTAAAAGATAGTCTATGGCAAAACGCTGCTGTAAGACATCTTGATTTAAGTCTTCTATTTCATGCTGCAAATCACGAATAATAGCAGCGGTAGCATCGATGGATTTTTCAAGTCTGCAGGTGAGACCAAGAATAGATCGTCTGTTTTCTTGAGCAATTATGCCAGGATAAGAGCCTAGAGTAAGGACTCCTGTAACGGCCCCTGCCAATGCACGGCCAAATGTAGAACCAGAAGACAATTGTGTGTCAATAATGACTTCATCATTACATGTAGGCCCCAGAGAGGAATGCCGCTGTCGAGTTGATGGAAGAGTACCTATTTGAACAGGTAGAGTAAAATAACCTATAGTTGCACATTGATAATTCTGAGGATGAACATTAGTAGCATATTTATCAAAAAAGAACCACATATTAGGATCCTTAAACTGCCAACCAGCGCATATCGATCCTGTATTAGATTGATCAGAGGCATTAAAAATAGGAACATTGTCAGGATACATATCAGGAGCTATATTAATTCCATGCAAAGAAGAATTAAAGGTACCTGACAACCAATAGTAGTCAGAACAATAACTATAATTCCCTAGCTTTTTTAATATGTGCTGAGCAGCATTATAATCAGACCAATTATGAAGCCAAGTGTGTTTAGCGTGACAACAGAAACACAGACCCCTTGTAAATTGACTAACTTTCAAGTAACGCCAACGGACAGAATTCAGTTGCATAGGGGGTGTAGAAAATAGCCAGGAGTGTGAAATAGATTTTAGTTGTGAGACAATAAATGTAGAAGACATGATCAAATTAGGGGTAAAAGAAATTTGACCAAATGCCATTGGGGGCTCATAGTATAAAGTAATATTTGTGCCATGGGTCATAAACATGTATTGGGCATGACGAACCCACAAATTAGGGTTAAGACGAACCACAGAAGTGTCATTTTGAGCAGAAACACCATTAACCATAAACAAGAAAATACAAAGTAAAATGGTAACAGAGTTAGCAGTAATAATAGCAAAAACAGCAGCAACAAGATTTTCAGGAGTCTGAGGTAATGAGGCCTGTTGCAATTGTTGTTGAGCTTGATATGTAGTAGATTTAACCTGGCCCCAAGTGATGGGTTGCGGGCGTGTCGACCTTGGAAGACGGACTTCCGTGTTCAGATGAAGATTGAAATCCAGAATCGGGTTGTGAAGGCCCTGATGCCATGCCATGATACGGACGAACACAGCGTGCTGGAACCCACACTGCTTGTCGAGTAGAAGGATCTTCCACGGCGGCGTAACCATGACCCCAGGTGATCAGCGGTGTAGGGCCTTTCCAGGTTGGATCTGGAGCTTGGCGATACTTTACCAAAGGCCTTGCTAAAGTTTCAGTAGTTCAAAAATGCAAATTAACAGATGAGTCTGCAAGAGTATCTAAAAAGGTTAAATAATTCCAAGTATATAATGCTACAGCAATGAGATTTTGAATCTTTCACACATGGTAAGGGCCAGACTCAGTTTGTAATTGTTTCTGAAGCAATGCCTTAAAAGTACGATGAGGGGCTTCCGGTTTGTCGGCTTCGTGAGCGGCAGGGATTTGCGAAGCTGCGCGATCCCTGCCGCGCTAGCCGTTTTTGGGGCTCCGACCCAGACGGTGGCGGAGCTAGGCTGCCCTGCAGGGGCAGCTGAAGGTAGGGGGATCCGGAGAAGGGTTTGGGGTGTTGCAGACTCCCTCCTGGCCGGCAGAACTCCCTTTTCCCAGGACGTGCAGCGGCGGTCTGTAATGGCCACCACAAAGAAGCTGGCAGCCGGGTAAGAATGCGCAGGAGGAAGTGGAGAAAGTGATTGAGAGGAGAAAGTTTTTCTTGGCTCCTAGGACTCTAAGACATATTTAATAAAATTCCTGAAAAGTATGACTTTCTGAATAATACCTGCCAGAAGAGGAAAAAAGCGGCTGTTTGAAGGTGCTGAAAGGATAGCTTTCCCTCTTTTCCTACGGAATAAATAACTGGATATTAAGAAACCTATTTCTTTTAGGTGAAAATTGGTTTTAAGTGATGAGTGGGAAGAGAGAGGATTAAAAGAAAATATTTGTATGCTAAGACTTTGTTGGAGCAGATGCCTTAAAGATTTGAAGACTAGAATATATTGCAATAAGATTTTAAACAGATTTGGACTTTCTTTCTCTTGGATTGATATTACCCCAGAAGGAGAAAGTGAGAACTCTGCCTTGGTTTGGACTGACTGATAACTTTGGGACTGTTTTATTTTTTTATTTTCTTTTGAATATTCTGGTTGTTGTAAGAAGAAAGAAGGGAAAAGAAAAGAAAAGATTTATAATGGCTCTTTCTGTTGAGGAACTAAGAAAAGAATATGAACAAGCAAAAAAAATGGTAAAGATGGTGTGGAAGAAGCTTTCCTTTTCTTAGAAATGGCGCTTATTAATTATCAACAAACATTACAACAGATGAAGACAGCAGAGGAACAAGAAAGAAAGGAAGGAGCCATTTTTAATGAATCTCAGAATTTGATCCAGAAAGAAGGAAGAGAGAAAGAAAAGAAAAGAAGAGAAAAGAAGAAAACTAAAGGACTTAAGGACTTAAGATCTAAAAAACATTTAAGAAAGGGAAAAATAAGGTGCAAAACCAATATGATGATAGTAAACAAAAGGGAAAAGGAATAACAGAGAAGGGAAGCTGGTAAGGCAGAGGCTAGAAGAAGGGGGGTAGAAAGGTTTGTTGGGAGAAAAAGAAAGGGAAAAGGTGGAGAAAAGCTACAATGTTTTGAAATTAAATGAAAAAAAGAAATTTTTATGGATAATGGATAAAGTATAATTTTTTTTTTTTTAAAAAAAGATTTTGCAAGGTACATAAGATGAGATGGTAGTATTGTAATGATTTAAGAGTTGATAAGAGATTAAAATGTTAAAATGTTTAAAAATGATTGGCTTTAAAACTTAATAATAGGGGAGGTTTAGAATATTGTTTTAATTAAAGAGTTTAATAAGACTATGGTATTGATGTTATTATAAAATTTTTATTATAGTATCTTTTTTTAATATTTGGATTTATTGTCTAATTATGTACTTAATTATGTTGGATGTATCAGTTAGATAGAATGTACCAAGCAAAATCGGATTGGGTATTAGATATTACTTTAAAGATTAATTTGATTAACTTAGGGGGAGATAGAAAGGCATCATACTCTGATTAATGATTTCAGGAGAAACTTATTTTCTTTTTTTTTATAAGGAATGAGACAAAGGGATGATAAGAAATGGACAAAAGATATAAATATAATGATTCAAACTAAGATGATTAATTAAGATAGAAGTAAGAAGTGTGAAATATGTGGGGAAGTTAATATAGAAGGCTTAGAATGGTAAATAAAATAAGTAATGATATGTAAGATGAGCATGAATATAATTGAAGTCCATGAAGAGAGAGACACCTGGGTCCAAGTTACTTTCCAAAAGATTTTTTTATGTTTTGTGTGTTGTGTGTATATGTCTTTTTGGGGGAGAATTAGTTAAAACTTGTAGAAATATAGAATGAGAATAATGGTAACTAAGTCAGAAAGAAACAGATGAAATAATAATAATGATATTGAATAAGAGTAAAGAGAAGTAAAGAGAAATTGAATAAGAGTTTTTGGTATGTTGTATGGAAATGGTTTAAAACAGAATTATAATTTATCTGACTTGTTAAATTGACAATGAAAAAAGGTTTAAACATGTAATGAATAATGATAATTTGTGTGTTTTAAAAATTAATAAAACTTGTTTTTTTAAAAAAAAAAGTACGATGAGCTCGCTCAATGATAGCTTGACCCTGAGAGTTGTAAGGAATTCCGTGCACTAAAGAAATATTCCATTTCTGACAAAAGGTTTGAAGTTCCTTACTAATATAAGCGGGGCTATTGTCAGTTTTAAACTGAGAAGGCCGACCCATTACAGCAAAAGAGGATAGGCAATGAGAAATAACATCTGAAGTACATTCATGTTTTGAAGCAGTAACCCAAAGGAAGTGTGAATGAGTGTCAATAGACGTATGAAGATAACAGTATAGCTTAAAGGTTGAAAATTGAGTTAGATCCATTTGCCAAATTTGATTAGCTTGGGTTCCTCGTGGGTTGACATCCACTGGAAAGGGAACTGCCAGTTGCTGACAAGCTGGACAAGCACGGACAATATCCCGGGCTTGAGATAATGAAATTTTAAATTGCTTTGCAAACGATTTGGCATTTTGATGAAAATAAGAATGACTAGCAACAGGATCAGCAAACAAAGATGCAACATCCTTTAAGGATTCATTTGCCTTCCAATTTTCTTCAGTCAAGGCATTAGTAAAGGGAGTATGACTTTGAATGTGTTCTACATACAAAGAATACAAGCAAGTTTCCAAACTATTCTTTAAAGATAAAAACAAGGATAACAAACTCTTATCCAAAGAGAGAGCACAATAAGAAAAGGGAAGAGATTGCAAGCTAAATACACATTTTGAGTATCAACGATCAAGTTAATAGGTTGGTCATTGAACAATCGTAAAGCCAAAATCACAGCAGCCAGCTCAGCACGTTGAGCTGAAGTCTGCGTGGCAGTAAATTTAGAATACCATTGTTGTTGAATCTGCCAGACAACCACACCCCTTGTAGGTGAGCCATCAGTAAAGAGTGTAAGAGCTTTAGAAATAGGATTTCGCACAAAAATGGAAGAAAAGGCCAGATTTAAAGTAGTAGTAACCACTATTCTAGGATCCTTGGGTAAAGAATACAACAAGTTTCCCACATATTGAGAAAAGGCTATCTGATATGATTCTGAAATCATCATCAAATGCTCATGTTCAACTTTTGTATGAGTGAAAGCTATGCTAATGAGATCCTGTCCTGTAAGATGTAAGGCTCGTTTACGACCTTTAATAATCAAATCCTCTAATGCTGATTGATAAGGATAAATGTTTCTAGGCTGAGTAGCTGACAAATTAATCCATTCATAAATGTTGACCGCTTGCGGGGACGCATTAGAATAAAGACATCCCGTGGGTAAGGGTGTAGTGGGAAGAATAGCTAAGCAAAGTCCTATTGTTAAGGATGTTATCCTGTCCACATATCAATGCTTAAACTTATTCAGTATTTCTTGAAGGCATGCTCTTTGAAGGTCAGTTAATACAACTGGATCTGGTGATTGTGCTCCCTTCAAAGACTGAAATAAGGGCAACATATCACCAGTTGTAATGTAGAAGAATGGACATGCCCAATTAATAATGCCAAGTAATTTTTGCCATTGTACTAATGTATATGATTTCTGTACTTGTAATTCAGGAAGAATTGGAATGGAGGAATTGTGCAACATTCTATGTCCTAAGTAGGTGTAAGGTTCTACCTTTTGAATTTTGTCTGAGGCTATATACAATCCCTGTTGTGCCACAATATCCGTTAACTCTTTTAACAACTTAGATTCATCAAAATCCGGGGCTGCTATCAATATATCATCCATATAATGATAGACTAAATAGGAAGGAAATTTATTCTGAAAGGGTTGAAGGGCATTATCCATGAAATATTGACAAAGTGTATGGGAATTAAGCATTCCCTGAGGCAACACTCGCCAATGATATCGTTTTGTGGGCATGCTATTATTAAAAACTGGGACAGTAAATGCAAATTTTTCTTTGTCTTGAGGCTGCAAAGGTATAGTAAAAAAACAGTCTTTAAGATCAACTACCAATAATTTATAAAAATTAGGAATTAAGTTAGGATTTGATAGACCACATTGTAAAGGACCCATGGGTTGGATACATTTATTAATTTCTCTTAAATCATGAAGGAAACGCAATTTCCCATTTTTCTTTTTTATAACAAAAACAGGAGTATTCCAAGGACTAGTAGAAGATTCTATATGACCAGCAGCCAATTGTTCTTGAACCAATTGTTGTAAAACAGCGAGTTTTTCCCTTGATAATGGCCATTGTTCCACCCAAACCGGCGTAGAACAGAGCCATTTAAGAGGAAGAGAATCAAATGGGCATTAAGAAGAGAAAGGATATCACGGCCCCAAATATTAGTATGAATATCTAGAATGTATGGTTGTAGGAAAAAGGACTTACCAGCAGATGTTGTAACATTAATTTCTTGAACACTCTGCCAAGCAGCTGTAGAACCTCCTATTCCCCACAATGAAGGAACTGTCATTTTTGGCCACTGTACTGGCCACTGTAAAGAGGAGATGACAGTAACATCGGCTCCAGTATCCAATAACCCTTGAAATGGTTGTTTATTAAGGAAGAGCGTTAACAAAGGACGAGAGGAGTTCAGCTGATGAAGTAAGCCTACAGATAAAGAAGTTGATCCAAATCCTGCATCCCCACGATTACCTATACCAGGAGATGGAATTTCATATGGAAGAAGAAGCAATTGAGCGACAGAAGAATTACAAGGAAGAACTTGAGGAAGATTCACCCAAATCTGAATCATGAGGATACCAGTGTAATCTGAATCTATTACCCCAGGCACAACAAAATAGCCCTTTTTGTGTGCAGAAGAACGAGGCAAAATTAAGCCAACTAATCTTGAAGGAAGAGGACCTTTAAATTGAGATGGAACTATTTTAACTTCCATGGGAAATTTAAACTCAATTTCCTCTTGAGTGATTAAATCGATCCCAGCGCTACTGGCTGTGGCTGGGGAGGAGTGAGAGAGACTGCTTGAGGAGTCAGAGTGATGGGAAAGGCACGCTTTGGATTCTGGGTGCATGCCACACCCATTGGCAAGTTTCCCGACCGAAACCGACATTGATTGGCCCAATGAAATCCCTTTTTACAAACAGGGCACTTCTTAGAAGGATGATTCTGAGGCATAGAAGGTGTAGAATGACAGTCTTTCTGAAAGTGGCCAGGCTTCTTACACTTAAAACAGTTACCAATTGGTCGCTGTCCTTTCTGAATAGCAGCTGCTAACATATGCATTTTATAAGTTTGTGATCCAATATCCTGGCAGACTCGCAGCATATCTGCCAGAGTGTAATGAGCAGTAGCCTTTAACAGCTGTAAAGCTCTTTTACAATCTGCATTAGCATTTTCAATAGCGAAGAAGTTCACCAGCAGCTTCCTGATGATCAAACTGCTGTCTAATTGCTTTGGACAGACGCTCAACAAAGTCAGCATAAGGCTCATTGGCATTCTGTCGAATGTTTGAAAAATTTGCTCTAGGTTCTCCAACTTGGGGTACCTTAAGAAAAGCACGAAAGGCACATTCAGAAACAATAGTTAATGTAGCTGGAGGAAGAACAACTTGAGTAGGAATTGTACCAAATGGTCCAGAACCAAATAGCTGCTCAACTGTATATGCTCCTCCTCCTCCTAAAGTCTAACATATGTCTACTTCCCCTCTCTAATCCTCCTTTATCCATAGATTAGTGACTTTGTTTGCCTGAGTTGTATTTGCTTGGAAACATTCTTTATCTGAGGTTTGCCATCCGAGATTGGAACATTCCTGCAATTACAACTCTACAGGAAGTTGCACTGCACGGCATTAAACAGACTCTAAAACTGCAAAGATTATTAGGCAACTAAATAATGCAAGATAACCTGGGTAGAATACAGCAGGTTATCTCTTTTCTTGAACAGGCAGGGCTGTTTTGCCGTCTTGTTTAATCAGTTGCTGATTCCAATTAAACCAATATCTAATTTGATCATGCTGGAAGCAGAAGAAATGGATTGAGAAACTCTTCCTTCCTTTTGGCTGTTTTATTTTGAGACAATTATATTAAAAATAACTCTTAGGTTTGGCATGTAGGAGGTGAGGAGCCTTCCAACTTCAAGAAAAGCCTCTGATATGGTGCATAGAAGCAATGGTTTCCTGCTCTTGCAAACTAATGGAATGGATTCAGAAATATCCAAATCTTTAGTTACTGAAATGCACTATTATGAAGATTTCTCCTATGAAAATATGATTATTGATGAGGATAACAATGATGATAATGATGGTGGGGTGGTGATGATGCATTAAGGTTGATGATCAGCCAGTACAGCACAGTTCCCAACCTTTTGGGCACCAAGGACTGGTTCCATGGAAACCAATTTTTCTACAAATCAGTAGGTAGTGGTTTTGTGCACTATCTAGGTCCATGCACAAATGAAGCTTTGCTCACTTCTTGACTCAGTTCCTAAAAGGCCATAGACTGGTACCGGTCCACGGACCAGAGATTGGGAACCCCTGTCGTACAGAATGAATGCCTTTTCATTGAGGGTTTGGATCTACCATGCTGCATAAACACGCACGCACGCACTCACTCACTCACAATCACATGGCCCATGTTCAGGCTACAAATATGCATGCAAAAAATACTTTTATTTGTGATCAAGGCCTCTGGCTCCCAAAGCCATAGACTAGCATTCTTTAAATGGCATTCCTCCGTAGCTAAATCCTCCCTGTCAAAATAATTGATGAGAAGCTTGCTGTTATTCTCTTCTATGTTGGAAGCCAGAACAGTTGGAAAGAGAAACAGAACCACGGTAGAGACAGGGTTTCAAAAATCCTGTTTTAGCCAGGACTTTACAGAGGAGGATTTTTAACTTGGTTGTACCTAACCCTGGAACTTCAGGTAATGACATCAGATGCAGTTTGCCCATGCAGCTGGTAACCATCTCTTGGTTCCTCCTAATCTGGGTCTAAGGAATCCTACCAGTTGGTGAGCTCCAAATCATCTTGTCACTCTGGAGTTCTGTAACTTAGTAATTTGCTCTATTAAGCTACCTCCGTGTGCTGATTTCATCTGCATTCTCTTGCATTTCACAAACTGTTCATTTCAAATGTTTCTTTCTACATGGCATCTTTCCCCTTATTTCAGGCCCTTACTGAATTCCTTACTTTTATTCTGAAAACCTCACAAGTGGATGACACAGGCATCTATTGTTAACAAAGAATGCTTGTAGGCAGGGGTTGGGCTGCTGGGGGTTTGCAGGGGTTCGGGAGAGCCTCTAGCTAAGATTCCTGGCTGGCCCAGCCCACCCCGCCCTTCCCAGGATCCCCCAGGTGGCCCATTTTGGATGTAGGTAAGTGCAGAGTGCGCACGGAGGCTTGGGGAGGGCAAAAAAATGGGCCTCCTGGAAGTTCGATAAGGCTGGAAATGAGCCTGTTTCTGGCTTCCAGAGAACCTCTGGAGTCCTAGGAGGCCATTTTCACCCTCCCAGAGGCTCAAGGAAAGCCTCCGGCACCCAGGGAGGGCAAACCCCCTCCCGCCGTTGTGCAGGCTCACTAGGCCACGCCCATCCAGCAACCAGGCAGAGAACCCCTTGCTAAAGTTTTTCAAGCCCACCCCTGCTTGCAGGTGTGTCATTTTCATCTTTCTGGCGAAGGGACTTGGAGCTCTGTTTATAGACCAAGTTGCATGTATGAATTGTGGGCTTGATTCCTTCCCAGCTGTTTTTGTTACTGAGATTCGCTGCTTTAATTAAAACGTGCTGTCCTGCCTGATCTGTGCTGAGCATATTTTGCTTTTTTATTTATGTTTTCAAAATCGGTTTAACCTTTATTTTCTTCCAAGAACAGAGGGGAGGGGCAAACAGGATTTCACTAAAATGAAAGAAATTGTAATGTATACATCATACACTATGTTATACAAATTAACACCAGACTGCCGCCATTACAGGATAGTCTTTCCTGACTTTCAAACTTCCAGATGTCATATTACATTTCCTATAATTTGCAGCCAGCATGGCCTAATGCCTGACATAATGTTGATTCTCATTGAGCAAAGCAATCAAAAGCTATTTTCCATTCTTCAAGTTATAAACTGGTTACGTGTTTCAGCTTTACATATAAAGATACATAATGCGCATGTACATTGGTAGATAATGTACTTTGACCAGGAGTGATCAGTTATTTACATCTAGTTTAAATTCTTGAATCACTCTGGCAACGTTTATATACTGTTTTAAAAGGTAATGCTATTTTCATGGCTCCTGGCAACAGTGTCTCTGTTGCTAACAGCAGAGACCAGCAGATCCACCAACCAAAACTAATTCAAGAACCACAATGACGTAGTGACGGATCCCTCACTCGGATCAGATTTGGCACATTTGATGTTCAACATTTTGATGTTACTAAATAAATGCTGGTATAGCTCTGCCCAGAGGCTTTGCCAGAAAAGTAAAACAAAAACAAACAAACAAAAAAACCTCCTATTCTCTATCCATCTTCATTTTTAATTTTTCAAACTAAATGGGAAGTTTAAAATAAATATGTCTTTGAAAAAGCAGGAAATATTTGTAATTTGGCAAGGCCATATTGACAATAAAATCACACTCGTTTTAGAACACCAGTAAATAAAGACATTTTTTTATTTTCATATTTCATTGTTCATAATGGAAAGGTTGAACCTGGGAGAAGCAGAAGCCACATTCAAAGGATTCAGCAAGCAAACCTTTTTCCAGAAAGAGGGGGAAGGCGAAGAAACCACACCCATCTACACACATTCAGTTTAGTGTTAGTAGTGAAGGCACCAGGCTAGAAACCAGGAAAATGAGAGTGCTAGTTGTGCTTTAGGTTAGGACAAAGCCAGCTGACTGACCCTGGGTCTGACTGACCCTGGGACAAGTCCAAAGAAATCTTCACACTCAACAATGACTCACCTATTCGAGGTGGGATGCTTGACCCATAGTGGTTTATGATAACAGATTTGGGGAGGCAGGGAGATTATTAGGATGTTTGCAAAGACAACCATCTCCTTGTGATCAAACACAGGTAATCCTCGAGTTAAGACCATAAATTGAGCCAATAATTTATGTTGCTAAGTGAAACATTTGTGAAGTGAGTTTTGCCCCATTTTGCAATTTTTTTCTTGCCACAGTTTGTTAGGGGAATCATGGCATGTGTTAAGCTAGTAACATGGATTCCCCATTGACTTTGCTTGTCAGAAGGTTGCAAACGCTGATCACATGACCCCAGGACATGGCAACCGTCATAAATACGAACCAGTTGCCAAGTGTCTAAATTTTGATTATATGACCATGGGAATGCTGCAATGGTCCTAAGTATGAAAAACGGTCATAAGTCACTTTTTTCAGCTCTGCTGTAACTTTGAACAGTCATTAAATGAACTATTGTAAGTCGAGGGCTACCTTTACTTTTTCCTTTTTTAAAAGGTGTTGGAGATGAATTTAAGGGACAGAAAGTCAAATTTTCCCTTCCACAAATACTACTCCTCAAGTTGCAATGTATAGAAAGGGGGACAGTGCGCTGCCATCAGCCTGTACGTGAAAAGGCTAAGATCGACTAGCCATGCATGAACTTTCGCCTTCTTGGAAGAAACATGGAAGTCAAAACTGCTTACAGTTTTTCTTCAATTAGCAAAATAATTCATAAAGGATTAGAATTCACCAAACGTTAAATCCAGAAGTTAAGTCTTTTCCAGAAACAAAATTCTTTTCCCAAAATCAAGGAAGCCCTTTCCAAATCTCTCTTTCTCTCATCTCTCTTTCCAAATCTCTCTTTTTCTCTTTCTCATCTCTCTCTTTCTCTCCCCCGCTTTCTCCCTTTGTCTCTCTGTCTCTGTGTCTCTCTGTGTGTTGTTATACGTGTGTATATGTACAGAGGTGGGATTCAAAAATTTTAACAACTGGTTCTGTGGGCGTGGCTTAGGTGGTGGGCGTGGCTTGGTGGTCATGTTATTGGCTGAGTGTGGCTAACTCAATATCACTCACATCGAGGCACGCATCTCCTTGCCTGGCCTCTCATGACTGTGGGGATGCTGCAACAGTCATAAGTGTGAAAAAGGGTCATAAGTCACTTTTTTCAGTGCCATTGTAACTTTGAATGGTCACTCCACACAAGCAAAGTACCAGCAAAGGAGGGGGAAAAAAACTCCAGAAAAGTTCCTGAGACAGGAAGACTAGTTCTGCCAAGAATGTAATAAGGGTTAACAGAGAGGCAGTTTCTGTAAGCAACACCAGAATGTTTCCTTCCTGCCTTCCTTACAGGATTAGGCCAGTAATTTCTTCTAACAACCGGTTCTCTGAACTGCTTAGAATGTTAACAACCAGTTCTAGCGAATAGGTGCAAACTGGTAGAATCCCACCCCTGTATATGTGTATACATGATGACAATGTTCATATTGGTTTTGACAGAACCTCTAGGGCAGTGATGCCTAATCTTTTCAGCACCGAGTGCCCAAAGTGCATATGCAGTGTGCCCTGCACCCCATCCATGCATGCATGTCTCCCGTTCATGCGCAGCAGAGACCTGAAAACCAGCTGGCTAGTGGAAGGTGTGCATGCATGCGCAACAGAGCTGAGCTAGGGTGACGGCTTAAGTGACTACAAAGAGGGCTTTGCATGCCACAGGTTTGGCATCACGGCTCTAGAGCATATCCTTCAATTATATTTTTATTCACCAAATGGTTAGAAATTATCAACTTCCTTTGAGTCACAATAGGTACAATGTTACCAAGTTTCCAAAAAAATCTCTTAATATCCTTTATTTCAACTACAGTAGAACCACTGGTCATGAACACTTCTGACCACGACTAAATCGGGTTCACACTTTTTTTTTCACGGCCGATTTCCCCTTCCGCACCACTATTTTTGTAAGCACCAACTTTCCAAAATTAGATTCGGGTCATGACCAATTCGGGTTGTGACCAAAGTTATGGAACGAATTATGGTAGTGACCAGAGGTTCTACTGTATTTGGTTTTGATATTGCATTTTGGACATGATTGCCAATATGGACAGGAACTGCATACATCACAATAAGTTGGTAAGCATTAATTATAGATCATATGAATATACAGTATATTTCTAGAATTTTAAGAAATTGTTAATATATTAAAGTTCCTACTTTGACAAAGGTTTTTTTTGAAACCATTGTCACACTAGATCAAATTTCTGGGGTTTTTCAAATTTCAGCATGCCTTTTTCCTAGAAAAATAGGCACTATCACAGTATGTGCACTATGGGTCACAGTCAGATTTACGTTTTAAATCTTCTATGACATTTTTCAAAAAGTTTTTTTTAAACCCACCATTTGTTTAATGCATTACTTAAAGCAAAGCCCACATTTTCTGCCTTGTACTGAAGACCAAACATTGATGCTGTAGCTTATGGCTTCCATATAGAAAATCCAAGAACTTACCCTTTGACTCTTGAACTGTTCTCAGAAGGATCGATATGAAGAGCCTTATATGCCTTTTATCTGACAGATGGTGCTTGTTAGATTCAAGAAATTTCTCAAGGGACAAAAGTCAGTTCTCACCATTCTAGCGCAGAGAATATATAGGTCATCAGAGAGATGGCCGGAATCCTATTGAATATTGAGATACTGGATGATGACTTCCTAGAAAATCAGATGCTCTTATTACTGGGATGGAGGATCTGAGACTAAAAAGAGGCTTCCAAGTTCTATGGATTCTGATGAATACATGCCACAAAGCCATTTTACTGAATCCATGGCGCACAATCCCTGCCTTATGCAAGAGAGGCCGGTTGGTTTTTATTGTGCAAGCTAGTGAAATTATTTTGGAGATATGTGCAGAGACGAGAGCTTTAAATTATTGTTCAGGCAGGCAGTTATATAATGTAGTGTGAGAGAAAAATAGCTTTTTGTGAAGGGTTTCAAATAAAATCTTTGCCGGCTACATGTATTGTTGAACAGAGCTAACAGTTGAGTGCGCATTTAGATAGCACACATATAAAGTAGGGAAATGGGAATCTGATTCATAAAATAGAAGAGTAGAGGCTAGTCAGAGCTCTTTATTGCCATTCAAACTAGACTTTGATGTCAACTGAAAATGCCCATATGACTCTACCCGGGATAAAAATTGAGAATTGTCAATGGGTTTTACTTTTTCAAAAACTTCTTGGTTGCCATTACCTGCCAGACTTAAGCTCTGAAGTCATTGGGGATCTTCACCCAAAGAATAAGATGGCAGAGTTATCTACCATGTATATAATGAGGTCAAGTAGGGAAATCAGAAGATTCAGGCAGTTCAAACAAATATAAAGATTTATTGCAACCTTAAGCTCTCTACAAGAATCTGAACTATTAATGTCCAAGAAAATTGGCGGTAGATAAGAGTCAATGGAATTCAAGGTGGGCTGGACTTAGACCTCATGTGAAAGGACTCATGACTGATGAAAGGTTTGATCTTCCCTCACAAATGATATGTGAAAATGATTTTGGGAGATAGGAGGGAGGGCCACAGGCTGGACAACCAGTGTGTAAGGAAGGCAGGCAGGCATGGGAAATATTTCAGAAGGGACTCTCCTAGATTACCTAGGAGGATAAAAGAAAAGAAGGAGAAATACTTTCAGTCTTTCTAGATTGTCTTCATGTATGACAAAGATATAGCTAGCACTTGAAGGCCTTACCTTGAAGGCCTTACAGAATGTCATTTTTAAAAATGATTTTAATGAACAGCTGGCCTGAAGCATTACTGCAAGACGAGGAAAGAAATGGCATCTGCCCCAGAATTTGAGCTGATAATATGTTTCTCACTAAAAATTCAGTAGTCAAGGATACACTTTGGGTCAAGTGTGTCCCGTACTTCCACCCCCCCATCCCTTTTTGTGATTTACCTATTCCATCGAGCCTATTAGCATGTAGGTTGTTAATGAACCCTGGATTTTTGGGGTGGAGTGTACTTTTTGTAGTAAGGTTTTAATAGTCACTGTCTGAAAAACCATAGGAGTCAACACACATGCAAAACTCAAGAGACTCCCTAGCAGATGTTCTGCTTAGCTTTCTGTTTCCATAGCAACAAGGTTACATTATTTTTTCTAATAGCCTAAACGCAGGAAGCAAGTTCAGGTATTAATAGCCAAAGCTATGTATGTATGAGCAGTAATATGCAAGCTATAGCTATTTTGATTTCTCTGATTTGATGTTTTTAACTTCCATTAAAGAAAAAAAAAGCCTGTATGCAATGTCCTTTGTCTTCCCCCTCAATTCCTATAATAAGTTCAATATTTGTATCAGTTCCAAGTGCCCCCCAAAACATCACATGGGCCATCCAGCCTTCTGGTAACACTTCACCACATACCTGATTCTCCTTACAGCTGTTCACTGGACAGGTTATTCAACTTACTTAATTCTTATCAGTTTCCTTTTTCCCTGCCTTCCAAATCATGTGATCACCTGGAGTTGTTCTTACTGGGTCCAGAGTCGAGCAAGAACTCCCTTGAATCTACTTCAGGTTTAGGATCCCCAAACCACATGCTGTCCTACACCTGGAGATTGGTTCCACCACACATCTCATTCTCCATTCTTTGCCTGACCCAAGTTACAACAAAGTAGAGAGAGGTGATTTGTGATGGACACACAAAGTAGGTAGAGGTGATTTTATTGTTTCAAATATTTTTTAATGCAGAACATTTCCATAATCATGATATCTCAAATCTGGTTTTTATGAATGACATTTGGAATTCATTTGCATTTTAAATTTTATTTTGCTAGCAAACGCTCATATTTTAATTTGTGGCACCTTCTACTTAGAAAAAGACTCTCCAGTAAAAGATAAAACACTGGAGTGAAATTTACAAAATCCAGTATGGATATAAGTGGGCAATGAATAGATTTTAATAAAAGACAGCTTAGTACTTCCAAATATATATACGTGTGTGTGTGTATGAATTGTAGGACATGGTTAGAACTGAAAGATGCCTGACACAAATCACTGTAGGAGACGCATGATAGTCTGGAGCAATTTTTCTGAGCAACACGTTTTTAGATATATATTTTATATAAATGTATATATATACATTTATTAGTCAGAAAAGATGCTACTAGCATTCTGACATAGATCATTATTGCTGCTGATTTTTTATAATGGAGTTTTGATTAATTTCTTTCTTGGGAAAACACCTGAAGCCCTAATTCCTCTTTGTGCCTAGCAAAATGCTGCAGACATCAATAGTATTTAAAATAAACGATCAGGGTCCCTGCTTGGGGCAGAAAATGTGATGAAAATCACAGCAGCGAATAATAGAATGGCTGAGTGGTAGTTTCTCTCCATTATTTCTTGAGACTATGGCTTGGCCTCTAACCTTAAACTTGCTCTATTTATATATATAAATAATATGGCACTTGGAAAATATATATTTGAAAAGTGGATTTGAAAAGAATTTGCAACTAAATGTATAGTATGTATAGTTTTGAAGTAGCTGATGATGGGATTATATGCAACAATTATTTGAAATTTATGTTATACTTATATGAACATGTTTTATATAAATGAAGCATGTCCAGTAAAGTATGTATTGGTAAGTAAGATTCCCCACATCCTCCACAGTTTTCTGTGTACATTTTGTAGATGTGCTAACATTTATTTGGCATGGCATAATTCTTAATGATAATGCTAATGTTTGATTCCCTGCCCTAAATATTGGACAATATCATTCAGTTACAGTGGCAAGTTATGTAGTGCTTCATGCCTGGGCAACATTTGAAAATACGCAAAGCAGCAACAATTGTTTAGAAATCTTTGCTGCTATGAGAGGTGAAGTATTTTCTTAACGCAGCTCTAGGTAATTCATGTTTTGCTAGTGTGTTGGTCTGCAGTTGCCTGCTTTATAGTCACCCATATACACAAATAATACAACTCTGAAATAAATTTAGAAGTCACTTCAATGCAATGGATTTAAGGCATGTAAATGAGGAGTATATTGTGGAATGCTAAAATGACTGAATTAAAGAAAAGTGAATACATTGGCCAATATCAATGTCCAATCAAGAAAGTACACGTAAGATAGTTCTGATATTTTAACAATGTACTATGCATTGTTGCTAATGCTTTTAAAATGTTTTAACCATGGATTTTTTTCTTCTAGCATTCTATGTATCTGTTATTTGTATCTGAAATCATTCCTCCATATGTTGCAACTTTTCTCTACCTCTAACCAGATGGTTTTTAAAACGAAGGCGTATTGAACAAGCCATGTTGCCATAAATCATAAAACGTTAGGGCATTATGGGCCAAGGTCACACATCACACTAAGCCAAAAACAAACCATGTTTTAGTAAGCCCAAAACAAATAAATCGTATTTCAATTTTTTTTACCAGAGAACTCATGCTTCTGCCCTTTTTTTCCCTTTAAATTTGTACTGATTGTATACTGTTTGTTTTAATTTGAGGAGTGATTTGAAGCAATATGTAAATCAAACTTGGTTCTTTAGTAAAATATTGCAGCTGGATATGATGATCATAAAACTGAAGGCTAAATATACAGCACAGATTTATTTTTATTTTTTACAGAGGGAGGCGAGATACAGACATGCTTCAAAGCTGTTTTGTGCTGAACCAATTAATATTCCGTATCAGGAAAATGTTTCTTCTACTCAAATGTTGCAAACTGGAGCAAAGCCCTTTCATGCACCTTCTTGCCACTGATCTTTGCTCTATTAAATGTCATTCATGGGAAAGGCAGTCTTTTCAGACTTGGCAAGCCTTGCTTATGGTAAGAACATGTGGGAGTTACAGTCTATAACATTTGGAGGGCACAGGAGCAGAAATGTGAGGGGATAGCCTGCCTTATTGACAGAGGAGGCAAAATATCCTTGTTTTAGTCCCTAAAACGACCCAACAGCTGATGAGGAGAAAGACCTCTGCCTAGATCAAGGGTCTTCAAACTTGGCAAATTTAAGACGTGTGGACTTCAACTCCCAGAATTCCTGAGCTAACATGACTGGTCCACAAGTCTTAAAACTGTCAAGTTTGAAGACCCCTGGCCTAGATGGTCACTTCCAGCCCCAGTTGACTGCCCTCTGACCCAGGAACCAGATAAGGCAAAAGCAAACATTGTGATACAGAGCATATAAAATGTCATCTGCAGACACTTTCTTTGATCAGAATGTGAGGACTTGATGCCTTTGATAGCTGCCAGGTCCTCTGTTCACTTAAATGGAGATAACTCTTTTTACATGCTCAAATCAGGTTAGCAGAAGCCTTCCATAGCAGTTAATTGGTCAAGTATCCTATCCCAACCCCTTCAACTCCTGAAGCCAGTTAATTAGCAATGTTCACACCATGAATCCAGCAAGCAAAGGCATTGTTGTAAATCTTGCTTGAGTTTTAAAAAAGCATGCATTTTCCTTAAGCTGTCAAAGCTCCTCTTTGTCTTCCACATCAAGTCAGGGGGTAAGTGAGAGCTTGTTTAGGGTTTTTTTTGCAAGATTTTCTGTGGCACCGTTTAAAGCAATATACAAAGTACATGAGATGGGCTCTCATGGAGATTTATTTGTTCAATTTATATCTCATCTTTATTACTTTTATAAATAACTCAAGGCAGCAAACATATTTAATGCTGCTTTTTCCTCCTATTTTCTCCACAATATTTTCTCCCTGTGAGGTGGGTTAGGCTGAGGAAAAGTGACTGGCCCAAAGTCACCAGCTGGCTTTCATTAATAAGGCAGGACTTGATCTCACGAATCTCCACGTTTCTAGTCTGGTGCCTTAACTACTAGATTGTTGTTCCAATGGCAGATTATGCTCAAGTGAGATCTTGAGTATAAACTCTCAGTCTCCACTTGTATCTTGTTGACAGTGATCAATTCAGTTTTTCTGTTCAGATTACTGCTAAATTGCCCTGCTTTTCTCTTCTCTTGTGTGTCTCTTCCTATTTCTCCTATTTCATATGGAGAAAGCAATGTCCCATCCTATCTGATTCTTCCACAAGACATGGCACATGTGCCACTTTCTCTTACAATCTTTAATGTGTTCATCAGACAAGGCACAATTTTAAGCATGGGGACTTTTTTCATGTATGGTTTTACCAGGATGAGTCTGAGAAATATTGCTTGCCTGAAGCAATTGTAAAAGTTTATTTGTCTATGAAATTTATAAACCACCTTGGTCTCAAGGCAGTTTTCAGGAGCAATAGTGACATAGCCAATTCAAGAATGGAATACTACAATGAACCACAACATCTTTTTATATAAAGATATCACATTCACACCTGATGCAGTTAGATTCACAAGCTATCAGTTAGATAGGTGCCATTAAGTTGCGTCAAACCATGAACTGTATTCAGAAATAGCTTGTAGCTCTTCTGAGGACAGTCCTGTAATATCTTTGATTCCACCTTAACTATTATCTTCTATTCCTTCTACTCGTGTTCAGTATAGTATTTTTTTTCTTTTCCATTCTCTGTTAAGAGATCATTTGCTTGCTGATCATTACTTCAAGGAAAAACAAAACCTAACTACAATATTTGATCAAAATCAAATCAACTATCAGTCAGTCCTGGATCAAATTGGTTGATGTTTTGTTTTTGAGGTCTGTGGTATTCTTAATCATTTTCAAATTGATAATTTGGAATTGTAAGGTGTTTTTCACCTCTATCTCAATAATCACGTTTCCCAGCTATATGTCATTACTGAAAGGGTCATTGTGTTAACTATTTTGATCTTCGGTGTCACTAAAACATTATTTTCCTTCATGATTGTCTAAGTTTGTGATTGACTTCTTCCTAAGGATTAATCTATTTTCTAGCATGCTGTCCATCTAGACAGCATGCTAGATTTATTTTTGAGCTCAAGAAAAGAAAACTATCTTTAGTTCTTGGCTGAATAAGTTCACTAAGCATATTCTTTGCCAATCCTTAATATTTAACATTCAGCCAGATTTTTCACTTTACTTTATTATTATTTTTAAATGGATCATGAATCTGTTCCTTTTTTGTCTGCCACTCATGTCATGTCCAAAAAGTTTTCCCCCATTGTGGATATAATCAGTTGTGATTGCATAGATAACTGTCAACTCTTGATTGATAATCCTAACCCTCCAAAAGGGTGAGGCAGCCAAAATAAGCAGACATAATCAAAATCCACAAGTGGGCAAAAAAAAATTTGACAGGCAGAAAAGGAATAAGATTAATAAACCCTTTCCTGTACTTTCAATTACGAAGTGGCATTATTTGTTCTTCCCAAAATTGAATGCTTTTATGCCATCTCTTCTAATCTTGTGATTCTTGTGATATATTCTCTTTCCTCTTCTAAAGTACTGTGTCTCTCTAAAATCATGTATGCAGTACTTCTTGTTCATTGTAGTCAAACATCCTAGCATACGTATTAGCCTAACTAGCAGTTTAATCCACAATCCATAGAGGCGTTACTATAGTCAGTGAAGCAAAGGCAAAATTCCTTAAATTATCTGGCTCTCTCAATTATCCATCACATTTTTGCTTTTTGAACTTAAGTTTCTCTGTCTTTTCTGAAACCTGCTAATTCTCCTGGAATTTTATTTGCTATGTATGGTGGAGTTCTTCTTTGCAAGATAGAAGGAAAAACTTTGTGTATAAAAGGACTAATATATTGCTCTGGGTGAATTGTGGCATTTACCTACCTTTCCCACTTTAGTGGGAAAGTAATGGCATTTTGTGTTTCACCATAAGCTCTGCTGCGGTATGATATCATGCTGGCCGCGTGACCGTGAAATCGTCTTTGGACAGTGCTGGCTCAATGGCTTACAGAAACAGAGATTGAAACAGCCCCCTAAAATTGGCTATGACTTTTAGAAGTAAAACCTGCAGGGACACCTTTACCTTACCTTACCTAGCTTAGATATTAGACCATGTAATACCAAGTTCCTTCATTTCTCCAATATTTATTTGTTTCCTTATCATTTCTTCAGTTGATTTATGGCTCATCTTTCATTTAGGACTCAAAGCAGCATTCATAGCACTTCTGCCTCTTGTTTAAAGCAACCATGTGAGATAGGTTGGGCTAAATAAGAGTGTGAGGCCCAAAGTCACTCAGTAATCTTCCACAGTTGAACATGGACTTGAACCTCAGTCTCTCATTCTTGTCCAACAACTTTTTCAGATTCTAATTGTCCATCCTTCTTATGGCAGGAACAGCAGAACTCTACAATAGATTAGACTATGAAGCTCATTATGTGAATGTAAGGCAAAGGCTCTTTCTCTCAGCACAACCTATGTCACAGGCTACTCCAAAAATAAATTAGAAGAAAGTATGATAGCAATAGCACTTAGATCCATATACCGCTTCACAGTGCTTCACAGCCCTCTCTAAGCTGTTTACAGAGTCAGCATATTGCCCCCAACAATCTGGCTCCTCATTTTACCGACCTCGGAAAGATGGAAGGCTGAAGCAACCTGGAGGCGGTCAGGATCAAACTGCTGGCAGTGTGCAGAATTAGCCTGCAATACTAACCACTGCACCACCACAGCGGTAATGTCTCCTTGATTTTCTTTAGTATATGATGGGTGGAAGGATGGAAGTCTGAGTCAACCTTGTTTGCTACATGAGTTTTTCAAGCAATGGTTGGACAAAATAATGAATGAATGTTGTTCCTTTTTCTCTCTCCTTTCCCCCCTATCTCTACATCTCCTATTTTCTTATAGAATAAATTTAAAAGTGATGATAGCCCTGTTTGGTCCACTTCCGCTAGGTTTGTGACTCACTGTGAATCAGACTCAGCACTTGACAGCTAAAACCCAACACTTTAGACAAACAAACTTTTGGAGTGTGTGTGCATGTATTTTAAACATTTATATCTTAAAACTAAAAAAAAGGATTAAAATACCTTTCTAACAAGAGAACGGGTCCTTTCACAAGGAATTAGTTAAATAATGCAGGCTGGAGGCAAAAATGGAACAAAAGTTTGTTCAAAACAAATGTAGATGCTTGTCTTTTGAGCAAGTATCCTTGAACTATAAATGATGTGCAGTAACTTAGCGATAAGAATAGAAGCTGAGAAAGAGGAATGCAAATTTCCCTTTTTCCTTATTCTTCTTTTCTCATCATACATCAGTTGGACAGTTCAGAAATCAATCAACTTGCTAATAGGTAGGGCATGAATTTTTCAGCAGTGGAACATACGTATCTGTTGAAATGGATCACCCATTATGTATTCTTCCTCTTGTCCCAGAATGATGAGAACACCCTTGGCATGGGACATTTCATTAAAATTTATTCTTTTTTATGGTCAGTGCTCTAAGGGGTGGTAACCTTCTCTCTGATTTTAATCGATTTAAATGCACGACGTGTTCAGGTTTCCTTAACATTTATTTTTGCTGAAAGGGGGTTCAGTTCTGAGTTTACCTCCTTAGGATAGTTGCTCCTATGGCAGCCACCCCAATCTGGCATCTTCCAAATATGGAGCTTCCTTCTGCTCCTGAGCTTCGAGTCCAATAAAAGAGGAGTCTACCTGGAATGCTTTGCAGCTTTTCCTTAGCCCAGTGGTGGCTCACCTTTTTCGGCTCCCGTGACGATAATTGCGTGTGTGCTTGCTTGCACGTGCTTGCATCCCAGCACCCAGAAGGGAATGTGTGCTGGGCCCCCCCACGCCCCCTGCGCATATGTGCACAACTCCCTCTGTGTGTCGTGCATCTGTGCATGCATGCACAATCCCCTCACACGCAGCGCGTTCCTGCCCATGCATGTGCATCTCCCGCGCACTCCCCTCCGTCCCCTGCGCATGCGCGCCAGGTACCCGACAATCAACTGTTGGGCAGCGGCGCACGTACGCATGCTCAGTGAGGTTCTTCCGGGTGACCTCTCGCGTGCTGGGGGAAATGGCTCTGCGTGCCACTTCCGGCACATGTGGCATAGGTTCGCCAACACGGCCTTAGCCACTTACCCAGAATAAGCAAACATGAATTTGATCAAAAAGTGCCAAACTCTTTGGGTTTGTTTCCCCCCCACACACACTTCTTGCTTTCCATTTGCAACTGCAAGGTATTCACTCGTGTGGAGGTGCCCTGATATTCACTCCTTAAAGTTTCAGCCTTGTACAAGTGATGATTGTCTTCATCTCCTTCCACCGTTTGGGGAGTGAAAGAGGCCAGAGTATGGCAATATAATCTTAGGGCTGTGGAAAAGGGACAGAATGAATGACAGGTAGGATGCGAAGGCAAGGACCATTCCCTATAGGGAGCAGTCATATAGCTTGGAGTTCTTTATTTAGAAAAAAAAAAAAACCCAGAGTGAGTAATGTAGGACAAGAGAAAGGTTTATCAAAATTCCACAGGATGTTGCAAAAATGCTACAGAAGTTGATGGAGTTGACAGAGATGGCTAAATCCACCGTTTTGATCAAAGAAAAGAATGTAAGTACTTTTGTTGCTACATGGAGACCGCTTCTCAACTTTGAGGTGGAAAAAAAAAAAAGGAAACTTTGGTTTGGTGTTTTACTGATTAGATTGACTTGCCGTTATAGAAATGGCTAGTTTATACTATGATGGAAAAGTAAAAGGTCGAGGTTCGGTGTTAATGCTTTATTCTACTGCCACAGAGGGAGTCAGAAGTCAACTCTTTTTTCTTTTCTTTTCTCTCTCCCCTCCTCACTCGTCTTTTCCACTGGATCTTACGATTTGCTTTTGTATTTTGTATTTTATTCTATAAGTTAATAAAAATGTTTAAATCTTGAAAAAAAAGAAAGAAAAGAAAATGGATGACGGCAGGTTTCCCCTTTCATAACACTAGAGAACCTAATGAAAAAATGCTGCATATAGAGGACTGCAGTGCAGTAGACCAAACCCTGAGAACAAATACCCCAGTTCACATTTCAGTGCTCCGTGTCTCTGGATCTGCTTTCATTCTTGTTCGATCTTACCTGCTCCTTAGGTGAGAGGGTACGACTTGCATGCAGAGGAAGCAGGAAGGGATGGTGAATTTTGGACCCCAATAATTTAGGCATCACGAAAATGGAGAAATAGTTTTGCATAAATTATGCATGACTTCTTGGGAAAAGGTGAACAAAAATGTCTATTTCTCCCTTCCCTCTCCCTCCTTCTCTTAATGAATCATGCCCTAGATTTTGGTGGCACACACACACACACATTCATTCAAATGGCACTTTGGGTTGCTGTTGTTGTTCCACCTGTATTTTTAGTTCTTCCATATGCTGCTCAGTCAACTTGCTCTGAACATTTTGTTCTGGATTTTTCACATCTAGAAAATGCAACGCTTCGGCCTGATTTCTAAAGAGCCTAAAACTTGTATCAGTAGCCTGCTTCATTTTAAAGGAAAGACCTGATTTGAGAGTCTGCAATTCTGATAGAAGGAAGGAGGGGTGCTGTTCCCTTTTAATGGTTTTATGGAAAGTCCTGCTCCCGGAGGGCCCCCAAATGCAGGCAGGGGTTTTGGCAGATTTTGGTTAAGAGAAACTGGTTTTGATCAGTTAGATGTAGAGGAAGTGACAGAATCCAATGCTTTGTGACAGGGTTGCAATGCAAGTTCTACCTTTTTCATACATGTTTGCAGGGTCACACCACACACCACATACAAAAGGAGCAGAACATGGTTGCTAAGCTGCTTTAATTAACCCCCCCTACCCACCATGAGGGTGCTTCTCATTGGATATTTAAACCATACCTCTAGCTTGTCAGCCTCGGGAAAAGGAACCAGGGTTAGGACACATGTTTTTCTCCTTTCCTTGGACCCTGCCTCTCAAATGCTAAAGGCCAATAAAAACAAATGAAACTTCAGCAACTAGAGACACAATGTGTTTGGTACAGTGGGACCAGATTTCTGTAAGTGCTTTTTTAGGATGTGATGACCCCTTCACACGTAACCCCCAAACCATGATTGCCCTGCACAATTCAATCTAATGACCTAAGCACCAGAGCTCACTGTAACAGCGTTGCCAAAAAGGCATTAAGAGTTGTAAATCTAATCTTATGAAGCTTCTCCTCTGGAAATATTGAATTGCTAACTAGGGCATACAAAACCTTTGCTAGACCAATACTTTCGAATACAGCTCATCGGTCTGGATCCACACTGTATATCGCAGTGGTCCCCAACCTTTTTTGTACCATGGCCTGGTACAAATGATCCATGGACCGGTACCGGCATCAGCATGCACGACCAAGGCAAGGCGAGCCGAGCGACCAGCCAGCCAGCCGTCCCCCGCTTCTCCCCGCCACCTTCAACTCCTCCTTTGTACCTTCTTGCGATCGATGGGCTTTTCGGGCTCTTTCTTAATCTCCTCCTGAGTAACGCGAGACTCCACCACCATTGGGACGGCTCTTCGTTCGAAGCCGCCCCCACTTCGACGAAACTAAGGCGCGAGGATTCCTTCAGCACCCAAATGCTGCTTTCCAACCGACGACAAGCTCACCCGGAAGCACTTTCTCAAGCGCCGTCGAAACAAGATGGCGGCACCCAAGCAAAATAGGTGGCCCGGTACAAAATGATCCACGGACCGGTACCAGTCCGGGGCCCGGTGGTTGGGGACCCCTGGTATATCAGACATTAATACAATTGAGCCAGTCCAGAAATATTTCACAAGAAGAGTACTACACTCCTCTGCTCGCAACAGAATACCCTATATCACCAGGCTTGAAATTTTGGGCTTGGACAACCTTGAACTACACTGCCTACTGTTGGACTTAAGTGTAGTACACAAAATTATCTGCTACAATGTCCTACCAGTCAATGACTACTTCAGATTCAACTGCAACAATACAAAAGCACACAACAGATACAAACTCAGTGTTAACCACTCCAAACTTGATTGCAGAAAGTACGACTTCAGCAACAGAGTGGTCAATGCCTGGAATGCACTACCTGACTCTGTAGTTACATCCTCTAACCCCCACTCCTTTAACCTCAAACTATCCACTATTGACCTCACCCCATTCCTAAGAGGTCTGTAAGGGGCATGCATAAGCGCACCATCGTGCCTCCCGTCCCTGTCCTATCGTCCCCATTTATTCGTACCTATTTCCTGTATTCTTACTCATGTTTATACTTATACCTATTATTGTGTAAGCGATTGACAAATCAAATAAATAAATAAAATAAAAGATGCAGTCTAAAGGGCAAAAAAAAAAAAAAGGTCAGTTGGCTGGTGTGGTAAAAATCAGTTGCCTATAGAGGGGATATGTGAAATATTTTGTGTGGCCTCCGTAGTCCACAAACAGAGTACACATTTAATGAAGCATAGTTAACAATCTCCTTAAAATTTCCTGGAAGAGAAAGCTCTACCTTGCATAATTCCAAATCATGTGCTAAGGACTGTTTAGGGGCCTATCAAATGATAAATGAAAAGCATTCCTCTATATTTCTTCTCATTATGTCTTCTTTCACACCTTGCTTTTAAGGCCAAAACTATTTTAAAGCTATCACTAAGAGTTAATTATGTTTGGCGGGGGTTTTCATGTAAACATTTGCTTCATCTATATTACCAGACAATGCTCACATTATAGTCAAATGAGATTAGAGAAAACACACACTCCTGTCAAATAGAGTGATTGCTTTTGTCCTGCCAAAAAAGAGATGTGTCATCAAAAAAAAGGTCATAAGGAACATGCAGTGCCCTCAGACATTTATTATTAATACGCATCAGTGCCAACTGAGGAATAATTACTGTATTGTAATGCAAATAGATTCCCAGTAGTAGAGATTTCCAATGAAGAAAATAATGCCCAATGGGCCAGCCTGACAGATGATTCGTATGTCCCTTGGCTGCCAATTCAATGCTGAATAAGAACCTCTTTATGGTTCTTTGTCTTTACATCAGAACTAGGTTAGACTGTTTATCAAAGAGAACAGCACCATCTGATTTACTTTCCTGACTGCCCTAAAATGTATGTAATGGCCTGCAAAACCTAAGATAATACTGCCCCAATTCTAGTAACTAGCAGACCCCGTTTACTGTTCCTGGACATTGCAGTATCTAGGAATGTTTCTTTGCTCTGCCTTATTGCTTCTAAAAGGTAAAATGCTTTGTCTAAGTAGACCAGAATGCTTTCAGAGCAACTTAAATTGCAAAGCTAGAAAGAAAAAGACTCATTGATTTGGTAGTTTGGTCAGCTAATGGTTAGCTGTTTTTTATTTATTTACTTCATTTAAACTATTGGTAGAAATTTGGGGTTAATCCAATTCTTTCTTTGGAAGAAAAATAATTGTTAAGACATTATAACCGTAATCTGTAGAAGTTGTCTAATGGTAAATAACATGAATTTCAGAGTGTCTAATCTACTGGTAGCTTAAGATATATTCACAGCATCATCCGGCCATTGTTGAAGTGATGTAAAGCCTGTCCCCACGGCTGTTACCTTGGCACAATGATGATTGGATGATTTAAGAAGACATTATAAGTCACTAGTAAGAAAACAGTTTTAATCTAGCCAAATGGATCTGACATTTTACTTGAAAGACCTTCAACACCGTTTTTAATTAAAAAGAAAATTCCGAAACAGAAGTCCAAGAGGGAAAAGAAATAACATTTTTTCCTACTATAGTTGATTGTGCCTTCTATTGTGATGATGTTCATGACTGTATTTTACTTTTGTGTTATAATTTTACCTTCAAAACCAACTGCATCATTACAACTCACAGTTGAATTCTGCCTAAGTGCCTATTGCTGATAGCAGGCTTCTTCTATTATTCCAAAAGAAAATCCAGCCACATTGGCTATGCCAGGAAAGGCAAGACTCTTGGTCCCCCCCCCCCCCGCCCCCAATACGTGTTATGCAAGTATCTAGTCCTTCACTCTGCAATTCTCACCCTTCTGAAATTTATGAAGCTCTCACATTAACATTTTTAGTGACCTATTAAATGCCTTCTTATTCCCAGGTCTTCCTTGGATGAAAATGTACATACTGCATGGGTTTTGCTTCTGCATTTGTTCTTGGAAACTTTTGGAAACACTTTAAGTGTAATTATAAAGACAAAAATAATCCTACATATCATAAAGTACTTTGCCCAATAAAAGTCCTTTTTAATATTGCAAATCCCTTTTTTTCAACAAGTCCTTTTTTGTGAGAGATTGTCATTCTTTCTATTTTTCTTCCCATTTAGTTCTGGGAAAATATCTTTGAATGGATCTTCAGTTGTAGTTCTACTTTTAAGCCACATGGCGGAGGTGTTACTTTAAAGCAGCAAACAATGCTTTAATTAGGTTGGACTTGTCTGCCCTCTGCCCCTGTTTTCAAGCAAGTTTTATTTCTTGGTTTGTCGTTATCAAAATTATTGTGACAATGATTGATCACAATAATGTAGCTTTGTGTAAAGTTGCTACCTAGTTGATCCCAACAAATGGCAAGATATTTAAAATGGGCAATATTAGGTAAAATGAGGGAAAGATGTATTTTATCACCAGCTCTAATATTTTCCAAATTTGAAATATAACAATACAACCGAGATATAGCCAGTCAGTTCTCATATAGCACATGCTTATACAACACAAAGCGGCCAATACACAATTGATAAATAGGGAAACTAATTCTGTAGAGCAGAAAGTGCATTCACTGATGCACCATTTTTCAGAATTTCAATTTTACACCAACAAAAAAATGGCAGGTAACTCTATGCTTACTGTAGATGAAATCAGTTTTTTACTCATGATAAAAGAGAAAGCATTAACAACGTATGAAGATATCATAAAAAAAGCTGAAAACTTTGAAGAAACATCTCTCCCGAATGTGTAAGTATTTGAGGGGAATTATTTATTGAGTTTGGTAATTTTTTTGTTAAAAATGTGTTTTCATTCGTGAGTGGTGTAAGCCTATTTTTTTCCATAAGCCCTGTTATTCATTTTGCCCAATTTTGCATAGCACTGGCATTTTTAGGAACACAACTATCATGCTTTACAACAGACTCCTGTCAAACTCCTGGCCCGCGGGCCGGATGCATCATGCGCTGGCCACTCCCACACCCGGTTTAGCCAAAGGGAAAAAAAGTCCCAATATGTCATGTGATGCCACCATGACGACGTGAGTTTGACACCCCTGCTTTACAAGAACTGGCTGTATATACATTCCATTACATTGCTTTTTTTTTTTCCTTTTGACCCTAGTCTATCCTTCCTCCTAAAACACCTTTAAATTTAAAACCCCTTTTAAATGGTTTTCCAGACTGAGGCTTAATCTCATAGTGCGCAAAGCATTTAATGAAACTAACAAAGAAAGGAATAGAATGAAACAGAAAACAAACAAAGAAAAGATTTGGTAATGTTGTGCTCCATTTAAGTAGCCAATTTTTGATCTCTTCCCGTCCCAGCTTTTGAAAAGCGCTTAGGAATGTAAAATGCTGTCATGTAACCCTGAGACAGTCTAGTAAAGATATGTAATTCTAGAGTTTTATGACTGATGCAGACACGGTTACTACAAATGTTTTTGGTCCTTCTGGATTATATTTCATTTTTTAAATCCAGAGTTAGCTGTTGAAGTGGTGTTTGGCTGAATTTCTCTGTTGTAAAGGTGAAGGAACAGAAGCGCTTCATTTCCTTTCCTTTTAAGGTACACATGAAAAATCTCTAGTGTGGGGTTGCAGGCTCAGCATGTCACTTCAGATGCTCCATTTTGCTTTTGATAACAATCAATCTATCTGGCCAACACTGTACCTGAGAGAGGTCCCTTGGCACAAACCCCATTCCTCCCAGTGGAATAAATCTTGATCTTTGCCTTGGACAGGTTGCATTCCAAATTAGTATGAAATATCTCCCAACTTTGCATAACCGTTTCCCATGAATTATTACAAGTAGTCCTTGACATACGGCCAGCATTGAGCCCAACATTTTTGTTGCTAAGCAAGACAGTTATTGAGTTTTGCCCCATTTTACGACTCTCTTGCCATAGTTATTAAGTGAGTCACTGCAGATTCACTTGAGAATCTGACTTCCCGATTGAGTTTGCTTGTCAGAAGATTGAAAAAGATTATTACACAACACCGGGATATTGCAACAGTCATAAATACATGGTAGTTGCCAAGTGTCTTAATTTTGATTACGTGACCAAGGAGATGCTGCTACCGTTGGAAGTTTGAAAAACATTCACAAGTTCCTTTTTTGAGTGCCATTGTAATTTTGAATGGTCACTAAGCAAATCATTGTAAGTCAAGGACTACTTGCAAACTTGTGCTTTCCTCTGCAGCATCTCCATGCAGTAGATGTGGCTTGCTTAGCATTATTTTTTCTTCAATTTCTAGCTGGGCTATTCATCTATATAGGAAATACATTAATTGGAATTTTAATGAAATTTGGTCTAATGAATTAGATGCTTGCTGCAGTCATTTGATCTCTCTTTAGGCTATTTGAGCTTTGTGTATCATATCTGTCCATAGGCTTGATTTGGTCCTCTGTTCCAGAAAATCTTGGGAATTGCATTTTTATTAAAAAAAAAAAAAATCAATTAATGCTAAACAACTCAAATAGCTGTCTCATGACTTTGCCAAAATGCAATTCCCAGAATTTTGGAGGATTTCTCCCCCTCCCCCACCGCCTGTGTGTGGGGTATTGTATCGTATAACAATATAAACTACATTGTAAATATATAGGGTTGTGTGTCCAATTTGTGCCCCCCCCAAGCTTAAACCAAAATGAATTAAAACAAATTAAATGTGGCTACAATTCCTCTATCTACCATAAAACGCCCGAAAATTCTGTCATCTTAAAATCAAAATAAAGATATATGTACCAATTTATAACTAACTAGATCACAGTTTTGCTCAGTATTCGTCCTTGTCTTTGTCTGCTTGATGATGACATAAATTGAATCTGGACCTTTCTCTAAGTGTGTGCTCTGACTCTGAGAGAAATATCTAATTATGGATAACCAATCTACTGAAAGGTGTAATCTGATCCAGTCTACTTCACTTTTATGCCCTCCAGATGGATTGTTGCCTTTCATTCTAGGAATTTTAGTCCATTTTGGAAGGCACCACTTTGGAAAGCCGATATACCCAGCATTTTCAACATTCTGATGAAAAATGATTGATAGGACTTTAGGTGCAGAGCCCTTCTACACTTAATCACATTTGATTAGCCCAAAACATTCCCTTTAGTTTTTTTCATTTTGTTGGTTTACATCAGTGGTCCCCAACCATTTTTATGCCGCGGTCTGGTACCGGCATCAGCTGGGCGCCGCCATCTTGTTTTGATGAAAAAGTGCTTCCGGTGAGCTTTCTACCTGGAAAAGCTCACCGGAAGCACTTTTTCATCAAAACAAGATGGCGGCGCCCAGCATACCAGCGGCCCGGTAGGATTTGTTCCACGGACCGGTACCGGTCCATGGACCGGTGGTTGGGGACCCCTGGTTTACATGATCGCATAGATTGAATCACAAATCCAGTGCCAGCATTCCACCCAATCCACAGAAAAAGTCAGTCAAAGCTGAAGAGCCATGGCCAAGTACAAATGAATTGAGCCTGAGCGTATCTGGAGAAATCGATAGAAAACCTTTGATTGGCCCATTGAATTGCAACCAGCAATACCGTACAATTTCCATGTGGTTAGATTTGCCAGCAATTTATACAAAGCTGTAAAAAAAAATTTTCCCCCTAAGAAAGGATATTGGTTCAATGGCTTTACATTTACAAAATCTATAAATGCCCAGAGATCTTGTACTATTCACAGTGGCAACTCAAATGAGTATCTGGAGGGGGCCACCCGAGTTTCAAACCACATTTCTAACCCCGTAATTGATTTGTTTGGGCTCCTTAGTCTATTTTGAGGGGAAATCCTTTAGCGTTGAACAATTTCTCCAGCCAGTAGGATCAACTGCATGTTCAGGCAAAAGCTGCTTCCTTATGGAATGGAATAGAGTATCCTCTTTCAGAAGAAAAAACAAGACTGAGCAGTTTGCCATTTAGTGAGACGGACAACTTTCATCCATATTCCAACAGTCCTCTAGAGAAGTATAGGTAGTCCTCAACTTATGACCACAATGGAGCCCAACATTTATGTTGCTAAGTGAGACATTTTTAAGTGAGTTTTGCCCCATGTTATGACCTTTCATACCGCAGTTGTTAAGTGAACCGGTGCAGTTGAATAACACAGTTGTTAAGTAAATCTGGCTTGTCTCTTGACTTTGCTGGTGATCACCTGATCCCAGGAAACCGCAGCCATCATAAATATGAACCGGTTGTCAAGCATCTGAATTCTGTTCACGTGACTGCTACAATGGTCATACATGTGAAAAACAGTCATAAGTCCCTTTTTTTCAGTGGTATTATAACTTTAACGGTCACTAAACAGGCTGTTATTAGTCAAGGACTACCTGTATACAGACATCTGTCAGTAATCTGTACCTCTTCTGGCAATTTGCAATTTGAGATAGTTGCTTCAGGAGGCACTTGTGGATAGTATTGGAGCCAAAGGAAAATGACAATAGCAGGAGCTGTATGAAGGATGTAATCTATCCCATGATCCTATATTAGCTAGCTACACCTGTCACCAGTGTTGGGATAAGTCTCAGCTGCTCTCTACTTGGTATCTGTCTGTAGCGTGTATCACGTGGCATGCAAAGCCTCCCTGGTTGAGCTTGGAAGAGTAAAAGGAATGGCCCTGATAGAGTAGCTAAAAGCACTGAGAAAGCAGGGAGTTTCTCTTTTCTGTCTAGTACCGCATCCTCTTCCACCTCCTAATAACTTCGAACCTGGATTTTTCCAGGTTTCACTTTCACTTTCCACATAATAGGATTCCCAGTGTTGAGTTATGGAGCAAAATGAGTACTGTAATCCTTTTAAAAAAACCTCTTGCCATCCAGAATTTTGTTGGTTGGATGGGCGGCCCTTTATACTGTATATAATAACAAAACGGCCCTTTATATATATAATAACAAAAACTAATCTGAAAATACATCTCTCTCCCCCCACCCCCGCCTTGTCTTTACAGTCCAGAAAACTTCTGAGGTGTTTATAGTAGTGGGATTCAATTTTTTTTACTACCAGTTCTGTGGGTGTGGCTTGGTGGGCGTGGCAGGGGAAGGATACTGCAAAATCCCCATTCCCTCCCCACCCCACTAACCTGCTTTCCAGCTCCGTTCTCCTGTGCAGGGCAACAAAAGAAGACCCAGCCGATCAGCTGGGAGTCGGGAGGCAGAGAATAGATGGGGGAGGGGCCAGTCAGGGGTGGTATTTGCCAGTTCTCTGAATTACTCAAAATTTCTTGCTACTGGTTCTCCAGAACTAATCAGAACCTGCGGAATACCACTTTTGGGTGTTTGCCATACCCATATAGGATCAGCTGCTTCTTATCTGACTGTTTCCTAATCTGCAGTTCTTCTTCATCCCGCCTCCTAAGATTTTTTCTTCATGTTTCATTCTGAGGGTCAAAGTTTATGCCAGGTGAGATTGAACCAGAATTTATGAGAAAGCAAGTCCTACTATTAGAGGCAGAGCAAGGCAGCGACTAATGATGGTAGATAATGAGGCCCAAAGAGAATGGGCTTTTCTCTTCTTAGCTTTAAGATTCAAAGTTTTTCCCCCCATTAAGCTTTGACTGCTTAAAATGGATTTCCATATAATAAGAATGGAAATTAACTTAGCTGATAATCATGCCAATTCTCAGTACTCTTGTCTCCAGCCTTCTCCCATTCTCATGCAGCCTACATATGCTTGCCACCCACAGCCTGCACAAATAATGAAGAGACTGGAAGACCCAGCCGGTAAGGGAAGAGTCTCAGTAGGCAGAAGAAGGCGGGTGGAAAGGCTTTGCTATCAATCAAAGGCATTGAGCCTGCTACCTTTTGTGTATTCGTCAAACATAGCCGACCTTTTTAGAAAGGGCACTGTAACATGTAGAACTATGCTATTTGGCTTCTGAAGTCTTCAGGTAGGTACCATTAAGTATTTCTTAAATACCCTTTTAAAAGAATTCATTTTCAAGTTTTGGGAAGGAAGTTAATATAGCAATTCATAGAAAGGAAGTTTAACTCGCATCAGATTGTCATGTGGCTGATTTAGCTGGGCCGACAGATGTTGCTAGAAGTAAACTAGGAAGGGCAGGACTTCCTCACGCATGAAACTTGTCCCTCCCCTCAACTTTTCTGGGCAATGGGGATAACAGGCACTTATTTCTTCAGGAATGTTCCTATCCCATTCCTCCTTCTCCCCCTCCCTCCAGTTAAATAATTTAGATATCTTCAGAAAAGAAAAACAGCAAAATCTCTCTCACCATCTCATGAATACAAGGGTTGGGGGGAGAAGGCAGATTAAAGGTTAGTTTGAATTTTGCATTAAAATGATTCTGAGGTAAAAGTGGTTTAAGTCAAGAGTCCCCCAACCTCTGGATTGTGGCGCACTACCCAGACTGTGGCCTATCTGGAATTGGGAACGCACGAATGGTGGGCCAGCAGGCAGTTGCACCTTATGTAAAGGGAGGTGTGCCACAAGCTAGTTCCTCTCTCCACCCCCCCCAAAGCCAGGCCAAACCACAAAGGTTGAGGACTGCTGGTTTAAGTGCATGGGTATAATGACAATAAACACTAGACTAGATCAAAATACCAGCTGAGGAGATAAGAGAAATGAAAGATGAGTGAGAAAGCCTTTTTTTCAAATTTGCCATCTAAGCTACAGCATGGCTCCCTAGGAGTGGCGCACCTCGTTCCTTTTAAAGCAGGCTCTTTATCCTGATGTGCATTTTCTTATTCTGTGTCTCTCATGATAACAATCGTGTTAGCATTATTATTGCTTAAAACTGCTTCTTTTGCATAAATAGTTATGGGGAGCAAAATCAGGAGGCTCATATGCAGTGGTGGGATTCAAATTTTTTTTACTACCGGTTCTGTGGGCGTGGCTTGGCGGGCGTAGCAGGGGAAGGATACTGTAAAATCTCCAGTCAGAGGGAGTATTTGCCGGTTCTCCAAACTACTCAAAATTTCCGCTACCGGTTCTCCAGACCTGGTCAGAACCTGCTGAATATCACCTCTGCTCATATGCCAGTTTCCCTGTGACAGGGCCTTGAGTCAATTTTGCCTGGAATATTATAAATAGAAAAGGTGGATGCCAATCCTGTGAGATGATATCCTTTCATCCCTTCTGTACTCATTTTTTCATTGTCTTCTGTACATGCAATGCCTCAAACTTGCCTGTTTGTATTTTCTTGGCCTTTCGTTTATGTTCATAGAGAGGCAGAGTAGCATGGAAACAATTACAAAAATTCTATACCTCGAAACATTCAAGCTATCTCATTAAAGAGCCTTACATACTGGAAGAAATTAATGGGCCATATAGGTTCTCTGCCTTCCCTAGTGCACCAATCCATGTTAAGTTGCTGGGAAAGAGTGCTGGAATTTTCCTATTTAGGGGGCAAATAAAATGTCTTTCTAATCTGGAATGCTTCTCTCAGCCTTGCCTAGGCCTTGAACAAAAGGCTGTAATCTTCCCTTGCTGCTTCACCAAAACAAACCCCTCAAAGACCCCTTACAGAGATTATGCTTAGTCGGACATCAAAGCTGAAACCAGTGGACAACAGAACACTGCAGTCGGTTGCTGCAGTGATGTTAGAACATAATCAAAAGTTACATCCAGCAGTATCAGACTAAAATCCCCGGTAAATTTTCATTGCCAGACTCTAGAAGGGATATAAACTAAGCCTTACAAAATAGTAATCAAGGATGTTAATCTTTCTTTTTTGTTTTTTTTTACATTTAAATACAACACTTTGGGTTAGTTGAATTAACACCGCCTTTTACAAACGGAATAAATTAATGGTTGCTTGAGCCCTATGAGGGTGTTTCTCATAAAGATAATGGGATACTGTTGCAATCAATTTGCACAAGCATTTTAACCTATCACTAGGAAGTCTAACTTGGTCCTGAGGTACATAACGTACCTCCCAAAATATCCTCCATAGCTACAATGACTGTAATTTCTTGGAAATAATCAAGGAGAAACTGGAAAAAGGGGGAAATCCTTTTTCTATAAGGATAAAAATTAGCTTACATTTATGACTTGGCTTGAGAAAATATAACTCCCTCAGACCATTCAGTCTTTAATACCTATTATTACAAGTGCCATCTGAATGCCAATTAATGTAATTCCTTTTGTATTCGCTGAGTAATGGCAGGAGTCTACTGCGATGAATGTCATACTCTACACAAACTTTTGAAGGCTGCTGTAAACATGTATTTTTTAATATGAATATTGCATTTCTTTGTATTCCTTTTATTTATTTGGGTCATTTTTTTAATTCATTACAATTCAACAAACTGTGGGAAAGGAATTTCTGATAACTTGTTAATTTTTTCTCTCCTGGCTCTGCTGTATTTTAGAGAGTGGTTCTTGGTAAGTATGTATACACACTGTAAAGGGATTTAGAGTTGACTTTGACAGAGATATGAACAGGGGAAGAAAGGAGCAAGTTGAAAGGGGACTTTGGCAAAGAATACATAGTCCCATGATAGAAGGAAGTATGAGAAGGAAACTCAAAATAATATGATTTATATCAGCCAAGTAGGCCAGGTTAAGAGCCAGACATGGTAGGGATTCCAAGAAGGCTCTTTATTGTTACAGGGTAGTATAACAGAATCTTGGAAGTATTTCAGTTTCTCTCTGACCCATCATATATTAAAGAAAATCAAGGTGATGTTACTGCTGTAGTGGTGCAGTGGTTAGAATGCAGTGTTGCAGGCTAACTCTGCCCATCCTGATTGGCTCAAGATTGATTCACTCTTCTATCCTTCTGAGGTTGGTAAAATGAGGACCCAGATTGTTGGGGGCAATATGTGTTGTGGTTTGCCGGCAGCCGGTGCAGCCAGCAGCGGGAATCGGACAGTGAGGAAGAAAGGGGACCAGTCAGGAAGTCTGGAGAGGACTTGGACGAGAGGCCTGGGTCTGATGCAGGGATGGGGCCAGGACCATCTGGGAGTGGGGTGCTGCCTTTGAAGCCTTTGGAGGCTGGCAGCAGCGAAGCAGAGGACCCAAGGGAGCCTGTTCCCAGTGCGTGTGTGCGCAGAGCTGCTAGAAGAGAGCAGCTGAAACAAAAAAGGTGACTCGGGAGTAAGGCTGGGAGGTGACTGCCCCTCCCATAAGGAATAAAAGTCAGACCTAAATGGTGAAACCTTTGCAGGAAGCAAAGTAGTTCAATCGGTTCCAAGTCCTCTTTGAAGCTCTGTGTACTTTGTTTTTTTTCTTGTACTTCGGTTGGTTTCTTTTATAGTTAATTGGATACTTCTGTTTTTGGCAGCATTCCACAGAACTGAAAGGTGTGTGCTTATCTTGGGGAACTGTTTAAGATGGCTGGGAATGAAAACAATTCCCAGCTTTGCAATAAAATAGGTTTTGCCTTTAAAACAAGTTTGTGATTAATTATGCTTGACGAAGCCTGGGTCAGAACAATATGCTGACTCTGTAAAACACTTAGAAAGGGCTGTAAAGCACTATGAAGCAGTATATCAGTCTATCTTTTTTCACACTTCCTTGAAACTGTGTAATCTCTTTTCCAAGCCCTCCCCTCCGATGCCTGTTTTAGACTTTCTCGAAGTTCAGCTCAGTAAAAGTGTTCACATATACACATAATACATATACCTGTTCAAGAAAGAGAAATGTGGAGAATGGACTAGCCTAGATTAACAAGATGTGGAAACTGATTTATACTGGATTTCCATCATTATTGAGACTTTTTTCCCCCTTGCCTATTCTTTCTTTGGAGAGGAATTATCCTATATTCAGATTTACTTCTTTTGTGGCAAATAGCATAATTTCATCATTTTTCCTTGCATCTTTTCTCATATCTATCATTAGGAAATAGCTAATAATCAGCCACTTGGAGAGTTTGTGTACATTTCATGCAATTCAGATTAATTTCTCTTTGATGGAAGGATGCTGAAATCCATTTTCAGTATTTAACTATACATTTCTTGCTAAGTAATTTCACTGTGTTTGCTAAAGATGCCTGTGAGTGTGATAGTTGATATGATATGGAACAGAATTACTCAGAGGAGAATGACGTTCGTTTTATTTCTCTTAGTGATTCATTGTTTTATATCTCCGGATTGCTGTAGGTAGGAGTAACTTTAAACTCTCCTGCTACATTGACCTGATTTACAGAGTAAACTAAGCCATGATTTGCTTATTAGGGAGAAGCGTGGTGTACAATACTCATTTTAGGCCAAAAATTAAACATCCAAAATAAATGTATTAAGCCCAAAAGTTGACCATACCCATTCATTCCCTGAAGATATTGAGAAAAAAAATGATAAAACTGCAGCTCCCAGCAAAAAAAAAAAAAAAAGAGGCAGATGCTTCCAAATTAGAATGACAGGCAAACTCAATCATTGGATTGCATCCAATGGTATCTGGTCACCTCAGGTCTGCTTTAAAAGCTTGGGGGTCCACAGGAGAACACTGGAAGGAGTTTGCATATATGACAATGGGTATTAGTCAGCATTTCTCTCTCTTTTTTAAAAAAAAATACATCTATTAATAATTTTACATAAACTAAAAGAGAAATCTAAAGAAAAGGAATGAAATATTAAGCAAGAAGTTCAAGAAAGAAACAAAAAGTTACAAAATATGACTTCAGACCTTTTCTTCAAAAGTTAATTATAATCTTGTATTAGATATATTAGATACTATACAAGTCCCTTCAGCCCTTCATTTAATTCCAAAGAAGTTCAAACCATACATCATCATGTTTTCTTTTTTCAGCAAAAGGCCTATATAAGGTTTGCAGTCATCAAAAAAAAAAAAAAAAAAGATTTGGGTGGGTTCCCCCCCACCAGCTAGGTCAGCTTTGCCATTTCTGCAAATTTTTAAGAGTCCCTCTTTGAAGGAGATGGAAGGTTTAGAAAAATGAAATATAAATAAATACAATTTTAATGTGTTCACAATCTATTCTTCCACTTTGGGAATGTCATTGTTTTTCCATTGTTTAGCTAGCTTTTCTTAACTTTTTGTCCTTGAGACATGTTTGAGTTCAAGCTCCCAGCTGTTTTTGAGACATGTCGAAGAAAGTTATTCCTATTTGGAATTTGAGAAGCTGATGGGTGATCAGTAGTTGATCTGTTCTTATGGGATGTATATCTTACTGCCATTTGTTTTGTTTTGTTTTGTTTTTTGCTTAGATTATGTGTTATAGCTACAGTTATTTATATGGTTGTTTTAGTCCTTCAGTTTTGTTCCATGCCTAGACTTGCTTCCATAAGGGAGACAAAAATGGAATCCAAGAATTAAATAATTAAATGTTAATAGCGAGGACCCACTAAAAACATAGAGCAGAAATGCAAATAAAGATCTTTTCAAACATACTGTTGGTTGCAGAGATACAGAGATACAGGTACAGTGATGAAATGGAAAGGAAAAGGGAGGAATGGCAGGTTAAAAAGAATTGTAATTTTCAACTGATCCTACTACCTGCAGATGCTTAAGTGATCACATCTTTTAATGGAAAATTCCCCAGATGTCTTGTCACTGCAGGAAACTCTGAGATTGCTTTAGATTAGGTTGTATTCAGGCTTGTCTAATTTTCAGTGGATCTGAGGATTTAAGTGGGTGGTTACACCCATCAACATGAATTACAATCAATGCTAGACATAGGAAGATAGATTAGGAGTGGAGTGACATGCTGAGTAACATAGAATACTGGGGAAGGAACATATGGGCTAAAATTTCCCCCATATTTTATAAGTTTTTAAGTTTCTTAATAATACACAGGGCCTAAAATCTGCCACCACCACCAGATGCTTAATTCATATAATTGCAGGGATAAAAATTCAGAATTTAGAACATTTAATGTGAATTTAAAAATAATAGCAGTATTATGACTAATACATTTACATGTATTAACTGTATTTTAATGCATGCATTAACTGTATTTTAATGCAGTTAATGTATTTTAATGTATGTATTAACTGTATTTTAATGCATGCAAAATTGGGTGTAACTTTAAAGAATAGTGCAGAAGCAACAGTACAACTACATTAGTTTTATTGTAGAACTTTCCTCCAAAACTGAAAAGAAACCTCTTAGTTGATAAATTCAAAAGTCAGCCATTGCCTTAAGATCAGTTTTAAATGTAAATGTTGCTGATAATACAAATTCGGGTGCAACAGATCGTTTATAGGCCAACATCCAAAACTAAAAAAAACAACACCTTAGTTGATAAATTCAAAAGTCAGCCATTGCCTTAAGATCAGTTTTAGGTGTAAATGTTGCTGATAACACAGATTTGGGTGCAACAGATTTTTTTACAAGCCAAAATTGACAAAATCAATATATTTTATGTATCATTCCCCAAGCAGAAGTTGTGTCAGGCTTTTTTAAAGTGACAGGTCTGAATGCAGTAAGATTACAACAGTTTGTTCTGTTGGGGGTGCTGCAGAGGGGGAGAGGAATTAAAATTAAAAATAGTGATGTCACTACACACTATATTCTGTAAAGGGGGAAAAAAGCTTGTGACCTGATCAAGATAAAGAAACTTGAAATATGATATCAAAGTACTTAAATGTCCCCACTTTTTTTAATGGATCTTCATCCAAGATCCATCTGTCTTATGTGACATTTTTTGAAAAGGACTGAAATCTTTGATTTATTGTAATAGTTCTTATTAACTATTGTTAATAACAAAGGGGTTATTTGAAAGGTATGCCTCAGCTCTGCTTGGTTTATTTACTGAATACAATACTGCATAATCCTTATAAGGAAAAATGGGCATCTTAACCTCTGATAATGCAGGAGGATGGCAGTGTTCTAGCTTGTTTATAAATGCAACTCATGACAGGGTTCTTTCTTGTTGAAATGCAAATTAAAAACAGCAAGAAAACAAGGACACACCCTTACTAGGGCCCTTTAATTGTTAAAATAAGATTAGATTACACTAAGATGTACCCTATCTTTCTAGCATGCTTGCAAGTGAGCTTACCAACTGCAGCTATTTTTCCAACAAGTGAGCAAACACAGTGCCACAATCCTTTCAAGGTCTTTTCAGCTTCTATATTTAGAGGTCTCTCATTAATAAAATGTGAAAATATGCCTCCACTTTAAGCAGTCAACTTCTATCCAAGCAAGCATGTTTGCTGGATTAGGTGGCACCTTGACAAAATATATATCCACTTTGCAGTTTGTATTAGACAGATGAAGCTATTTTATAAATCATGGCTTTTTTTGGTATGACTTCACAGCAGTTCTTTATCACATATCATTATCATAAGCAATACACGCTGATTCCTAGGCTGCTTCTAGCTAATAATTTTAGGGTAGTCTTGCCTATCTTATTGGCAGAATTCTATGAGTTCAGAAGATGATGCCTTACTTTTCTGGCTATTCTGTATTTTTTTTCCATCAGGAAAGGCAATAGAATTGCTGTCTTCTGATTAGGAGAGTCCATAAATGCCGGCTAGTTTACTTTTATGTATTTATTTAGATTTGTATTCTGCCTGTTCCCTTCGGAAAGCAGAAGGCAGCTTCTAAGGGAATCTCCCTTTATTTAATCCTCCCATCAAAAACTTTGAAATAAGTTGGGCTGAGATTGCGACTTGGTGCAAAACCACCCAGTGAGTTTCCATGGCTAAAAATGGACTTGAACTCCGGTTCTTATGAACCTAGGCCTAACCTCCCTACCCAACACAGGCATCATGTTTATAAATCCTGGCGATTAAATTTAAGATTGCTAGCTAAGCATGCTATGCCAACTAGGACAATGGCCGTGGAGCATCTTGTTAATTAATTGAATGTTGGCTTCCTTGCATTCTTCTGTTGTTGGTTAAATAATTTTGGCCGAAATATATTTTGCATCCTGTGGGAAAGTTTTTTTTAAAAAATTGTTTAGATGATTGAAAAGAAGCTGGACAGCAAATCCAGCATACAAATGAACTCTTTTTCCCCCCCTCCTCAACTATGATAGTGATCATTCAGTCTTTTCCTCCTGGGAAGAAAAAAAAAGTCAGCCCAGAGTACTTCATTAAAGCCAGCCAGTTATCCTCTGTCAGCCTCACTTCCTTATTAACGACGATGCCTCTTTATAACGATTCTGAGCCCCCCACCCCACCCCTCCCGCGGGCAAAAGAAATCCCTGAAGGGGCGGGCGGGGCGGGGAGGAAGGAGGGAAGGAGAGAGAGAGAGAGAGAGAAAGAAAGAAAGAAAAAGAGATGCCTGTTTGGAAGAGCCCGTCCTCATGTTTATATCATTTCCCCCTCGCACGGAGCCCAACGTCTGCAAGTTGACGAGGCGCAGCCACCGAGCCAATCAGGCTTTCGTCTCCTTGCCTCTGTTGTCATCAGCCTTCGGTTGCTTTGCTGCTCGGACTCCGAGAGAGAGAGAAAGGGAAAGCAAGAGGCAGATAAAATGCCAGCGTTGCTGGGCTGCCTCTCGGGATGACCTCTCTCCTTCGAGGATGGGCATGAAACAGCGGCGCGGCCCGGGGGCTGGGTGGGGGGAAGCCGCGCAGCCCAACAACTGAACGAGGCAGCCTGAGCTGAGTCGGACTGGGCCTTTCCCCCGCCTTGGCAATCCCAGTGGTGTCTGTGGCCCGGGGGCGGGGGGTTTCCTTTTTTTTTTTGCCTTGAAAAAGGGGTTCTTTGGATTATCAGACCTCCATGTATGACAATTTGTACCTGCATGGATTTGAAGACTCTGAGGCGGTAAGTCCTTCCTTCCTTTCTTCCTTGCCTCCTTCCTTCCCTGCTTCCTTCCTTTCTTCCTTCCCTGCTTCCTTCCTTTCTTCCCTGCTTCCTTCTTTCCTTGCCCCCTTCCTTCCTTCCCTCCTTCTTTCCTTGCCTCCTTCCTTCCTTCCTTGCCTCCTTCCTTCCTTCCTTTCTTCCTTCCCTGCTTCCTTCTTTCCTTGCTTCCTTGCTTCCTTCCTTCCTTCCTTCCTTCCTTCCTTCCTTCCCTGCTTCCTTCCCTGCTTCCCTGCTTCCTTCCTTGCCTCCTTGCCTCCTTCCTTCTTTCCTTGCCTCCTTCCCTCCTTCCTTCCCTCCTTCCTTCCCCTCTTTCTTCCTTCCTTCCTTTCCCTCTTCCTTCCCTTTCGGTCTTTTGGTGCGTCCCCCCCTCCTTTCTTCAGCAATAACAAAGTAAGCAGAAGGAAAAGGATATCCAAGAGCTGGGCTCTTTCTTGGTGGGATGATGGCAGTGCATCTGATCTGCAGGCACCTAAACTAATCCCAGGTTATGTAATTCTTCATTCAGCATCCCTGAAGGAAAAGAGAAAAAAAGCAGGGGTGGAAAGCATTTGGTTGACAGACTCTGCACCCCAGATGCTCAAGGCAGGCTGGGGGAATGCATCCCGGGGTTTTCTAATTTGGAAAAACGTTGTTGCCTTTGGGCCACTATGATCAACATCTAAAGGAATATGGGAATGTGCATATAATGCTAGTACCCTCTCTGCTTTGTTTAAGCAGACTGTTATTTTCCTGACCTGATTCCCCCTCTCCTTTTTTTTTTCTACCTAGCCAAATAATCAGTGTAGATCCATTTGCTTTTCTTGAACAAAGAAACAGCACAAGTGGTTGGTGTAATGCAATCCTGTAACATCACAAAAACAGTACGGATGCTTCACTGGTCTTGTCATTTTATGCAATGTTGATAACCTGCTCTCTTAAGCCAGGATAGGCATTTATATTTGTCCAGAATTGATTGCCAGTTATCTGAAAGCCTGTGCTAGTTGGAAGACACTTGAATGTAGATTGGAATAAGATAATTGAGGACTATAAAGTATAATACTGCCTTAGTCAAAATCTTTACCTCTACAGTTTAAAAAAGTCCTTAGTGGTCAAATGTTTTCTCTGGACAAAGAGAAAAGTGCTTAGATTGACACAATAGGGTACATTCTGTTCCACATTAAAGGAATGTGTTACATAAGGTTTATTGCAAAGGCATAAAAATGCAAAGATGTATCAATAGGGACATTTAAGAACAGCACTGATAAGATCCATCTGGAAATGGACAAGTTCTCATGTATTTTGCAAATGTCCCTGTTGCTCTAATGCTCTTTGGAATACAGCTGCAGAGTACTGCATTTTGAGATTGATTCAACCACCAATATTTGTTATTTTTACAATTTTTCTAATAGGAAAGTTGAAATTCAAAGTAAGTTAACAAAATATCTTTTGACTTTTAAAACTTGCTGTTTGATTTATTGATTTTATACTGGCATTTCTGCATCGGGCAGGTATTTTTTTCCATAATGTATATTTTCCCAAACTTCCCTGTCAATGCATTATTTTTTAAAACGATGAGCTAAGGTTTGTTAACACATTTGTAACTTTTTTCAAAAGAAGGCAAGAATTTTTTGGAAGAATGACTGGCACTGCAGAGATATACCAGAAATATTTTTAAGTGAAGTAGCCAAGCTCAGTGGGTAAAATTTCTGGTCTTGAATTGAGTGCACCCGGATTTCTGGATTGCTCATCCTTAGCTCTGCAGATGGACTATAACCCCTTCATGTCAGGTTCATTTCCCCCATTCAAAGTGTAGCAGGCACAGAAACTTCTCATTCAAGATTGTTGTGTGAATGAATGAAAAATTGCTGTGAAAAAAACCCTGCAACACAAAATATGTTGAACAAGAAAAAAAATAAAACCAGCTGTGGTACAAAATTTCTACGTGATTCACTTTAAACACTCAGCCAATACCTGCTGGTTTGTGCATGGACTAAAAATAGTCTGCTTTGGCCAAGATAATAATTTCCTTCTCCTGGATGTGGAAGGAGCCGCACTTTGTTGCCCAAAGTTCATGCTTCTTCCAGAGAGCCTTTAACATTTGCATAGCTCATGCTATTGCCAGCAGAGTGTCAAGAGCACTTGCTGGACATGGCCGATGATGTGATAATGCTAGGGTCATTGCGTGAAATAGATTATTTATGCTTAAAATTGATGTGTACATTCTGGATTGGGAGAGCAATGATGAGAGTAGGGAGAGGTCTGTTGAATTGGTGTGGGAGAAGACCACTGTATCCCTCACTGCACTGGGATTTTTGTCCTTGTAAAACATGCCTTTGTGGGTATGGGTGTTTTTAAAGAGCTTTCCAAGATGATTTCAAACTGATAAGGATTCCATAATCTCCCTTACTTAAAAAAGCCTGTTTTAAGCCTTTTAAGATTCTGAGAAGTTATTTGCCAGCAAAGAGCAGCCTGCTTGCATTTCTATTAAGCCAAAATTGTGACCTGTTCAAGGGAATATTAATTGTAGTTTTGTATATGAATCTTCTTTCTCTTCCCCCTTTTTTTCTTAAAGAGAATGTTTTAGGGCAGAAATTGAATTATACTGCTCATGCTGCATTAATAATAATGCAGAAGAATATATAACTCCCATTTAGTGAATATTATGTTCAAAGTTGAGGCCTCTATCACTGAGGTGGTATTCTGCAAAAATGGGCTGGTAAGAACTTTTTAAAAGGAATTGTACAATGCATTATATATGTGTCTCACTTAAAATGTATGAGTTAAGAGGTTGTAAACAATTCTGGGTTGGTAGAAATCTAAACAAAGCAACCAAATTGCTCAGCTGGGTTTTCATGTATAAAAATACAAAGACGTGTATTGAAATTGGGTTTTTTTGTTTGTAGGAAGAATATCTGTGACTAAAGACCCTCACATTGTAAGATGAATAGGTTGGAATGACTCAAGACTAGTACGGAAATTTTTACTGCAGTATGCCTTATAGAATCTAGGTTGCTCAAGTTTGATGCCTGACCCATGCTGCTATGCTGTAATTTAATGAATGAAATGAGGATTTTGAAGAAAGTCAAAATGTAATTTGAAGATTTTTCAGATTCCAAATTAGTCTTGGATGGAAGGACAATTTGTGGAGATAGGTACTAATTAATATTTCCCACCTGTCATAATTTTTTAATGAGCAGTTTTGCATGTATACCTCAGGCAAGCACAGAAACATCTCATTCAAGATTGAGAACATTGGGAAACAAGTACTGTATCCATGGCAGGTGGTAGGATCTTGCTCACCTTGGATGGTTAGTAGTTGGACAGGGAACCAACTGTAAAATCAAGATGTGTTAGCTACTCTGGAAAGTTGAAAAAAAAATCTCAGAAGAGGAAAGTGGCTAGCTAATTCTGGAATCCTGCCCAGAAATCTGCATGGAAGTCTTTATATAGTCAGAAAGACTCAAGCTGAATTCAGGAGAATGTTTATTTTTACCTTATACTTTGTTAGTGAAAGAAGCTCGCTCATATTTCATGTCAGAAGAAAGTCTAATTTCTTTCAAAGATAAACAATAGAAAAAAGGTTTGATCATTTAAGAATATTAATCATGTTTTTATTTATGTTTATTTGTAAAGTAATAAGTGTAGATAGCTAATAAATGTAGATAGCTATCTAAATAAACGTAGGTAGCAATAGCACGTAGATTTAAAAACTGCTTTACAGCTCTTTTGAAACGGTTTACAAAGTCAGCCTATTGTCACCAACAATCCGGGTCCTCCTTTTTCTCACTGCGGAAGGATGGAAGGCTGAGTCAACCTTGAGATTGGTGAGATTCGAACTGCCAAATTGCTGGGAGTCAGCAGTCAGCAGAAGTCACCTGCAATACTGCATTCTAACCACTGCACCACCATAGCTCTTATTTGCTTTATAAGATCCTGGTCTTATTTGCTTGATGTTCTGGCCCAGAACATCATGGAGTCTTCCCATTACAGTTCTATGCTGTGACAGTCATAAAATGGGTTGGTCACATGACTGACTCAGTTTTACAACTTTTTTTTGGGTTGCTATTGTTAAATAAACCAATAACAGCAAACCTGTAATAAGTTGTGGTCCTGTGACTGTGGGATACCGCAAATGACTAAGTGAGGCAGTATTGCCAAGATCCCAAATCTCAAGTCACATGACTTTGGAGGGAGCCCAACTGTTGGAACTTTGAACCTGAGTTGTAAGTTCTTCTTTTCAGGTCCGTTGTAACTCTGAAGTGACCAGTTGTAAGTTTGGACTGCCTATATATAGTGCAGTTCAGAAAGCCTTTTGAAGCATGTCTAGCCTTCAAAGGCATGAGTAAAGACATGCTTAGAACAAAAAAGGAGTTAGTCCGGCTCAAGGTTGACTCAGCCTTGCATTTTTCCAAGGTCAGTAAAATGAGGACTCAGGTTGTTGGGGGCAATATCCTGACTCTAAACTGCTTAGAGAAGGTGCACTATATATGAGGCGGTGTATAAGTAACAGAATAACAGAGTTGGAAGGAACCTTGGAGGTCTTCTAGGCCAACCCTCTGCTCAGACAAGAAGCCCTATACCATTTCAGACAAATGTTTGTCCAATCTCTTCTTAAAAACGTCCAATGGAACACCCACAACTTCTAGAGGCAACTTGTTCCACTGACTAATTGTTCTAACTGTCAGGAAATTCCTCCTTAGTTCTAAGTTGCTTCTCTCCTTGATCGTTTCCATCCATTGATTCTTGTTCTGCCCTCGGATGCTTTGGAGAATAGCTTGACTCCCTCTTCTTTGTGGCAGCCCCTGAGATATTGGAACACTGCTATCATGTTACTCTTAATCCTTCTTTTCATTAAACTAGGCATACCCAATTCCAGCAACGCTTCCTTATATGTTTTTGCCTCCAGTCCCTTAATCATATTTGTTCTTCTCCGCATTCTTTCTAGAGTCTCAACATCTTTTTTTTACATGGTGGTTACCCCCCCACCCCAAAAAAAAAGTTCTAAGTGCTATTGCTATCTCTCTCAATACTTCCTTTCTGTCTGTCCCCAAACAGTCTTTACTTTTTGTTTGCAGTTGCATTTGGATGAAATTAGGAATAGAAGGATTTCAAGAATAGAAGGATTTGTAATAGTCACCTGTATCCTTTACCCCGAATTTGGTTTGCATAGAATGGTTTGAATCTCATAGGAGTTGTGTAGTAGTATAAGCTCTCAGTTTATCTGAACATGGGTTTAAATTCAATATATCATCCTAACCTGTGGTTGTTGTAGTTTTCAAAATGTAGGTTTGTAATCATTGTTATAAATTGGCTTATACTATTGCGTTTATAAATTTGGATCAATGCAGTAGATAACAACTGGAGCCAGCCGTTTAATTGTCAGAGATACAGATATCAGCAATAGTTTCTTAAGGGGAAGGAACAGAAGGAATGGGTGTTACACAACTGAATTTTGTAGTGTAAATCTTAATATCTGCTCAGACAAAAGGCTTCACTAGGACTTGCTGCCATCTAAGGATAGATAGGAATTCAATTTCTAAATTTCTCTAGCCAAATTTAGAATAATTTGTATAGATTTTGAATCACCCAGATTATTTGAGTTTTCAGAATGTGACCTAATAAAGTTTGATTTTTTTTTTCCTGACAGCTGGTATAATAACATTGATCTTTGAGGACTCTGATTTCTGACATAAAGAAATATAACAATACAACAATATTAGATCTGGGCTAAATTGCTTAAACAATTGATGAGGGAGATGACTTGGATGTGGTTGTGGTAAAATATTTGAGAGGCCATTGCCAGAGATGAAAGGTGTTCACAGGAAGCAAAGTGATCAAAGAGCCAAAGTGGGTTTCTTAGGATCTGGTCATTATAAGTTAGGGTCACAATCCTGAACATACTTAGCTGGGGATTGTGTATCATTGTTCTCAGTATGGCTTTTGAATATGTATGCTCAAGATCACACGTCAGGCTTATAATCTTCAACTGGCATATACTGTATATTTCTAAGGACGTTGTTTAGGAATGGGGAATACAATAAAGAGTGATACACTCTTATTTCCTATTCATTTGCTGCTTATGAGCGGTGAGCAGACCAAAACTGTCAGCACACAGTTGTACTCTCATGACATACTTATCCATGTAAAATTGATTCATAATTTGCTTAATTGCAACAAATAAGCTGAGCTGAGTTTATAAAGTACACTTAAACTTTACACTAAGTTAAAATGTAGTTGGCTGGTTTGTAAGTGGAATATGGTGTTGTATGAATATTATCTACTCTCTGGGTCTCTTATAAAAGTTCTGTGAATGAGACTGAAGCAAGCCTTTGTCCATAGGTTATAAAATAAAGGAATACTCCACAAGTTATTGTGCGCGCACACACACACACAATGCGTGGATTTTTTTTTAGTGTTTGTCTTTAACAAAAGAAAGCTAATAAACCTGGGTTAAGCCACTTAAATTTGTTGTGGATGCAGCATGATACTCTGCATTGCCTTGAAGTTTCTCGCATCTCCTACGTGTTAATTGCCAAAACTAGTAGACTCTTAGCAGGCTCTGCCAATGGGCAACAGGTGGGAAAGTTGGCTATTGGAGAGAGAAAGGGCATTTTCCCTTTCATTTCTGCTCTGGTCCTACTCATCAACATTCTCAAAGGAATGTTCCACCACAGGGGAAAGAAGTAGCCCTTCCCTTTCTCCTCAGTGAAGAACAGAGCTCTGAAAATAGACTAGGTTTTTAATAACTGAGATTGCAAGTGGCAAGGTGAAAATCTGGCTTCCCTATTCAAGACCACTTTTTGCTTTCCCCTTAAAGGATAAGGGGAGAGGCAGAGGGAATTTTAAGACAGGGCTGAAAAAAAGATGAGAGCAAAATTTCCATCGCTCCTGACCTGTCTGGTTTCTGGCAATATTCATGAAAACAGCCATGTCTTTGCTCAGCTGCTCTCTGCAGTTGCTTTCAAATTCAGGAAAAGATGTGGCTGCTTTAAAGAGTATCAGGCTGGTACTGTGCTTCAACTCTGATGCAGATTTTTGGAATAGAATATTTAATAACCAGGGGTGGGATTCTACAGGTTCGCACCTATTCACTAGAACTGGTTGTTAACATTCTAAGCAGTTTGGAGAACCGGTTGTTAGAAGAAATTACTGGCCTAATCCTGTAAGGAAGGCAGGAAGGAAACATTCTGGTGTTGCTTACAGAAACTGCCTCTCCATTAACCCTTATTACATTCTTGGCAGGACTAGACTTCCTGTCTCTGGACCGTCTCTGGAGTTTTCCCCCACCTCTTTTGCTGGTACTTTGCTTGTGTGGAGTGACCATTCAAAGTTACAATGGCACTGAAAAAAGTGACTTATGACCCTTTTTCACACTTACGACTGTTGCAGCATCCCTACAGTCATGAGAGGCCAGGCGAGGAGATGCGCACCTCAATGTGAGTGATATTGAGTTGGCCACACTCAGCCAGTCACATGACCACCAAGCCATGACCACCAACTAAGTCACGCCCACAGAGCCGGTTGTTAAAAAATTTGAATCCCATCCCTGATCATAACTATAATGCGTGGTACATACCCTGGATTCTTGTCACGAAGAGAGAAATCACTTTGTTTGCACACATGCTCATCACGTTTTATAATTCTGCCTGCATTTATGTTTTCGTTGCAGTGTCGTCATTTGTATACTACAGTAAAGCAGCTCTTACAAAAAATATAGCACTTAGAAAAGGACTATCTTCATAAGAAGCAATGTAATGATAATGATAACTACAGAAAGTAAAGCGATCCAAAATCCCCAACTTCCTCCCCTATCTGTAGAAAATAGATTTTGTATTTAAGATATTAAGCAATTGATTTTTCCCCCATTGCTAATACATCTGTAGAGAAAACAGTGCATTGCTTTAAACCATCACGTAGAGATAGAAACATTTTTCACTAAAGGAAAAAAAAACAGAATTCATGATCACTGCAGGATTAAATAACATGAAATACTAAAACATCCATAGATTGCAGTTTTGGCTCCAACTGTTCAAATGAATTATTCCTCCTCTGTAAAAGTGACTTCAGTTTTCTTTGTTGCTCTAGTTTTCATTTGCTTCTCATTTCTTCCTGTCTTTGGAGTTCTAATTATTTGACTTCAAATCGTTGCCTGTGCTGGGCTATGATGAAATATTTCTGTGGCAGCAGATCTGTCATAAATAAGCAGCAGCCACATCAGTTTGGCCCTTTTGCTGCCGCTAATAAGTATGGATTTTTGTACACAGGGAATGAATTCAGCTTTTTAAAAAGACGACTACAGATGCGAACTCATTTATCAGAATTCCTAAGCACAAACAAAACTATTGCCCAATATCGAGGCTTACTGCCTTCCCAGGCTATGTTGTGTGGCCGAAATACTTAGCAATATTAAGTTATTGTTTGCTTTAGAATCCAAAATAATTGTGCGACTTTCCCTAAATGTGATTCACTTCACATTTGCCTTCCCCATTGGTGAATATTTACACATTCTAATGTGTAAGAATTATTGTAGGGATATAGGAGGACCCCAAGTTGAAGAAGTTTATGATCTTTCCTAAAGGTTAAAACAAGACTGCATAGTGGATCTAATAGATTTGGTACAGTTCTTATGTTTATTTGATTTCCATTTAGCTAGAAACCAATGGTTGACCTTCATTGAAAATAGAGTAGTAGAAAGATGAGCTCACCTCAAAAAGAGAATACTGCATGATTCAATTCTGATACCGTAGCTGTCTACTTCCTGACTGCTTTTACTCTTTTGTCAAGTGCTTATGTTCTCTTTTATTGTCTAAGCGTGAATGAAGGGCATGAAGTCTACAAAATTCCAAACCACCAAATATCTGGTGAAAGCCTGCTTGGTTCCTTTTCAGGAAGCCTTGGTTGGATCAGAACTTAAACTTCACACAGTTGATAATACAAATACACACAATTATCTTTCCCTCACCCTATCCCAATTTCATGATGCTTTAGTCTTAGATTTAACAGTCTTTCTCAACCAAGAACCTTTCAGTTATACTGTTTCAATCCAAGGTGTTATCTTCATAATGATTATATATATATTCAGTTCAGACAACCAAGCTCTTAAGCATTGCATTAAGCCATTAAAAATGAAGGTAACATGTAGTTTGAAGACAAGAGTTAAGTGTCATGTTCTCATCATTTCAGTGTAAAAATTATACACTGTTCCTTCTATGTGCATCCTCTGCTAAAAAATATTCCTTAATATATAGACTAATTCTGATTAATCCAATTGTTACTTAATTGAAAGCAGTGGAATGCATCAAGAGTAACTACAATGAATTATTTTAAGTTAAATACATTTCATGTATTCATAAAGCAAGACACTGCTTACAGCAAAACATACTCAGACAAATGATGGTAAATTTGTGGGCCTCCACATGTTGCTCTCCAGCCTGATTTCAATCAATGATAGAAATTTGTTGGGATTTGTATTTCAGCAAGGTTAGTATGGCCAGGCATGTTGCCCATCGGACCATAATAGACTGTTGCGTTTCATATTAATTATGAAACACATCACTATGAAAATATTCAATCCACCATGCAAATGTTTGACCACAAGAAGTTTTGGATAATTCCCAGATTAGTTCAGTGTGTCAAAATTGTGTGGAAAGCAGAATTCTGTATTCAGTTGCACACACTTCATAGTCTTTCCATATAAAATAAAGGGTCCGACACTGAAGAATGATTCCATGAATCAATTAGCATGCAATTGCATGATCTGTAGATACAACATCTGTGTTTGTCTGAGAATAGGCTGCATTTGCAAATAGAGAAAGAGGGCAGCCATTCATTTCGGGCCTGACAGATGGCAGTTATCAGCAAGAAAACTTAACAAGCTGCTTGACATGTTATTATGAAGAGAGTTTTGGTGGTGATAATTTTAATGCATAATCAAATATTGAGGTACCTGCGTTTTGCTTTAGTAGAGAAGGATTTGCTGCATCATTTTTGCTTCCGCTTTCTTTTTTCTCACTGGATTCAGTGCATATTTTTTGGGGGGGATGAAGCCTACACAATTATTTTGTGGAGATGCTTCAGTCTCCTGTGTTAAATTTGGCTGCAAAAGACTTCCATATTTTAGGATATCGCTTTGTAGGGTTTGCAGAGAAGCAACAGCCAATCACCATTTCCCTTTCTGTCCAGCAGCTTTCATTGCTGGCAGGTGTGTATTGAATATCCTGTTCCTTAGTTTGCACTCAGAACACCAACTCATTTGCCCTCCCCTCTAAATAGGTGGCTCATGTCTGCCCACTAGAAAGGCACGCCTCCTCACATGGTAGTCCTTTTTGAGGACTATTAAACAGCTCTGCCATCTCCTTGCCATGGTTGGGTGACAGAAGCTGAATAATGAAATGAGCTGGGACTCTGCCCAATGGCTGCAGAAGCTACCCTATGCATGGTGTCATGTTATTTTTCTTCCACAGCAACTCCTGCTGTTTAGTTAAAGAAGGCCAAGAAAAAGCATCACACGTGGCCGACAGTGGCTTCAGCCAACTCCATAAGGAATCATTTCGTTTCATGAGTAGATTGGATTGGATTGTCTCCTTGATTTTGGCTCCTGAAACAGAAAGCAAAGGTATGCCCCATTTCCCAAAAGGGCATACCATGAAATAATAAAATGATCATGAAATGGAATTTCCCCGAATAATAGAATCCTGTGCTTTCTACCTTCTGCCAGTTTCAGACCTACTTGGATGTTTCTAAGTAGGTCAGTCGAAGTCTAGCAGGACTTTTGAGGAGGGCCTAACACTAGTTGGAATTTGGAAATGGAATCAGTTTTATATTTTATAGAGCCAGTTTGATGTAGTGGTTAGAGACACCCAGGCTAGAAACCAGGAGACCGTGAGTTCTAGTCCCGACTTAGTTATAAAGCCAGCTTGATGACCTTGGGTGAGTTGCTCTTTCCTAGTCCTGGGAAGCAGGCAAGAGCAAACTATTTCTGAGGAATCTTGCAAAAAAAAAAAAAAACTTGTAGGAATTTGTCCAGGTAGTCAACACCGACTCTGTGTGCGTGTGTCCATGCAGTCCTATTTATGGTTCCTGTTACGAACTAAGCAAACGCATTGGTTTTGAATCCTAATAGTTTTACTTCCACAGCAAGCTCGTAATCCTGCACTTCTCATTGGCCCGCAGTTAGCAGATTGTGATTGGTCGTCTCTGGCTAATCTGATTGGCTGATAGCGGGTCGCCGCTGATTGGACGCTTCCAGCGCGGCAAACTTGAATCATTGGACATTGTGACAGCAGCCAGCTCTATAAAAGGAGCTGCTGCTGCCCAAGCGTTCGTTCTCTCTTTCTGAAGTCACTAATAAAGAGTTGAGTCACTATTCGATGCCTCGTCTCCGTTCCTTGCGCCCGCTCCTCCAGATCTAACAGTTCCTTTAGGTTTACTGTTGCTGGTAAAATGCTATAATTAAAAAAAAGTTGAAAAAAGGAGAAAAACCGCTAAATGGCTAATTTTTATAGAGTATTCCTCTGCCATCAGTATAAATAGGTCCTATTTAGGTAACAGTAGTTTTATGAACGTCTGCCTGGTTTTTGCTGCTCAGACATAAACTTTCTCAGTCAAAAATGGGTAGACTATTACAGAGAGACACTACTTACTGCTTTGTGGAGCTAAGTCTAAATTAAAATTGAATTTGGTGGAAGACCAATTAGATTCCATTATTTATTATTTTCCTCTTTTGTCCTAACATCGAAACTAGGCTTTTCAAAGGATTGTGGCCCTTGCAGGCAAGGCTGTGGAAAGGCTCCATGTGGCTGTAATGGTTAGCTTAGCTCTCCTGTAACCAGAAAGAATTGTATTTAAATCTTTTTACTTTGCTGAATCCATGCTGTCTACCTCCCCTTTTCCCTGAACATTACTTTCTTTCTGCAACCAGAAAAGAGGCATCACAGTTACCGTATATGCCGGCGTATAAGACGACCCGGCGTATAAGACGACCCCCCAACATTTCCACTCAAAATATAGTTTGTTATATACTCGCCCCCTCTTCCGCACGCCTTCCACTTTTTTTTTTTTTTGAGGCACTTTTGTTTACCATGGAAACGAATCCCGTGAAGCTGAAAGGAGCAGCCAGCCTTCTCCCAGCTCCCAAGGAAACGAGGCTCGCACCGCCCGGGCTCCGCTGAGGTATCCGGCTGGGGCTGTCAGGAGTTGTTACCGCTGGCGCGGCTCAGCGCTCCAGTCCCGCGTTGCCTCGGGAAGGGAAAGGCAAAAAGGAAGAGCCGCGGCGGCGCTTTGCAATGGCAGCAGCGGCTCCTGGTTTTGCCTTTCCTTCCCGAGGCAACACGGACTGGAGCGCGCGGAACCGCGCCAGCGGTAACAACTCCTGACAGCCCCAGCCGGATACCTCAGCGAGCTCGGGCAGTGCGAGCCTCGCTTCCTTGGGAGCTGGGAGAAGGCTGGCTGCTCCTTCGCTTCACGGGATTCGCTTCCACGGTGCGCAAAAGTGCCTCAGCCGCGGGCAGCCGCAGTGCTTCCCAATTACTATTTGCCGGCGTATAAGACGACCCGGCATATAAGACGACCCCCCCAATTGGAGGCATCTTTTTCAGGGCAAAAAAGTCGTCTTATACGCCGGCAAATACGGTACTCACCACCAGCATTTAAAATGCAAGCTGTGCTGTGTGTAGATGTGTTCTCTTATGTACATGTGCACAATTTTTGCTCCCCCCCCCCAATAGTGATGAACTTTTTATTGGAATTTCTAAAAAAAATATTTATTTTTTCCTGCCGAATCCCAGGATTCGCTTGAGCACTCATGGATCTCCTTTCCTTTGGCTTCTTTCTGCAAGCCCCTTTGCTAACAAAACAGTAGCAGAAATGTTTTTTCAAAATCTGCATGGAACTTTAGGCCAGGCTTTTGAGAAGGCTGGCTGTACATTATTATATTGGTTTGGGGATGAGTTCCTTTTACTCTTTTGACTCCGTAGCCAGACGTCATCCTTTTTAGACTATCAGCTGGGACTTCATTGTAACTCCGGTATTCAAATGAAACATTTTCATCTCTTTTCATTAATGAATTGTTGCTCTCTAATTCCCCTACACACACACACACACACACACACACACACACACACACACACACAATGTTACTTGCAGGAAGTCAGCATTGACTGACTCTTGTGGTCATATAAAAGATGTCTATATCTATACAGGTAGTCCTCGACTACAGTGACTGTTCAAAGTTATAACGGCACTGAAAATAACGGCACTGACTTATGATAGTTTTTCACACTTACGACTATTGCAGCATCTCCATAATCACATACTCAGAATTCATATGCTTGGCAGCTAATTCGTGTTTATGATCATTGCAGTCTCCTGGAGTCACAGGATCCCCTTTTGTGACCTTATGACGGGCAAAGTCAATGGGGAGTCCAGATTCACCTCACAACCATATTGCTAACTTAACAAATGCAATTAACAACCTTAACAACTGTGGCAAGAAAAGTGGGGCAAACTCACTTAACAAATGGGGCAAAACTCACTTAACAAAATGGGGCAAACTCACTTAACAAATGTTTCATTTAGGAACATAAATTTTGGGCTCAACTTTGGTTGTAACTCAAGGACTGTCTGTATGTACACACACACACTCACACACAAAGAAAAAGCCTTTCATGTCTTTAATGATAACACTAGGTAAATAATTAAGGACTGGGGTTTTCTTTTATTGTCTGTAAGTGAATGTCTAATCCCTATTTTAAAAAAGGACAAAGCCCACTGAGATAATGTGGTGAAAACCTATCTCAACAAATGGATTTTATATAATTAAACTTGTTCCAAATGAGTCTTGCTCATCTTTTGAATACAGAATATTCAAGCATGCTTTTCTTCCACGCCGTGCCAATGGTTTAGCCTCCCCTAGTCTGGGGCAGTCTAATAAGCATTTTATCCCATTGCTGTGTGGTGTCTCATTTACTCAAAATTCACACGATACACATGGAAATCCCCCTTTTTTATTACATTCTTTGCTCAAATGATTCTGTTTCTTTTTCTGCTACTTTTCTGGTTTTTCTTCGAGTTGCTCATTTTCAAGTGCTGTAGAGTAAATTATCCTCTCTTGGGAAGAAGCTCTCTGGCAAGGGTATATGTATCTGTTTCAATGTATTCAAAATGAATGGAAGAAAAACGGGGAAAATAAATGGGACATCTTCTAAAGGCAGCGACTCTGAAAGAAAAGGATTTATCTGCCACACGAAAACGCACTTAAAGCATTTTCTGTGCTTTTCTGATACCCTCCAGATGTTTGAGATTTACAGATCCCATAATTTGCACTGCCAACTTCCAAACATCAGGGCAAGATCAAAGAAGCAAGAATTGTACAGATTTCAGGATTTATCTGAAGAAATACAAATACAGCATTAGGGTAAATACAGAATCATTGAAGTTTTCATAGGAATTTCTCAGCCTCGTTTTTAGCGAATTACTGGTAAGTAAGATGGAGCCTTTGGCAGATTTCCCTCCACCTGGATTAAGCATATTTATTTATTATTGCTGTTTATTAAATAAGCTGTCAACTTATTTAATAAGATAGTAGTCTATCCAGGGGTGGGATTCTACCAGTTTGGGCCAGTTCTATAGAACCGGTTGTTATGATTCTGTGCAGTTCGGAGAACTGGCAAATCATGCCCTGGCTGCTTCCACCCCCTCCTTCTGCCCCTCCCCTCCTTGCCCAGTCAGTCCTTATCACGCATCGTATTCTGTATTCTCCCCCGCCCAGTCACTCGTTAAGGTTTTTCTTTTTTCTTTTCCTCCCAACGATCAGCTGTTCCGACGATCAGCTATGTCGGGATCCCCCTCGCTGTCTTACTGCTTCACCCAGGAGGCTTCCCTGAGGCCCAGGAGGCAAAAAGGGATGTGTAGAAGGAGTGTACTGTGCCCCCCCACGCTTCATTTTTTTTTTTTTTGCCTTTTTGGGCCTCAGGGAAGCTTCCTAGGTACAAAAATGACCCCCCCCAGCAGGCTTCCCAGAGGCTCAGAAGACCCCAAAACAGAGTGCGGGGGTGCTGCAAAAAAAAAGCCATGTCCACCTAGCCACACCCACAAAACCAGTTGTTAAAAAATTTGAATCCCACTCCTGAGTCTTATCTCTTGGTTGCTTCAGTTGGTATTCTTTCTCTCGTAATCTCTTATATCAGGCCGAATTGTCATTGGTGAAAGCTGATTTAGTCACATAATGTTTTTGTGTCAGAGAGCAAGCAGTGAGTGTGAGTGATTTAGTTGGTATCCCCATATTATACAATCACATTTTAATACGATATTTATTGTCTGCGGTTCCCAATCTGCTTTCACATTCTAGCCTGCTTTGTCCTCCACATAAGTAATGCTCTCACTTGAAAGGCATAAGCTTTTTCATTTTATTGAATTTGTTGTTGTGACTTTAACAAGAGATCTAAGAAAGCATGTTTTATTTCTCTGTTTCCCAGGAATGATTATGGCTTACTTGCACGATTAGAATGTTGTGGAATCAGTTGTCAGGTGGAAAAATGGTAGACAATTTGGGGAGAAATTGATTGTTGTTGTTGCAGTGCTTGTGATTGCACTTGAGTAGATATATCGCATAAATTGGGTTGAGAACTGAATAGCAATGGTCTTTTGAGTTCTTTTGAGATCATCTTTCTAGCTGATGTGCTTAGATTATGTTGGAATTCCTGCATAATTATGCTTAGGAATTCATTAATTCATTAATTACCATTTAATTATGAGGAATCTCATAATTAACAAGTTGAGAAAGACTCTTGAATTTATTAATCTCTTTGAATTTGCACAGGTTTTGTAGCATTTACCCATATTTTCATATTTCCCATGATTTTAATCATTTCATCATTTATACTCATATACACACATACAAACACACACACACAACAGCAAATATTTCCATACCTGAACAGAGAAATAGAATAGAAATAGAATGACCAGAGGAGGGGCAAAAAAGCAATGTCAGAAAGAGCAATTTTGAACTTCCTGCTGGCTTCTCCTTTGACATTGTGTGCCGGCAACTGGCACGTAGCATTGGAAATCCTACCTACCTAAACTCTTATCTCACATTAAATTCCATCGTGGAATTCTCAATTCTATTCTGTCTTCAAGATCCATGAGAAAAGACTTCCAGTTTAAGCTTCTTCGGCGATGGACTGAATCTGCGATTGTGCGTGGTTTTGATCCGTGCTCGCCACCAGAGCGCCCTGAGCCAGCTGGATTCGGGGCTAAGCCATCCCATAGAGGTGGTGAAGAGGGGGGAGTCCACCAGCAGAGTCGAGGAGAGCTGCATCTCTCCTCCTCAGTTGGCCATTACTCCCTTTCCTGAAGGCGGTTGCAGCAGTGATCAGAAATGGCCACCTCAAAGAAGAACTCGACCGGAAAAGAATGTGCAGGAGGAAGATAAGAAGAGAAAGTTTTGGTTGACCGGGTTGAACTGAAAAAGCAACAACGTAAGGTACCCTGGAATTTGAACTATAAAAAATAACATTGTTCCCAAAGAAGACTTTGAAGCAGCGAAGGAGAGGGGGAAGGGAAAGGATTTGGTTTTTTTTTTTTCTTCCCTTCCTTATACTGACAGCTAAGAGATTTAAGTAAGAAATTGACAAAAATCCACTTTGACATCAATAGGCATTTAAGCTGAAAATAAAATGTTAAAGGGATAATAAAGACTTTTGTATATTTAAAAATCTTTAAAAGCAGGAAAGGAGAGAAAAGGAAAGAATAAAAGGGCAGGATCTGGAAAAATGGAGGAGACTGCCTGGAACTAAAAGGAACTTATAGTGAAACCTTAACAAGATTCCTAAAAGATACATTCTAACTGAAACTTTGTAACAAAATAATAGAACCCCAGGAAAAGAAAGTGGAAAAAAGAAACAAGAAGAAACAGTTTTGGATTATTTGGATTACTTGGTGATTTTTGGATTTTTGGCTATTGGATTTAAATGACTAAAATCAATAGGGTGGTTGTTTAAAAGTGTTTAAAATGGCATCACTTTTAGAAGAACTAAAAATGGAACTTGAAAAACAGAAAGAAGATGCACATGAAGGAAGAGGCTCTTTTGGCTTCATATTTCAATTTTTAGAAATGGAGACCTGGAACTATGAGAAACAACAAGAAACACTTGTAGAACAAGAAGGTCGGGACAAAGAAGAAGTCATCTTTAATGATCAAGTAACTTTATGTGGGGGGGGGGGGGAAGGAAAGGGGGGAAAGAGTGAAAAGTTTAAGATTTGAAAAAACAACAAAAAAAGAATAGTTTGAAAAATAATTACAATATTAGGAAGCAACAGAAGAGAGGATTACAGAAGAGAGAATTAGAAGTAGAGAGACAAGGGGGAGGAAAGGGGAGGGAGAATAAGAGGGGGAAGAAGGAAAGGAAAAGAAGTTATAAAAGACAGAAATAAGATACAGAGAAACAGGGAAAATGTATAAGGATTGAAAGTATAAGCCTATTTAGAGATAATGGGTGAAAATTTAATTGAAAAAGGGATTCTGCAAAGGTACATAAGATAGTATTGTTATATTAGAAATAGAAATAATTTTAGAAAATATGAAACAATGTATGAATAAAATGATGGATAAAATACTTATGGTAATGCAGTGGAATGGTTGTTAATAAATAAATGAAATAAAGGGAATGAGAGAGTGAAATTAGGAAAGGATGGGAACTTTTTAATTATTATTAATGATTTATAAAAATATAAGTGAAGAGAAATATGAAAAAAAAAGAATTAATTATGGAAATTTTATAAGTGTTCCCAAGGAAGTATGATATTCAGTTGAAAAGAATTGTTAAAGATGTTAAGATTCTAACTAATATTAATGATAGAATTGAATTGGAATGGAATGAGTGTTTTATTTACTATTGTTATATATGTACGTATGTATGTATGTATGTATGTATGTTAAGTTTTCGCGGGTACTTACATGTATGGTATTCAGCTTTGTTCGGGTGTTTTCCCACGTCATTATAGTTGTGCTTTTAAAGTTGTAGCAACGTTTCGGCAGAATCTCATCTGTCATCATCAGGCTTTTGTATTGTGTTCGTATATGTGTGTGTGTGTGTGTGTGTGTATGTATGTATGTATGTATGTATGTATGTGGATCTTTGGTTATTCGGGTTTTCTCCCACGTAAGATTGGAAGTATCTAGGCAACGTTTCGATGAAGTCTCATTCATCATCTTCAGGCTTGTGTCTTCGGCTCTGTGCTTCTCAGAGGAGAGAAGAGAACTCTGAGAAGCACAGAGCCGAAGACACAAGCCTGAAGATGATGAATGAGACTTCATCGAAACGTTGCCTAGATACTTCCAATCTTCCAAACTTACACGGGAGAAAACCCGAATAACCAAAGATCCACATACAAATACCCGCAAGAACCTCAGAAAACAAGTATGTATGTATGTATGTATGTGTATATATGTATGTATGTATGTATGTATGTATGTATGTATGTATGTATGTATATGTGTGTGTGTGTGTGTGTGTGTATTTAAGAACATAGTGTATATTTTAAGAATGTACCAAGCAGAATTCGACTGGGAGTTATGTACTGTATTGAATGTGATAATTTTAAAGGCATAAATTGAAGTTTAAATAAGAGTTGAATGGATAAAATTAAAAGATATAAAGGTGTCATACTAGTAACTACAGGGGAAAATTTGTTTAATGAGAAAAGATAATATGAAATTGAAACAGGACAGACAAAAGTATAAATATAATGATTAGAAAGACATTGAAACTTAGAAAAAGATATATAATTGAATTTAGATATGAGATAATTAAAAATAAAGTTGAGAAAACCAAGGGAGGGGAAAAATTATGCAAAAAATGTTAAAATAGTAATAAGATATGGAATAGAACACAAAGATGAATATGAAATTGAGTTTGTGTCTGTATGGAGAAGTGATAACCCAGGATCATGCTATTCTCAAAAAAAGATGTTTTATTTGTATTATGTTTTTGTGAAAACCCAAATAAAATTTATATTAAAAAAAAGATCCATGAGAAAAAATAATATAATAAAGAAAAAAGAAATATATAAAGAAGTCACTTCCAATCTCCATCACAACAAATATAAACACATTTAGTAATTCTTCACTGTTTTTTAAGTTAAAATATTTATCTCTTCATCCCATCTCCCGTCTCTTATCTCTTATATATGAACAAATCCATAAAACCTTATTTTTTCAGGTCTGGTGTTTGCAGAAAATCCATAAAAGTGAGTCAGAAGTAATAATATATCTAGTTTTAGCTTTGATCAAATAAACCAAGGTTACATTCCTTCCTAGTCTTTCTTACTATATTAATTTGTTTAAATATTGTGGTGGCATTGATTTATCTTCCTTTCTTTGTCTCATTGCACAGTTATTCAAGACTTTAATAAGCCTCTTTTGTAAATCCAATTGGAAACAATTATCCAGGTCACTCTCTGAATTTGTTACTTGTTTTTAAATGTTGAAACCTTAGCCATTTTCTTTTGTAAATTATAATATCTAATAACTTAAAAATAGTTAATGAGCTATTTCCAAAAGTGATTAGAAAGTGAAGTTTGCAAACTTAATGTCCCTTAAAATCTCCACTGTATCTGTATTTGCCTGCATTGCAATATATTTTTCATATTTCAGTTCTTATCTTTACTCGTAATGCTATGTGATATTTTAAAGTCATAATTTATTAAACAAGCCATGGGAATCTGGTTCACATGTTACATTAAGCTAAAAACAAACTAACAAACCATATTAAAATTTAGTGAGTTAATGGCAATTAAACCCTATAAAGCTAGAAAGTTTATTTGAAAAATATTACCTTAAATTGATCTTCTCATGTGAGGTATTCCAGAGTAAGAGAGTTTTGTATATCATAATTCCCTTGACAAATAAATCTCAATGAAGTACGTGTGCTTTCAGAGTAAACTCTGAACAAGTTGTTTGATTAAAAAGTATGCACGTGCAAGCCACCGGTTATGGGTACAGTTTGTAATATGTACTTGTTACAATGCTCTTTTTTGCATTAGAAAAGTTTGTGCCACTTCGCGTAAACACCGATTGCATTCAAGCTGTGGTTTTCAACACTTGTAATTTTATTTTCAGGTCTGTTCATGAATTCTTCATTATAAAACTTGGCTATAGCTTTTTTGTTTTTAGTTTTGGTTAAAGTAGCAGGAATCAACCCTATTCTTGTTGCAAAAGATAATTGTTTTGCCTTAACATCTCTGGACGAGCAATTTATCTGTTACCATTTAGTAATAAAGTAATTATAATTATCACTATCCTTGCCATGAAACTTGGGCATTTGATTGCAATCCTGTTAATTGAGTCTTATTGGATGGAGACTTCATTTTCCCTCCTCGGCCATTCTGAAGTAATTTCCTATTGTTTCAGTAATGTCCAGAAGCAATTCAGTTAATAGCAACAACAACCACAACAAAATTGTTGATACCAAATTTCTAGCAAAGTTTAAATACAGTAATGCACCCCTCCGATTACAATGGCAATTGGGACTGGAATTTTTGTTGCTAAGTGATGTGGCTATAAAGCAGGATGTCACGTGATCATGTTGCTTAGGGATGGGAATCCTGGCAATCCTGGTTGCTGTTGTATCATATTGATCATTGAGCAAGATCTCATGTGCCATTGACGTGGGAAGAGGCAGGAATCCCAGGCAAGCAAACTAGTAAATAGAAGCTGCTGGTAAGAGCTGCAGGTGTTTGGGTGCTGCACGCAGATACTGCGGTGCATGGTTGAGGGCCTAGGTGTTGCAGGCAGGCAAGTGGATGCTCAGGCAGGAGCGTAGGTGGTTGGGTGCCATAGGCAGGTGCTAAAGCGCATAGGCAGGCAGTTGGAAAAGCAGTGGGAGCAACTCCCTACTGATTTCCCCATTGATTTGGGAAGCTGGCAGGGAAGGTTGCAAATGGCAATGATGTGTAACCATAAGATGCTGTAACCATCATGATTGTGAGCAGTTGGCAGGCAACTGAATCATGACTGTGGGAGACTGCGACATCCACAATTTTGAATAATGGTCATAAGTTAAGTCCCCTTCATTGTAACTTTGAACACTTGCTGAACAAATGGTTATAACCCAAGGACTACCTGTATGTATGTATGTATGTATGTATGTATGTATGTATGTATATAGTTATGTATGCATGTGTGCATGTATAGTATGTAAATTCCAAGAGACAGAGAATTTACAAATTAGAAAAGTATTCTCCTAAAGTTGGTCTTACGGTATACCCTTTGTTTTCTCTTTATTCTCCTTTTATACCATTGTCTCTTCTTTATGCTAAATGTGTGCCTCAGTAGAGAAACTTTTGAACAATTTGAGATTGTGTTTACAAACTTTGGTTTAAGGAAGGCCTTTTTGCCATGTCATTCACTATAAACTTGAGTACCAGTATGTTTTTAACAAAATGAAGCCTCCCTTGATCATAATTTTGTTTTAAAAAGGTCTAAAAATATTTCCACGAAACCTTCCACCTGTTGTGGGTCATTGCCCCCAAAGTCATTTTCATCACTCAATATTTTCCAGCTTTTATAATATAAACTGTTCTGCAAATGAACAAGGAAATGAATTTGGTGGAAGTTGTAGAAGTTATCTAGAATGCACTGCCAGAGGCATATTAACCCAAGGATTGCTTTCTATTAATCTGCTAGTCACAATGATTCTAAGCTAGCAAAAAATTATAAATGGTATGAATTGTACATAATTTATTTTCTGTGTCCGGACCTCCAAAAAGTATATATAAACAATGTTTACACTTCTTCCCTTCATTTAACATCTTACTATGATTTTCATTACATTCTTAGTATGGAAAATGGAAGTTAGTTTTTTTTGGATCTACTGTATAGTTCAAAGGGCTGCAGAAGCTTTGTTTCTATGATCCTTCACAGCCTCTCGGCAGTAAATAAGAGTACAAGATCATTTAAAGAATTGGCACAAGAGTGTTGTATGTAGATTAAAAGCTGCAATTGTTTTGACATACTTCAATGGGTTTTTTAATTACTTAAACTAGAGCCTACTTCATCTGCTGTGCTTGTTTGATTGTACTTGTGGCATAATGGCACAAACGTGCCAAAACTGATCAATACTTTCTTATCTATTAGTACAGAATGCTGTGTGTGGCAAGGATAATATTCACGGCAGAGACTTTGTTTACACCTTGTCTCTTTACTAAAAGTGTTATATGAAAGCTTAAATTGACCAAGATTATAACAGATGACCATTATATGAATGGACCCCACTAGTGGTAACCGTGGCATGTGAAAGATTGCATCTTGGAATCCAGAAGAGTAAAACATAAAGAATATTAATTAACAAATGCAATGATAAGAAAGATAAATGTGTCTTCATAATATAAGAAAAAGGTGAAATATTTTATTTACATGTGGAAATAAATCTAATTTATATTATCCACCCATTTCATAAGTACGTAATAATCTGAATGGAAGTCTAATCCTGTGGAATACACACACACACACACACACACACACACACACAGGGGAGGGAGGGAGGAAGGAAGGGAGAAGGTCAATTTAATTATGAATTTAAGGGTTAAAATATATGTCAGAAAGTACCATATGAATTGATGTCACATAGGTTCTCTTAAATTTATATAAAAACAGGAATCTATGGGATGGTGATAATTGTAGGTACCAAAATCAGTAATTATTGCTTCTTTGATCAAATAAACCAAGTGAAGACTGTTTACAGAGATGAGTTATTCAAGACTTTAATAAGCCTCTTTTGTAAATCCAATTGGAAACAATTATCCAGGTCACTCTCTGAATTTGTTACTTGTTTTTAAATGTTGAAACCTTAGCCATTTTCTTTTGTAAATTATAATATCTAATAACTTAAAAATAGTTAATGAGCTATTTCCAAAAGTGATTAGAAAGTGAAGTTTGCAAACTTAATGTCCCTTAAAATCTCCACTGTATCTGTATTTGCCTGCATTGCAATATATTTTTCATATTTCAGTTCTTATCTTTACTCGTAATGCTATGTGATATTTTAAAGTCATAATTTATTAAACAAGCCATGGGAATCTGGTTCACATGTTACATTAATCTAAAAACAAACTAACAAACCATATTAAAATTTAGTGAGTTAATGGCAATTAAACCCTATAAAGCTAGAAAGTTTATTTGAAAAATATTACCTTAAATTGATCTTCTCATGTGAGGTATTCCAGAGTAAGAGAGTTTTGTATATCATAATTCCCTTGACAAATAAATCTCAATGAAGTACGTGTGCTTTCAGAGTAAACTCTGAACAAGTTGTTTGATTAAAAAGTATGCACGTGCAAGCCACCGGTTATGGGTACAGTTTGTAATATGTACTTGTTACAATGCTCTTTTTGCATTAGAAAAGTTTGTGCCACTTCGTAAACACCGATTGCATTCAAGCTGTGGTTTTCAACACTTGTAATTTTATTTTCAGGTCTGTTCATGAATTCTTCATTATAAAACTTGCCTATAGCTTTTTTGTTTTTAGTTTTGGTTAAAGTAGCAGGAATCAACCCTATTCTTGTTGCAAAGATAATTGTTTTGCCTTAACATCTCTGGACGAGCAATTTATCTGTTACCATTTAGTAATAAAGTAATTATAATTATCACTATCCTTGCCATGAAACTTGGGCATTTGATTGCAATCCTGTTAATTGAGTCTTATTGGATGGAGACTTCATTTTCCCTCCTCGGCCATTCTGAAGTAAGTTCCTATTGTTTCAGTAATGTCCAGAAGCAATTCAGTTAATAGCAACAACAACCACAACAAAATTGTTGATACCAAATTTCTAGCAAAGTTTAAATACAGTAATGCACCCCTCCGATTACAATGGCAATTGGGACTGGAATTTTTGTTGCTAAGTGATGTGGCTATAAAGCAGGATGTCACGTGATCATGTTGCTTAGGGATGGGAATCCTGGCAATCCTGGTTGCTGTTGTATCATATTGATCATTGAGCAAGATCTCATGTGCCATTGACGTGGGAAGAGGCAGGAATCCCAGGCAAGCAAACTAGTAAATAGAAGCTGCTGGTAAGAGCTGCAGGTGTTTGGGTGCTGCACGCAGATACTGCGGTGCATGGTTGAGGGCCTAGGTGTTGCAGGCAGGCAAGTGGATGCTCAGGCAGGAGCGTAGGTGGTTGGGTGCCATAGGCAGGTGCTAAAGCGCATAGGCAGGCAGTTGGAAAAGCAGTGGAGCAACTCCCTACTGATTTCCCCATTGATTTGGGAAGCTGGCAGGGAAGGTTGCAAATGGCAATGATGTGTAACCATAAGATGCTGTAACCATCATGATTGTGAGCAGTTGGCAGGCAACTGAATCATGACTGTGGGAGACTGCGACATCCACAATTTTGAATAATGGTCATAAGTTAAGTCCCCTTCATTGTAACTTTGAACACTTGCTGAACAAATGGTTATAACCCAAGGACTACCTGTATGTATGTATGTATGTATGTATGTATGTATATAGTTATGTATGCATGTATAGTATGTAAATTCCAAGAGACAGAGAATTTACAAATTAGAAAAGTATTCTCCTAAAGTTGGTCTTATGGTATACCCTTTGTTTTCTCTTTATTCTCCTTTTATACCATTGTCTCTTCTTTATGCTAAATGTGTGCCTCAGTAGAGAAACTTTTGAACAATTTGAGATTGTGTTTACAAACTTTGGTTTAAGGAAGGCCTTTTTGCCATGTCATTCACTATAAACTTGAGTACCAGTATGTTTTTAACAAAATGAAGCCTCCCTTGATCATAATTTTGTTTTAAAAAGGTCTAAAAATATTTCCACGAAACCTTCCACCTGTTGTGGGTCATTGCCCCCAAAGTCATTTTCATCACTCAATATTTTCCAGCTTTTATAATATAAACTGTTCTGCAAATAAACAAGGAAATGAATTTGGTGGAAGTTGTAGAAGTTGTCTAGAATGCACTGCCAGAGGCATATTAACCCAAGGATTGCTTTCTATTAATCTGCTAGTCACAATGATTCTAAGCTAGCAAAGAATTATAAATGGTATGAATTGTACATAATTTTCTTTTCTGTGTCCGGACTTCCAAAAAGTATATATAAACAATGTTTACACTTCTTCCCTTCATTTAACATCTTACTATGGTTTTCATTACATTCTTAATATGGAAAATGGAAGTTAGGTTTTTTTGGATCTACTGTATAGTTCAAAGGGCTGCAGAAGCTTTGTTTCTATGATCCTTCACAGCCTCTCGGCAGTAAATAAGAGTACAAGATCATTTAAAGAATTGGCACAAGAGTGTTGTATGTAGATTAAAAGCTGCAATTGTTTTGACATACTTCAATGAGTTTTTTAATTACTTAAACTAGAGCCTACTTCATCTGCTGTGCTTGTTTGATTGTACTTGTGGCATAATGGCACAAACGTGCCAAAACTGATCAATACTTTCTTATCTATTAGTACAGAATGCTGTGTGTGGCAAGGATAATATTCACGGCAGAGACTTTGTTTACACCTTGTCTCTTTACTAAAAGTGTTATATGAAAGCTTAAATTGACCAAGATTATAACAGATGACCATTATATGAATGGACCCCACTAGTGGTAACCGTGGCATGTGAAAGATTGCATCTTGGAATCCAGAAGAGTAAAACATAAAGAATATTAATTAACAAATGCAATGATAAGAAAGATAAATGTGTCTTCATAATATAAGAGAAAGGTGAAATATTTTATTTACATGTGGAAATAAATCTAATTTATATTATCCACCCATTTCATAAGTACGTAATAATCTGAATGGAAGTCTAATCCTGTGGAATACACACACACACACACACACACACACACACAGGGGGGGGGAGGGAGGAAGGAAGGGAGAAGGTCAATTTAATTATGAATTTAAGGGTTAAAATATATGTCAGAAAGTACCATATGAATTGATGTCACATAGGTTCTCTTAAATTTATATAAAAACAGGAATCTATGGGATGGTGATAATTGTAGGTACCAGTAATTATTGCTTCCGTGAAGACTGTTACAGAGATGAGTTTTGGAAAAAATGTGTAACGTTCTGAACTAAAGTGATCTTGAGGAGAAAAATGCTTTCTTAGGTGACATGAATCGATAGGTAAGAACAAGTTGAGAGAATATAGATAAAGTGATTCATTTGGGTACCCAAAATAAATGAGAATGATCATTGCTAAGTATACTCAATGGTATAAGCATAGAGGTATTCATATGTACATATAGTAAGGAATTAATATTTAGTTAAAGGTGTGATTGGTTTGATTATGATAAATGCTTGAGAATTAGTGAGAGAAACAAAGGAGATGAGATGCTGAAGGTGAAGAGATCAATTGTTGGTGATTCAGTTTTCTTGGGAAAAACAGAGTGGAAGTACATTGACTAAAGGAAGAAGAGAAAATAAAAGATCTATGTAAAAAAAGTTAGAAGATAGATTAATGAAGGCTTTGGTTGTAATAAAAGATGATGGGAAAGCTACTCAGAACAGAATGAAAAGATCTGTTTGGATTTCAATACATCAACATACGAAGAAGGAGGACTTCAAGTCTGCTGCCATGATGGCTACCAACTTGCATCTTTTTTTTTATTCTCGCCCCGATCAGATGTTGCTGCCTTTTTTGTGATATTTTCCTCTCCTCAATGTATTTGGAATCTATTTGCTTGCAAGTTAGTCTTTATAATACATGGTGTAGCTGAGGGTAATCAGAATTTCGTTTCAAGGTTTAATGGAATGTTTCAGTGCCCTTCAGATAAAAAAATGCAGGTACGTTGGTTCATTACATTTTGTTTAAAAGGGGAAAAGGAATACAGTACTTATTAAAAATAAGGAGAAATCTAGTAAGCCAGACTTTCAGCTATCCAGGAGATTACTTCATGCTGGATTATAATAAACAGCTTTAGACCCTTTTTTAAATTGGAGTCCCAAGCCTGTTGCTTATAATGGACAATGTAGGTTGAATGGCAATTAGGTTCTGATTTATTAGACCATCTCCCCTGATGAAATACTTGACATTTCCCGCATTGGCCAAGAGCTCAAAAACAGAGACGGCTCTGTGGCCCCACGCTTCTGCAGGGTCATTTGCAAAAAGAATCAAGCAAACGTAAATTCATTTATACTATAAATTCACTTGCCAAAAGCAACACCAACCATAAGAACCTCCGTTCTCACCCTGACCTAACCATAAAGCAATGTGCGCTCCCGTGTACTCCACACTGAACTCAAAAAATGTCTAGACAATGGAGAGAAGGACCTGTACATTGACTGACTACCGTGCTGACTGTATCAAAAGTAAGTCACACAACCCACAACTCAGCTTTAACCTTCAACCACAACCCTACCTCAACCAATATACCATCACCCAAGACTAGGCACGCACGCCCCTTACTACCTCAATTTGAACTACTGCTGGCCTTAAATGCAAGCTACTCAATGCAAGAAGCCTTGTGAATAAAATACCTGAATTTCTCCTCTTACTAAATATGGCTAAATTCGACATCATATTTGTCTCTGAAACATGGCTCAACGCATCTCTCCCTGACTCCATTACGACAGTAAGAGACTATCATGTTGACTGATCAGATCGTGAAATTCGTAGAGGAGGTGGTGTTGCTATCTTCTATAAAAAGTCCTTACATCTAAAAACATCCAAGTTACCCAGGAGCTTGCTCTTCCTGAGACCATCATCTGTGAACTATCCTTAAATATCACATTTTGATTCTTACTATGTTACAGAGCACCTGATTATGACATTGAACATGTAAACAAGCTAAATTCACTACTAACATGGGCAACATCCTGCCCACACGCTTTTATCTTTTTGGTGACTTCAATCTACCTCATATTAACTGGACCCTAAACGAATGTACAACTGAACCCATACATGCAACCTTCTACAATGCTATTTTGTCAAATCAAAATAAATAAATAAAAAATAATAAATTCTGTTAAAAGAAGTAAAACTTAGATTAGCAGGTACTAGACATAGTTTAGAAACTCTCGTGTCTCTTGTTGCTACGTAGCTCTGAACTAATGCTATTGTTGTGTGCTGCCCTTAGTCACTTTTGGTAAGATGGGCAGCTATATAAGTTAGATTAATAAATAAATAAATAATGCAGTTGAACACCTCAGCTTTCCCCTATCCTTAGATCTGATGCTGAAGGACTGCCCTGACAGATTATTTGACTTCTGTTCTCTCTATTCTTCTCAATTGTTGTTCTCCGTTTCCTTCCTTCCTTCCTTCCTTCCTTCCTTCCATCCATCCATCCATCCATCCATCCATTGTATTGATAAGTATAATACCAGAAGGTCTGATAAAGTACAACCAAAAATATAGCAGTGCCAATAAAACCATGAAAAATATAGAATAATGAATAAATGAGTGACATGTGTAGAAACTAATAGTATATCCAAATTTGTCTCTTCCTTGAACTCCGAGATATGCTTGTGGTTGCATTCATCGTTAACTTGCATCGTTAACTACCATGCAGTTGTGGCCAGTGGTGGGATTCAAAAAATTTTACTACTGGTTTTGTGGGCATGACTTGTTTGGTGGGCATAGCTTGTTTGGTCACGTGACTGGGTGGGTGTGGCCAACTTGGCAAGGTGGTGCGGCACCTTGCTGCAAGTGATGTTGAGTTGGCCATGCCCACTCAGTCACATGACCAATGCTGCAGAGACAGGGTGATTTCCTACGTACCTTCCTCCCTCTCTCGCCCTTGGGCTGACAAAAAAAAAAAGCCCAACTAAAGATTGCGACAGCCTGCCGAGTGTGCCTGCTGAATGGGTTTTGTTTTGAAGTAGTTTTTGTTTTGTTTTTTGCCAGAAGCCCCTCGGAGAGAAATTTGCACTGCCAAATCTTACTGTACCTTGTTGTTGCGCCGCTGTCTGTTGCTGCTGCAGGTGCTGCTGCGGCTGTCTGGCTGCCCAAGTAAAAAACTGCACCAGCTCAGGCGACTGTGAGGAGCAAGAGGGAAAGCCAAGGTGCTCGGCCCATAGCAGCCAACCTCGCTCTCTCTCGCTCCAGTTAGGAACTCCCAGCATGCACAAGGAGCGTGAAGGGAGGCAGACACCGCTCGGATGCATTTTAAAAGTCAGAGAACTTTGTCCAAGACTTTATGTGTATTCAGGGGCTACACCTCTCCCAACAATCAGTTGGCGGCGATCTAACGAAATGTCTTCCAGCTCTTAAAGATCAACTTTAAGAGCACCCGCATTGAAGAAGCCGAGGCTTCTTGCAGTGAAAATTACTGATCACCAGCTTTGCTACACTTGTCCAACAGTCCAGAACCGCCCTGTTCTATGCGCCGGCTGCTCAGACTTGCCAAGCCTGGCACATAAAACAGGGCGTGCTTTTTTTGGTGGGGCTGGACTCCAGCTGCACCGAAAAAAGCACGCAGCAGCTGTAGGCATCTCGCGACAAGAAGGGTGAGAAGCCCCGGGACCTCTGCCCACCCATCTGCTGGCTGGCCGGGCCGGGCCTGGCTGGAAGAGGCACTTCCACTGGGAGAAGGAAGAAAGTGTGCTCCGGGAGAGCAGGCAAGCACGCAGATGTCTCAGGGCTGCTGCACATGCACACTGCATGTGTAGCAGCTGCACATGCAGTGCATATGTGCAGTAGCTGCGGGACATCTGCCCAAACTGTGCCACGGCCGCCATGTGGTAGGGCAAGCTAGGAGAGCTACTGGGGTAAGTGAGTGACTGGGTGACCAGGTTGGGGGTGTAGCCCGGTTCGGTGACCCATGTCAAATAATCACTACTGGTTCGCCTGAACCAGTGCATACCACCTCTGGCTGTGGTCTAACATGGTCCCTTTTCTGCTAACTTTCCGTTACTTCAATTTATCCACTCAGGCTTCCGTGCTTAGTAGTAGTAGTACTTTATTGTCATTGCACCTCGTACAACGAAATGAAATGCCAGTTTCAGTGTACATTATACCTAAGAAAACTATAAATAATAAAACAAAAACACACATCCTTCACATTCTATTCAATTGAATTGAAAACCCCTGGTATTGCATTAATATTGCACTATATTGCACAATATATACAGTAGTATTCAATATAGTTACTGCTCTGGGATAGAAGCTGTTTTTCAGCCTATTTGTCCTTGTCGTTATTGTCCTATACCATCTGCCAGATGGTAATAGTTCAAAAAAAAGGGTGCCCAGGATGAGATGGATCTTTAAGAATGTTTCAAACGTTCTTAAGGCAGCGGGAGCTATAAAGCTCTTCCAAAGAGGGGAGAGAGCAACCAATAATCCTCTGGGCAGTGATGTTAACCCTCTGGAAGTTTGCTGTCCTATCTGCCACTGTACAATTGCCAAACCATACACAGGTGCAGTAAGTTAAAATACTCTCTATTGTGCAGCGGTAGAAGGTCACCAGCAGTTTTTCATTCAGTTGTTTCCTGAAAAGCCTCAGGTAGTATAATCTCTGCTGAGCCCTTTTGACCAGTGCTACAATGTGAGCGCTCCAGGTCAGGTCCTCTTTTATGGTAACACCCAGAAACTTAAAACTGGCCACTTGGCTCCACTCCGTCTCCATTGATAACCAAGGGCTGGATGTCTGATCCATTCCACTATAAGCTCCTTGGTCTTATTGGTGTTAAGGAAAGCAACCAGTTCACCTCATCTCGATAGGCAGACTCACCCCCCCACCCCTGAGTTGAGTCCCACCACTGTTGTATCATCTGCAAATTTAATAATAGTATTATTGGCATGAATGGGAATACAGCCATGTACATAAAGAGTATAGGGTAAGGGACTCAACCATGTATAGGGTAAGGGACTCAACGCACAACCATGTGGTGTACCAGTGTTAGGAATAAGGGCTGAGGATATATGATGAGTAGCAGGGGTGTCAAACTCTTTCATTGAGGGCTGCATCAGGTTGTGTTTGACCTGGGGGGGCACAGGGACTTGGCCATGGTGGCCCATGGGCAACATGTCACTCATGTTGGGGCACCTGTGATAGCCTGAGGACTTTGCCAGCAAAAATAGAATCCCAAGCTCCGTTTTCAGCTGCGACAGCCTCCTGCAACCCTCTGCCAACAAAACGACCCTCCTGAGCTCTGTTTTTGCTGGAAGAGGCACCACGGACCAGTCCTTCGCTGTTTCCAGGGCAGCCCCATGGACCAGATCTAAGTACCCCACAGGCTGGATCCAGCCCCTGGGCCTTGAGTTTGACACTCTGGATATATTATTAGGATTAAGTCAAGGATACATGACCTCCAAACTTCCCTGCACGTTATGAAGGAGAACATTGTCAATGAGGTGATTCAAGAATTCCTGAACAAGCTTAACTTGGCAAGGTTTGTCCTCCAACAAATTTCAGTACAATTAGAATTGGGGAGATGGGGAAAGTGTTCTGACCCAAGCCCTTGTTCAAATCAAACAACAGAAAGTAGATAGAGATGAACTAATAGGGCAAGTCAGTATTTATGGACCTCAGCAATTTAGGATGTAGTAAACATTTACAAATCATTTAAAACATAGCAATTATTTACACATTGCCAAAACCAATTATAGATTAGAAGGTGCGAGGGCTATTAAGACATCTGTCTTGATTTAGTATGCTGCAGTTTAAGCAGGGAATTTGCTGTAGTAATGATTTGTATATTTTTGACTCTTAGTTTGTTATATGAAGCCAACCATTGTGATTGGTAAACCTCTAAGCTAGAACATGGTTTAATTTAGTGCAATCTGTGAATGCAGCCAGGTAAAATTTATTATTAATAAGTATGACTTAGAACCTTGCATGTAGCCAGTCATGGAAAGTCACCATCAATCATAACATAGACTTTTTTTTTTTAAAAAAAGAAGCTTCCTATTATTCTTAAGGATGCATAACCCAAGTGATCTTTGGCTCCAGCATTTGATGAAGTCTGCAGCAAGCGCTTATAGATAATGATAAACAGACAAAAAAACCTCTTTCTTTACTTTTTTCCTGCCTAAATATAATGCCACCCTACTGAAAGCAGTAGCCCTATGTAACAAACAGAACTTGGCTGCCTGTCAGGATTATAAAGTGTGTCCTATGCAAACCATTCCTGCTATGAAAGTAGGTGGCCTCATTCAGAATCGGGGATGGGTTCCTTAAGAGATGCAGCATTCTAGAAACTGCTTGTCTTTTTGCTTCAAAATAGCACAAAGAATATTTTGTTAATTGGATAGTTCTTTGAGCCACTCGGTTTATTTGAATACATCCAGTCACTGTTATTAAATTAGTTTCATGCCAAGCTGTTAAAAAGCTCTTTTCATGTTCTGGGCTTGTTTTATTATGTATTTCTCTTTTAATAAAGAAACAGCCAAGCATTGATGATTCATCTTAAAACTTTGTCAAAGGAAAATACATGCTTTAAAATCTGGTAGAGCTGTTCAGAATAACACTTAAGGTAGACTTAGATATAGTTCAGAACCAAAATTACAGTTTCAGTAACACCATGGGTTAATGTTTCTTTGCTATTTTTTTTTTCCTACCGTCTTATTTTTCATTTTTTGTAAGCTTTTAAGGATCTATTTGTCTTTTTTGGAAGAATTTCTTCTGATACCAGAGAAGTAGCTGTTTTATCAATGCAAGGCATCCCACCAATCCTGAGATATTTGCTGCTTTTAGCTTCATGTCATTACCACCTTGCCTTCTTTTTCCTGAATTTGGAATCCAACAATGTTTCTCATCCTCATCCTTCCTTTGAATCCTTCAAAATGTTTGAATGTTGTTACTGCAACTGATGAAAACCAATAATATAATTTCAGTTGTTTTGAAGTAGGATACACACATGTATAAAATACTGCAGTTGTCTTGGCAACAGTGTAGAAGATGTATTTTAACTTCCTAGTCCATCTCAAGCCTGAGATGTCCCAGTAATTTCCTGTCCAGCTACTAACACAGTCTGATATGCTTAGTATCCAATATAAATAAGGTGATCAAAGTGCTAGTGCTTCCTAAGTACATTCAAAGAAATAAATAACTTTATCTCTCTCTCTAACTCAGAAAATGAGACAAAATGTTAACTCTACTCCCATGTGCAATATGCCCTTGTCAAGTTTACTTCATTGATCTGTCCTACTGGGTCCTTCACCTTACCCCAACTTTTAAATACAATTCCCGAGTATCAAAAGATTGTCCCTTAGTTAGTAGAATGTGATATTGGATTCAAAGATGTTTCACTATATGCGTAAACCAATCGTCTGCCTTTCAAAAAAAAAAAATCTATGTTACTTTTCATATACAAAAGTTGTAGAAGCACTAAACATCTTTAGAGAGCAGCCAGTTGAGGAAAACTCCAGAACACTGAATACTTTTAGAGAATGACCTTTTATTTATTTAAAAGATTTATATGGCCACTCATCTTAAGCAACTCTGGGTGACTTATAACAATAATTTACATGAATATCAGATTGTTGTAACTTCACCCCTGTGGATAATTGCAGGTAATTTAATAGGAGAAATCCAATCATTCCCCAAATGATTGAGGAATAAATGATAATTAAGATGCGTTCAGCACATAATTTCATGACTTCCTTGTTTTATATACAACTACAACAATCCTAAATGTTTGAGGAGAACCAGTGTAAGTGAATAAGGGAGCAGACATCTGGATTCTACCTCAGCTGTGAACACTTCTTGGAAATAGAAGTGAGGGGACTCACTGAAGGAAAAGCAATAATGCAGGATAATATTGTAGTATATTCTGCCAGGAATTAAAAAGGAACTGGCTGGCATTGTTTGTAGACTCACTTCTTGTTTAATTAGCAGGGCTCTTCAATTGAGTTTGCTTCATTGGAATGTAACTACTCTAATCAACATTTTCACATAGGAAGGTGTTTTACAATTAGTTTCAAAATTTTATAGTATTTTAAACAAACCATAGGAAAGAGTCTTATAATTAATTTCAAAATCTTATTTCAAATCCATCTGGCTCCTTAGTCCATGTCTAACTTTCCAAAATCAACATTCTAATCACTCTTTTGCTATATATTCCAACATTGGGATTTTTAAAAAGTTCTTAAACTTGCATAAAGCTTATTTTGGCAGGGATAGGAGGAACTCACCTGGTGTAATGCAACTTGTCATTCTCCGGTGTGCTGAATGGAGAATCCAATGCATGGGTTAATTCTGCTTCTTCCACTTGGAGACTGAGTCAATCAGATCCTTGGTCACGCCCCTTTTGCCTGAGCATGCCCAGTTTTGACTCAGTCTTCAAGCTGAAAAGATGTGCTAGTGAATAAGAGAGGGAAAGATTCCTTGGATTCTCCTAAACCGTAAGACTGGCTTTTCCCTCTGAACAGTGACTTGGGCAAAAAGAGGTTTCCCTTAGCTCCCAGAACTCTAACCCCCCCCCCCCGGAATGCCACTGTCTTACAGTTTCCTCACGGGGAGCCACGTATGGAGGACTTGTGGGCAATCAATCATAGGTTCTCTCCTTCTCTGGAAATGAATTTTGAGGAGTTGATCTGTTTGCATGGCTCCTTGTTCTGCCATGGTCATAGACTCTGCTTCAGTCTGTCCTTGCTTCCATGAAACTTCTTTAACTATTGTTTGTTTTCGAACAGCTGAAGGGAATTCTAGCCGTAATAGAAGTGTTTGTATGCCCAAAGAGCATTTGATAACATCAAATGGGAATTTATGCTATAGCAACTTAGATACATGGATTTTGGTGAAGAATTTTTTAAATATAATATCGGCAATATATTCCAGACAAGAAATCAAAATAATAATAAACGGAGAGATGACAAAAAAATTTAAAAACCAAAAAGGAATGAGACAAGTATGCCCATTACAGCTATTGTTTATACTAACCCTGGAACTGTTAACAAGGATAATCAGGAAAGAAACACAAATAAAAGGCCTGGAAATCAAGAAAGAAACCTTTCAATTACAAGCATTTGCAGATGACTTAATTTTTATCCTGGAAGAACCACAACAATCGGGGCTGAAACTTATAGAAATATTAGAAGATTATGGGGAAGTTGCTGGATTTAAAATAAAGAAAAAAAACCAAAAAGATAGTTAAGAACATGATGAACAAGCAGAAGGAAAACTTGGCCAAGGAAATAGATGTCCAGATAGTTAAAAAAATGAAATATTTAGGGATCAATATCTTGGCAAGATGTACAACAATCAAAGAGGAGAATTACGCAAATTACTGAAACAAATAAAAGAAGATCTGGAAAGATGGAAAAATCTGAGGCTTTCTCTAATGGGTAGAATAGCTGTAATTAAGATGAACATACTACCAAAACTACTCTTTTTGTTCCAAAACATACCCATAAAATTAGACAATTTTTTTTTTTTGGAAATCTGAACAAAATGACGCTAAATTTCACATGGCAAGGGAAAAAACCCAGGATTAAACTAAAACTCCTACAAGAAGCTAAAGAAAGGAGGTTTTGGCTTACAGATTGGGAAGTATATTACCAAGCAGCAATGCTGACCTGGGTGAAAGATTGGATAACTTTAAAAAATAAGAGATTGTTATCACTAGAAGACCACGTCTTACAGTTAGGTTGACATCAGGGGTTGGATTCAAATTTTTTAACAACCGGTTCTGTGGGCATGGCTAAGTTGGTGGGCATGGCTTGGTGGTCATGTGACTGGCTGAGTGTGGCCAACTCAATATCACTCACATTGAGGTGTGCATCTCCTCGCATGGCCTCTCATGACTGTAGGGATGCTGCAACAGTCGTAAATGTGAAAAATGGTCATAAGTCACTTTTTTCAGTGCCATTGTAACTTTGAATGGTCGCTCCACACAAGCAAAGTACCAGCAAAGGAGGGGAAAAAAACTCCAGAGAAGTTCCTGAGACAAGAAGTCCAGTCCTGCCAAGAATGTAATAAAGGGTTAACGGAGAGGCAGTTTCTGTAAGCAACACCAGAATGTTTCCTTCCTGCCTTCCTTACAGGATTAGGCCAGTAATTTCTTCTAACAACCGGTTCTCCAAACTGCTTAGAATGTTAACAACCAGTTCTATCGAATAGGTGCGAACTGGTAGAATCCCACTCCTGGTTGACATGTATTTTTTGTGGTATGGTAGGCATGCACACCATATTTTCAAAGAGATCAGATTAGATAAACATTGTTCCATTGGTATGGAATAAATCAAACATCAAAATTACATGGAAACTCCAGCTTTATCCACTTTAGAGGCATTAGTACACCCAAATCTTTTTAACCAGGAAAAAATTATTACATATAAGGATATCATAAATGAAAAAGGGAAATTGAAATCCAGACAAGAGCTAAAAGAACAAGGGGTAGAATTGGAATGATGGGCCTACTTACAAATTCAATCACGATATCATGACTGTAGCTTTTAATAGTGGCTACATTAATGTACTAATAAGATGGAATTTTATACACAGAGAGCCGATATATTTGAAAAGCCAGGGCCCACCATTATTCCCTTTAACTTTCTGAAGGATCACAGGAAGCTGCCTGCTGATATTGTGACTGAAATTAGAAAAAATTCAATTTTTCCCCCTGAAATTTCCCTTAAAATTGCACCCTGAATCCCAGGCTAAGCGAAAATGCCTGAAAACCTTGCTTGCTTGTGCTCTATACGTCAAACATTTTTTGCCATATTATCTCATTGCACCACCAGCTTATTGATTAGGAGTGACATAACTCTGTCTAAGTGCATATGAGAAAGATAGCAGTTTTTTGAGCAAGCATATTTCTGACTGGAATGAAAAACAAAGCAGCTTGGTTTGGTGTGGCAAAAAATGGTGAATCCCTAGCATTAGGCAGAGAATTTCTGCAAATTCTTTTTCCTATCAGAAAGAATTGTGAAAAATTGGTATTTGTTGAAAAGGAGTTTCAAAATGGTTTCAAAAGAGGAAAGGATTTCAGTGAAATTCTCATGGAAGAATATGTGCTCTGCTAAGGCCCGAAGAGTTAAATTGTGTTTGAATATTCTCTCTATTGGTTTTCCATACTTCAAGTCAAACCATTGAAAAAGTATCAAGAAACAATTTCTTCCTTACAGTTTTTTCAGGAGTGACCCTACTGAAATAGCTAAAGAAAACAAATCTGCCCCTGGAGAAATTCAGAAAAATCATTGAATTAATTTCTCTAGTTGCAGATTTGGTGGAGAATCTCAACAGTTGATTTCTGCCCAACTCAGCAAGTCCTATTTTAATAGGCTAGCCAGTTGGTGGTCCTGAGTGTTTACTGTTTTGCTGGATAGAGCCAAATAGTCATTGGAAGATGCACCGCACTTTCAGCAGACTCTGAAAATAACCTAACGTAACCTAAAAACAGGCTCTGAAGATTTTTAGGACCTCCATTTATATGTGAATAGGGAAATTGGCCTGGTTTTAATTTAAGAATGTTTTAAGTTTAGTTGAGAATTTTAGTGCTAACACATCTGGAGGATTCACCAAAAATGGGAGAAGGAACAGTGTGGGATATATACTTCAGGGATGTCTGCATAATTATGTGGCTTGGCTTTCAAATACTTAGAAAACCACATCAGTTATTTACTTTTGGAGGTTCATAATGTGAAACCCATTAGATCTTTTTTTTAAAAAAATTCCCAGTTTTTTCTTGCCATGCTGTCAAATTTTGAGATTCCTCCCCACCCAGTCTCCTCCATTGTTCAATAACAATACATTTTATTGTAATGAGGAGTTAAAATTTTTGTTATTCTCTCAGTGGTTAGTCCTCCTCCTACTTCTTTTTCTGCTCTGCCAGCTATGTGCAGTTTTCTTGTAGATCCCTAGTTTGTCATACAAGTACAGGAAACAAAAATTGTAAAGGGCATTTGAGGACTTCTTACTCACTGTTCTATCAAAACAAAAAGTTTATTTTTTCTTTGCTTCTTGTTTCTAAGTAGCAGATTTCTTCTGGGAAACCAGCTAATTAATTTATAAAATGTTAGTATTCACAGCCCATTGCCATACTTCTATGAAATTAGTTTTCTATGAGCTACAGATGTAAATTTCAGAATGTTTAAATCATATCATCAAAAGAGATTTGATGCTGCTTGGTGAGTATATGTTTTCTTGTGAATTTAATTTGTTGCCTCTTCATTGCCTGTTAATGTAGCCATATTTTTTACTTTGAGAAAGTATTAGTAAATTTCAGTATTCAACTTCTAAGGAGAGATTATTCAAAACTTTCCATACTTGTAATATATAAATGGCACAAGTCAGTTTTGTGATGGACTTTACATATTTAGGCTTATGCAATTTGAAATGTGAAGTAAACCTGGAAAAATGCATAATCATTAAGCGGTGGTGTGGGGAAGATAAGGAAGAGGATATGAGGAAAAGTAAAGTCCTACACTTAGGCAAGAAAAACCAAAAATACACATATAGACTGGGTGAAACTAGGCTTAATAGCAGTAACTGTGAGAGGGATCTTGGAGTCTTAGTGGACAGCCAGCTAAATATGAGCCAGCAGTGTGCAGCAGCAGCCCAAAAAGCCAATGCAATCCTAAGTTGCATTAACAAAGGGATACAATTAAGATCAAGGGAAGTACTAATACTACTCTATAAAGCCTTAGTAAGACCACACCTTGAGTACTGCATCCAGTTTTGGTCACCACACTATAAAAAAGATGTTGAGACTCTAGAAAAAGTACAGAGAAGAGCAACCAGGATGATCAGGGGACTGGAGACTAAAACATGAAGAACGGTTACAGGAACTGGGCATGGTTAGTCTAGTGAAGAGAAGGACCAGGGGATACATGATAGCAGTCTTCCAATATTTGAGGGGCTGCCCAAAGAGATGAAGGGGTCAGTCTATTTTCTGAAGTACCTGTAGGCCAGACAAGGAATAATGGATGGAAACTGAACAAGGAGAGATTTAACCTGGAAATAAGGAGAAACTTTTGTACAGTGAGAAGAATCAACCAATGGAATAGCTTGCCCTCGGAAGTTGTGGGAGCGCCATCACTTGAGATTTTCAAGAAGAGATTGGACTCCCATCTGTCAGAAATGATGTAGGGCCTCCTGCTTGGGCAGGGGGTTGGACTAGATGACCTACAAGGTCCCTTCCAACTCTTGATTATCTGTTATCTGTTTAATGGAGTTTACTCCCTTGATAGAGCTGGAATGGAGTGATTAAGCAGGTATTTCTCCCCCAAAATAGTTCTGCTTCTGAAGTAATCATTTCCAAATAGTGAATCATGACACTAATAGTAATTTAATCATTATTTGTAGGATGTCCTAAATACACAAAATATGAGTCTTTGACTGAACTGGAGTTGGTTTGACAATTTGGTGATTGATACCAATTGTTGGATCATAGTTGTTCTATAGTGTAATGCTTTGTATGCTGTGTGTGCATTGCATGTTTGCAATGTTATAATTGTCTCCTTTTATCATTCATTGATATTATAGTGCGGTTAGCTCTATATAAGGCTTTCTGTCAATGAGTGACTGGTAGGACAGAGCAAGGGAATTGCCAACAAAACCATTTAGCACGGATCAGTTTATGTGCTGATTTATCAGAGTTACTATTTTTGTAGTTCTTTAATGTACTTAGTTGAGATAAAATTCAGATGACCGAAACAACTAGGGTGAAGGAATAAGTACTCTGAAGTAGTGTTGGCCCAGAAGAGAGAATCTTTATCAGAAATGGCTGTAGACTGCCATGTATATAATTTCAACTATGTGAGGACAAAATGTTGAGAGATTAAAAAACATGTATGTGTATGCGCGTGCATGCATATGCACGGAACAGCAATCCAATTAGACTGTCCAGTGAAACTCTCTGATTTAGATACAAGGATTGTAGAAACTGGCTTGGCCAGTAGCTGGATCAAACGGCAGTGCTGAATATGTTGCTTTGTGTTTTGTAGTGACTCTTTAGAGTGATGTAATTGCTATAAGATCCTGAAGTCAGGTCCTTGCATGCTTCCAGATCGGATGCATTACCATGAGTTAATTTTTTCCAATTTTAAATCCTTTGGAAGGAGTGGTACTTCACTTACTCCCAGACTGGCAGATAACTCTGAAGTGACAAGAAACGGTTACCACTTCAGCACAGCTGAATATCCTTGCCCTTCTAGAAGAGTCTTTGATTGGTGTCTTTGAAGTGTTTATCAGCCTAAGGCTTGTTTGAGGTGAGAAACTTGTATCTCTTCCTACTTGTGCCTGATGACTGGTAGGGAAGGGACTAGTTGCAGAACCTAAGTAGTGGAGATACTTAGCTAGGTTGTCATTATACTGATTTTCTGTATAAGTGTAGGTCTGGGGCAAGGCAATCTTTTTGCATGTGTGGATGATGTAACCAGACCAGTGGGATTTAAAAAATAAAATAAGCATATTCAGTCTGTCAGATGTTTTCACGTTCTTAATTCAATTGTGTGTTTTTTCAGATACACAAAATGATTCAACCAAGTTTTTGATAACGTGGTTTGGCAACCTCTATGGGGAATTCAGAAAAGGGGCTAAAACAGGGATGGGTAACTAAGGCCCCTTTGCAACCTGTGGACTTCAACTCCCAGAATTTCTCAGCCAGCATGGAGTTGGTTCACAGGTTGTAAAGGGGGCATAGTATGTCATTATATTAATATTGCATCGTATGTCATTATATTAATATTATTTGTAGTAAAATCTCCCTTTCACATGCTTAGCATTTGCTGGCTAAGATTATGCCTTGCATAATAAACAACTCTTTGTATTACAAGAAGATAATATTATAATTGTATCTATAAAATCGCATTTGTTCCAATAAACCCTTAAATTAGTGAGGAAAGTTAGAAAAATCTGACTGAATTGTAAGTTCAAACTGAATGGGAAATAGAAGATTCTGCTCATGACAATATTTGTGTCACCATTATTGCGTGCTATTGCTGATGACAATAAGCAATAAACCCAGGCAAGAGAAAGATGGTCAGGCCAATCATTCTCTTGTTTTTAAAGTTCCTCCATGAAATGGTGCAAATGCAGCACCGTTTTAAAGATATTGTAACTGAGAAGTTGAGAGGAAGCTGGCGATTGTGATTTATTTACATAATACTATCAGTGGCTAAAGAGCTGTAGCTGGCTTTAGAGACTATGCTTTGCATAGAAAAAAACAACCATGTTCAATCCTCAAGAATTTGAAATTCAAAAAGAACCAGAATCAACCAGTATAGATGAGACTGAATTAGAGATTCCCGTTTCTCCACAAAACTACAATAACTGAACTAGTCCCAATGAATGAGGTTTATTTGTTTCAAAAAGTGTATGAGCTCCCCAGTAGCACTCAAGGGTGAATTCCACGAGAGAATAAAATCAATGCAAGTAAAAGAATAGTTAAAACAGGATCAGCTAAAATAGCAGGAAAATGTCACAGAAATAGAAAAGGCGTCATAATATTAAAAATGCAGCAGAAGTAAAACCGATTAAAAAAAACTTTGCCTAGCATGATAATGATAACAAAGGAAGTGCATTTTGATTTCTTGAAGTAGTCATGGTGATTAAACTCTCTCCCCACTTTGCATTCTTAAGCAGACTTGAGAATGTTTGATAAGTTAATTTATTGCAGAGAAATTAGGAATCCATACTAGAAGAAGCAGCTAAGAGCACCCTGGAATCTTGCCCTCTAGTTAGTTAGTCTCCAGGCTTGAATGTGGGTTTCTTCCCACCTTTTCAAGTCAAACAGCCATTGTATCTGCTTGATCCTGGTTTTGGAAGTTTCTAGCATCTGCCTCATGCTTGTAAAATGGGTTTTTAACAGTGTGAGAGTCAGAAATTCTTCCTCAGTAATTTCAGCTTTGAAACCAGGGATTGTCTCATGGGCCTGATACAAAAGTCTCCAGCGATTCACAAATTAATAAAATGTATCATGGTTTGTCATTATATAAATGTACCGATTTAAAAAATATACCGTATATACTCGAGTATAAGTCGAATTCGAATATAGCGAGGCACCTAATTTTACACAAAAAACTGGGAAAACTTATTGACTCGAGTATAAGCCGAGGGTGGGAAATGCAGCAGCTACTGGTAAATTTCAAAAATAAAAATAATTAATTTGGGAAAGCGATCTCACTATCATGAAAGGTTTAATTGATTCACTAACCCAAAAGAAGAAGATGATGATGACAGCGGGAGGCAGGAGTCACTCTCTTCCCCTCCTCGGAGGCCCCCTGGTCAGGAGTCACTACCGCCGGCGCGGACCCCAGTCCACTTAGCCGCCTCGGGAAGGAAAGGCAAGCGCTTTTTGCCTTTCCTTCCCGGCTGGGAAAAACTGTTGGGAGTCGCTGCCGCCGGACGCGCCCCAGTCCCGCCTCGGGAAGGGAAAGGCAAAACGCTTTTGCCTTTCCCTTCCCGGCTGAGGCTTGTTGGGAGTCGCGGTGCCGCCGGAGGCTGCGACTCCACACCATTTTTTTTTTCAGAGGGAATCTGACTCGGTATAAGCCGGGGGATTTTTTTCAGCACAAAATGGGCTGAAAAACGCTTATACTCGAGTACATCGGTATATTGCAAAAGCGAATCTGTTTTTTCAGTATGTCATTTTGGCCACTTATCTAGCCAAGGGGTTTTCTTAAACCAAAACAAATTTAAATATGAGTGTCTGTGAATCACATCATAAAACACTGAGCTGAATCATCTTGAAACTTCACAAAGAAATAAAAAGTATAGTAAAGTTGCTCTTCAATTTGGCACATGTCCCTTTCTCATAAGAGCATTCAGTAAATCAGTGGTGGGATTCAAATTTTTTTACTACCGATTCTGTGGGCGTGGCTTGGTGGGCGTGGCAGGGGAAGGACACTGTAAAATCTCCAGTCAGAGGTGGTATTTGCTGGTTCTCCGAACTACTCAAAATTTCCACTACTGCTTCTCCAGAACAGGTCAGAACCTGCTGAATACCACCTCTGATTCAGTTCCTGAAAATTTAGCTCAAAATTTTATGGAAAGGAAATTTAAAGCATACGTTCTGTCACAATGAAAATAAGCAAGTACTGTTTGGTATTTTCCAATTATAATTAAAGAGAAGGCAAAGATAAGAAGACCATTAGCAAAATGAGCTTATTGGGGAGAGACAGTTTGAGAAAGTTGCCCTATCTCGATCCTCTTGGGTTGAAGAGGGAGAGAAAAGGAAATACTGCAAGGCTTTAGAGATTCTGATACTATTTAGCCTAAATAAATAAAGGAGAGTTCCAGTATTTCTTGGAGAGGACATTTCCTGACTTGGCCGATCAAGAATGGCTGACAGGTGGAAAGTGGCCATCTTAGTGCAGAACCTGGAACCATCTCCGTTGGGATACACCAAGGAGGGAGTGGAACTTCGTGCCTCAAAGCTGTTCACTTGAGTGCAGCTCCAGGATGACCGACAATGGAGAGTCCAGAATGGAGAACCATGTGGAGGATTCTGAACCTTCACATCATCCCCAAACTGCAAACTGCAAGAACACATCCTTATTCCTGCCACTCAGTTGGGGATGGTGTTTTACCTTTCTTCGCATCAGGAAGTAATGCTTTTCTCCTGGCCAGGTTTGCTAAGAGGCATTGCCACCACTGCTGCCTCCTGCCTATGCCCTCCTTTCTAAAGAGGCCATCCTAAGTAACGGTTGTAGGGTGCAAGGAGGCCCTGAGGAAAGTCAGCCTCTCCTTGATTACTATCTTGATTCCCCTGACCAATGCAGGTGGAGGGGAACCTACACATGCTTGTTAGCAATAGAGGAGGCTTGGAGAAAGGAGAAAAATATCGGAGGAAAGATAAAGTTGTTTCTTAAGGCTGTATGGGCCAGAAGCCCCACAAGGTCCCGTCCTTGCTTACAAAAAAAAAGGCAAGTTCATATGTTGTCACAATATGTATTCTAATTCTGATTGTCTTGCTGTTTGTTGATACGATTATGGAATAACATGAAGTAATTGGAGGCCCAGTTTGGACTGCAGTTCTAAACTTATTTATTCACTGATAAAATCGAATATTTGCATAAGATCAGGATGCTTGTCAAAAATGTACGCACCATCGTACAGTTTATCAAGAGAAGTGAATTTTATTGAGTTGTGCTACATTTTGATTGAATCCTGTGACCTTTCCATGGAGAATAATCTCTATTCTATTGCCATCTATTGAACAAGTTCTGAACCTTACTCAAGCAGCCCCCTAGGTTAAACAAGAGGATCTGTTCCAGGAACTAGTGCTTAAGCTGATTTTTCACATATCTCAGATTGCTTGCCAAGTACGGGCATGAAAATAGTAGCTGCTATTTTTGTGTCTCTTTGCATAAAGTTGGAAGACCATAAATCATGACTTACAGAATCTGAGCTCTGCCTGCAATAGGTTGCTGCATCCTGTCCGTTACTTTTATAGAATACGCTGAAAGTTTTTAGAATACATTTAGAATGACATTTGAATAAAAGTAGCCCCTGTTGAAAAAAAGGTATTTTCTGTGCTTGAGCTTATCTCAGAAGAAAAAAAGAGAGAAGGAAATGAATGTTAATGTGCTATTCGGTCAGAAAGAAGAAAAAGGCCAACTTTATAAATGAAAGATAACTTTGAAAGGGAGTTAAAAATAAAGGCCTGACCTTGGATAATTTTTCCTGCACATTTGGTTTCTTTATATATTCTATCCATCATTTTGTTAATAATCTTCTCTTTGCAGGGATCAGCAGATTCATACACAAGCAGACCATCAGATTCTGATGTATCTCTGGAAGAGGACAGGGAAGCCATCCGCCAAGAGAGAGAACAGCAAGCAGCTATCCAGCTTGAAAGAGCAAAGGTATCTCCCTCCCTCTCATTTGTTCCTCTTCTGTCCTTCCTTTTATTTATTTACTATCCCCCCACACACACACACACACAATTTTTAGATTTCAAGAGGGAGAAAAAAATATGCCATGGGGAAATCCAGCCATAGCTTCAGTAATTTTCTGGAGTGGGATGAGTAGGGTATTTTTCAGCATAAGTATCTTTTAAATAAATGATTTTGTGATACTGTCTATCTTTCCTCCATCTGTATGTATTTGTGAACAGGTTTTATAATAAAAAGGTTCCCGGAAATCACACTATCTTCTGTCTGCCCTGTAAGATAGATCAGGCCAAGAAATCAATGACATTTATATGTCTAAAACTACTTGGGAACAGTTATAGTAACAGAATCTTGCAAATCCGAATGTGCTTCTATCTCTTTCCCATTATCTTCATGTCAAGTAGGAAATGGCTTATCTGAGGTGTTTTCTCAAATTAGTTTCTTGGAATAGACTCAAACGAGGCTTGTCTGACTGTTGCCTTTGTAGGGCTGTTTCTCCTGACCTTCAAGGCCATTCCATGTGCCTCATATATCTTCTGTTATATCACACATTACCCTAAAGTCTTCTAACTTAATAATCTAGCTGCTGAAATTGAGTGGAGAGGTGTTTTTTGTTTGTTAAAACAAGCATTCCTCAGATATCTCATATTTAAAAGTAAGAATTTTCATGTTCTTCATGAAAATTCTTAAGATTTGCCCAACTTCCCCAAAGATTAGTTCAGTCGCCAGAAGATTTCTTGCTCTACTTCTCTAACATTTGTGCAACACTCATTGCTCTCTTTACAGAATGTTCTTGGTATTGTTGTTAGATGTTCTCTGTTCATACATATATATGGACTCTCATGTGTAGGTGGTTACATTTAAGAGCCAAGATTATTTTTTTTACTCACATGAGGTAAACGGAGAGCAGATTGAGGCAATGATGCTTCACTAATCTGGGAAATAGCTATATATAACTCACAAAGGCACTTTCATTTGCCCAACTCTTTCTCAGAGGATGGGCATTAAAGTATTATTAAGCTTTAGTATATATGTTTGCAAGAATTGTGAAAGCATTAGCTGGAAAATGTATTAAGGTGGAAAATGTTTTATAAGAGCAACATTGGAGTTGGGCAGCTAAGAAAAAAAGGACTATTTTCAGTGAAAAGTGGAAAATGTTTGGTGAGTTGGATAGAATTAGATATTGTGGGTGGGTTCCTGTAAATGACTGCTGACGGGAAAGCATTGCTCATCTATAAACGGATTGGAAGGAGCACATTAAAAGCAGATTATCTCCTTTGAGTCAAGCTCAGTTCCTGGTGACTTATAAAGACACGTTCTGGGCAACAATATAATTAAAGATTGCCACAGTCTTCTTCCAGAAAGTGTGTGTGTGTATGTGTGTGTGTTGGCCTGTAATCCATATTCATTTACCTTTGTATTGTCTTCAGCAAGCAGACATGCTTGCAAATAAAGTACTGATTAGCAGCTGCCCATCATTTCCAATGTCTAAAGAAAGTTATGGCACCAATTTGAAAATAAAGATAATGCTTTTCAATTTGCTTTTCAATTCAGTCCAAGCCAGTTTCCAATTTTCAAAGCTAATCAATCTGCCCTTCAAAATGTCTGTGGGTATATTGGTAGCATATCTTGTTGTTGTGTTTGGGGAGCTCAGTTTTGAAGAGTACTGTCATAGCAGACAGCAAGCAAGACGTGAAAAGAAAAACACAAAATAATGGAATAATGGAATGTGCGGAAATGAGTAGACTTACAATGGCAATTAGAGAACAGGAGGAAAAAGACTATTATAATATTTGGGATTTATTTTATGAAAGGTTAGATAGAAGAATAAGAAACTGAAATATGTGATAATAGTAATAACATATTATAATTGATTAATATTGAATGAGTAAGAGAATGAATATAATTTAGCAAGAATGTTCAATAATATGATATAAAATATTGTTTAGAATGGTTTATAAAGATAATTAAGTAAGAAATGTACAATCACATTACTATGCGCACATGATATATGTACCCAACCAACACACTGTAAAATTGAAAGATGGTTTTATTTGTTGTCTTTATTGTTAAAAAAAAAAACCTTCTCCAAAATAGAAGAAAAAAAGAAAAACACATGTCCCAGCTGAAAAATAGTTGGAGCCCTTCAGACAAAAACGACAGTGTTTATCCTGAGCTGTGAAAATTTATGGCAATGTGGAACTATTTATTCATTTGTTTTAATCAATTTATATGGCTGCTCATCTTGTAATAGCAGCTCTTGATGGTTCTAATAAAAGACAAGCTGTTATAGAGTAAGGAAGGTAATTTGTTCAATTTGGAGCTGCAGCGAATTTCTTGACTTTCTTAAGGAGGATATTCATGTTTCCCTGTTGGGCTTTTCCCCCACACTGGATTCTGTAACACAGCATCTTTTCAGATGGATAGATGCTCTAATAGATTGGCATTTGTCAGATATAAAGTCCACATAAAGAATTGTTTCCTCAGACTAATTAATAGAGGAATGTGCATGATTCTCTTTCATTTAAACAACAATTAATTAACTGAACCAGAACAGTCATAATCTTTTACTCCTAGCAATTGCTAGTAATTCTGATTGGGTAGCATTTTTCAGAACAAAATGCGAATTTGGAGCTAAACTGTTGAAGAGTAATTAAAAAAAAATAAGCAGGGAAGGCATAAAAAGGCATGTCATCCAGCATATCTGAAACTATAATATTTACTGAGATATGTAAGGGAAACCAAGTTACTAATATGCAAATGAAAAATCACCAAATTGTAATTTTGCAATTTGCATATCATTTTTCCTGTTATGGGATCTCATTCAGATTAATTCAAGGTGGAGGTCGGTACACATTCTGCAAGGAAAAGACAAATGCAAAGTCGTTCCCCCTCCCCCCCCATTCAGATGTTTAATATCTATGTTTTTTTTCTCTGAGGATCACAGATATCAGGTGTGTTTTGCCAAGAAATTTCATAACTGCTTTTTCTTTTATATATATATATATATATATATATATATATATATATATATATATATATATATATATATATATATATATATATGTGTGTGTGTGTGTGTGTGTGTGTGTGTGTGTGTGTGTGTGTGTATGTATATATATGTGTATATATGTATATATGTATATATATATATATATATATATATATATATATATATATATATACACACACACACCACACACACACACACATACATATATGTTTTCTTAAGTTTTCGCGGGTACTTACATGTATGGTATTCAGCTTTGTTCGGACACAGACGAACACAATACAGAAGCCTGATGATGGCAGATGAGATTCTGCCAAAACGTTGCTACAACTTTAAAGCACAACTATAATGACGTGGGAAAATACCCAAACAAAGCTGAATACCATACACATACATACATACATACATACATACATACGTACATACATATATATGGTATTCAGCTTTGTTGGGTATTTTCCCACGTCATTATAGTTGTGCTTTAAAGTTAACATTTGCAGAATCTCATCTGCCATCATCAGGCTCCTGTATTGTGTCCGTCTGTGAGTACAGTACAGAATACAGAATACAGAAGGCTGATGATGGCAGATGAGATTCTGCCAAATGTTATACAACTTTAAAAGCACAACTATAATGCGTGGGAAAATACCGAACAAAGCTGAATACCATACACATACATACATACATACATACATACATACATACTTACATACATACATACATATATATATATATGGCCTTCAGCTTTGTTCGGGTATTTTCCCACGTCATTATAGTTGTGCTTTTAAAGTTGTAGCAATGTTTTGGCAGAATCTCATCTGCCATCATCAGGCTTCTGTATAGTGTTCGTCTGTATACGTATATATATGTATACAGTGTGTGTACGTATATATATGTATATATATGTATACAGTGTACACAGCCCATTATACCAACATCAACTCCATCAACCAATCAAGAGGCTGCAGCACAGCCAACCAGCCCAGCACACCATCCCCACCACTTGTATATAAGAGATGGCAGCTCCGGTCACACACTGCTTGCACTGGCACTAAGCCGAAAGCACCAGCCTGAAGATGGCGAGTGGGACCTCGCGAAACGTTGCCTATACTTTGAATCTTACGCGAGAAAACCGAATCCAAAGATCCACATACAAATACCGCAGAACCTCAGAAAACAAATATATATATATTCTGTATATACAGACGGACACAATACAGAAGCCTGATGATGGCAGATGAGATTCTGCTGAAACGTTGCTACAACTTTAAAGAACTACAATGCGTGGGAAAATACCAACCAAGCGAACACCATTATATATATATATATATATATATATATATATATATATATATATATATATATATATATATATATATATATATATATATATATACTTTCAAAAGATAGCATCAGCTAGAACCATTGTGGTGCTATCTTAGTAACAATAAAGAAAGAAACTGCTTTATGAGTGATTTAATAGTTTAACTAGTGATGAAATGTAGCATGTTTAGCAATTACTGAAGATTTGCTGGATTCAGAAATTATTATAGTTTAAGTTGATGATGAAATGTAACTCATTCTGCTGCTCCAGTTAATGTTTCCTACCACCTTTCCATGGTTCAGTTCTCCATTTCCTCCTGCTGATTGTTTAAATAGGGCACTTTGCAACACACCTTTTTTTTGCAGACAGCAAAAAAAAAAGAAGCAGCAACAGCAGCAGCAGCAGGAGAAATGGACTGATTGTAAATAAACTACTGTGTCACTTGGATCCTGTATAAATTTCCCCATTGATTGCAAATAAAGACATAATCTCTGAAAATATGGCTGGGTTCTATATATCATATTAATGTAGAATGTGGTGTGTTTGCTTGTAAACATGTATTTGAGGCCTATCTAATTGTTGCATAGTGTTTAATGATCAGCTGAATGATAGTTGTGCATAATAGTATACATTTGTCCTAAGAAAAGAGCATAATACAGAAGAAACCAAATCTTCAGAACTGTTCTGTAGTTATAAAAATGGTCATGTCCTAAGTTGCCATTCTCTGGCTAAATTTTAAGGCATGAACAAAGATTGCCTAGCTCTTTCAGTCTCCTATGCAGTGTATTTCTGAGATGGTGATAATGAACTCCTGATTTTTCACTTCAGTTCTTTTATTCAGTATTATTCAAGTCATTTTAATATTTGCTTTTATTTTACCCAATTCCTTATCTCCCTTTCCCCCATACTTTATTTTTAATAATTAGAAAGTATATTTCTTTCCTAGTCCAAGCCTGTAGCATTTGCTGTCAAGACTAATGTCAGCTACTGTGGAGCGCTAGATGAGGATGTTCCCGTACCAAGCACTGCCATTTCTTTTGATGCCAAGGATTTCCTACACATTAAAGAGGTAAATCATATAACCAAATCTTCTCTCCCCCAGGAGCTTGAATCTAAGCAAGGTTTGACTGTGCAAAGTAGAAAATGAAATGGAAAAACAGCCAGTGTTTTACACAGTATGGCACTCATTTAAAAAACACTGGCCCAATCTTGTTGTTCTCGTGGAGTGTTGACCTTCAACCTTCTTAATTTTCATGCCTGGAATTATGAGAGTTGACACCAATCTATCTCAGTAGCATTGCGTTGGTAAAGGCTGGATGAAAGACTGCTATTAGGAGCTGCTTACCTTGAGTGACATTTCAAACAGCTTAGAGGTTGTATACCTCTGAAGCCTCAGTGAGACCAAGTGGGGTTTGATGTCATTCATTATTTCTTGAACAACACACAACAATAAAACATAGGCTCTTGCACTACTGGATTTCCTTAGTGAATAGTTAGGAATCCTCGGGATGCCATGAGGAGCAAATGGTTTGATTTGTGCCTTGCTTATAAAAATACTACCTTTGCATTTCATATTTTAGAAGACCTGATATGCATAGGACTTCAATGCCATCTCTCTTTTTAATAGTCAAGTAGTACCAGAACATTTATTTTATAAGTGGTTTAGTTATTTTTGCTTCTCTTCCATCCTGATCAGATAGAAACGATTCATCTCATGCTAAGCTTTTCTCATTATTCCATGCGAGACTAATTTTACTAATTACAAATCTATATCACTGCAACATTACAAAATTAATTTATTATTTGGGAGTATCGTTAAGTTGAATGGTAGTTCTGGTAAAACAGAATGTACAGAGTCTTGACCTTAGTTGCCAATGTCTAGATTCAATCTTGAGATGAAACTGGGTATGTTTTATTTTGTTGTGGAGAAATCTGGAATGAAAGGACAAAATCTATTTCCAAAGTGGAGCTATGTAAGTTGGTTTTCTGAAATAAAAGATGTATTCTCAATATTTTTTTTATGGAACTGACTTTCAAATGAGGATCAGGAGGATTGGGTTACGATTACAACTTTATGCTAATTTCTAATTATTATGGACAAAGAGCATTTATTGCAAATAACCAGAGGAATCCTGCATTTGGAATGAGAGGTAAATAAGGTACATACTTAAGAGACCATTTGCCCTTTTATTCCCCCACCCCACCCCACCCCTTATGCTGGTTCTTGGCAGTATTTAAGTGGGTTATTATTGCTGAAACACAGTGTTTTATGGTACATATAATTGTTTTTAATAAGACATAAATTATACTCTCCTTGGTGTTTGACACTGAGCTTGGAAATTAAGTATTAGAACAATGTGCAACTATATCACACACTCAGCCCCCCTCCCTTCTCCTGAACAAGATGATGGGAAAAATGATTTGATAAGGTTCTGCCACTACTTGAATTAGCAGTTTCTGGAGGCTGTGTATATGTGTGTATTTTGGATCGTAAGTGCTTAGGAACCAGACACCCTTAAATATGTCTAGTTCAGACATCAAGTGAAGTCACTTTGGTAGCAAGCTAAAATGTCAGCAAGAATGGATAACTGCACATTGAAGATATCTCATTCATCATCCATTAGATAATATATTATGTACTCTTAAACAGACTGTGGCAACATTTATTGCAATGCATAAACCTCTCATGATTAGTTATCAATAGGAAGAAGATAGATTTCTTCTTTGTATACTGCCATGTGCATCTATATTTATTTTTATGGATTTTTTGGGTTATGTATACTGCACAGAGTTCAATGGAGTTGGGTGGTTGATATATTTGAAGAAATGAAGGAATGAATACATGCTTTGAAGAACATAAGGAAAGTGCTTTTAATGAAATAAACATTGGTATTCATGTAACATCCAATTAAATCAACTTTGTAAATGGAACAGATTTTTTAAAAAAGCAGTCTAGAAATTTGGTAGTTCCCCCAATATATCCTCATAAACCCTCACCCTGTCAATTAATAAATGTATGAAGTGTTTCTAATATAACAGCTCTTGAACTTGCGTCTGTGGTGAATCTCACAGGTCTCTCTTTGCCTTTTGCTTTTCTCCTTCTTAGCTACCTCCTCATTGTCTTGATCTGCTCAAAAGCCTCTGCTTTATATATTCATTGGGTTACACATACTTCAGTGTGAATTTATTTCTACCAGTGGGGGAAATGGGAAAGGAAGATACAAAATTGTAGCACTGGGATATTGGCAAATGGAGAGAAAAGAAATCTCGAGGAAAAACACTAAAGTAGGGTCATAATTTGGTTCTTCCATAAATGCATGTTTACATATTTTGGTCAAGTAAGGATCTGCAGAAAGTTCTGCTGGAGGTAGCATAACATCAACATAAAATACAACTCAGAGGTTGGCAGCCTTTGAGGGCGAATGTGTCGTTCTGAGGGTGCTATGTCACCAAATGTCTGCCCTTAGGACAGGGGTGTCAAACTTACATCGTCATGTGACGTATCAGGATTTTTTCCCCCTTCGCTAAACCAGGCATGGGTGTGGCCAGTGCATGACGCATCCAACCCGCAGGCCGCAAGTTTGACAGCCCTGCCCTAGGACATACTTCCTTATTCATAAAATCCCATGGTGACTATAACCATTCATAAAACACCCATATATTTCCCCCTTCAGAAGGCTACAGCTATCCAAAGCTTTTATTTTCTAGGAAAACTTGCAAGGTTTACATGGAAGCCATATACATTCTTGTAAAATAAAGATTTCAAGGCTGGCACTTCCATTTTCAGAACACCATCTTCCCATTATTATTTTTTTAAATCAAGTAATGTTTTTAAAAAGTCATTGGAGCGGGGAGTCTAGCTAACTTCATATGAGATATCCAAGGGAACATTGTCCACTTCTCAGGAGATAAATCTACTGAGAGCACCAGTGTGAAACTAATTTTAGTTAAGGAAATTCACCTGATCTTTGAATTGAATTAACAGGGGTTCTTTTCTTAAAGTGATGGGGCTAGAATCAAAACTAAATCTGAGATATTTTAAATTATATTTAGAAAGTCCATGGTAATTTATTTTTAGGAGTAGTTTGTCGTGTACCACTGAATCAAAGGCTTTACAGAAGTCTATGTAGATTGCGTCTATTGCTTTGCCCTGGTCGAGTTGTGTCGTCCATATGTTTTTGCAGTGTAAGAGTTGCAGATTACAGGATAGTTTTTTTCTGAAACCAAATTGTTTATTGGAGAGTAGGTTGTTTGTCTCTAAGTGGAGGATAATGGATTGGTTAATAATTGATTCCATGACTTTACAGGTGACGCAGCATAAGGAGATTGGTCTGTAATTTTCAACTAGGCTGGGGTCTCCCTTTTTGAAGATGGGGGTGACCGTGGCTTGTGACCATAGGTTAGGCAAGGAGCTGGTCCTGAAAGATTTTTCAAAGATTATGCTTAGAGGTTCTGCTATGGCAGTGGATAGCTTTTTAAGACGTAGGCACATATTCCGTCCGGTCCAATAGATAGAGATGGTTTTAGATTGCGTAGTGCTTTTTCAACATTGTCTTCTGTAAAATCGATATGTATTAGATCAGTGTAGTTTTCTGTGGTTCGGCCAGGAAATACTGGGCATGAGCCATTGCTGTTTACAAATACTGAGCCAAAGAATGTGTTAAAGATGTTGGCTTTAATGGTGTCGTCGTTGCAGTCTTTACCATCAGGTCCTATCAAGGGAGGGATGGACCTTGAGTCTTTTAGTTTGTTGTTTACAAAATTGTAAAAAGCTCGGGTGGAATTGGTGCTTAGAAGGTTTTCCTCTTGTTTAATGTGATAATTGGTGCATTCAGTCTTTATCTGGTGGCATAAATTTTTGTATCGATTTTTGAAATTGGCAACGTCACCAGATTTGTTTTTCCGCCAGAGTGATCTCTTTTTGGATTGAAGTTTCCTTATTGATATGGGTAATCTGCTTTTTTGTTTTGTTTTGGGAGTTGTTGTTGGAACATATAGTTTGATGACTCTTTTGACTTCAAGTAAAAATATGTTGTAATGGTCTTCAACGGTATTGCATCCAGTGAATAGAGATTGCCAATCAAGGGATAAGAGATCGTTGTCTATAAGATCATAGTTGCCTTTTTTGAAGTTACAGTAGGGGATTACATCATTGTGGTGATTTTTGTGTGGATGTATGTTGAGACAAAAGTCAATCATATTGTGGTCACTACTGGAAAAGGGTTCTTTAGTTTGTATTCCGTAAATTAGGTTCAAACTGTTGCAGAAGATGAGATCGAGGCAGTTGTTTAGTCTAGTGTTGTTGATTACTAGTTGTTCCAGTCCCAGATTTGTAATATAATTACATAAACTTAAATGCCTATTAAGATAGTTAATTTATTACTCTCTATATTATTTAATAATTTCTCACGTCTTCAAATTAATGGTTACAGTTCAGCAGCAAAGCTACAGCTTTGATTTAAAATATTGTAGAGGTTATACAGGAATCAATAATGTGGGAAGGGATGTATGTAATGGGAAGAGAGAGCAGGACAAGGCATGCCAAGCTAAGTGGAAAGAAGGGCAAAGGAAAGACAGAAACAAATATTTCCTTTGTTACAGAAATATAACAATGACTGGTGGATAGGAAGATTAGTTAAAGAAGGTTGTGAAATTGGCTTCATCCCAAGCCCATTAAGGTTGGAGAATATTCGGATCCAGCAAGAACAGAAGAGAGGACGTTTTCACGGAGGGTAAGATAATATACTGGCTTTATCAAAATTGACTTTTTAAATATTAACCGAATTCAGCTTTTCAATGATTTGCCCAGTACTTGTAAGCTCTCAAAATGTGGCATTTGTTTTGTGACAGATGAGAAACTATTCAAATTGGGGCTAACAAAATGGGGACTTCAGGTCTTTATAAAGGATTAGATCACTGTTCCTGAACTTGTGCCACCAGAATGGACTTGACTGATCTCAAAATTTCCAGCCAATATAGTGAATAATGTTGCCCTAGATGGGAATTCAGTGACATCTGGAACATACCAGCATTTAGTAGGCTAGTTTTGATAGTTTTGATTGTGCATGCAATTGCTTTGCCTTTTTGGCATTCTATTTAATACCTACATATTCATCTTTAGTTTCATGTTTCTAATTCTTTTATATAATCTTTCGTTAAGATTAAAGCTTTAGAAGCATCTTGGAAATGAATAAAGTCCAAGTACTGTCATCAGTTCATGATTGATAAAAGATTTCAGTAGCAATATGCCCTAGTTTATGGAGAGCTATCATCTGATTGAAGCATTGCCAGAAGAATCATGCTTATTTCAAAGCATCCTGAGTTTGATGTGCTGCCCAGACCAAGCTAGCTTCAAGATTTTTTTTAAAGAGAGAGAGAAACCTTAAGAGCACAAGTGCTTTGAAATTGGCCATCAGTAGTAATCATCAGAAGAGTAATTGGCAATAAGCTGAAAGGTTGACTTCATTTCTGTTTAATCTGCACTGTGAAATGTGTTTTTGTTTTATCAGCCTCTATGTTTTCTGTTTGGCAGTTCATAACATCTACTCCCCTACCACTGGTAGCAGATGCTTTTAGATTTGTTACAGCCAATAGTTTTTGCTTCCAAACTCTATCCTTTAAAAATAAATAAATATGGGTCTAGGTTATATATCATCCTAATTTTGAAAATAGTTATTCTGAGTGAATGGAGGATGTAAATACTCTTCTAATATTTTTATTTCATGCTATTGATTAAAAATAAAGTTAAAAATTTAAACCCAAATCAGAAATTTACAGAAATCCTTAGTTGCATTCATTTGTTATAGTAGAAGTTTATTATTAAACTAAAACCAATTGTCAGATTTAATTTGTATACGTAGGAAATGTTCTACTGAATGTAATGGTGCATAATCCTAGATGGGAATATGATTACTCTGTAAGAACATATATTATCAGTCTGCCCGATTTTTATAGATTGTACTGCTTCTCCTTATAGAAAATACAAGATATTTCATTTCATTTCATTTTGTGTACAGACAATTATTTTAACTTGTCATTATGATATTAATGACAGGTGTAAACATTATCCACCACATGTCATTGACAATTCTTATAGTACAAGTAGTACAAATGATATTAATGACACTTGAGGAGCACAGTTGGGACGGGCATTTCAATTGTTAAGTGAAGTGGTCGTTGAGCGACACATGATGTGAGTATGACTTGCTATATGACTGCTGCTGTTGACTCTGGTTGTCAGAAGCTGGTTGTGAAGCATGCAAATCAGAGATGGTATTCAGCAGGTTCTGACCAGTTTTGGAGAACCGGTAGTGGAAATTTTGAGTAGTTCAGAGAACCGTCAAATACCACCTCTGACTGGAGATTTTACAGTATCCCTCTCCTGCTACGCCCACCAAGCCACGCCCATAGAATCGGTACTAAAAAATTTGAATCCCACCACTGATGCAAATAGTGATCATGTGATCACGGAACACTGCAACGGCCGTAATTCCCATCACTTGCAAAGCCTCTGAATCTGAGAAACAGACCCAAATGAAATGAATTACTTTCACCAACAAAATCAAGTTCTGGGTTTTTTTTGTATAGCAGTTCTAAGTGTAACTCTCAGAGGTCTCTTTGAACATAATGGCAGTTGTTTTAGTGCATAATCTCAAGGCCTTTTACTTAGTCAGTTCCAAGTAATTGCCAATACAGATTTGTACCCAGCTCAACCTGAAATTAAGAACGGACGGAAACACTGTTGGCCTGTGTACCCTTCAGGCACATGGAAATAATACCAAAGTCCTGTTGTGCAATGTTTTCCCAGTGATCCAAATATTCAATGGGGTTCTTTATAATATAGGAAGTCAAGTGGGAATTCATCTTCAAGCCTTGGAGAAATGGTGTCTGGCACGTTTCGGGCTACACCCACTACCACTGGTAAGCTTTCAAAGTTTTCAGGGGAAATGAATTCCAAATAATTTTGATTTGGGAGGTCCTACATATAATGCGAACTTGTACTGTGCTGATGAGGGTCATGTGAGCCTCTTAGATGGACAAAGAACATGTCCGTGTGGACTGGCCCTCAAAATAATTGTACAGTAGCTGTGAAGGATTTTCAAATAGATCCTACTGTTTGTCTCAAAAGAATAAAATTTGTCCCTCCCCATTAAAGTTTTTATATCAAAATGTTCTGATTCTGAAAATCTCGGCTATGATGTCTACATGCATGTGAGGCTGTTACCATCTTTGCACCTTTGCACCATATTATCCTTTTTTAGTTGTGTGCCTTAGGTGGAGCACAAGGCAGTAATTTAAAATACGTCTAATGTATTCTTATTCTGGGAAAGAGCAAGAGAAAGGGACCTGTGGTAGCGTGGAGCATCTACCAGTTTGCTTTGTTTGAGTGCCACCAATTGCACCTGTCGTTCAGACATGTCAATTACTGAGATTTCAGTCTCGGGGGACAATGGTCCCTGATAAGCACCTGTTGTCAAAGGCTTTCAAGAGCCGGATTACTGAGTGGAGAGAGGAGACAAATTATTTGGGCCTAAATGAAAGGTGAACAAATGGCTTATACACCTCTTGATTTCTCTCTTGAATGGCTTCCCAGAGCTCCCTGACTTTACATCACCGAAATATGGCATGTTGATGAATTGTAGTCGATAATTTTGGTAGGAAATAAAAGGAAATAGGTATGCTAAGCCTCTGAGAATTCCAGTCGCATCCATTCCAATGCCATTATTATACCCAACCTCAACCTCTTCAGCCTTGCTAAGTGATGAGGATAATAATCCAAAATTGCCATTCTCAGTCACAAAAGTGGAAATGGATATATATTAAAAGTGCAACTTTCTGAACAATAGATAGGAAGCAAGGCGGCTATCCTGAAGCGGTGGTCGCATTCCTGTGGAAAGAAAGAGTAGCTGAAAACAGAGACTGAATCATTTCCCAAGCAGCAGCAGCAGCAGAAAGACAGACACAGGGGTTCAAACTTAGATGACTCCCAACACCAAATTATTCTGCAGCTGAATTCATGTTTGTATGGCTGCTATGCAGCAATTAAACAAAATCATCTTGGTTTTTTTTTATCTTTCAGCAAAACAAAAACAAAAAGTGGTAAGTGCACAAGCTCCATCTAATGCCCACTAAAAAATTCTTACTGTACTCTTGCAAAAAGTTGGTGTTTACTAAATATTTTTTTGTCCAGACAGAACATCTGCCTCCATATGATGTTGTCCCATCCATGAGACCTGTTGTGCTAGTTGGCCCTTCTTTGAAAGGCTATGAAGTAAGTGCGCCTGTTAGTAACTGACATGCCAGACTTCTTTTAAACTGTATCAAACGGTTTGACCACTTTGTGGGATCTGATTATAGCAACTAAAGGTTGTCTTATGTTCTCCCCCCCGCCCCCCGGCTAACTATACAAACATATTTGAATTTAATGCTACTATTATCAAGCCAACTGTGAAACTTGAGACACACAGTTCTGCAGTGCCCTGTTTGAGCAAAGCCACTTTAATGGTTTATTACTGGGTAAATCTGAATCAGATAACGTGGTCTGACACCCATGAAATGAATAAACCAAGACTTGCAGAGAAAATGGAACTGTCCTGAGGAATAGATGGCTTTGCCAAAGCTGCAACACATTCCCTCCTTTAAAAAAAAAAACTGTTAAGGAAGATACATACATTCTCAGATAAAATGGACATCAATATTTCATTTTTGTTTGTCTTGAAACAGAAACAAAGCATATGCACGACAGATGGTGCGTAAGAGAAAGGACTTAGCTTTGCTCACTTGGAATTAAAAATGTCTGTTTAAGTGCACAAAAAATATCTCCCATGGTGCCTCCCAGGTCCCTTGCTTCCTTCTACGGTTTCCTTTCTAGAGTCTTTAATTTTAAACAAAAACTTAAAAGGAGCTGGGTTGCTGCAGAGCATAGCATCAGCCTCTATAATCATCTTTGTTTTCAGTGACTTTGCAATGGGTCCCATAGATGTAAAAAAAATGGTGGGAGACTACAACGCCATATTTTGTTTACAGTGTGTCCATTTATCCAGGAAAAACGAAGTTGGAAGGTGATTGAAAAACTTCTAGGGCAGAGATGGGGAATTATGGTCCCTTTGTGACTTGTGACTTTGGGAATTGAAGTCCACTAGTCATAAAAGGACCATAGTTTCCCACCCCTGATCTAGGGCACGGGTGTCAAACTAACGGCATCATATTGCCATCATATGACATTTTGCAACATTTTCCCCCTTCGCGGAGCTAGGGTGGGCATGGCCCGCGCATGATGCATCCGGCCCACGGGCCGCCAGTTTGCTACCCCTGATCTAGGGGGACAGAAGGAGTAATGTAAACCCTACCTGTACACTTTTAGATGAAGTGTTTTGTAATTGAACCTATCCACTGTGGAAACTATCTCTTTCTGTTTCCTTTCTTCCATGCAGACTGGTCTGTTTTGGATCTACTGCTAAACCATGATTTACACCCATCCACACCCACTGGAAGTGTACCTATTCCTGGTTTATGGATATAAGCTGGGATCATGAAACATGGATTAAAGTTGGCCTGTTTTGCTGAATCATAGTTAATATTAAATATGGCTTGGTTAAGTCCAGACATAATAGCTGGATTAATACATAACACTAAGCCATGGGGTTTGTTTGATGATGGTTCTGTTGGGTGTGCAAATCTAGCCATGGTAGTGATTTCACATATTAAGACTTAGTGCCTAAATATTTTGGTAGAAAAATAAAATGCTGTCAATTTCTTGGGGATTTGGAGAACAGAAAAGTGCACCCTGCAAAAGGAACAAGATAAACTAGCTGTCATTAAAGCTACTTCTTACCAAACTTAGTGGAGTTGATGATTTCTTTCATTTCTATCCTGCCCTTCTATCCTGTATGGATGAATTTTTAAGCATTTGGTTAAGTAAAATTTGGCTTTATTTTCCCTTTCCAACTCTATAGTTCAAATCCTTGCTGGCAGCATGAGCCAGCAAAGAGGAATTGTTTTTGGCAAGCGTAAAATAATATTGCCAAACATATTCTGGAAAGCCCAGAGAATTGTTGTGTTTAAAAAACAGACCAATTTGTGACATTTGTGCTTTCCCATTTGCAAGTGGCGAGGGAGGCATGTCAGAAAACTTTCAGGATCTTTTGCAGAATATTTAGTTCTTTCCATCTACCAAGATTAGAAAATGTCTGTTGAAAGAGATCTAACTCAGGCACCGCAGTCAATGTATATAGAACTTTTGAGTATTTGTGATGCCTTACTTTTCCACTTTTGTTCTTTTACTTGGGGTTTCTTTTTCTCTGTTATTGATCTTATTACTTCAATTTTTTTTTAATCTCTGCAAGGTGACAGACATGATGCAGAAAGCCCTGTTTGACTTCCTGAAGCACAGGTTCGATGGGAGGTGAGCAGTAATGTCCTTTTTCCCCCTTTTGTATTCGTGGTTCTCCCTAGAAGTCAGTGGTATCTGTACTCTGTAGCTGATTTCAGCTGCCATAGCATTTTATATATAGAAGCATACATGCACGAAAGCACATATGTCCATTTGTTTGTTTGTTTGTTTATTGTGTTTTATACCATTTCTTTAATCACTATATTATATATACTTAATAGGACTAACTGATTAGATATTTTAGCATGTATTATACATACCCAAAATAAATAAAATCGGGATTGTTCAGTTAATAAACTTATCTGCCATCTTATGCCTAGTTCTCTTGCAGAACTAAACTCAGTATATTTATTTTTGCCTGTAAGAATTCAACTTGTAAAATATACACCGAATTTTAACAAAATATTTTCCGCTGAAATGGATATTTTAAAACTTGAGTTTTCCACTTTCTGTTCGGTAAAGTTAAGTTAGATGAAATTATGTTGTTTTCTCTTAAAAAAAGAAAGAAAAGAAAGTACAAAATCTGTGCTGAAAAACAAATGTTGCCACCTCATTCATGATCAAAGTACTGAGAATTGTAGTTGACCCAAATTCCCAGGAATTATTTAAAAGGTAAGACAAATGTTTCTGGGAATAAGAAAGTAAAAAACAAAAATGGAAGTAGCTTGGAGATTTAAATTTTTTAATTTCTTTGGTTTAATCGTGCTGTGGTTCTCACTTATATGAGCACTATAAAATTTCCAGATTTTATTTTTGACAAAAATATTCACTCTCATTAGTCTAGCTTTTTCACAGAACTTGTCTCTGATGAATCCGTGGCTGATTGCCTAGTTCTGTTAATCTGAAGCTAAATCTTGCTTGTTCTTTGTTTAAGGAAGGTTATTTGCATGTTTAATAATTTCAGATCCAGGCTTAATTAACTTCTTCAGATTGCAGCTTTAGGATTTCTCAGGCTTTTCTCTCCTCTAAGCATTCATCTTAGATTGCTTACTGTTCCGGCTCCCTGGGTAATCCTTAATATTGGATGGAACAGGAAAATATTGCCCCCTGGAGGAATGATATATACTGTATCTCACATTAGATCTTAATATCTGAAGCGGTCTTTGGATGAAGGGGTCTTTGTGTACAAGTCTGGGTTTTGAAGCGAAGCAGCACTATTCTTTATTACTATTGGGATAAGAGAAGTCCACCAAAAACCACAGGACTGTAGACAAGACTAAGAAATCAGGAAAAGGCAGTGTTGTCTATGAGAAAATCTACCCTTTTCAGGTTTAGGTCAAGAGCACAATGAATTGGCAGGTCCCAAAACCTGATCTGCACATGATTGATCTTATGTGAGCAGTGGTGAAACATGCACCATAACTTCATGATCAAAACATCAGGCATCAGGTTGCAAAACATAAGGGTAGAGCCAATGTCATGGCATCACTTCTTGCACTATGCCCTTTTGACCTACTCTTGGTTTGTTGCAGGTGCTTATGCACATTAGACATGTTCATGCATATGCATTCTCCTATACACACATATTTCAAGTTAAGAAGCTGTTTTATACCAGCACTGTGATACATTTTTAAAAATCATGGCAGCTAATAGCAATTAGTAAGGTCTTAGGAATCTGGATCTGAAGATATGAGGAGGGATTGGAGACTAGAAATGCTAGTAGTGTAGAAGTGCTGATACCCTACCCTATATAGATCAACAAATCTCCCAGTTTCTTGGGAAGTCCCCTATGTTCTTATTATGAATATGAAAATTTATACTCTCTAGAAATACAACTTTCTTACATTGTATAACAACCCAAAGTAAATTTGAAAGGACTAGCTCTGCAGGGAGTAGTGTCTTATATTCATATACATCATAGCCAAGTTGCATCTAGTGATTTGTGCTCCAAAGCCATTGTGGAACTTCTGAATCTGAAAACATGATACAAGCTCTCCTACTAGAATTCAGGATGTTAGAAGACATCTTCTTGCATCATGTTTGCTTCCATCCATCTTCCTTCTGCCTCAAGGATGTTTTACTAACGTGCGGTAAATCCTGTAAATCTGGTGACAGTACTTCTGAACTTTGAAACTGCTTTTTCAATTGATCTTCTTAATTTACTGCTTAAATATTTTTGTGACATTTTCTTAATCTGAAACAATGACACCAACATAAGTCTGAGTTTATGAAGAGATTTAATTACATTTTTGTTTTTAAAAAATTCTTGCAAGATACATATTTAGGAAGTATAGACTGCAAAAACAGCACAACTACTACTGTATTTTACCTATTTTCCTGAAGTTCATCTTGGCTTTTACCTCATGGAATGATTCTCTGATACAGAAGTAATAATAATACTGAAATATTCATCAAGACTGTTGCAAAGATTACTGAGATGTAATTGAAATGTGTATGGTAAAGTGCTATATGAGAATATACAGTAATATAGTAATATAACAGGATTTTAAGAACACAGTCTATTATTTTTTCTTCTGCTCCACCCCAGTACGCTGGCTGTACTATTCACCTCCTGCGTTCTTATTTTTTGCCCTTTAGGCTAGAATACAAATCAACCAGATTATTCTGTGAAATTGTGACCCAATCCAGTCCAGGTTGACATGCCTAATTTTTGGAACTCATTTAATTCAAGTTGGGAAGTTAAAAGGAGAAAGATGCAAGGGATGGTCGAAATGACAGGGTAAAGCTTAAAGCCTCATAAATATAAGGACTATGCTGGCCATTTTACACTCTGGGATAACACATCATTGTGTTCCCTACATTAGCATACAGTATAACTGAAATTTAAATTATGTTGGGCCAATAACATCTTTATTTTGGGGAAACTTTGGGGCTTATCTCTGTGAGTTTGTTCTTCTTTATGGAAGCAATTACTTTCTTTTTTTAGAACTGACCTTGTGTTCCTCATTTTTCTCTGAATTTGTTCACTAATAATATGTGTGCGCACTCACACACACAGCCTCCTGCTACTGCCAAGATCCTTGTCAAAACTTAATAGGGGCATATGATCCCTTTTCTTTATATTTGTTTAAATACTGCAGTGGCTTTCCCTAAATAAATGAGGGAAGAAAGATGGAAAAGTTAGACCAATTGGAAGCTCAGGTGTTATTTTTCAGGCTGTTAGGTTTAAAGTGAATATGCAAGTTTCCAACTGTTCTAACTCTGAAGGTGATTTGTGGTACCAAATGTTAGCTTCACAGGTTCTGTTGTTGGCATCCGCTGGTATTCTGCTGGGTAAAAATTAAAAATTCTCAAAGCAGCTGGTAGTTAGTTGCTGGTAGCTTCTTCCATTTTAGGCTACTTAAGCAATACTTTATTTCAAGAGCTAGCATGAAACAATTTATTGCCATCTCAGAACATTATGTGATAGAATATTTACTTTGGACTCATGCCACTTTTGAAAGACATAGTGTGTGGGGTTTTTTTTATGTAGATGTGAAACACTTTGAAGTTACATTAGAGTAGAGAGTTCCCAAACTTTCCGGCTTTGCGGACCAATGTGGGGGGGACAGTTCCATGTGAGGGGCGTTCAAGCATGCGCACAGCTCCATTTGCACAAGCAGCAGGCAAGCGCGCCCGCCGCCCACACAAATGCGCATGTGCTCGCCCACTGCTAGCAGAAGTGGGGATGCGTGCTCGCCTACCATCTCCGCAGCCTGGTTCTAAAAGTCTCAAAGCCCAGTGGTGAGCTTCAGCCTGGAGATTGGAGACCCCTGATATATGCCAGAGAGAGATATGTCATACGTAGTTGAGGAGCACCAGCTAAAGAACATGAAGGAGAGAAAAACAGCCAAATACGTTCATATATCATTTATCCAAGAGCAGCTTTGAAGCCTGCAACTGGCAGGTTAAGACTTTCAATTACATTCCTGGGCCAAGCTGTAGATAAACCAAAGATGGGCACTTACAGGCATTTGCCAGTTTTGCATAATGTGGACTGTGTTTCATTTAATAGGAGCTACTAGTTGGAAAATACAATTGCACTGTTGACCTGGATACAGGAAAGGATTACAATTAATAGTATAGGTAGTCCCTGATTCATGACCAAATTTGAATTTCTGTTGTTAAGTGAGACAATTGTTAAGTGGTTTTTGCCCCATTTTATGACTTAACTTGCCACAGTTATTAAGTGAATCACTGCAGCTATTAACTTAGTAAACACGGTTGTTAAATGAATCTGGCTTCCCGTTGACTTTGCTTTTCAGAAGGTTGCATGATCCCAGAACATGCCAACCATCCTAAATATGAACCAGTTGCCAAGCATCCGATTTTTGGTCATGTGATCATGGGGATACTGCAACAGTTGTAAGTGTGAAAAAATGGTCATAAGTCACTTTTTCAATGCCATTGTAACTTCACTAAATGAACTAGAATATAACTTTATTACAGTCTTAGACCAGCAATAGACATCACTATTTACAATATATATATATATATATATATATATATATATATATATATATATATATATATATATATATATATATATATATATATATATATATATATATATATATAGAGATTTTCCCACTGCACGCGTAATAGCTGGGTTTGAGTCCTGGAGGAGAAAGCCCACATAAAAATTGTCCGCCTTCCCTGGCGATCTCTCTAGTAAGGGGAGAATATATAATGACCTATAAACTCTGTATAACTCACAGTACAATAAAACATGTGAGATATCTTCAACTTCTCCTTTACCACATATACATACACGTTCTGCTATTAGTGTTTTCTTATACCTGCCCTGAAGGAGTGCTGATAGGAGAATATTAAATCTGGCTCTGAAGAAAGCTATTCTTTGTTTTGGGAAGATCAGATCATTTAGATATCTTGCTGATTCCCACTCCCTGTTCGATTCTGTCCCTGCTGTGGAGAACCAACCTATTTAGTTCTTCTTGGAACTCCATATCCTTCATTCTATTGATTACTACTTGCTTTGCTTGGTCAAAGCCTAGGGACATTAAGAATACTAGTGAGAGCCCATAGGACCCCTGCTTGTGGTCTATCGCCTGCTTCCAGGGGGAGGGGGAGTTATCAGTCAGTATTAGTGGGGTCAATCCCTCTGGAAAGAAATGCATTTTTAGCCAATGAATGATCATCATCTTCCAGGCTCTTACCTGAATTTGAGGCATGCCTGCCTCGATTCTTAACTGGGCATTTGGAGTTCCTTTGGGTACATCTAAGATGGCTTGCAGGAATTTGGTTTGTATATTGCAAGTCTTTTTTTGCAAGGATTCCTGTTTGTGCCCCATATAGAATTTGTGCCAATGTTTTGGCCTCAAAAATTTTTAAGGCCGCAGGTACTAATTGCCCTCCACCGGTGTAAAAAAAAAATGCGTTTGAGGACCTATAGGCTGCTTGCAATGTGTGATCCAGGTATGCCTTCCATGTCCCTTGCAAGTGGAAAACCACCCCAAGATATCTGAATGTCCTAACCTGTTCTAAACTATGTCCTTCTATTTTTCCAGGAGTATTGTTTAGGTTTTTTAGCAAAAACTAAAACTTTTGATTTATCAAAGTTAAGGACCAGCTTATTCTGTCTACAATATTCAAATGTTGCCATAATTGCTCTCTTCAGTCCTATGGGAGTTTGTGAAATTATAGCAGCATCGGCATATAGGAGAATTGGGATTTTACATTGTGCTACGTTAGGAGGATGTAAGTCAGGGTTCTGTAAGAGATCGATCAGGGGATTAATATAGAAGTTAAAAAGGGAGGGGGACAGGATGCAACCCTGCCGTACCCATTTTTGTACTCTTACTGGGCAGGTTAAAGTCCCTTGAGGATTACACTTCACTTTCAAGGTGGAATTAGCATACAATTTTTGTATGAGGAAAGGGAGGCATTTATCGCTGGTAGTGCTTTTTAATTTCTTCCAGAGGGTGTTCCTGGATATTGAATCAAAGGCCTGCTTAAAATCAAGGAAAGCCACGAAAAGAGAGGATTTTTTTTTTAAATTTTTTAACCAGATGGTGAAGTACCAAGACATGATCCACCATTGATCTTCCTTTGCTAAAACCAGCTTGCTCATCTTTGATTACCCCCAAAAAATTAACCAATCCTGAAGTCTATACTGTAGTTTAGGTGTTTTAGTATACAATTTACTAATAACACTCAGAAAGCTAATAGGTCTATAATTGCTTGGGTCATTTCTAGGACCTTTTTTTATAAATTGGTATGATAATTGCTAATCCCCAATCTCTTGGCATACAGCCTGTTTTATCTATAAATGTAAACAGAGATGCTAAAAGTGGAGCCCACCAACTGGCATTCTTTTTGATTATTTCTGGCCGGACATTATCAGCATCTGGCGCCTCATTAGCCTTGAGGGTTCCGATCATCTAGGATATATCTCCTGATGTAACCGGGGCCCAGTAAGGAGTTTGGTCTAAACTAATTTGGCTCTCCTTAAATTAGATGGCTAAATAAATTGCATAGAATATTTGCAATTGCTTCTCACTTAGCAAAGAAAATAGAAATATGGCTGAATATTCTTGCATACACTATAATATTGAACCTTCCTTTCTTTGCTTATGCCTACAACTAAGAAGATGTGAGCAAGCCCTTTAAGGTGATCTTAGTTAAATAGGAGCCCCATTGGATTTTTCTGCAGTTAAATTCATGATATCACTGAATGTTAGTTTAGGTGGTGGCATTCATTAATACTTTCACTTTGCCGTTTCCTGGAGCTCTGAATTATCTTACTTACCTAAAGCTTGTTGCCTGGTTATGAGAAGGAAATGTTTATATTAAGTACAGAGCAAGCATTTCGTCATTCCTACTGACAGATGTCGTTTGGTGCAGCATTTAACTATGAAAACTGGGCATCATTGTTTTCCTGTAGAAAACCATGGTAACTGTCAATGGCAAGTCAAGGGTTGCTATGAATAAATTCTCTGCAGTCTGTATTTTTGTACCACACGTGAAAAAAACTGAGGAGCACCATAACCCATAAAGATCGGCCTTGTCTGTTCGGCATAAAAGACTTTTTCACCCTTTCTGCTCTAAAGAAGAGTGTTTTGCCAAATTGAACATATGCCTAAATGTACATTTTATTGGGACTATTTCCTTCATCTTTAGTAGGATTCTTTAAATAAAATCTCTACTGCTTTGATGTCAGTTCCCTTCTTACGAAGGCAGGATAGCACTGATTTATAACATCGGAAAAGATATATAATAGATATGGATGATATAGATACACATCTATGCATCCATCTATGGTCTCTCCATCCATCACCATGCCAATATTTCGAAGATAAATGTGATGTGTTGGGTAAAAAAAGTACAGTAATGAATACAGTAATGAATATTGTTGAATAATTCTGTTACAAATTGTTGTTTGTAGTAAATTAATATGGTAACTGGCAGGGTTGCCAGTTACCATATTAATCTACTGGTAAGTAACCCTAACCCCACTAGCATTACAAAGTGCTTACACCTTCCTCTCTTGTGCGAAGAGAAGTTACTGTATATAACAATGAAGATTGCCATCAAGTTCTTTGCTATGGAGGTGGTTGCAGCCTTATAGAATAAACCCGTGGAATAAAAATGCACACGGATTGATTTCTCAACCCTAAATATTACATATGGTTTTTATACAATATTTTATACAATTTTTATTCAATATAAAAATTAAAATTAATAAAATGAAAATATGGGGATGTACTGAAAGTGAAATTTTAAAAAAGGAAATAAAAAATGTGCGCAATAAGAAAAAAAAATTAGAGACAACTTTTGATCTTTCAGCAGTTGTATACAGACTTAATATTACCTCTCATTTAAAATTGTATGCATAGTTCATTTCTTCCCATGTCCAGCCCTTTTCATGTGGCAAATCTAAAAATCATCAGTTCATTTCTATCCATATTCAGCCAAAATACTTATTATCTTATCCCTGATCAAAAAGGTCAACTTTACATTCTTCTCTCTTCTGCAGTATTCTGCTGTTAATAATCCTCTGCTTAATATTGAGCTGTTGTTGTAGTACCTGGTCTCTTTGACTTCTTCCTAACAAGGTCCATTGATATATTTCTTGGTGCATTCCTTGACTTTTCATTTCTTGTATTGATTCACTTTTGCATCCACATCTTCCATATTGAATTTTTAAAAGGCTTCATCAACCTTCTCTTTAATATAGTCACTAGATTGTCCAGTAATTGCTGTCAATCTCAAACAGAATTGTTTCACTTTTGAATCAAGATCACATTGTCATCACTTTTTTAATCTCTTGGTTTAATGCTTCTCTCTTATTTGCATTGGAGAGTCTTCATTTTTATTCATCTTTTGTTCAACTTCCCCATTCATCTTTAGTACAGATTCTTCAATTTTTAAATTCATTTTTCTTCTTTGTTTATAAGTTTTTCCTCCATCCACTCTTCTTTATTCCCCCCCCCCCACACTTCTCTGAATTCTCAACTCTTTGCACCCATTTAGCACTCTGTAGTTTTATAGTCAGATGACCTTTTATAACTTTCCCTTATCTCTTTGCTTAACAATTGTTTTCTTGCCTAACTAATTGTTTTCTTTGGCAAATTTAAACAATCCTTTTTCACACAGAACTATGCATTATTTATTTAATTATTTCAACAATTATTTTTGAAGCAAGTAATTCCAAACCGAGCTGTCCCCTTAGTTCATTTTAAGCCTTCCTACTTTAAATTCTTAGCTGGCTTTTTGCTTTTTATTATTTTTAAATCCTTGTTTGTCTTTATTTAGTTTTAATCTTTAATCTTGGTCAAAGGAACTCCCAAGATAGTGTTAAATAGGCTCTGCTGAGGCTGTGAGCCTGATGTTTCTTCCTTGGCTCTCAGCGGTCATACTTGTGAGGAACCCTGCAAAGTTCTGCAGATCTCCTCACAAGGAGTTGCCTTCCAGAATGCACATGGGCAATCTCCTGGCTTCTCCTTATCCAGAGAAACTCCACTACCTCAGGCTTTCTACCTAATCACTATTCTTTACCTCAGCATTGTCTCCACAGTTTGTAGGCACATCATTTCTCATTTTCTTCACCCAGAAATCCCTTTCTGCAATAATTTTAATAAAGTAAATATTCATATTATATTTTGAAATTAAATTGAAGGGATGTATTGTACAAAGAAACAGTGAACAATAATGTTATTGGCTTGGCTTTGCTTTGCTTTAGGTTTGTTAGCATTGATGGTGATGGCGTTTGCTAGTAGTGTTCTGCTGGCTTTTTCATAAATGTTTTTGGTAAATAAAATCGCTTTGCTTTTCAGCAGAATTGTTTGCCTCCCTGATCGTACAATATAGTTCTTCTTTTAGAATGTTGTGCTGTAAAAGGCAGTTCAACGTTTTTCACAAACAACTTGCATTTAAATCATTTTGTTCTGTTTTTTGGTAGGATATCAATAACTAGAGTGACAGCTGACATTTCTCTTGCCAAGAGATCGGTTTTAAATAATCCAAGCAAAAGGGCAATAATTGAACGGTCAAATACCAGGTCCAGTTTAGGTAAGTTTTTTTCCCCAGAAATAAATTGTGATAGTTTTGCATGGTGATGGCTATTTCTTCTCCCCACCCCACCGCACCCTCTCCCCTACCCACCCCACAATTGTATGGAGGAGGGGAGAAGTATTCTGTTACAAAAACATGGAATTGCCATGCTCTGATCCTTGCCAAGAGAGGAGACGAGCTGGATCAAGATACTGCTCAGTGATTCATTACGGGAGCAAAGATACTGCCCTTAACTCCTTCAAGTCCTCAAGAAGCTTGCCTTGGGACCAGCAACTTTGGGCAAATAGTGTTCTATCCCTAACTTTCCCTTTCAGAGGAAGATGGTAGATCAGCATTACCGAAGGTTGTGGAAAAATCAGATTGCTTATATTTCTGGGCAGCAGTTTTAGGCCAGAACATGGGATGGAAACAGAGGTGGTATTCAGCAGGTTCTGACCAGTTCTGGAGAACCGGTAGCAGAAATATCGAGTAGTTCAGAGAACCGGCAAATACCATCTCTGACTGAAGATTTTACAGTACCCTTCCCCTACCACGTCCACCAAGCCATGCCCACAGAACTGGTAGTAAACCAGTTTAAACAAATGGCAACTTCAAATCTCAACAAATAAATGCTCTGTCTTACATATTGGCAAAAAAAATCAGAAAATAAAATACAAGCTGAATAGTCAAGATCTTGTTGATGACTCAAGCTCTGTAAAGGACCTTGGAATACTCACCTCTAATGATCTAAGTGCTAGAGCCCACTGCAACTACATAGCCAAAAAGGCATTAAGAGTTGTTAACCTAATCCTACGTAGCTTTTTCTCTGGTAATATCACACTACTAACCAGAGCATACAAAACATTTGCTAGACCAATACTCGAATACAGTTCATCAGTCTGGAACCCACACTACGTATCTGATATTAGCACAATTGAGAAAGTCCAGAAATATTTCACAAGAAGAGTTCTCCACTCCTCTACGTGTAGAATACCTTATGCCACCAGACTTGAAATTCTAGAACTTGAAAACCTTGAATTACGCCGTCTTCGGTCTGACTTAAGCATGGTATATAAAATCATACATTGCAATGTCCTACCTGTCAATGAATACTTCAGCTTCAACCATAACAACACAAGAGCACACAATAGATACAAACTCAAAGTAAACCGCACCAAACTTGATTGCAGGAAATACGACTTCAGCAATAGAGTGGTCAATGTCTGGAATACTCTACCCGACTCTGTAGTTTCTTCCCCAAACCCCAAAAACTTTAACCTTAGACTGTCTACTATTGACCTCACCCCTTTCCTAAGAGGCCTGTAGGGGGCGTGCATAAGCGCACCAACGTGCCTACCGTCCCTGTCCTATTGTTTCTCTTATTCTTTTATTTTTCTTAAATGTACCCATTTCATGTATTCACAACTATGTATACATTTATACTTATTATCTTGTAAACAATTGGCAAATCAAATAAATAAATAAAAAAAAAAATTTGAATCCCACCACTGGATGGAAACCACACTGACAACTCTTGTGGATGAGCTAGTGGGGAGAAAGTAATAGCCTTTGGTCGATTAGATCTCCTAGTGGGCTTTAGCATCATCAATCCTGGTGTTCTTTTGTCTCATTATGAGGGCTGGGAATTGAGAGTACTTTATTATAGTAGTTCTGCTCTTTCCTAAGCAAGCCATTTCAATTGGGGATAATGGGAGAGGAGACATGGAGCCCCTGGACTCCAGTATCAAGGTTGCCCCACTCCTTAATTTATTTAATATGTAGATGAAGCTACTGGGAGAGACAGTGTCTTGGTACAAGGTATGTAAATGGTAAAACCTTTCCTTTTTTTTTTTAACCATCCATCCTATAATGGTAGTTTATTATTTGTTTTCTTTCCATTTGGTTTTGCATTTATTGACATTAAATACACAATGATTAGAAGGCACATCTCTATATTAGACGGATCTTCACCACAGTGGAAATACTGTATACGAAGTTCAAAGTTGCATGGAGAGAGAATGAAGCTTGAATTGAAGAGAATTCTCTCTCTGCACAGCTTCTATTTTTTTCAAATAATGTGGTGTCTTATTTTAGTTACCTAGAATTAGGGATGCAATTGAAAACTTGAGTATCAGAAATCGCAAGTACAGCTAAAGTGGTATCTATGTGTAAACATAAGTACTTTGATTTGTTCCAAAATATGTGACTCATGTTTTCTGGGTCTTTTTCATTTTTTTCAGCGGAAGTACAGAGTGAGATTGAACGAATTTTTGAACTGGCACGATCCTTGCAATTGGTTGTTCTAGACGCAGATACAATTAATCACCCTGCACAACTTATTAAGACATCGTTAGCTCCAATTATTGTCCATGTTAAAGTGTCATCTCCAAAGGTTAGCCACTTTGTCTCTTGGCTTTTCTCCATTCATACCTGTCCTTGTTGAAACATTTTTCTTTGCTGTGTGTATGACATGTTACCTGCATCTTATCTCTAGCCCATGTTTAAGATAATGTAGCTTTAAGTTGTCCTTAGATATAATTTTACTCTTCAGTGAACACCACCCCACAGCAGCTGAAGATTTGTAAAATGTATTATGTTTCACCATGTACTAAATTAGAGGTTATATCAAGTGAAAAGTACAGATAGTCCTCAACTTACGACCACTTACAACCAAATTTTGAGCCCAAAATTTCTGTTGTTTAGTGAGACGTTTGTTAAGTGAGTTTTGCCACATTTTATGACTTTTCTTGCCACAGTTGTTAAGTAAATCACTACAGTTAATAAGTGAGTATAGCCTGGTTGTTAAGTGAATCTGGCTTTGCTTGTCAGAAGGTCACAAAAGGATCCCAGGACACAGCAGAGGTCATAACTATGAACCCGTTGCCAAGCATCTGAATTCTTATCACATGATCATGAACATATAGAAAAGAAAAACCACGAGTAATTATTAGGTTCTAGAGAAAGAATGCAAAGGAATTAGTAGCCCTTGAACAACATTCTAAGCAAATCATGAAAGGGCACAAGTGAGATACCTCTAAAAATAGAAATTTGAGAAGTACCTGGAATTTGACTGACTTAATAAAAGTGGAGAAAATATACCTTTCATTAGAAACCACCATAAATGATATTAAGGAAATATTCTGGTCTGTGGTGGAGAATGCTATGACATCAGATTATTATTATTTTTCCAAAGAAGACCTTATTTTCCACTGTCCTGGCTTCTGGTCTTAAGACAGTGTACTTTACTTACTCATTCAATTATTTGTTTTCCTTCAACTTTCAATGCAAACTCTTTTCCTTTGATGAAATATGTCTGAAATCATCCTGTTGATGCTTTTTTATTCTTCTCTGCCTTTTCTTTGATCACATTCAATTATAGAGGTCAGATCATATGGATAAAATTATTTTACTTTGGTATTTTCCAAAGCACCTGCTTGTTGCTCTTAAGCTAAATGCTAATAAATACTAGTCCAGGCATAGATAAGAATTCAGCCAATGATATTTGTAGACACCATGTTTTAAGAGGGCCCAATCCTTTGGCGCAAGATTATCCTGGTCAAATACACAGGTCCAGCAATAATACTGAGAATTCTATCAGAGAAGGACAAACTTATACAGAGAGTTACAACAAGCTTTTGAGTTTAGTAGGTGAAGCATAAAATGCAAAGTATCGTGTCACTAAAAAAAGAAGTTTGACAGCCATGAAACAACCTCACTGTTACTTTGCATTGTCTTTTCAGGTTTTACAGCGGCTGATCAAGTCAAGAGGAAAGTCGCAGAGCAAACATTTAAATGTCCAGCTGGTTGCAGCCGATAAGCTTGCACAGTGTCCGCCAGTAAGTTCAGGGCCATATTTTTAAGAACTTATGTAAACAATAAATATAGAGATAGCAGAATCTTTTGTATTAATGCAGTACTGCTTTATTTCCCAATACATTTATTTTCAGGAGATGAGAGCTATAATGGACAGCTGATCAAATCCCAAATGTGTTCAAAAATAGGTCACGAGTCTTGGCAAAGAAGCTCTCCTCTTTCCATCTACAGCCAAAAATCAGGGCCAGGGCCTGTTGTGAGGTGTAGGACTATAGTAGCTACTGCACTTACTATTCTTTTCTTTAACAGCCCGCTACCTTTCTACCCACCTCCAAGTCTTACCCCCGAGTCATCCCTTTTGTCTTAGCTGCTCTTGCCTTCTGGGAGCTCTGCGTACATACGCACTGGGAACGGGCTCCCCTTGTTTCTCTGCCTCACTGCTGCCAGACTCTGGAGGCTCCGGAGTCAGCACACAACTCTCAGATGGTCCTGGCCCCATCTCTGTATCGGACGCCGGACCTTTGGCCGAGTCCTTCCCAGACTGGTCTCCGTTCTTGCCCACTGTCGGATTCCGCTGCTGTCTGCACAGGCTGCCAGCGAACCACAACATGATGGATGTTCTAGTCACAATTGTTGAGATAAGTCAAGAATGGCTGTAATTATTTATTGATGCATAGTTTCCTTTAGCATACCAAATCCACTGAGAACATTGGTTTTTGACTCCATCTATACAGTACAGTATACACCAGATTTCTTTCTGTATATCTGGCAAGTTTGGGTATGTTTTTGAACAGAGGATATATTTTAATATTCAGCAAGGGTTTAACTTCATTAATTTACATTGTGTTGTAAACCTAGATTCTGAAGTAGAATATTAATAATTAAGAATCCTTTATCAGCTCCAAATCCTTATGAATTTTTCATAATGGCATTACATGCTGATGCTAAGATCGGCTCTTATTATGCAAATGCTGTAAGCATCAGCATTTATTACACCAAATGTCCTGATGTAGGAGCTGTGTAAAGAAAGTTTTTAAAAACAACATAACATTTTTATTACACTGTATTCTAAATGTCCTCATTCTTTTATTTGGCACAGTGTAAAAGATATTAGCTGTTATTCTGAAACAGCTATTACAAAACACGTTTCCATTGCAAACATTTTCTTTCAGAATTCTAGTTGTTACTGGAAGATCAACTATTAATTTGGCTGTGTAAATTCTAACTGAAGTGCACATGGAAGATTTCTGTCTGAGAAATGTGACAGTATGTCAAGGATAAAGTTATAGCAGTCTTCCATAATTTTGTAATCTCCACATGTTTGGAGACTACAAGCTTTCATAGTTTGCTGTTAGCAAAAGATTTGGGTCAGGAATTCTGGGAGTTGTAGTCCACACAGATATGGAGAACAAAAGAGGAGGAAAGCTGCATTAAACTTTAAGAATATAGGTGAATAAGAGGATAAAGTGCCTGGCATATGAGGTTAATCCACAGAAATTGGAAGAGTTTTCTGTGGATTGCATAACACAGATTTCATGGAATAATTTCTTGTTAGGTTTGAAACAGCCCTTCTGGGAGCAGAAGGTATTTTATTCTTGAATCCAAGCATCTTTCTTTCACAGAAGAACAGAACAGTTATTCTGACTGTTGCTTTAAGAAAGGATAGACAAGTGGCCTGCCACCCTGGACTTCCAAAGCCCTGAGATTGTGCTAGGAATAAGAACAGAAACCCCAGAACCCAAAAGGAGGGGAAAACAAAACTCTTTCTTACCTGCATGTTTGGGACCACAAGCTACCCAAATATAGGACCTACTAAAAACAGGAGGTCTCTCTTTCCTCTTTAAAGATCCTGAATCCTCAGATGTTACTCCAATAGATGAGAACTGAGTAAAAGGTGAATGGCACTAGAATCTGTTGCCTTATATCAACACTAGAAATGCACTTGACTATTATACCAGTAGCAATGGCACTTAGACTTATATACCGCTTCACAGTGCTTTTACAGCCCTCTCTAAGCAGTTTACAGAGTCAGTATATCGCTCCCAACAATCTGGGTCCTCATTTTACCCACCTCGGAAGGATGGAAGGCTGAGTCAATTTCTTTTTTCAGCAATGACATAACTTTAAACAGTCACTGAAATGAGCAGTCGTTAAGTGAAGATTGCCAGTATGAGGCTGCAGTGGGAAGTCTAGGGTTAGGTTTGGATTTAGCTAAGGTTAACCAACTTGCTGCATAAGTCTAACTCATATTTGAGATCAAGGGTTTTGCTTTAAGTCACCATTCCTAGTTTGTGTTTGATAATGACGCTTGTTAATATAATGCTTATTTTCTGAACAGGAAATGTTTGATGTTATTCTGGATGAAAACCAACTTGAAGATGCTTGTGAACACTTGGCAGAATACCTTGAGGCCTACTGGCGTGCTACACACACTACCAGTAGCACACCTATGACACCTTTGCTTGGAAGAAACCTAGGCTCCACTGCACTATCCCCTTACCCTACTGCGATCTCTGGATTACAGGTATGAATCCATGAGTTTGTCATTGGTGGTGTGCACTTACGTATCCTGTATCGGAGCCAAATGGCTCATAAGAAGACACCTGTACCAGCGTGCCTAGAGATTTAAACATGCCGTGGTTTTGTTGGTTTGTTGGTTTAATTTCTATAGCCACCCAACTGAATTAAGTGACTCTGCCCCATTTTCCTTTAAAGATGAGGTTACTTCCATTAATTGGTATAAAGCACTTGATAATTGAAAAAAATATGGGAATTCTCCTGTAGTTTGTAATTCATAAGAGCCTCACAGTGCTTTTGAATGCATTCTGTGAGTTTGTTCCATTGGAATACAATTAGGGTGTAGGGTGAAAATATACCTGCCAGTGAACATCACTTAATTAATTCACTAGCAAGTATTAGCAACATACGATCAGATCAGGCAGGTGTGTAAATTCCTTTTGTATGATAATAGTTCCATTGGATTTTGGGGGTGGGGGGAGATATATTTCCAGATCTGTATGCAACGATTGTAACACTATTTAGTGTCTCAATATAAAATGAATCTTGACTGGGTGTGTCTCTTGAAAAGTGGAGTGAACAAGTGATATAAATATTTAGTGATCAATCTACAACTCCTTCTATGTTATCATAATGCCACAGCCAACAGGTAATGCACAGATATATGCATTGGATTAACTGATCTGATTAGCCACGAAAAATCAGTCATAGCTACTTTGGTTGATCTTTAATTCTGGAACTTTTGTTCAGATACAAATAGAATATGAGTAACATTAAAACTGTTGTATGTAAATCAAAGGGGATGATGGAACATAACCAGTTCTTCTCCTTTTATCATGAAAAACCTGCTGCACAAGAAATTCTTAAAAAGATCAGCATGTCAAATACATTATGGTGCCACCAATAGTTGTTTCAAATAGATTGGTTTCAGTATTTTGTTCAGGTTGATCAACTCACAAAAGTTGTGTATTAATATGATGCTAATGCCCTGCCTCTAGTATAGTTTGCCTCATTTCTTCTTCGAGGTAACAGTTCAGAAAAATTGGTTCATCTGTTCTGATTTTTAAAAAATGATTAATAAAATATTATTCCAATTATAAAAAGATTCTGAACATTTTTTTCCACAGGGATAGCTCAAAAACGGCGGGCCTTTGACACTTCAAACGTGGCATGTAAATAGTCCTTAATCAGAAGTACGTGTTTTACTAAGTTGGGGGGGAAATGTCTTATCAGTTCAAGTTGTCTATGTTTGTAAGTGCACAGAGAATGCACGAAGGCCAGTGTCGCTAAACAACTCAGCACAATGTGTGTGGCTTTTACTACGTGTTACACTTCCCATAGTCTGTATGTCAGTTGAAGAATTAAGCAAATCCTCCAAACTCAATCTACTCGTCAAAATGATGGTTTTTAATATACTCATTCACTATCTAAGTGGTCTGTTTTTTTCTGTCACTACATGAATGCAGAAGAAGGCATTTAACTTTTGAATGTATGTGTAATATTTTAAGGCCAGGTTCTACACATAGCATTGTTTCTGCTTAGCAAGTGGTTGACTGTGCGAGCAGCGGTTTGAGTTCTGTGGAAACATGCTTGTTTTTAATTGTGAAAATTTTCATTTTCCATCTTGTTTGTGTTGGCCAGCTCCTTCTCTTGTTTGTGTTGGCCAGCTCCTTCTCTCTGCTCCTAAGCAAGGGCAAATGAAATGGACAAAGCAAACTCACTTAGATGGCTTTAACACAATCCCCACTCTTGCCCCAGTTCCATTCACTGTTAATCTGTTTTCCCAAGGAATGAATTTTAGATCCTGGTCGGTTTACAAAGGCTGTTTCATACCATCTTATGAAGGCCTTGACCTAGTTTTTTTTTTAGCTTGCAATCCAAATCGTACTGAACATGCCTACAGTGTCTGTAGCTTATCTGTGAGCTAGTACTAGCCATTGTAGTTACTCCAGATATTAGTAGATGGGAGACAAGATTGCTTTGCCTGTCTGTGTCACCTACTTAATTCTAGAATTATCAGCAAACAGAAAGAAAATAGCAGTGATATATTGCAGTATTAGCCCTCACACAAGGATTATACCTTTGACTTGAAGAACCTGGAGATAAGGAAGTTACTTCATAATCCACTACTGAGAAATGTAAATAAGAATTCATTCAGTATAGATAGAGCAAAAATTGTAGGTGAAGGTAAGTTAAGTAATACATAGCAGGAGTTGAGCAGTGGAATATTTCAGATCTTCTATAAAGCACAGAATGAAAAGCAGATGAATTTAGAACATCAACAGAAGCCTATTTTAAGAGCTTGTTCAGGGTGGGCCTTATTTTGAAATTTTAAAAGATGGCTTTTAAATTTTTCATCAGGGAGTATATCTGAGATCTGATTTTTCTTTTCTCATTGCCAAGTATTTTAAATTAAATCTAGGCACCACATTCTGCTGTTTTCTTACCTCAGCTTTTGAAAGCAGACGGCGAGCCTAAATATATTAAATAGCAGCCAATAATATGTTAAATGAACGATTTCAGGACAAACTTGCAACAAATTCAGAAGAGTGACACGAACTTGTGGCATCCACCCCCCCCACCCCCCCATTTTTTAATGTTTGACTGCTTTGCTATTTATAGAGCCAACGTCTGAGGCATAGCAACCATTCTACCGAGAATTCTCCAATCGAACGGCGAAGTCTAATGACCTCAGATGAAAACTACCACAACGAAAGGGCTCGGAAGAGCAGGAACCGCTTGTCTTCCAGTTCCCAACACAGCCGAGATCACTACCCTCTGGTGGAAGAAGAGTACTCTGATTCGTATCAAGACTCATACAAACCTCAAAGAAACCGGGGGTCTCCTGGAGGATATAGCCATGATTCCCGACAGAGGCTTTGAATTGACGAACCTAGGGGCAAATGGTACTCATTGGTTGGCCACCTGCTGTTGTAACATAGCTAGGCCAAACAAAGCATCTTGATGCTTACAGGCTGCTGTCATTTCGTGCTCTAGAAGGGCAAAAGAGGATAGATCAATGTTTCTCAACCTCAGCAAATTTAAGAATTTAAGGAAAGAATTCCAGGAGGTGAAGACCATTCACCTTAAAGTTGTTGAAGTAGAGAAACACTGAGATAGATAATGCCCTTTCCATTTAGAACGAAACGAGTTTGCTCAAACACTTAGATGTGTTTTCTTTCCCATGTAATGTTTCATTTCAAACTGTTATCTTTTCTCTCCATTAGATATAATTAGACACATCAATTTGTAATGTAGAATACCTGTTGAAGCGCACATATGATAATTTCCTGTCACGGAAATTCCAAATGACCAGTTCCAGTTGGAACCAATTTATAAACCAATTCCTGTTGGAATTTGGGTGAAATTGACTGGAAAGTCAACCTGAGCATGTTGCAGTCAGTGAAAAAAAAAGTTAAATAAAATGAAGAGAAAGTAAATTACAAAATCATAAGCAAAAAAAAAATTAAAAAAAATCTCTAGTACTTGTTTACTGGAAGGTGAATTTATATATAGCTATAGATACGGTTAGAATAAATAATATTAATGTATTTATTTCAGACTACCAAATGTAAACACTCAACTGTGCCAAAAATAATGAATGAATGGAAAAGCTCAAATCCTTTCCACTTTAAACATTAGTGGATTTTTTTTTTCTCCCACGCTTATATATTGCAGCAAACCTGTATCGCATTGATATTTTTTGCATTTGCTAGATCATATGAAACTATTTCAGCAACTTGAAATAAACTAGAGGTGAAGACAGGCATGTTTTAAAAAACGTGGTGGAAATGAATGTACGTTCTGTAGCACAGATGAAATGGAGTTTCATTCCCTGAACCTGGAAGGTGTGAAGAGTGCTCTTGGTGTGTACATCTTTGTACATGAAGGTCTTCTGCATGTTCCAAGTCTATGATGGCACACCCAGGGTGTTTAAAAGATATACCCATAGTTTCTCTTAGGTATATGAGAACTAGCTTGTTTCATGTTCCTTGTACCTTAGCACTGAAGATGGGATTAGAGGTTTTGGCTTTGCCCCAACAAGGAAAGTCCGGTTCAGCTACGGTAGATGATTTGCAGAAGGATGAAAACAACCACTACTCTTTTGGGGCTGGTAATGCTAAGCCTTAATGAAGAATCTGTATTAGGCACAAGGATCCTATCCATCTAGTGTCCTGGTTTGTCCAAAAAAGAAAAATTGACCTTGCAAAGAGTTAAAAAGAAGTGCTTATATTTGGGTTTTATCCTGTGCATTAAGCGTATTAAAAGTTGAATGTGTCTCACAGGAAAAGATTAATGTGACATTGTTCACACTGCTTTAATAGTCAAGAAAGAGATTTCATTCAGCCAAAACACTAGAGGAGCAGTATTATGATAAGGCAACCCCAAAGTCTTATTTGGCATGCGAATTCTGAACCATGATGGCCTGTTCTCTTTATCGTGTCATAGAATGAGGTGTACTATTTTCCTAGTCTGAAAGTTATATCCACCAAACATCCTTAATCTTTTCCATCAAAAGTAATATACCGTGATCATTATGCTAAGTTGGCCTTCCACTTGGATCTTGATCTCAAATGTGCTGCAGTCCTTATTTGGACTTCCTGCTTCTTCCTTCCTTCCTGGAGTGAAAAAGCAGCCCTGAGCACATGCAGCCCATTGTACGTATAGGGGAATGTCTTCATTGAAAAGGATGGGAAAACTGGCACGCCAGAACTTTATAAATGCATCATCAAGAAGATGTTTTGGAGCTCTTTGGTTAGTAAGGGACTGTCAGGTCTAGAAATGTCAGAAAACGTCGCATCACGTACACTTCACATCTCAGATTGTTCTCAGAATGGCAAGCTTGGTGTTTATTTTCCACAATAAGCTGCTAATTACAAAATGATAGTAAGGAATACACACACAGAGAGAGAACCTTCTGACCAATATATTCAGTACAAGATTCTAGCGCTCATATTTCTGCATAAGAATGGCTGTTTGAGGAATAGGTGTTGAAAAAAGTAGGTGAGATTAGTGTTCAAGTATTAGAAAAGAGCAGAAAATTATAAAAATTTTCTAAAATTTTAAAATCTAAAATTATAAAAAGTAGAGTTTGATACAAGGAAAAGGTGCACAAATAGCTATATTAAGAAGGGCTATACCAATAATGTGAAGTGGACTAAGGTTACATTAGTTTGACAAAGATAAAATAATATTCGTGTAACTGATATACCTGATTGCTAGAATACAGCAAATGAAAGAATTGGATAGGACATTTCTGTACCTTTTCTCACTAAGCTATGTTAAGATATGTTCAGATAGTTAAAGAATTGAAGCATGAATAGAGTGGTATTTATATATATTTTTTCCTCCAAATGAGAAGTGCACACTACTCACCAGAAAGACTTCAAATACATACACATTATAAGGCACTCAGGTAACTGGAACAGAAATATTCATATTTAATCATCAAAGCATAGGGCATGAGGTTTAATCACATATCAGAGGCCTTCGTTTTAGCACAGAGAATGCCAAATCATACATGATGTTAATTGTCTTTAAGGCTCTTTGGAACTCTTCAAACATGAGGAAATTGCAAAATGTCGTACACATTTTCCCATTGCATGCTGCTGGATACTTACAAAGTAGACATTTTTGTATTTGACCATCAAATCTCAGGTCATGAATGTTACCTCATAACGGAGACCAGTACTCCAGCACAAACCTGCTTATAGACAGTCAGTGGGATGTGGAGCTGCAGTGCCCTTTAGTTGTTTGGAATTAAGGGGGAAAGGACTGTCAGATTTAAAACCAGCAAGGAAGACGTATCCAAGTTGGCCAGATGAAAGATTCATTTCCTACCATAATATTACGAGCTCTCTAAGAATGAATGCAAAATTGTAGAATCACCTCTGTAATTGGCTGCTGCTGATTTTGTAATCTGGGCAGAATGTTTGACGGCACCGTTGGTATCATTCTGGAGCCTTCTTGGTGAGCAGGGTATCTTCTGAGCACTTGCACTTTAATGTATGCCCCAAACTTACATATTATTGGAAATATTTCCTATACAGGTAGTCCTTGACTTACAACCACAACAGAGCCCCAAATTTCTGTTGCTAAGCAAAGCAATTGTTAAGTTTTTTCCCCAATTATGACCTTTTTGTCACAGTTGTTAAGCGAATTGCTGCAGTTGATTAGTGAATCATATGGTTATTAAGTGAATCTGGCTTCCCGCAATGACTTGGCTTGCAGGAAGCCAGCTGGGAAGGTTACACATAGTAATCACATGGCCCCAGGACAGTATAAGGGTCATAAATATATGCCAGAATCTGAATGCCTGAATTTTGATTATTTGACCATGGGGATATTGCAACAGTTATAAGTGTGAAAACCTGTCATAAGTCACTTTTTTCACTTCTGCTGTAACTTCAAGCAGTCACTAAAACAAATGGCTGTAAATAGAGGACTACCTATAGTGTTGTATTTGAAATCAGACGTTTGAAGATCAGTTTTAAAACCTGATTCCTTAAATGTATTTAGAGTTGTATTTTTTTATTTAGGGAAATCATATTTTATGACCGTTTTAGGCTGTTACGTAATAGATAGTCTTCTAATTCAGCTTGCGTTGTGTACTGGTCCTGTCTCCAACATAGCATTTTATTGGATGGGGAGAATTTTGATGATGAGTTCTTTGATTTGTAACTTTCATGTTCTCCCACTTCTTTGTAATTCTTAAGACCCTTTGTTAGGGTAGCCCTTAGTTGCAAAAATTCAGAGAACCACTAGATGACAAGGAAGAAATTGGCTGCTATCTGACGTTTCTCTGGATTTTTTTTCAGCCCCAAAATTGTAACTAAGGAGTAAAAGTGTTTTCCTTAGCAACTTTAGAAGGTGTCCATTTGGAAGTAGCCTACAGAACAAGAAGAAGGCAAGCCTTAAAGAAGATACTCCAAATAAGAATGGGAGGAACCTCCTTTAAAGGGTGGGCAACTGTGGCCTCTTTACGACCTGTGGAGGTAGAATTCCCAAGCCAGCATGGAATGCTGGGAGTTGAAGTCCCCAGATCATGAAGAGGACATAATTGCCCAGATTAATATATGAAGCCTGGCTTTTAATTGATGAGATAACACCTCTATTCTTCTTTTAGAGAAGTGTTGCTGGTAATGTCCACTTTAAAAAGGCAATTGAAGCAACAGCTGTAGGCCATTTCTCCAGCAGCAATTTATGGCACTTCATAACATCACCTAGCCATTGCTGAACTGATGTATAGCTATTTGCTTTACTATTATTTTGACACACTCGTGGTAGGGTGAATTTTGAAGGTGTTATAAATCTCTTCTGGGGAAATATTCCTAGACACAATTTACTGGGAAGAGTAAAGATTAAGAAAGAAAGGCATAGATAGGATGGTACTGAATTTACACTTTTTATTAGGCCGGGCATATCGTTGCAATTTTTAGAAAGAAAAATTGGGAAATAAAGGAGCTTGGGAAAGAGCAGAGTTGTTATTTAGTCACTGTTGGTATTGTAAACCCAATTCAATACGTGTATTTAAAATTTGTGTTACCACATTTTTAATTCGCTGTTGTAAATAATGGGCTGGCTGGGCAGGTTTTTTGTTTTCCCTTGCAACAAAATACAGCCCCCCCCTCAACTTACAACCACTTGTTCATGGAATGAACAGCCACTTGTTCATTTTACTCCAGACTTCATAATACTCTGTCTCACCCTTATCTTTGATTTCTAAAGTTAATCTGTCCAACTTTGCACAGACTAATATTTTCCTTATTATTTCACTTTCTGTAGGGATATCTTCATTCTTCCAGTTTTGAGCATACATCAAGCTCAACTTATAACCATTCATTTAACAACAGTTGTAAGTATCTGGAGATAGCAGAATAGAAGAGAAAGAACAGGAGAAAATCACAAAATACAAAGACCAGTAAATAGTGGTAGAACGGCTGTGGCAAAAGAAAGCAAAGATAATAGCACTAAGAGTAACAGACACTTTGGATGTACTCTCAAAATAGAATAGAACAGAATAACAGGGTTGGAAGGGACCTTGGAGGTCTTCTAGTCCAACCACCTGCTCAGGCTTACCCTATACCATTTCAGGCAAATCGTTTTCCAATTTCTTCTTAAAAACTTCCAGTGATGGAGCACCCACAACTTCTAGAGGCAATTTGCGACCCATGCCTAAAGTTATAGTCATTGCAGCACCTGTGTGGGTCACACGATCAAAATTCAGGTGCTTGGCAGCCCACCCACATTACCACAAGGGCGCTGCAAATTGCCCCACCCCCCTGTTTCCTGGCCTTTTGGCTTCCTGCTGCCTTGCCTCCCCAGCTTGTCTTTGCCGCTGCCTTGTTCCCACTGCTGATGAGGCATGTCTGGTCTGGGGCTGGGCCAGCCTGAAGCTGACTTTGTTCTGTAAAAAAGGGGGGGGGGGAGCCAAAAGCAGTCAGGATTTCTCTTTTTCACAAGGTGAAATCAGCCCCAGCGTGGCCCAGCAAACAGGCCAAGTAGCGCCATTAGCAGTAGAAGCAAGAATTCAGTAAAGAGCCAGGGTGGCGCAGTGGTTAGAATGCAGTATTGCAGGCTAACTCTACCGACTGCCAGCAGTTCCATCCTGACCGGCTCGAGGCTGACTCAGCCTTCCATCTTTTCAAGGTCAGTAAAATGAGGGCCCCGATTGTTGAGGGCAAATAGGGTGACTCTTCTTAGAGAGGGCTGCAAAGCACTATGAAATGATGTATCGGCATAAGTCTTAAGTGCTGTTACCTGGGGTGCAGGGCAGCAGTAGCCTCGGAGTGCAGGTAATAAGGGTGACTGGAATTGGCTTCCTGGAACATGGTAAGCAGCCCAGAGCCAGACGGCTTGGGGGCTGCTTGCCCATCTCACAAGGCAGGGTTGCAGGTCGGCCAAAGGGACAGTGATGGGGAGGGGATGAGATAGGCAAATCAGGGAATTGGAGGCAGTTCCTTCCTTACTGAGGCTGGAGACGGGGACAACCCTTGAATGGAGTGAATTGGGCCGGGTGCTCAGCTAATGACCAATAAAATTTGCTTAACAATAGCAGTGGCTTTACGACCGCATTGCTTAGCAATTGAAATTCAGGTCCCAACTGTTGGTGTAAGCTGAGGACTATCTGCACCTACTGTTAAGTTCGGAAAAATAAAACCTATATAGCTGAAGTGGTTTTGTTAAGGTAGCAAAGATGAGTAACTGCATTTACAGCAAGGAGAAATAAATTGGAGCACCTTGGGGAGAAAGATATGTTTGACAATAAATATGTTTGACAATAATGTGGCTATAGCTTGTTGGGAAGAAATATGGGTTCAGCATGTTTGGACTACAGGGAAACTTGATTTTTGGGTCATACTGAGCATCATTTGTCCTCCCCTATAGTGTTTATTTATTGCAAGACATAGAATTGTTTCTGAGGTTTTGCTCCCAGACATGCCAAATTGCTTGGCCAGTTTTAGATGCTGTGCGTCTTGATATGGCTGGATAAGGAGTCCCATTTACTAATCTGCTTCAGGAAGCAGCACCACCAAACCCTTTCTTCTTTCATGAAAAGCATGCACTCCGACATATAACACACAGCACACCCAGTATTCCTGCCTGACACTTTGAATTGAAAGGTAAGAAGAGATTTTGGCACAACTGGGGATGTTCAGGTAGCACCTCCCTACAGCTCGAAGCGGTAGCAATTTTTCCTGGGGTACACAGTCACCTTCTGCCCCACTATCCCAAGAAAAAGCACATTTACCTTCAAGAGTTGCAAATGGGCTACATGACTGCAGTGGGGAAGCTTCCCCACCCTTGGAAAGACAGGATTGCCTTTGAGTTGGAAGCACTATAGAGTTCTAGAAAGCTACTTTGGTGAAGTGGTGAAAGCACCTGGCTAAAAACTGGTAGATGGTGGGTTCTAGTTCCATCTAAGGCACAGAGTCCCTTGGATGACCTTGGGCTAATCACTCTAATAATGCAGTGGTGAACCACTTCCAAAATTGTCAACAAAACTTGTCTAGGCAGTTGCCAGGAGACAAAAGATGACTCAAAGGCATGCAAGTATGCACATGCACGCACACATATAACACACACACACACACACACACACACACACACACACAAAACTCCTTAATAAGTCTAAACCAGAAAGTATCAAAGAAGTCCTATTTGCAGACTTTCAACAAAGGAAATATGCACTACAGGGTAAATGTTTGGGTGGATTATGAATTAGACTAGACATATTTCCAGAAAGAAACTCACAACCAGTTGTACAATGGGTCAGAAACAGAGGCAGGCCTGTGTGTGTGTGTGTGTGTGTACACATATATATTTTAAAAGATGGCCTGCCTCTGTTTCTGACCCATTGTACAACTGGTTGTGAGTTTCTTATATATGTGAAGTTAATGTTACTGCTTGTGCGCTATTTGCCAATTTGCCCTGGCAAAGCAATGCTTTTTTCCCAGAGGAAAAGGCCCAAGCACATAAAATGAATAAAAAATAAACAGAGGAAGGAAAGTTTTTTAGTTTCCATGGAAACAGACTGGAAAGCAGTATCTCTATTTTCCCTGTATCATTGCCCTCTATTGCTTCTTCCTCAATTTCCTTCATCCTTAAAACTAAATTAGTGATCTTTTAGTTATTCTCTATTTGTAGTTTGGGAGTCTGAACTCGGAAAGCTAAACAGAGTTGGACTTGGCTAGTATTTGGATAGGAGACCACTAGGAGATAACAAGGCTGAGGACCAAACTGAATTTACTTTAAAATCCAGAAAAAAAGGCAGTGGCAAACCACATCTGTATTGCCGCTCGTCTATGAAATTACCAGGAATTGAGCTGGATTCAAATTATCTTTATGTATATTACCCTTAATGTAATTGTAAAATTGTTCAGTCTGACGGTACTCTCTGTGAAGTCTCTATTGTTAAAATCGTGTTATGGTATTAAAGTAAAGGTGGCTGCTGTTGTCCATGGAATGGGAGTAACGATAAACAGTACTTGCACATCAGAAACTCTGCACAGCACCCCAGCATAAATGCAAACTCCTTTATTGCAATTGATGATTACATTTTTAAGACAGAGAACTTTTTTAACCATGGTTTAGCCTTCTTTTAGTGTCAGAATTAACCTATGAAAAGTAGACTATCATCTCCTGTGGATAGGAGAGTTGTGCAAGGCTTTGGATTCAACCGGGAAGACATGCTTTGAACATGTGGGAGCATGAATGCAGGCAGCATCTCTGACTCTGATTCATTAATTCAACTGCATCTTTTTCTCAAACTGTGGCTGCTCTAGGGAAGATACAAATGCTTTATCAAATTACCAGAGCTGCGTTCATATTTGTATGCATTCCACATAAATAAAAAGAATTGCACCGTTCTAACAGATACATTTTCCAAGCTATCTTATTTAAGTACAAGTAACTTTTATTTCTGTGTCTAGGTTTTTCTGTTTCCCTCCCTCCCCTCTCCCTTCTGGATAATTCCTTGACAAAAGACAGTTGGCATAGAATTTATCTGGAGGTTCAGTGCAATCCAAAGATGCTGGTTCAGTGGTTATGTAAGGCTGCAAATAGAATTATTTCAAAAATCATCTTAATTTGTATTCAAGATAGGTAAAATATATTTGAAAACTTAAATGGGGAAAAAGTTGAAGAACATAAAGAGTTTTGCAGACTGGCAGCTTTTGGTCATCCCGATTGTATATTCAGAAGTCGAGTCACAGTTAGTTAATAGCATAGCAATATCAATCGTTGCTGGATCATTTCACAATTCCAACAAAGTTTCCAACTTTGTGCAGTGATACTCCCGGGCAAAATAGGATATAAAGATAATGTGCCTCCTTTTTATTCTGTAATCAAAACATCATTTCTTAGTAATGTTATACCTCTGAGACGGTAATGGTGATGAGGATGACTGATTAAAGGCCATTCACAGATCTGTAAAAAGCTCTCCAAGCTAATGGCTGCCATCAGTACTCCTAAATTTGCTTAAGTGGGTTTCTCATTATAATTACAATACTTCCCATGGACATCACTGCAGTGAATAGTGAATTTGGCTAATGAATTGCTGTTGAACTTCTGCTTGCTAGCGCGACAGTTGCACTTTTTTACTTACAGGGGTGTCAAACTGACAGCCTGTGGGCCGGATGCGTCACACACAGGCCACACCCACCCCAGCTCCGCAAAGGGAAAAACCATTGTGAAAATGTCACGTGACAACAACGTAAATGCTATGAGTTTGACACCCGTGATTTAGTACTTTATACTACAATCCAGTAGAGCCTTTCCTTCAACGTGGACCCCTTTAAAGTACCTTTTGTGGCCATGGAGCCCCAAGACTTAAGATTTAAATCATAACATTTCTTCAAGCCCTTGCGGATACCACCCCCACCCCCTGTGATGACACTGTCCCACCCCCATGGTCTACAGACCTCAGTTTGTGAACCACTGCAGTAGAGCATTTTAGAATAACATTTAATGTCTTGATTACATACTGCATATACATGGGCATGAAAAAGGAGGCATGGGGGCGGGGCGCTGTGGGAAATTCTCACAAATTTTAGCAAATTTAGAACCTCATTAAATTGCCACAAATTCTTTGAAATCAATCCATCTGGTTGATTGCTTTTTTTTGTTTTCCAGCAGCATTATGACTGGACTATTGAATTGCTTGAAGAGATTTGTATTGTTAGTTTTGCAATGGTGCTTGACATACTAAAGGCATTTAGCATTTCAGAAGAAAAAAATAATTAATTTTGTAAGATTTTTTTTCCACACAAGCTGTTGACAATTCTAATGCAGGGGTGTCAAACTCAAGGCTGGACCCGGCCTGCGGGGTACTTAGATCTGGCCCATGGGACCGCCCTAGAAACAGCAAAAGACCGGCCTGTGGTGCCCCTGCCAGCAAAAACAGAGCTTGGGAGGACCCTTCGTGGCCCTACCAAACTCAGTTTTCACTGGCAGAGAGCTGCAGGAGGCCGGTGCAGACAAACACAGAGCTCGGGAGTCTGTTTTCCCTGGCAGAATGCTCAGACCATCACAGGCGCCCCCGACATGAGTGATGTCAAGCTGGTCACGCTCACCCCGTCCCCCCCTGCCCTCCTGAGGTCAAACACAACCCTGATGCGGCCCTCAATGAAATCGAGTTTGACACTCCTGATCTAATGAAACACACTAAGGAAATAATTCACTAAATGACATTATTATCTTATGGTAGAAAATTACTTTTGCATACTCATTTAAAAAAAAAAAAAGTGCTAATATAGTACCTTCCAGATGTGTTGGATATACAATTCTTAGGACACTTACATAGTATTGTCATCAAGTAAGCTGGGAATTCTGGACTAACACATCTGGATACCACCATGTTGGGTGAAGATTTATTGATGGAGTCTCCTCTTGTTTGTTATGTAACAATAAGTTATTTCGTGCCGTCTTTAAATTTAATTGCTGGTACCTGCAACTCTGGGAAAGACTATACAAGTAATAATCACACACAAAAGTTAGCATTGTGTTTTTTATTTGTATTCCTAGCAAGGCAAACATGAAAAATAGAAAGTTTATCTTAGAGTCAATCTAGACTATAATTTAGGTAGTCCTTGACTTACAATCACAACTGAGCCCAAAATTAATGTTGTTAAGTGAAACATTGGTTTAGTGAATTTTGCCCCATGTTGTGACATTTTTTGCCACAGTTGTTGAGTGAATCACTGCAGTTGTTCAGTTAGTTGTTAAGTGAATCTGGATTCCCCATTGACTTGGCTTGTCAAAAAGTTGCAAAAGCTGATCTCATGACCCTGGGACACAGCAACCGTCATAAACACGAGCCAGTTGCCAAGTGTCTTAAATTTTGATCATGTGACCATGGGGATGCTGCAAAGATTGAAACTGAAAAATGTTCCTAAGTCACTTTATTTGCGGTTGTAACCTTGAACGGTCACTAAATGAACCGTTGTAAACCGAGGACCATCTGTAGGTATAGGAGATCCCACTCAGTTCCTTGATCAGGCTTTTTATTTAAGTCAAGAAGTTCTCAATTTTTGTCCTCTGTATGAGCAGAGAACCGGTTTGAAATATGGCCAAGAGAGAGAAGTTAGAGCCCTCAAGATGTTGCTGAACAGCAATTGTCCACACTCCCAGTCAGTGGGGAAGACTGCTGGAAATTGTACTCCATAGAGGCATATAGGCCTTTCCTGAATGGCTTGGTGCTTCCAAACAATCTTTCTGTATGCAAATGTTTTTCCGTGCTTGACTAACCAGAGCCCAGAATATAACAGGTAACGAATTTTCAATTAAATAAATGCCTTTTCTTCTCTTCTTTGAACATTGGGGGAAGGAGGCGGGGGTGGGTGGGTAAATAGAGTATTACTGTGCTTATTCAACCTATTTAAACTATTAAAATGTATGTTCGGTTTTCAGCAGTGTTGTTGTTTGATTGCTGATTTTTTGTGAACTTAATGAAGAATTGAAAAAGACCGTGACTGCAATTCTATGTAAACTACCTATTGATCCTAAGGGTAATTTCCGTGCAGATTTACCTAAGATTCAATATAGGAATGATTTTGCAGTTGTAATGTAAATGCTTATTTAAAAAGTGTTACCCTGCCTCATATGCAGATCGGGTCCCTGAAATATTATGTACAGTATACAGATATTTCAGAATATTTCAGAAAGTGTGTCTCTGGGTGTGTCAATTTTAAGACATTTGAGGGTTGTTTATAATTTACTTTCTGGGAGGAAAGAAATCTGTTCTGAGATGATTAGGATGCATCTTTATACAAAGTTTTCGAAAGCAGGCAGAAGTGCATCAGCAACACTTTTGATCCTAGCAAAATATTTCCCCTAGCTGGGATGTTGCACAAATAACTGAGTAGCAGAAAGACATCTCCCTTGGATTATTTCCCTTTGCCTTGATTGTTTTGCCAAGTTGTATTTTCAAGATTGGATTGTGAAAGGTTATTTTTGCAATCTGTGTAATTGAACAAAATTGATCATGGCATGTGCACCTAAACACTGAATAGCGTTTTAGATCCATGTTGCTTATTAAAATAAACTCTATAGCAAACCCTCCTATGCACAATTGAACCATAACCATTCACTAAAACTGCTTTTGAACTTATTTTGGAATGTGCTTTGAGATCCATAATACAAGGTAACTCTCGGATATTCTGAAGTTCAAGGGAGTTTCACCCGGAATTATTCTACTTGGTAGAGTTGGCTTGGTCTCGTGGTTTAGTCACTAAGCTAGAAACTGGGCGATCGTGAGTTGTAGTCCTGCCTTAGCCTGAAAGCCATCTGGGAAACTTTGGGCCAGTCACTCTCTCTCAACTCACCTCACCTCACAGGGTTGTTGTTGTGGGGAAAATAAGAGGAGGAAGATATGTTGGATATGTTCATTGCCTTGAGTTATTTGTAAAAAAATGAAGGCAGGATACAAATAAATAAACTTGATAGGACTTTTGCTTTGGAAGTGATAATGTGCTATCTACCTATTATAAAGGCACTATAATTGGTGGGGGGGAATGTTTGTTGTTTTGGCTTTCTGGTTTACCTCAGTGAAACTCTTTTACATCAGGTAGGCTAAAGAGATGTATAAAAATGTGCAATGCATAGCATTAAGGACATCTAATATATCCATCGTTCTCATCTGTTCTATTTTTTCTGGGGTCTCCCTATCTTTTAGGGCCGACCCCATCTATTTATTTCTCCTTATTTGGTGGGGGGGGGGGAGGCTATCTATTGCATTTTGGGAATGAGAAATTATAACAACAATGAAAAAGAATTTCTGAAAGTATAGTTGATGAATAAAAATGACATATCAGCAGGGCTGTAATTTAACCATCCAGATTAAATTTCCATAATTTATTCAATCTGCATGAATTTATAGTTGACTCAAACAGTATTTTCCAACCACAAAAGCTTAATGACTGTCCTTAGCCACCATTCAGACTTAACAATGGTGCTGGAAAAAATAATTTTGTGACCAGTCCTTACATTTAGGATGGTTGCAGCACCCCATTTTCACCTGATCACCATTTGTGATCTTCACAGCTGGCTTCCAACAAGCAGCCAATGGAGAAGCTGGCAGTAAAATTGCAAATCAGTATCATGTGATGTCTTAAATCCTGCGTGATTCATTTAATGACCATGGTGGGAGTGACTTAAGTCTGGCCTGGTCGCATGATGTTTCACCTAATGACCACATTGCTTAGCAAAGAAAAATTGACAGTCCCAATTGTGGTTTGTTAAGTGAGGACTACCTGTGTCTGGTTTTCACATAAGAAAAGAGTAACTTTTGGAGCGGGCCTAACAAATGTAAAAACTAGCTAAGTGAAACCATTAAAGATACTCCACGCTTAGTAATATTGTCTGTAACAACCCTGCAGCCTAATCCATAGTGCTGAAGGAAAAGCAGTTAATGATAGGAATTGATGTTAAAAACATTGCTGGTAAAACTTGACTATGGCCGTTTCTATGGCCAACAACAGGGGCCTTCTGATTGATTCACCATCTGGAAACTTCAATCTCACTAACTGAGCTTTGCAATGCTGGGTTATATTGAGCTATTTCATCTTTTTTTTAAATGACCTTTAAAGTGCACAATATTATTTGTTCCCCATGTAATTTTAAAGTGATTAACATATTGACTTGGGTCTTTTAATCTCAATAAAGCGAACTGCTTATTTGTAGAATTTAACATGTAAATGTGATTACTGAGACAATTTATGTTATCTTCATAAAATACTTCCACACATTGAATGGTATATTCCAAACTGAAACTGCAAAGTATTATCAATGTAGATTTGTCTTTGGTTTAATTTGTATACTTAATTTGGTCAAATTAGGTTTGTTCAGCTGTAATTTATTTTGCTCCCAGTAATTTTCATTCCTTTACATTTTAAAAAGCTGAGGTGTGTACTCTGTTAAGTAAATAAAATAAAGACATAATCATCAAATCATACCTTACTTAATGAACATTCAGGAATGAATGCATTTTTATTAAATTAAATATTGTTAACCTAGCCCTGTCAATTTAGCTGAAAGCAACTTTGTTTCAACAACTAACATAAGGAAAGATTAAATGAAGAGCTGTAAATTCTATCATGGAAAAAATATATGAAATCATACATAAAGGAACCATTAGCATTTGTTCCAATTTACAAGGTTTTTTTTTTACAAACACCTAGTTACCAGATAATTTCTTTATCTCATTCTCAAGTATATTTTAGAAACATCAAATTAAAAAAACTTCATGTTGTTAATGTAATGGTTTTATTTGAAATTAAAGTGGAAAATAAGGACTATGGACAATATTTGATTGCATTAACAGTGTTCAGTAAATTTGCTTTTACTTTTTTTTAATCTCAGGCACCACTAGATTTAACAATGGGGAGCTCATTCCATTATTTTGGAGTCTGGATGTTGTTAACTTGTGCTATCAGCTACAGATTTACTATTGGAAGTTGGTTCCACTAAAAGGAACAAATCAGAGAGTGAATATACTACTATGCCCAATAGTTCAGTGTTTTTATATGTCGTACATGCTTTCTGAAAGTTATTTCAAAAGCCAACATTCTATTGCCAAAACTGCTATGATTTACTGCAGTGTATTATTACTAAAAAAAGTTAAGCCATGCAGTGAACTATCATAATGTACAATAACAGTTTTTACAATAACGAATATAACATAGAGAATAGCACATTTATAATAGCACAAACTATAATTCCATTGCTAGCTTTGGCATTGAAATTTTCAAAAAAAAAGTACTTATTCCAGATTCCAGAATGATATTTTTGATCTTTTTAATCACATGTTAGACTTCTTCAATGGTTCATTTTAAAATTGTCATGTTCATAAGTAATTTCATTTGTGTTAAATATACACTGGTAAAACTGGGATGAATTAACTTCTCCAAATCAACTGCCTGGATTGATAGAACCTTTTCTTTTTCTTCTTCTCCCCTTTTTGTACAGTATGACCTCTTAAATTTGTATCAATTTGAATTCATGCTTTTTGCCCATAATACAGGTAGTCCTCTGCTTGTGACCACAATTGGGACCGGAGTTTCCATCACTAAGTGATACAGTTGTTACGGGAGTCATGACATGATCATGCGTGACTTTGACCTATTTGTCATGGTCTTTAAGTGAATCACATGGTCGTTAAGTGAATCCAGTGCCTCCCCCTAGACTTTGCTTGTCAGAAGCTGGCTGGGAAGGTCACAAAGGATGATCACAACAGCAATTGTCATAAATTCATACCAGTTGCCAAATGCCCGAATCATGATGACTGCAGGGACATTTCATGGTCATGAGAGATTCAGTTGTATGTCACTTTTTTCACTGCTGTCATAATTCTGAACAGTTGCTAAACAAATTGTTATAAATGGAGGACTATCGGTATCCCCAAATAGGGCATACTTAATAAGTATCTTAGTGAACAATTCATTCTTCTAACAGTGCTCCTTGAAATAATAATAATTGCGGAAAGATTAAACCTGGCTTGAATAATTTAGTGCTGAACCAATCATAGCTCTTATGATTGGTAGGGGAATAGGATGTTTTGGTGGATGGGAGGTTGCAGCAGAGCCTTACGCTAATTGTGGTTGTGAATGTTTATGGAGATTGTCAATCATCACCCAGGCCATGGTTATTCCAATGGTGCTTTTTTTCAAGAGGCAACTAGCCTTTCTTGGTTTTCTTGGAAGACATTTCACTTCTTATCCAGAGCTGAGGAAGCTTCTTGTATGAGAAGCAGAGGTGGCGTTCAGCAGGTTCTGACCAGTTCTGGAGAACCGGTAGCAGAAATTTTGAGTAGTTTGGAGAACTGGCAAATACCACTTCTGACTGGAGATTTTACAGTATCCTTCCCCTGCCATGCCCACCAAGCCACATCCATACAACTGGTAGTAAAAAAAAAAATTGAATCCCACCACTGATAAGAAGTGAAACGTCGTCAAAAAACCCAAGAGTGTCCAGTTGCCTCTTGAAAAAAAACACCTTTGGGACTTGGTTGTGGATGGCTATAAAGAAGACACCATCCAGTGGAAAAATTGTGCTAGACTTCAATTTCTACCTGAGGGCCTTAGGCACACTAAATGGAATCTTAAGGTTAAAAAATAAGATGGTGCAAATTATCCAGCACCGGAATCTGAAATCTCAGAAAATGCCTACTAATCTATCCTAAACTCTCTCATCGTTAACACAGATTAACATTTTCTACTGAATTAATAGGGACAGGAGGACCCAACACAGCCCAATAATTTGGGAGTACAAAAGTGTATGACATTACCAAATCAAAGCATTGAGTTCTTTTCCTTTTGTTCTTTCTTTCCTCTACTTCTATAGATACTATACGTGTAGCATTCTACAGGCATGCTGGGTACAATATACTATGCAAATGAGTATAGTGTTGCATGGTTTGCAGCCTCTCTGCTTTTAGTGGCTTTCAATGAAAATGAGTGTTTTGTTCTTTTTGTGAGCCCAGGGCATCTAACAGAAGAAAATGCGGACTGCATGCTTACATTATTCTAATTTCTATGGAGTTGTTTTATGGAATTTAAATGTATTAAATTGCATTAACATTTTTTCTACAATAAAAGAGACAAAAACATCTCAGCTACGTTTACATGTTTGGCTTGTATGTTAATATCAAAAAGGGTATGAGATGGTATTAAATTGTTAGAGAAAAATCTCCACAGGCGATGACAAAGTTATTTATTATAAAGCCAGATATGTTTTAGAAACATCCTGCTTAATTTTTTCCCTCTCAAAGTATACCTTGGAGAGGAATTCCTTCAATTTAATACAAACCAACTCTGTGATATTGATTGAGCTGAAAGACAGTGATTGGCCTAGTCATCACATAAGCTTTTGCATTTGCATTTGCATAAGGCTTTCTCCATTCCTAGTGTAACACCTTAGCCATTGACTACACCAATCTGAACTTGTAACTACTGCAGGGTAATTCACACAGGCGATTTTATGAATCATCTTTTCTTTGGCGAAATCCTTGACATCAGCGGGGTTTACTTCTAAACAAACATAGCAAGGGTCGCGATGTAAATAAATTATGAGGGATCAGACTCTGCTTGAGACAATGCCATTTTCTTTCCAGAGTAAAGAGCCATACATGGCACTGCCTGCTGGGACAGAATCAGTCATGACTGCCCTGAGAAATGACATCCTGCAAAAAAGTGGATCTTGCTTATTCCTTCAACAGCTTTTGGTGCAACAGTGTCCTCCCAGAGTGGACTGCAAATTAAGTTAGGGTCAGTGGTGGGATTCAAATAATTTAACAACCAGTTTGCCCAGGATCAGGTTGCTTGTCGTGGGACGCGTGGTCCATCCCCATCCTGCAGCTCCGAACCTGACCCTGGGCTAGTTGTTAAATTAAACCTGCCCCTGGGCTAGTTGTTAAATTCCACACACACACACACACACCAGTTATCAAAGTGGATCCTGGGAGCTGCACTGAACTGCAATGGAGAAACTGGCAATGGAGTGGCTGGCACAAGGGAAGGAGAAGGAGCAAAGAGAAGAAAGAGGGAAAGCGGCCTTTTTCCCATGCACTGGCCGATCTGTTGCCTGTTTCTCCATTGCAGTGCAGCACCCAGGATCCACTTTGATAGCACGGGGGTGGGATTTCACAACTGGTTTGCTGAACCGCTGCAAACCAGCTGAATCTCACACTGATTAATGTCGCTGGGTGACAGTGGTTCCATTCCTACTTATGGGAATGGCCACAGAGAACAGTATTGAACTACTACATTTCTGACTCTTAGCAGTTACATTATAGGCTTCAACCAAAGCTGCCTTTTCTTGGTTGCCTGTGCTTTTGAGGATCCATATTAAACCCAGTGATGAGCCAAGGGGGAAAAGTCATCAAAAGATATGTAGTGCTGGAAATTGAAATTCAGCAGGAGCTTCTTGTTAGAAGATGGATTCCTGAATACTTCTGAAACTCTCAAAGAACACTGAGGTCCCTTTCTCCTAAAGTCTCTTCTATTTGGGAGCCCAAATGATTTCTCAGGTCAAAAAAATGCCAATCAGCAAGATCTCCCAGCTACCTTTGGTTGGGCAGGGAAATCCTGAGCTACAGTGAGTCTCACACTCACACTCTCAGATTACTGTGATGCATTTTATGTGCGGTGCTCTTGCATTTGATCTGAAGCTGTAGCTGGTGTGGAAGAAGCTGGCTGGGTTGCTGAGAAGGCCACTGGCTGAAGCAACTCTGTTGGCTGCCAGTTTTGAACCTAGGACAAGACTGTGCTTTTAACATGCAATATATGGCCCTTAAAAGTTGTGTTAAATGAAAGAATGCCTTTGCCATTACATTCTGGGTTGATCAGGACGATTGCAGATCTGGAAATGTAATCAAAATAAAAGAGTGCCCTCTGGTGGTTTCTCATGACTTGGCCTTTTGGGCAGTTATTGGTACTTTGTAAATTTTGTATCTCTATCCCAGAAAAACGATGAAGCCCATACAATTATGTTTTTAAAGTAGTAGTTATACATGCTATTTTTGGGATGGGGGGAGGATGAATATTGTAGGCACTTAATAATTATTCTTTTGGTGCTTCTGATTGAGCATTTTCCAATTCTACAATGTATTGTGGTTTACATTTGAATTGATTGGAAACCATGTTGAGATGTGTAATAGGATATAGTACATAAATAAAAGAAGCAATAAATGAGGAATAATGTCCTTTTGTGCCTCCTCTGAGGTTACCTATTTGATGTGCTGAGAAGGCTCTGACAATGCCACTATAATAGCAATAAGTTATATACCACACATCACAGAGAGAGAGATTTCTCAAATTTCTTAACAACTGGTTATGTGGGTGTGGCCTAATTTGTGGGTGTGGGTTGGTGGTCATGTGACTGGCTGGGCAAGGCTTGTATGTAAATATTTATATAATATTGAACTTTTTATAAAAAAAGAGCAACTTTTACCCAAAATCAGGCAGAGCAGGCAGGCAGATTGAGTTGCTCACAGAATCACAAATTCATTCAGAGATTTATCTTTCTGCAATCGGCTACCTGAGTCTGTCACATAACATTTGCTTGCAAGCAAACCCATAAAATTTGCTAGCAAGAAAACTCACAAAATTAACTCACACAACACACCATATATGTAAATATTGATTTTTTTTATTTAAAAAAGTGCAACTTTTACCCAAAATCAGGCAGAGCAGGCAAGCAGATTGAGTTGCTCACAGAATCACAAATTCATTCAGAGATCTGTCTTTGTGCCATCGGCTAGCTGAGTTTGTCACATAAAATTTGCGTGCAAGCAAACTCACAAAATTAACTTGCAACACACCATGTATGTAAATATTGAATTTTTTATATAAAAAAGAGCAACTTTTACCCAAAATCAGGCAAAGCAGGCAGACAGATTGAGTTGCTCACAGAATCACAGATCCCCTTAGAGATCTGTGTTTCTGCCATTGGCTAGCTGAATATGCACTGCTTCAGTCCTAAAGAAGGTTCGGCTCTGCTTAAAGAGCCGAAGATCTAAAGGTTAGCTAGAAAGCAAGAAATACAACGATTTCCTGCTTTCTAGCTAATCTAAATCTCCCGGCACATCAGAACAGCTGATGGTTGGAAAAAAGAAAAATAGCAACTTAGCAGGCAAGTTTGCCAAGTAAGGAGTGAGTGGGCGGGGAGGGAGGGCCACGTGGGTGGCGCAGCCTTGTGTTCCGGAAGCCTGGATTAATTGCTTTGGTGGGGTGCTCTGGGGGTGACATTTCTCTGCGGACCACCAATTTTTTCTTGTGGACCACTAGTGGGCCGCGGCCCATCGGTTGGCGACCACTGCTTTAAGGCGATTACAGAGTTAGCATATTGCCCCCAACAATCTGGGTCACTTCACTGACCTGAGAAGATGGAAGGCTGAGTCAACCTTGATCCAGTCAGAATGCAGTCTGCAGAATTAGCCTGCAAATACTGTATTCTAACCAGTGTCACCACGGCTCAACAATAACTGCTGGCCTTCTAGAAAGTCCTCAAAACAAAGTTTTATAAATTGGCTGAAAAATCCCATGATACAGCAGTGCCTGCTAGATGGTTCACATTATGGTTGACTAAATGAAGTCATGATATTTTTTTGCCATTTTAAAAAACTCGTTTAAAAAAAGATTTTTGATTTTTTTGGAGGGGGGGAGTTATTTTGTCTTATTTATTTATTTTGATCGTATTTTAATTGCTTTTTATCTATTTGGATTGTATTATTGTCTGCACCACCCAGAGTCAGAAGATGAGATGGGCGGCTTTATATAAAGTCATATAAATAAATAAAACTCCTGGTAGGGCCACCCATCCCATTAAGGTGAAAAGGGAAGGGAATGAAAGCTAGCTCTTCAAGAATGAGGTGACCAATCCTTAAATGAAGGAACCTCAAAATCAATCCCAGAGGGTGACAAGTGGTTTGGTTTGGAATGGCAAACCATTTTTGTATTTCTATGAAAAAAATATGCAACGTTCTGTATAGACTTGGCTGAGGCATTTAGGCAGATTGGGTACCAAATGCTAACCTACCCACCTTCCCCCGCCCATCAATAACCAAATTTCAGGACAATAGTGAAATAGCACTATATCTCTACAAGAGATCTGACAGCAAGGACAGGTCCCCAGATCCAAGTTGCAAGGAAGGCTGGGTATGGATGGTGCCCGTAATGAAAAGATACATATGATAGAAACACGGTAGGTGAAAAACATGGACTACGAAACCATCGAGGCTGTCATAGTGGAAAAGAAGCATACTGATTGTTTCAGAAATGTTTTAGAAATTAGTAAACTTAGATTGAATCAGAAAAGTTAAATTAAAAAAAAAAGTTAAATATCGGCTACTTCCATGTAAATGGATCATATCTTCAAGAACTAGTGGGTATGTTGAATCTCAGTGATATATTATAGATTATATACAGGTAGTTCTCGACTTACAACCATTCATTTAGTGACTGTTCAAAGTTACAGTGGCACTGAAAAAAAGTGATTTAGGGCAATTTTTCACACTTACAACTATTGCAGCATCCCCATGGTCACATGATCAAAATTCAGAGGCTCGGCAACTAGTTCATATTTATGACGGTTGCAATGTCTTGGGGTCGTGTGATAAGCTTTTGCGACCTTCTGACAAGCAAAGTCAATGGGGAAGCCAGATTCACTTAACAACCTTGTTACTAATTTAAGGACTGCAGTGATTCATTTAACACCTGTGGTAAGCAAGGTCGTAAAATGGGACAAAACTCACTTAACAAATGTTTCACTTAGCCACACAAAGTTTAGGCTCAATTGTGGTCGTAACTCAAGGATTACTACCTCTACTCTTATTATAAGTACAATAGTGGAAAACACTAGGTTCTAGCACTTTGCAAGAAGTACTAAAGAATCTTCTAGAAAGGCAAAATGTTATTAATAAAGTAGTCACTAGTGCAATGCAAAAATTGAAGAAATTGATTGGTTAATCAAGTTCTGCAAAGTGAATTCTTTGTTCATTGCTAATACCTTCTTCAAGCAACACAAGCACAAACTCTATTCCTGGACAACGTCCAACTGGAATCAAATCAACTACATAATAGGAAACAAATTATGAAGAATGATAATCCAGCCAGTCGGAGCATTTTCCATGGAGATACTGGAACAGACCATGAATTGCAGATGCTAAACCTGGAGAAGGAAAGAGTAGCATATCAAAGTGGAGGCTGTCAAGTCACAACGTAGGATCAATTTAAGGTAAAATTGGAAAAGAAACCGAAGCAACGAAATTAAACCGAATCGATACTATCTTCTGAGCAAAAAGGGTAATTGATCTTGCAAATGAATAAGTGAAGCATGTATATGGGACAAGGGATACACGGATCTGTCAGTTTAGAGCGAGATACAAATGCATGGATTCATTTCTGGACCCCTGTACACTGCACATATATTTCCAAATCTCTTTCTCTTAGCCTCAAGATCAGTGCTCATTACAAGGACCAAAGGAGCAATAGATCAGAAAATGATAAGGTCGGAGGAACTGCCTTTTTCCCCCCCAACGAAACCACATTTCCTTTCTTCAAGTTAGATAAACAAGGCGACAATAATCAAGTTCCACTCCTCTTTTTATTCAGTTATTAATTCAATGACCCTCCTCAGCCCAGCCCTCGCTCTTCCCAGTCGCCCCAGAGATGCGACGAACCTGTCTGTTTCTTCCCAAGCTCCGCCCAGGAACGCTTCTCCTCCAATCACAAAAGAGGAGAACACCGGACGGGTTTCATCGAAGAGGCAGCGTTTCTCGGCTGATAGAGTCAGCGAGGAATTCAGCGCCCGCCAATGAGCGTCCCTCTTCGGTAGCCCCGCCTACTAATGCTTGCTCCATCTGTCCCCTTAAGCCCCCCAAAAGCCAGATTGCTTGGCGCGCGGGCGGGCGGCCAAGCGCCCGCGGGGCCGGTGAAATTGTTCCGGCGCGTGCTTTTCGTGTCTCTTGGACGGTGTCCGACGAGGCTCATTCCACGGCCGCTATCCTCTCCCTTAGGACCGCGTAGGCCTGGAAAAGCGAAGCCTAACGAAGGAGGCCCTTAAGAAGTTGCGGCGAGGCCAGGCCGGCGGCAATGTCCGTGAGGAGCGGCGAGGGGCGCGCGGTTGCGTTGCTGCGGGTGACCACGACGGCGACGACTACTACGGCGACAGCCTCGAAGGCGCGGGGCCTGCACCGCTTCCTTTCGTCCGCGCCGGCCTGCCTGTTGTCTGCTTTTCCTCCTCGCCACGGAGCCCTGCCGGGGCTCTGGGCCCGACAGTGAGCCGCCTCGGGCTGGGCCCGGGCGGAAGAGCGCGGAAGACCGAGATTGCGGGGCGCAGGGAGCTGCCGAGGGGGGCAGCCTGAGCTTCGGCCGCTTGAGCATGGGAATCCTCTTCACTCGGATATGGAGGCTGTTTAACCACCAGGGTGAGAAGGAAGGCCGTGGGGGAGGCACGCAAGGCGGCTCGGCTGGTTAAAAAGAAAAAAGAAAGAGAGAAGGGCTGAGGGGGAGGAGAAGAGCGCTTTGAATGTGGTCGGTTCGGTTCCCGGCATCTAGTCCCGGAAACCACCTCCAACCCGGGTGCTTTGGGCTTCTCCCCCCGACGCGTCCTGGCCTTGTTGGCCGGTGGGAGTACGGGAGCTAAGTTGCAACGCGTCTGGGAAACGCCCAGCACCACTTTGTGTATGTGGGGTGGGGAAAGAGGTAGACTTAGATAAGAGCCCCGTAACCGAGACTCAAATAAAAGACTGCAGAGAAGAGCAACACAGATAATTAAGGGACTGGAGTCTAAAAACATGAAAGACACACGGTTTCAGGAATTGGGTGTGTCTAGTCTAAAAGGAACTAGGGGTTGACATGATAACAGTCTTCCTATATCTCAGGAGTTGCCACAAAGAAGAGGGAGTCAAGCTATTCTCCAAAGCACCTGAGGGCAGAACAAGAAGCAATGGGTGGAAACTAACCAAGGAGAGAAGCAACCTAGAACTATGGAGAGATTTCCTGACAGAACCTTTAATCACTGGAACAGCTTGCCTCCATGAGGTGTGGGGGCTCCAACAATGGATTGGTACAGGATTGGTACTCCGAGGTACCAATGGATTGGTACTCCGAGGTACTCGTTCATTGGTTTCTGGAGGCACGATGAGTACCAAAAACGATGAGCGCAAACATGTTTTTCCCATAAGGAATAATGTAGTGAGTCACAAGGCAGACAACCCAGAAAAGTTCCAAGTTCTGGCTTGTAAGTTGAGTACTTAACAAATGATGAGTACCGGGACAAAATTTTTGTGTCAAAACACATTGAGCACCAAATTTGATGAGTTTCAAAGCAGTTGAGTATCAAGGTTCCACTCTATTAGAAAAGGCAGTGTAGTAACAGTGTGTGACACTGTTATAAACCATCTTGGCCAACCACTTATGATATCCTGCTTTTACCTTTTTTAAGATTAAATACTTAGCCATGGAAACATTGCATAGTTGAAATTATGGTTTACCTCTTTCTCCAAACTGCACCCCCCATATTGGCTTAAATTTTGAAAGCAAAGACTGAAAGTGGTTGGGGTTCCTGTTTTGGAGATTTATTAGATGCTTAAAAAACAAAGAGGAACATTGGATTTCACAATTGGAGTTTATTCATTGGAGGCAGAGGGGGAACAACAATAGTCATTGTTAGCAGATAAATTCCTATTTAAAAACAAATAGCTTGCATGCTAAGTGTGGCTATTGAATAAATGATTGGCTTCCTAGGTTACTGACTTGTTTGTGGATTTATCAGTCCTTCAGATATTGCATGTCTCTTCTCTAATGCTTTGTATGAACCTATAGTGAGAGGATTCCTTCATAGTTTGCATACCACCTAGAACTCACTGGCACACAAAATGTAATTATGACCACTATCTTGAATGACTCCAAAGGAGGATTAGGTAAATCTGCAGGAGAGAAGGCTGTCAATAATGAAAACTGTATATTGTAAAATCTTTAAAATGTTAAAAGGAGGGTGCTATTACCCTTGCTTGCTGGTTGTGTCCTTTTCATATGCATCTTGCTGGACTATTAGGCCTGTGGTCAAATTCATCAGGGCAGTTTTTACTTTATGTTAAATATTTTTTCAAGTGCTCCAAAATAATTTGTGGTGATTGAATGTCAGGAGAGAGATGTATGAATGTGTCATATGTTTTTTTTTTAAGGTGGGCACTAAGCTTATAATAAAGTGGTAAATTTGGGTTTGCTACAGGTTTGTAGTTTAACAAAATAGTTCTATAAAGTTACAGAATCTTAGTTTCGATGTATTGAAATTATATTCTTTAAAAACATCATGTAGCCTTTATTAAATGTAAAATAGTATCAGAATCATGGAGTAGTGTTTGATTGTGTAGCATAACAAATTGTAAAGGAATATTGGCTACATTTGTTTGTCAAATACAGAATTTCCCTTGAAAACTTAAGCTTGAAGAATACATGGAAATAGTTCAGAGGGAGGGTGTAAAAGAATTAAATAAAGGTAAATATTTAGAAACTCTCTTATCTACAGAATTCTGGAGGTTGGTTTTGGTTATTTTCTGTTTCTATCTTTTATGTACATAAGCGGGGAAAACACTGTTTGCTTCTTGCAGGTTTTGAGCTGTGTTATTTGAGCAGGTACCACCTGAAACCAACTGAGAGCTGAGGATACAGCTCTCTTGCTTCTGCCCCATCAATAATTGAAATGCTATAATAGTTGATAATCAGTTGATAGGGAAGAATTGGGCAAATGGGAGTTCCAATGTATGTATGTACTGGGTACATAGACGACTTATGCATCATTCTGAAATTGTAAAACTGTAAGACTGACTTATTTCCTTCATTACTTTGATGCTTCTCAGACGTACAAAAAAATTCTGATAAATTTGTTACATATACAGTATCCTCCATATAGAATTCGTTGTTTATTAACCGGGTAAATAGATTTGCCTAATGCTCATGTGATTAGCTTTATAACTGGCGACTTGCTTTATGGTCATTGTAATGTTCTTATAATTGAGCCTGGTCAACTGCAATGACTTATGATCAAAATTCCAGGCTCCATTGTGGTTGTAAGTTGAGCATTATCTCTGCAAATAAAATGTTTTAGATTATGATGCACACAAAGACCAGTGACTCCTTGAGTTTTACTTAGAGCAAGGATGTCAAACTCTCATCGCGTCATCACGTGACGTATCTTAACTTTTTTTCCCCTTCGCTAAACCGGGGGTGGGCGAGGCCAGCGCGTGATGCATCCGGGCCATGGCTTAGAATTAAAAGGAAATTGTCAAATGTTTGGATCTTGCAGAAGAAAATTATAACTTTAGTTTTTAATTAAGCATCCTGTGTCTTTGCTTTGCCATTATTTCTTTCCCTTAGGAAGTAATTATTATGTGAGAGAAATTAGTTCATGTAGTTATTGCATGTGTTTTCAGTCATGCAGTAACTACTATGATTGCTTTTAAATGTAATGCAACAGGTGATCTGCACTTGTGCATTATAGTGATTCCATTATTGGAATAAAAACTATTTATTAAATAATTTAGATATATCACAGATGAATTAAACTTACCAACTATGTGCCATCTAGTTAGTGTTGACTTTTAATAATCTTCTCCAAGATAATAACACAATAAAACTCAAAACAAAATTCAGTAAAATTACTATTACTATAAGTAAATAAAATTGTGAACTGCATAAAACAACCAGTAAATGCACTACTAGAATACCACTACCAGATCTTTACCATTTAGTACCAAGCTAAAATTTACAACAGTGCCAAAATCTGGATATTACTGTACTAAAATATCTGGGGAGATAGAAATATTAATTTAGTACCAAAAAATAATAATATGGGCACCAGTAAAGCTATATAGAGAGAGATAAGCCCAAGATATTTGAAAAAAAGCCTTTATCCTGGATAGATACATATGGAATAAGATACATTTACTTTCTGCCAAGTAAGTTTTAAGTTAATTCTAGTAGGAACATGAATAGGACTTAAAAATAAAATGAAATCTAATCACAATGCCTGAGGCAAAAAGATCTGAAAACATATTTTACACGCTGAAATATCTTGTCTGTTTTGAGAAACCAACCCCTGTATTATCAAATAATACAAATAGTAAGGCAGGATCTCTGTAGTTACATATCCTTGTTTGGACAGGGATAACCACAAATGATAAGGAAATACCCAGCAAGCTAGCATTATTTAAAAGAACCTATTTAATACTTAACGATATGTTTAGGCCTTTTGCATCAATTGTTTGAGAAAATTTAAGATTATTTCATATGGAAATAAGCAGTAATTAAGTCAATTCTTCTAATTCTAGCCACATGAAATACTTTTTTCTTCTTTAGTACAAGTTCAGAAACCAGGGGCCATACATATAAACAAGCATGAGATCAAAAACCCCAATGATTTGGGACTTTTTCTAGCTATGTACCATTCAAAGTGTTGGTGCTTGTGTTTTTTTCCAAGACAGCCGTCTCTTGTTGGCAGAGAAGAAGGATGCTCCTTGATTTGAGTTGGGAATGGGGAAAGATGGCATAGCAGCATGCACATGGTCTTTCGGTGACCTATAGACTCAGTTTCAAGCAAAGTGCTGCTTGTTAAATCTTGGGAGATCAAGAACAGTTGGTCCTCGACCTACGACCAAAATTGAGCCAAGATTTCTATTGCTAAATGGGACAGTTGTTAAGTGAATTTTGCCCCAATTTACAATCTTTCTTGCCATAGTTAAGCACATCACTGCAGTTGTTTAGTGAATCTGGCTTCCTCATTGACTTTGCTTGTCAGAAGGTCACAAAAGGCAATCACATGACTCTGGGACACATGGTTAAAATGGTTATAAATATGATTCAGTTGCCAAGTATCTAAATTTGGATCACATGACTGGAGATGTACAACTATTGTAAGTGTGAAAAATTGTCATAAGTCATTTTTTTTAGTTCTGTTCTAACTTTGGTCACTAAATGAACTGTTGTAAGTCAACGACTACTTATATTAACAAATTCATCCTAGGCCAGTCCACTTCAGTAGTATCTCACATATAAAAAAGACAGTAAACCAATGCATGGAAATAATAAATATTACATTTGAATTGCATCTTTCTGCATTGTGCAGTTGGTAAAAATTTGATATTTAGAGAATAACTTCAGAAAGTAAATTAAAGTTCATAATGTGTGGAATACATTTTGAAAGAATAAAGTTGAAAACACAAAAAACGCTAATATTGTATGTGATGTGTTTTACATACTGTATGTTAGGTCTCCTATAGAAAACAAACCTGATATGAAGGTATTGTGAATTCTGTACAAAACAATATTTACAAATGTTGTAAATTATTACAATTACTATTAAAAGCTTTATTATAGAAACATAAAAAAGATAAAACATGTATTAGGCAAAGAACAGGTGTTAATGACAGTGGATCCACGTCAATATTTTATTAGTACTCTGAAGTCCCCAGGCATTCATTGTCATATGATAATCATTTTTTGTCAAAAAAACATTCAGAGACCTGAGCCGTATATACATTATTATACAGGTAGTCCTCGATTTATAATCACAATTGAGGCCAAATTTTATTTTGCTAAGTGAGAAATTGGTCAAGTGAGTTTTGCCCCTCTTTATGACTTTTCCTGCCACATTTGTTAAGTGAATCACTGCAGTTAAGTTAATAACACAGTTGTTAAGTGAATCTGGCTTCCCCATTGACTTTGCTTGTCAGAATGTCACAAAAGGTGATCACATGACCCAGGGACACTGTAGCTGTCATAAATATATACCAGTTGTTGAGCGTCTGAATGTAAATCACATGACCATGGGGTTGCTGCAACAATCATAAGTGTGAAACATGTCATAAGTTACTTTTTTCAGTGCCATTGTAACTTCGAACAGTCACTTACAACGAACTGTTGTAAGTCAAGGCCTACCTGTAATGTGTTGGAAGTTTATTTCCAAAGTGGTCTTAATATAAATAGTGTTGTAATATGACAAGCTGAAATTCTCTGTTCCACATTCTTGTGATTTATATGAATGGAGTTAGAAATAATTGCAGGGAGGGAAGTAGTGTCTGTGTGGGGTCCTTGCTGATCTTTGAGCTTGCTTGTTTTCTTGCAGGCCTTACAGTTATCAAACCAGGTGCTAGACAGCCAAGCTCAGATGACAACTTTATGATTTATGACCATAATGGACAGGCTCCATTATGGGTATAAGTCAAGAATTATCTGTAGAATTCACAGTAAAAACAATAAAATTGGTGATTATGGAATCAGTGACTGTTTGACTAGAAATAGGCAACCTAGTGACCTCCAGATATTTTGGGGTCTGTTTCCCATCAGCTCCACATAATTTAGCTAGCAGCAAGGGTGTGTGAGGCATGAAACATGACTATATGCTCAACCATTCTGTTTTCTTTTTCTTTTTTTCATTGCAGAACACAAAGTGATAATAGTTGGGCTTGATAATGCCGGAAAAACTACCATTCTTTATCAGTTGTAAGTATAAAGTAGCATGAACAAGTGATTTGAATTGCCTTGTTGATTTTAAGTGCTGCCCTTGACAGCAATAGGCTAAAATCTCCATGTGTATGTATATATGTATGTATGTATGTGTGTATGTTTGTATTTATACCCCACCTTTATTGTTTTTACAAATAACTCAAGCTGACAAACATATCTAACACAAAATGGTGACATTTTGTAATTAAATGGTGGCCTAAATTTATATCGCTGTGTAAAGTTCATTTTAAGATCTCAGAAAAGGCGTTCTGTACACATATCTTGCAGTACTCTCCTTATTGCTAAAATCTATTGATTACAGTATATGCCAGGTTATCTAAAATGATGAGGTAATTCAATCATTATTTCAGACTTTTTGCTGCCCCCACCAGAACCTCATGATTTCTTATAAGTTTAAGGTAGAAAAGATTAAAATTACAATGTAAACCCTAAACGAGGTTTTACCTATTAAAATTATAAAGAAAATATTTCTTCAAATAAATAGGAAAAAAACTGAAAATTTCAGCATCACTCAAGTGCAGTGTTGCCCAGAAGAAAATTTTAAGTTGCAAATAATCATATTTGGCAATGTAATTATTTTTTATTAGTTTAGAGTAGAATGAAACATTCTTATTTTTAAGACTTGCAAAAAATATGGTTATACTAAAGGAATACAAAAATTAAATTCTATGCTCAGTTACTCAGAATTTAATTCTATTGAAATGTATAGGATTATATTACAAATATTTCAGAAATAAATGTAAGTGTATTTTTATAACTATTACAAAGAAAAGAAAATTATTTTTTTTTTCTTTTGCAGTTCTATGAATGAAGTAGTGCATACTTCCCCAACAATAGGTAGCAATGTGGAAGAGATTGTAGTTAATAATACACGCTTTCTTATGTGGGATATTGGAGGCCAAGAATCTCTTCGATCATCATGGAACACATATTATACAAATACTGAGGTAAGAGCATAATCCCTATAGGGAAATCTTAGAAGTAGGGGCGCAACCATATCTGAAGTGCAGAAATCCACACAACCTTTGGATAGTTTCTTTGCTGCTTTGTAATGGTTGGATATTTTTACCCCAGATATGGTGGCTCTAAAACATTGCTGTGGGTCATTTCATATAAAACTTTTTAAGATATGAATCAATAATTTGCTTTGTTGTTTTTAAAATGAAACATCACTTATTTACTTAAATTAGCCTATTAATTTAAAGTGCTTATTAAAAGTGCCTATTTTTAGAGTTAACAATCACCTTTGTTCCAAGAAATTTATATACCTCATTTAAAATATATTTTGGAGAGAAAGTGCTTGCTTTGAGATTAGCTCAATAAACCAAATTCACTTTTCTGTTAAATGATAAGGCAGATTTTGAGAAAGAACCAACCTCCTGTACATGAGAATAGGATGTGTGTGTACATGTGTGCTTATGAGCATGCATTTGGAGGAGTAGGATGGTTTCCATCTTTTTTCAAGATATAGTATCTGTAATTCATTTGGTTTACAATTTTTGAAAACCCTTGGGGAATATATACATTATAACTGTACATCACAGACATAGATAATTATGACACCTGACCTTCCATGAAGTGAGGCTGCTATGAAATTATCTCTACTCTTTATAAGATTTACCCAATTGAAGAACTGTATACTCCTTTCAAATAGTGCAGGAAAGATCATGTCCTGAAACCTTAGTGCAGGGTCATTATGAAGAGAGCTAAACATTCCTCACTGGCTGGCTAGGCTGGGAGGGGCTGTTGAGGTGAAGAAAACAAAAACTCATAGCAGCATTGTCTTTGAGATCAGTGTGAACTACAGAATACATCAAACAAAAAGATGAATTCAGTAATACAAATTAAGGTACTGCCAGAAAAAATACATGTATCTTTTACTGGGTTAGAAATAAAACACTAACAATTTAGGTGCTACTTAAAAACATGGTTGCTAAGCTACCATGAACAATTTTCTAAGAATGTTTATATTGGACATTTGGATCAGTAGTTATGGTGTTCTAATATTTAGTAGAATACTGCTAATAATGCAATCAAAAATATGGCAATTGCTATTGGATACACTCCTCAGAAAATTACACAGAACTACTTGTTAGATTGGGCAGTTTCATTTAGTGTTCCATTATCAAGTCTTGCAATTCTTGCAATATTATAATTGTCTTAATTGATAGTGTTTTGATAAGGAATTGTTTTGTGGAAGCAGCCTTAATCTTTATCTGATTTATGATTCAAGATATGTATGGATATTAATTTACAAATATCTCTGATTCTTACAGTTTGTAATAGTTGTTGTGGATAGCACAGACAGAGAGAGAATTTCTGTAACTAAAGAAGAATTGTATAAAATGTTAGCACATGAGGTAAGTACTTTTTAAAAAGTTAACCTGAAGCAGAAACAATTTCTAAGTTGATGCTTAAGTTTTGTGACTGGCTTCTGATTGTACTTCCATGTTGTTAATCACCTCCAGAATTATATTTTAAAAAGTCATCCCCCCTGGTCCGTCATCCCCGCCCCCCCAGCCCTGGGATTGGGGAATTTCTAGATTTAATAACAATTTTTAGAACAGTACAGTATCTTTTATTTCTGATTTTTTTTCACTACAAACTAAAAAATGGTTTTGCATGTTAGGGAAATAATAAAATGTATTTGTAGAAATTAATATGTATGTTTTCCAAAATAACATTAGCCCCAGATTTCTTAAAGAGAAATTAAAAGTATGATACTTTTTGTTATTAAAACTGCCGTCCGCAACTTTGTGAAGTAAGTGTATTCTGGGAGATGGTAGCAGAGGTGATACATGGTATTAATAATTGCATTTATTTGATAGTACTACATATTAGGATATGTTAGGATATTAGGATAAAAATGCCATATAAAAGAAGTCAAATGATTCTCTTTCATTTATTTTGTATTATATTAAGTTGAAAGAAAGAAAGGTTTTATAAGCATTACAATTTTTGATAATGGATCAAATATCAAAGAGCATTATTTTTAAACTCTCATATTTTAAATGCTGTATTATGGAAATTAAATTCAGTTGGTATGACTGTGACAAGGTAGATGCTAGATTTGCTACCTATTTTAAATAGGTAGATTTAAATAGGTAAATGCAGATTTTAAATGTAGGTTGGCAATATATCTGCACATTCGGTTAGGAAATCATAGGCACTGAAGTAAGAAGTCTGTCCATCCACATACCCCACCTCAAATACTTGCAAACCGACAGCTGTACAGACAGTGAAACCAACATTCCTCTTCCACATATTTAATATGAAATAATTTAATGCTAACAATGTGTCCTTTGTTCTAAGAAGTTGTTAGTATTTAGCTTTTGCATACATCACAATATTTTCTAATTGTGAACCAAATTTCTCTAAACAATGATATCTTTATAAAAATATATACAGAGATGTTTGACAGTATTCCATAGCTCATTATCATTATCGTCTTAGAAATTCATTCAGGTTTAAATGTAAATATTTCTTAGAATTGTTGGAAGTGACCTTTTAGTTGAATTCTGATCGTTTGACATGGAGTTGCTCTGGTGTGATTTTTCATAGAATTTGTGTTGGTTTACTGCATTTTAAAATCAATGTTAATTAAATACAACAACAAATATAATAATTTAGTGGTATAATAGAAAAGAAATAAAATTGAGAATATACATATATATATTTTACTATAGGACTTGAGAAAAGCAGGCTTGCTCATCTTTGCTAACAAACAAGATGTTAAAAACTGCATGACGGTAGCTGAAATTTCTCAGTTCCTAAAACTAACATCTATTAAAGATCACCAGTGGCACATCCAGGCATGCTGCGCTCTTACTGGCGAAGGGTAAGAAGTATTTTGATTGTGAATACTTTTTAAAATAAAAATCTACATAAAGTAATGAGATCATGTCAACCTCTGCAGATATAAGTAAGTCGATAGAAGAGAATATACACTGCTCAAAAAAATAAAGGGAACACAAAAATAAGACATCCTAGATCTACATGAATGAAATATTCTTATTAAATACTTTGTTCATTACATAGTTGAATGTGCTGACAACAAAATCACACAAAAATTATCAATGGAAATCAAATTTAGCAACCCATGGAGGTCTAGATTTGGAGTTACACTCAAAATTAAAGTGGAAAAAAACACTACAGGCTGAGCCAACTCTGATGTAATGTCCTTAAAACAAGTTAAAATGAGGCCCGGTAGTGTGTGTGGCCTCCACGTGCCTGTATGACCTCTCTACAATGCCTGGGCATGCTCCTGATGAGGTGGCGGATGGTCTCCTGAGGGATCTCCTCCCACACCTGGACTAAAGCATCCCCCAACTCCTGGACATTCTGTGGTGCAACGTGGTGGATGGAGCGAAACATGATGTCCCAGATGTGCTCAATTGGATTCAGGTCTGGGGAACGGGCGGGCCAGTCCATAGCATCAATGCCTTCATCTTGCAGGAACTGCTGACACACTCCAGCCACATGAGGTCAAGCATTGTCTTGCATTAGGAGGAACCCAGGGCAGTGTACATAACTTCTATAATTCCACATAATTCTAATCATCAAATTCCCAAATTGAAATTATTTGTTAGTTTCTTGCAAAATGTTGAAAAATTCTCTCAAAATTCTTATAATCTTTCAAGTCCACTTGTAGTTTCCATGAAGTAACTTCAGTTAAATTTCTTACATTTCAGTTTGAAATTGTAATCTACAGTGTTTTTCAATTTTGATTCTCCATTGCCTTTGTAAATCCAATAAGAATAATAATAAGAAAACCTCAGTTTTCTCCAGAGGGATTTGCTGATCACCAGTAGTAACTTCTGATTCCAGTAAAGTATTAAAAAGATTAAGCACTTCACAGATCCATAAATCAAATATTTCCTTTAGTTCCATATTGTGCAATGGTAATTGACCATAGCACATTCAAAGTTTAGTTTTACAATTGATAATGTAAACAAGTCAGCTTCCCCACACGAGTTTGTTTCTATTCTCTCTTTTTTTTTAAAAAAAGTTGTTTCGTTCCATTTAAACATTTTAATGTCTTTAGTTCTCAACTTTTTGCAAGGCAAGCAAAAAACCAGCCAAATTCTCAGACTTTTCTAAATATTATGGTACAATCCCAGAATTTATTAAAATCACCAAAGAAAAATACTTATTTACTGAAGAAAGTCTCTCTTTAACTGAAGAATAAATTATAATCCAAAAATAGCATTAGAAATAAATAAGGTCGATTCTAGTGGCCCTAAATTTATGCTGTGTCACAGCTAAGAACTTGATGACAGACCCCTCGTCCCTGTTTCTCCCATCGGAGAAATCTCCGTTTTTGTAACTAGAGGACCGATCGGTTAATTTCAGATTTCCCTTCTTAAATCTGAGGAAGAAAAATCACCACCACCACCCTAATTGGGAGTGAAACTTGGGTGCAACATTGTCTTCCTTTGGAGGCAATTAAACCACATTTTCCTTACCAAAAGCTAGAACTCAGATCTGTCCCTGGATTTCAAAATGGAAAGTGTCATGAGCTACAGCACATTACTTTGGTGAAGTTTATTATGATTTCCATATTATTTTGTAAGGGTGTGAGAATGGGAGCCCTAATATATCTAACAAAAAACCATAGCTGTGATTTGAAGTTTGACACAAATGATCTCTATTAATGAATTTATATTTTTGTTTAATTTTTTTTACAGATTATGCCAAGGACTTGAATGGATGATGTCAAGACTTAAAATCAGATGATTCTAACTCTGTACAGACATTGTACAAAAGAGAACTGGCTATTTGGCTGTGAATTATTGGCTTGTGTATATTTATAAAAACAAGATGACTTTTTCTTTGCTACTTAAAGAGATTTCAAACAAGAGAAAACAATTGGAAGCTCAGCCTTGACTTTCTTTGATGATTTCTTTGAACTGACATTTAAATACTGTGGCTGGCCTTTCTTTTATCAAGAAATAATGTGCAGAGATCAAATACAAGGAAGAAATTTTAACTTTGACTTTTTATTATTCAAGTCTAACTCACTAAATAGAAATGCTGACTTTATTATTTCCACAAATCAGAAAAGAAAATCAGTGGTACAGGTATTGACTGTTTAGTATTGAAACCGACTGGGATGCGTTTCAGAAGTGCAAAAATGTTCCTATATGTGAACTATGTGTTTATGTAATTATACCTCATGTTAAGCTTGATTAAAATCTGTTGAGCAAATTGGTTAATATCATTAATTCTGCCATAGTACTCCTTAAGTAGCAGTATGTGATTTGAGCCACTTGGGACCTATTTGAGTTCCATGTGTTACAGCCAATCTTTTTTGTCTGACCACTGAGCAGGTTCTGTCAGGACAAATTCTTTATCTACTTTCTAACTCCTCTCACTCTTCACCAGAACTTTGGTGAAGCTGTAGCAAGCTTTGGGATACGTAGGAGGGGGCTGCTAGTTGAACAGGATGCTGAAAATGTTGAACCAGGTCATCAAAACCCTGTGCAAGCAATGTTTTGTATCACTGTGCCAGTAGGTTTGGGGTCAAACTGTTTGAATTTGTAATGGTTTATTTAAAAAAAAAGGTGGTGTGGTGGGGGATGCTGCTAGTATATCATTATCCTTTTTGTATTACTCAAAACCAACAGAGACAAAAGTACAGGTTATGTATTATTTTATGTATTTCCTGCAGTTCAAAACAACCACAAAAGAATTAAAGATCCAATGTATTATTATTTAGAAATTTACACTTTGATTGCATTTGCTGAGATATGCATTGCTTCAAATAGAACATTTGAGTTACCTAAATATACACTGTGGTTCAAAAACATATTTATACTTGTGGTGTGCATAGAACATTCCCATTTGATGTGTTATGTTGAAGTTAAAAGTGGGTTTAATCCAAAAGAAATAGACTAATTAGGAATTTCACAGAATAGGTATAAACTTGGGAGTTTCTTCTGGGAAAATTGGTGACGTGCTCTTTATGTGATCACCTAAAATGAACAGAAATTTGTAAATACACTAGGTTGCACTTAAAATCACTTGAATGAGAAATCTTGACCAGTCTTATTGATTTACTAGATAAGATCAGCTAAGTTTTGATCAATTCCATTGCTGCTTTATAGGGGGCAAAGACTAGAATATAAATAGCTATGTTAGTAGCCTATTAATTGAGCCATTTGCTTTTCAGATTCTCTAGGAACATCCCAAGTGTGTATCTGTGTGTGTACACACATGCACATTTATATGACTTGATTCATTGTTCCTTAAAGAGAAAATTTAAACTAAATGCATGAACCCTACAAAGCAATTTTCCAGTTTTATATCTTCCCTGTTTCAAAACTTGAAGTGCATTAAAATATGAATAAACTTAATTTTCCTGTTACTTTATGCTGCAATGATGGTAAAGGTGGATAGGAGAATAAGTTGGTGCCTGGTATAGGAAAATACAAATTATTTGAGATACTATTTTAGTCTTCTGAATGTTGTGCTGAGCATTCTTTCCAGGCTTAGGGGGTTATTTAGAAACAAGTGTATCCTTAGTATCGGATAAACTAAACGCCTTCCCTCCTTTTCTTTTTTAAATCAGGCATTAAATATAACTTGGTCTGTATATTTCAAGTTGGATTAAAGCAATTTAAATGGTTGGAACTCAATACAATGGCAGCTTTGTACAGCACCTCATGAGTTTTTCTGATTGGAGACATGCTTAAAATTAGTGCCATTAAACTACAAATCAGTATTTGGCAGGAAAAAAAATGGCACACAATTGGTTTTTGTTTTTTTAATGTTTTACCACAAACTGGTTTTGAAATAACTCTTAACTTTGAAATCAGTTTGCTATGAAGGTATTTTTAAGAGGCATAAACAAATATTTAACTACTTGTAAGTTGTTCCATGCGACTTTGATTCTTACTCATATATTTTTTTAAATCACTTGTCATCAGATGAATGCCATGAGAAAAATTGTTTCAACGTACACATAATTACAGTTAAAATTGAACTAGAATGCATAAAGCTTTTGACTGTATCCAAGTTACCAAATGTATTAAATACCCATACTAACTTTAACAAATATAAATATGAGTGCATGAGTTCCCAAACAAGATGAGTTTCTCTAGGTTAAAAAGAACCAATTTCCTTCCAACATTCTTGTCTCGACTCTCGACTAAAATGGCAGATGGTTGTGAGAAGGAGTTACCCTTTTTTCAATGACTTCAGTAAAATTGAAAGCATAGAAAATCCCACAGGCATAGTCCAGCTCTGATTCTTGACTGACTCTCAGCATTAACAAAAATGCTTTATTTCAACTTTATTTCAGCAACGGGCAATTGGGTCAGAAGAAAGCTTAATACAAAGCCTTTGGATAATTAATCTTATTTTGAGCAAGACGTTATCAATCAGTTCTTTAAAGCTAAAGCCCTTTTTTGTTTTCATATATATTTTTATCCAAAGCAGGCTTTGGACAGAACAGCTATGTGTGAGCATTAATTTCAAATTGATCTGTTACTGCCATTCCTCTAAAATGCGTTGGGAGACTTTGGGTGTCGTTCCTACTTTTGATTTTCAAGCCACACCATTTTTTTTCCAGAGGATTTATGTGTGCTTATTACAATAATATTTCTTTACATATATACGAGAAAAGCATACATTGCTGTGTGCACATTTTGTGGTTAGATATAAACAACATCTATTTTTAAGAGTGAAGGAAAATGTCCTGTGCTTCCATAGGATCAGTGAATGATGGTATCTTGGTTGATGTCAATCTGTAGAGTGGAAGAAGCAGATCAGGATAATATACCCAAGACAAGCTGAACATAACTAGTTTCTAGATTTAGGTTGATGAAAGAATTGACTTACCATTTTGTTTTTGTTTTTTCATTAGCCCTGGCTGCATGCTTGCTTCTGTGCCTATATGTAATGCCTACTTAAATGTGTAAATTTTGTAAATAAAGGATTACTACAAAGATAAATATAGTCTCTCTTATCTGTAAAACCAGCCTGCAAAGCAGCCCACACTGATGCTAACTATTGATGACAGATTTGTCAGACTTGCGGAGCTTAATACGTTTAGTAAATCTTACTATTTGGGAAATTATATTGTTACAAAGAAGGAAGTTTGAAACAGTACTACGTTAAACTTTCTCTGTGGCAGTATTAAAGTTCACTTGGGGATAGCGATGATGAATCATACAATCAATAGCTATGTAAACTGCTAATGTAATACGCATGATAGTGATCTTCGGTGAATGATTAATAGACTGCATCTTGTTTCCAAAGTACGGTAGAAGCTGCTGCTATTCAAAAGAAACAAAGACTACCCTGAGTATTACAAGTAGCGGTTTTTGTTTTAGTCCTTTTTTAAACAGTCACAAAAATTTATGACAAAATGGCATTAGAAGAGGGAAAACTAAATGTTGAAAGGGAAATGAATACTTCTCAAATACAAGATTTCAGGGTTAAGTTTAGTTATACTTTTAATTTGGTTTTTAAGGAGTAGTCAATATGCCTGCTGCCTGAAAATATTTATAAACAATAATAAAGAAAGGATAAAAATCAAGTTATGGGCATCAACACCCAAAATCCATGGATAATTGTGCTTGATACTCAATATTTATAAAATAGACTCAATGCCTCATCTACTTTGCCATATTAGATACAGGTAGTGCTTGGCTTACGACCACACTGAACCCAAAATTTCCATCGCTAAGTATGTTAAGAATTTGTTACATGAATTTTGCCCCATTTCTTGTCATAGTTGTTAAGTGAATTGCTGCAGTTGTTAAGAACATGGTTGTTAAGTGAATCTGGCTTCCCCACTGACTGCTTGTCAGAAGGTTGCAAAAGAGGATTACATGACCCTGGGACACTGCAACCATCAAAAATACGAGTCGGTTGCCAAATGTCTGAATTTTGATCATGTGACCATGCAGATGCTTCAAAGGCATAAGTGTGAAAAATGGTCAAGTCACTTTTTAAAGCATTGTTATAACTTTGGTTATTAAATGATCTCTTGTAAGTTGAGGACTATTTACATAGTATTTCTACTATATACATATACATGCCTCCCTCTACCTTACTAATGCTCCCATCTCATTTTTATAGATTACCATTTTTATAAAGTACCTGTTATCTTAGTCTCATAAATATTTAGCTTATTATTTTGTACATTGTATAGGTTTTTTTTAGATACTCATTTTTTAATCTTCCATTGTTTGCATCTTTTACATTTATAGCTATTTTCCTTTCACTTTTTATGTTTCTTCCTAATGATTGTAGCCCATCCATTTATGTTGGGTCTATGATCTTAATGAAGACCGAAACTGAAAGCTATACTTTCTCAAATGTTACAGCAAATTATAATTGTCCTGCTGAAAGCACATCATTTATTGGATTAGGATATATGTGAATAATTACACGGCTTTGACAGATAAATGTGACCAATGTTTGCCTGCATGGGGGGGAAAAAGTCACACTCAGCTATTTGTAACCTTTTGACTATAAAGTTAAGCCAGGCATCATTTTTCCTCATAAATGAATGATGAGCTCACATGATAAAACTAATATGCTGTATAAACGCAGCTGATCCTGTTGTTGATACTGCTGCTAAACATGAAGTATGGAAACCTTTTGTGATAAAAACTACAGCAGCTGTCTTGGCGTACATGATGCATGACTCTCCTGCTATAAATAATGATCATTTGATTGTATAACAGCATCAGAAGAACTATATTATTATATTGGCCACAACATTTCACCAGCCTTCAGATGATTCCGAATGAGCAAAACATAGGCTGGGACCCTCACTCTGGTTATACTGTGTGGAAATATCTTCCTTCTTGTCTTGTTTTACCTATATTTTATGGGATTATGAACAGTTTTAATTATTTTTTTAAGTTCTTGGACCCGGAGTCACTTTAGATGGCTGGAGTGTGGATGGCCATATAAATCTGACAGCACAAATTGCACTCTTCACTTTCATGTAAGCAACCTTGTGGAAAACTCAGGGGGAAAAATCAGATACAACACAAGAAAATACAGCTTATTTTAAGCTGTATTTTATTTTAACACCGTTCACTTTATTCCTTTCTGTCTTTGTAAACTTCTGCTTCTGCTTCTGCTTCACACACTGGAAATCTTTAAATATCTTGCCTCTCATTTGTAGACTTCATTATTCTATCCAGGGGTGGGCTTCAAAAATTTTAGCAAAGGGTTCTCTGTCTAGTTGCTGGGTGGGTGTGGCCTAGTTGGCCTCCTGCACCATGGCAGGGGGGTGTTTTTGCCCTCCCTGGGCTCAGGAGGTTCTCTGGAAGCTGGAAACAGGCTGATTTCCAGCCTTCCCAAACATCCGGGTGGCCCATTTTTTGCCCTCCCAGAACTTCCATGTGTGCCCTGCACTTACCTATATCCAAAACAGGCCACATGGGGACTCATGGGAGGGGCGGGGAGTGGTGAGTGGGGCCAGCCAGGAATGGGATTTGGGCAGGGGTGGGATTCAAATTTTTAACAACCAGTTCTGTGGGTATGGCTTAGGTGGTGGGTGTGGCTTGGTGGTCATGTGACTGGGTGGACATGGCTTGGTGGTCCTGTTATTGGCTGGGTGTGGCCAACTCAAGATCACTCACATCGAGGCAAGCATCTCCTCGCCTGGCCTCTCATGACTGTGGGGATGCTGCAACAGTCGTAAGTGTGAAAAATGGTCATGTCACTTTTTTCAGTGCCATTGTAACTTTGAATGGTTGCTCCACACAAGCAAAGTACCAGCAAAGGAGGGGGGAAAAACTCCAGAAAAGTTCCTGAGACAGGAAGTCTAGTCTTGCCAGGAATGTAATAAGGGTTAACGGAGAGGCAGTTTCTGTAAGCAACACCAGAATGTTTCCTTCCTGCCTTCCTTACAGGATTAGGCCAGGAATTTCTTCTAACAACCGGTTCTCCAAACTGCTTAGAATGTTAACAACTGGTTCTAGCAAATAGGTTTAAACTGGTAGAATCCCGTCCCTGGATTTGGGGGGGTTCTCCAAACTGCACAGAATCTTAGGGACTCTTCTGAACCCCTGCGAAGCCCCAGCAGCCCACCCCTGATTCTATCCAACTGTGACTTAGTTATCATTTTGACTCATTCACTTTAATATACAGGTAGTTCTCAACTTACAAAAATTCATTTAGTGATCGTTCAAAGTTACAACAGCACTGAAAAAAGTGACTTAGGAACGTTTTTCACACTTACAACAACCATTGCAACACCCCCTTGGTCACATAATCAAAATTCACGTGCTTGGCAACTGACTCATATTTATGATGCTTGCAGTGTCCCGAGGTCTGATGATCATCCTTTGCAATCTTCTGATAAGCAAAGTCAATGGGGAAGCCAGATTCACTTAACAACCATGCTACTTAACAACTGCAGTGATTCACTTAACAACTGTGGCAAGAAAGGTTATAAAATGGAACAAAACTCACTTAGCAAATGTCTCGCTTAGCAATAGAAATTTTGGGTTCAGTTGTAAGTCGAGGACTACCTGTATTTGATTTGTCCTTTGATTTGCATTCATGACCAAACCACTAAGAGTATTTCTTACGTTTTCTCTTTAATGTACACGTATACAATAAATGTTCATTGATACATTACATTGCTCAACGATGAGCAAAAAACCTGCACATCCCTTTCAAACAGAAAGCCCCACTCCACTTCCCAAATGTTGTTAATTGTCACCTCTTGTACTCAGAATTCTGCAAAGGCCAGATAAAGCATATGTGACAAACTATTTCCAGTGTAACACTAACTATTGCTAGCTTTTCTTTTGTCCAGGAGGACATTAGCAGCATTCTTCCCATCGTTGGGTGCAGCAATGCAGCTTTTGTACAAGTCACATTTCCAGAGTGGGTTTCTTTATTACTTGGCTGGGCTTTGTTATATTTAGAGAAAAGTTTCTTTGGAGTATCAGCTGTTTGGGAATAGTACATCAGTTCTTTGAATATTGCTGGTATTGAATTCATAGAGGAGTCAGTACAATAACACATCAATGCATGGGCAAACTATATATATTTAAGATTTATCCCGCTATATCATCTATTTTTCCAGCTTTACCATTTCTCAACAGTCTCTTCTTTCATCAACCCCCTTTTGTTAATATTTATAGCATTTGTTCCTATACTAATGGTTGTGAATCAATAAAAGTAACTAAGCCCAAATGCAAAGCGGGTTTTGGAAGCCTGCACACCTGATTGGTACTTAAACAACGAACAAGGATTGGTCCATAACAAGTCCCTGATTGGCCAATACTAGGACACTTCTTATTGGGTATTAGTTGAACTTGTTGCACATATTATTGGTTAATAGGGTAGCAGCCAACCCTATAAAAGGGTTACTGCTGCCCATAGCCTTGCTCTGTTCTGTTCTAACTACTGTTATTAAAGAGTTTGAAGTCACTGGTCAGATGTCTGGTCTCCATTATTCTCCAAACTTAACACTGGCGACGAAGGTGGGATGCGGAGACCGAAGAGCTGACTGATCTACAGAGCAACCAACAGAGCACGTGGTCGAACACGCACTATCAACGGCAACATGGCCAGCGGTGCCGTACCACCCGCTCCATTCGACCCAGAAACCGAAGACTGGGAGTCGTACATGGATAGGTTCCAGATGTTTCTGGAGACCAACAACTTGAAAGATGCAACAGCCAGCAAAAAAAAAAAAAAGAGCTGTATTTCTAACCCACTGCGGGCCTCACCGTGTTTAAAATGGCAAAATCACTTGCCAAGCCAGCCAAGTAAAAGCATTGGACTGGGACGTCCTCGAGCCTTTGCTACGGGCCCACTACGCGCCCACCGTGCCAACCTTAGTCAGAAGGCACGAATTTTACCAGAGGGTCCAGCGGAAGGCGAAAGCCTTGCCAACTACGTCGCAGACCTCCGAAACCTTGGAGGCCTCTGCGGATTCTCTAACTTAGAAGAAGCCCTCCGAGACCGCCTAGTTCTGGGCCTGAAGACTGCACGATCCAGAGCAAAATCATGGCTAAGGGGACATCCGGGCATCGTGCGAATGAAAGCACTCGCACGGAGCTACGCCTGGTGGCCGGGAATCGACAAAAGAATCGAGGCCTGGGTCGCTACTTGTCAACGTTGCCAGGACGTCAGCAACGCCCCACCTAAAGCAAGCCCAACCGAATGGGAAACCCGAGGGGACCATGGTCGCGTATTCATATTGACTTTGCGGGGCCTACAAAGGGCACACTTTCCTTATTACAGTCGACGCCTATTCAAATTGGCTCGAGATCCATCGAATGAACACAACTACAACGGACTCAGTCATCAACAAATTAAACAGGCTATTTGCCACACATGGTTTTCCGGACATTCTGGTCTCAGATAACAGCCCACAGTTCACAGCATTACCATTTGAACAATATCTTGCTGACCGGGCATCCGCCATGCGCTAACCTCGCCTGCGCACCCTGCGGTGAATGGACGTGCAGAGCGCATGGTACAGTTTGTAAAAAGACCCTCCACAAAATGGAATTCGGCGACATTGATGAAAAAATCAATCGAATTTTATTGTTGCAGCACATTACACCTCACAGCGTTACCAACAAAACGCCCGCCGAACTTCTTATGGGGCGGAAACTACGATCCCACCTTGACCGGCTCCACCCGCATACACACCGAAAAGCCTTTCGGCTCCAGCAGCAAATGCCGGGAATTTAAGGTAGGTGATTTAATCTTTGCCAAAAACTTCTCCGGTAACCCTTTATGGATACCCGCAACCGTCACCCACCTCACAGGGCCTAGATCTTACCGCCTGCTAACAGACGATGGGAGGGTGTGGAAACGCCACATAGACCAACTCCGTTCGAGATTACCACCCAGCGCCCATGGCTCCCGGGTTCACCAACTGAGGGGGAGGAAATATCGAGGAAATTGACTTCGATATGACAGATAGCAGGCCAACGGAAACCCTATGGCCCAGCGAAGTACCGGGAATTGAAGCAGGGAGGGAGTTGACTTTCCCATGGGACGTGAACACGGGGAAACCGAACTGCAAAACCCGAAGAAACACTGATTGGCGGGGACAACCACAACGAAAGCAGCACGGAATTTCCGTGCAGCGAAACGAAGCTTAACAGAGATCATCCAAACGCTCCACGGAACCGGACCTTAGGCCAAACCGGGGGAACCACGGAAATCATCCAGACAGACCAAACGGCCTGTCTATCTTGAGGATTTTGTTACAGCTCCCTCAAACGGAGCCCAAGGGGAGGGTGTTGTGAATCAATAAAAAGTAACTAAGCCCAAATGCAAAGCGGGTTTTGGAAGCCTGCACACCTGATTGGTACTTAAACAACGAACAAGGATTGGTCCATAACAAGTCCCTGATTGGCCAATATTAGGACACTTCTTATTGGGTATTAGTTGAACTTGTTGCACATATTATTGGTTAATAGGGTAGCAGCCAACCCTATAAAAGGGTTACTGCTGCCCATAGCCTTGCTCTGTTCTGTTCTAACTACTGTTATTAAAGAGTTTGAAGTCACTGGTCAGATGTCTGGTCTCCATTATTCTCCAAACTTAACACTAATGATTCTATACAGACTTCTCTAATACTCCCACCCATATTCTCTCAATTCATATTCATTCAAAATAATTTCACTTTTATTTTTAATTCCATTCACTTAATTTATGTAGCTCTTCCCTTTTTACTCCTTTTACTGCTACTTCCTAAGACTGGTAATCATCAATACATTTTGTTCTCTATGAGTTATTAGTCTATTAGTAGTTTATACTGTATTTTTTGTTGAACTTTTATGTATAGATTTGCCAGCCAACAAATACATCACAACTTTCCCTTAAATCTCCCTTATAAATGTAATTGAAATGATTGGACGTTCTTGTTGTGTGTATCATGTATCATAAATATTAGTTTCATTTTCTTGATGGTATTTGCAATTTCCATATCTTTACCCATTTTGGGGAAGACCATCTCATTCCTGTATTTTAAATACTTCTTTTGTATAAATCCACATTTGAAGTAGTCTTCTGATGAGCAGGTAAACCAGACAAGACACATAGCCAGACAAGTTTTTTTCTAGTTTATTGATAAGCTATGTTAAGAGCCAGGGTGGCGCAGTGGTTAGAATGCAGTACCGCAGTCTACTTCTGCTGACTGCCGGCTGCTAGCAGTTTGGCAGTTTGAATCTCACCAAGCTGAAGGTTGACAGCCTTCCATTCTTCCAAGGTGGGTAAAATGAGGACCCAGATGGTTGGGGGCAATATGCTGACTGTAAACTGCTTAGAGAGGACTGTAAAGCACTGTAGAGCAGTATATAAGTCTAAATGCTATTGCTATTAACAGAACCTTGCAAGTCTGAAAGTATAGTTCACCTGCCTTCACCTTTACAGCTTGATAAGTTAGGTAAGATCGCTCCTGAGCCTTTTGCTCCACACACCATGCAGCCATGTGCTCTTATCTGATCACTCCCTAGGCAACATTCCTTTGCTCAATCACCCAAGGTCACTCTCACGTCATGCTTCTATTCCATTTTTTTAAAAAGGTAAAACAAAACAAAAAAACCCACACATGGCCCTGAGGGTATTTGTTCCACTAGATTGGATAATTTGCATGATCCAGGTGCCTTCCCTCAAATGTTGCCATCGAGGGGAATCTAGGAATCATATTCTTTCCATAGTGGCCTCTGCCCTTTCTAACAGGAAGAGTTGGCTTTGCCCCCCAGGCACTAGGACAGTGAGTTTCGATCCTGGGGGATTGAATAGGTGAATGGGTGTAATTCTTGGATTCGGTGCTTGGTTTTTCTTGACTTTTGGTTGTATTGTTTTTATTGTTGTTTAATTTCTGTTGTTAGCTGTTACAGTTGAATGTCACAAGTTGGGTGGCCATATACTTTTACCAAACTAACAAATGAATAAATAACAATATGCAATATGTCAACCATGCACCAATTTTAAGGCCTGATGTAGTTTTCAAAGCCACTCTTGCCTGTTCAGTTCTCCTATTTCCATATTATAACCCCCATCTTCCCTCCAAATGCAGTCTAGCTATTTATATTGTTGCCCTTCCTGCATTTTATTTCCTTTTGAGATAATAGTTCATCTACATAGTTAAGCTAATTATTATTATTAATGATTATTTATTCCCAATATTCTTTTAAAGACTCTTAAAATAGCTTCAGAGTGCATATTAAATAACCAGGATAATAATATAAACTCTGGTTGCACTTCAAATAATATTTGAACTTTAGTTGCTTTGTCTTCTAATTTTAAGAGCTGTACTTTGCTTGCAATAAAAATTCATAAAAATGAACAATAATACATTCAGTCCAATAGTTTTCAGAATGTCTATTAACTTACCATTTTCCCTACTTTTTATGATCAGCAACCATTCACATTCAAATCTCGGCACCTTTCTATTCAAATCTGTACATTAAAAGAGAAGTCTTTTTCACCCATTCCGTAACTGACTTTTAAATTAATAAAAAAAGCGCTCTGTTTTTACACTTTTTCTGCCTTTTAAAATCTGAACTGTTCACTTCTGAGTCCATATTTTTGTAACTTTTTACTTCCATGCACAATTTAGAATATCTTCCTTTCTCACAAGATGCTCTTATTTGTATTTTTTCTCAGCTATAGTCAGTTTCACGTCACCATTTCATCATCCTTTTTTATACTTCCCATTATTGTAACTTTACATACTTTTTATACTCTGCTACCATAATTATTTCTACCCTGTTGCAAGGAGTTACCACACTCTCTTTTCTTAGACCCAAGAATCATTCATTCTGCTGAGAGATCAACTTGTCTTCCAATGTGTTTTCATGAAAGACACATTTTTCTCTTCTTGCAAGAGACTTCTCTCAATCTCTTCCCTTCCTCCTCCCTCCAATTTCTTCTATTCCTTTCCTCAAATCTTTTCTTGATGCCATCACAAAAATAGTCTGTGTATGTCACCAATAAGGCCTTTGTCCCAAATGGGCTGCCTTATTTTGGCAGCTGGCTGCAGCAACAAGTGTGTAGACTGGTAGAAAAACCACTATTTCCCTACCCCAAAACACTGGAACTTAAATACTGAGAGAATGCAATACCCTTGTAGCACCGAGAAAAAAATATGTTTGCAGTAAATGGATATTGTAAAACTACTGTAAGTTTGTTAAGCTCTTCTATATTAAGACCTTGGGCTGTTGCTATACTGAAAGGCACAACTGGGGAACAATAGAGAAAACAGACATTGAATACCCATGTGATTGTCCTCTTGATATGGGCCATGTTGAAACATTCATGTACTGCTTAACATTAGGCATACATTACCCCACTTGTTGAATGGGTTCTTTGGGAATGGCCAAACATAATAACCATTAATTAGAAAATAAGAATGCTCTCTCTCTCTCTCTCTCTCTCTCTCCACTCCCTCCACTCCCTCCCTCCCTCCACTCCCTTCTCCTCCCTCCCTCATATATAGATATAATTTCTATCTGTAACATTTCTCTATCATCTCTATATATCATCTAACTTTATCTATCTATCTATCTATCTATCTATCTATCTATCTATCTATCTATCTATCTATCTATCTATCTATCTATCTATCTATCTATCTATCTATCTATCTATCTATCTATCTATCATCTATCTATAGTATCACCTATCATCTATATATTATCTATATTCTGCCTTGGATGCTTCTACCATTCTCATACTGGAGAAACTGCCCCTCTTGTAGGCCTGCAATAAAATTCAGCTGCCAATAAGGCCTGGAATGGGGATGATGGTAGAAGGGGAAGTTCTCCCCTTGGGCTGAGACAATATATCTGTGCAATAGTCTGGCATATGCATCTTTGCCTTTAAACAACATGGCTTCCATACTTACTTTAGCCAGGTGAAAAAATAATGAATAGTTTATTAGCCCATAGCAGCTCTTCTACCAATTATAGACCATAACATTTTATTTTTAAAGATAAATTTGCCATTGAAACAGAAATAATATTTTTCTGCCCTATTACCTCTCCAAATAAGCGATGAGACGGAAAACATTGATCAGTTGCTTACTCCCATTAATATGTAGAGCGTTCAAAGCAATTTCCTTCCATTAGAAACAGCCAGAAAATTAATTACTAAGCATTTCAAGGTAAGTGGGTTTTTTTAAAAAAATATTATTATTACATGAAAGTATCACTATTTGTTGTCAGAGTCATTTTCTGCATGCCACGCTACTAAGAAAGCAAGAATTCTCCTCACTGCTACATATGAGGTGGCAAATTGCCCCAAAATAAGCAGGCTGCCTGATTCGTGAGCATAACGCTGATGCTATCTTTACCGAGGACAGGGAAATGCTGCACCTGGCTCTGTCCTTTCGCTATTATAAAAAAAGACCAGGGAGTAATAGACAGTCTGTTCCACTGCCTAGGCCAGGGGTGTCCAACCTTGGCAACATTAAGCCTGAGGACTTCAACTCCCAGAATTCCCCAGCCAGTTGAAGTCCTCCAGGCTTAAAGGTTGCCAAGGTTGGAGACTCCTGGCCTAGGCAGCAATTGCAAAGAAGCACAAGAGCAGCAAATTCTGCAGGGCTACACACAAGTTCTGTGCAGTATGTCGAAGGAAGGAAATGAAGGAAGGAAGGAAGGAAGGAAGGAAGGAAATGAAGGAAGGAAGGAAGGAAGGAAAGGAAATTTAGTTGGTTATTACTGGAATTAATATCATTGTAATCTATTTAACTTTCAGTGTCATTCTGAAAGTAGAAGCAGGCATGTTGGACAGAGGGCCTGGAAGCAAGAAAAAAGGAGAATGTTCTTACATGAAAGTAATCGGGTAATAAAAGACGACAAAGGAAAAAAAAAACATGTGCAACAAGAAAACTGAAGTGGCATTTTTTTTTCATGTTCCAAAAGAACAAACCAAACACATTTTAGACTAGAGTGGCTGAGAGAGCAGCTTGATCTATCACGTTTCTTTGTTGGAAATGTACAATAAACCACATTGCCTTACTCAGCCGTTTACTCCTACTTGCATCAATATTATATGAGGAAGAGAAATTATGGCTGAGCAAGGGGTATAGAATAGATCCCTTAGGAATAGAGCTTCAGCTGTAGTTTATTATCTCCCTCGCTTAACCAGATTGCCTCAGGAATATGTGAGACATTTGCTACCTTCAAGTATTTAAGGCTACATTCAAGGAGAGTCTTACTGTGCAGGCCTAATATGAATTCACATCCTGCAGAGTCTTGGATAAGCTGGATATAAATCAGGAGATCTGTTGTACTGTTCATAAATATTTTATTTAGTTAGGATTTATTGGCTTCTCACTATCAGGCTCCCAAAGTTACTAGATGCAGTCATAATAACCATTGCAAAGGAACCAACCAAGGGCTGATGTTCAAAGAGGGCCTTTGTGTGCAGGAAAATGAGGCCCAGCCTCCAAAAAGTAGCAGAGGAGACTCCAACCAGTAGTAGATAATCCAAAGCCGCCTTGTAGAGCTAGAGGGATGATGAGGTTAATGTTGGTTTCAATTAGTTTCTGGTTTTTGCCAATCTGTCCAATCTGTTAAATCAATGTTTTCCGAACTTGGCAACTTTAAGGTGTGTGGATTTCAACTCACAGAATTCCACAGCCCAGTGTATTTTTTGCTTTTTTTACATTTGAACTTAAAATTTGTAGGAGTTTCTCTTTCTCCAGGCACCAAATTTGTTTTCACAGTAGTTTCTCTCTAATATAATTGATTTTGTCTATTTTCCCCATAAGTGCATTTTTGTATGGAGTTTGTATAGTACTCAATATCCATTTTTATTGGCAAATTTCTTTGGGTTTTTGAGGGGTTAACGTGTAAGTTTTGATTTGTGGATTGGCTCAAAATGCCAAATTAGATTAATGTGAGAACTGCCCCTTCCTTGTAGAAATCATTGAATCGAGCTTTCTTGGTTTGTTAATTGTTAATTTTGAGGGTTTTAGGGCAGGTTTCAATGATTTTTGACTTTTTTTTTACTCTTTTTGCATTTTTTACAAATGCAAAATCTGTGCTGTCACACTGGATCACTGCTCAGGCACAAAGCTAAAGGAAGTATGTACAAGGATCACTCTGTTCAAGATCTTGTGATCCTAAACTCTGTATATAGAACAACAGGAGGTGGAATCAGGGTTGTGTTGGGACCTGTTAAATTGTTCTGAGCCCTTCAAATGTATCTCCTGTGAACACACAGGCATGTATGTATAAACACATATCCATATTCTTCAAAAGAAATATTACATACAATGGTGCAAAGCCCTTTTTAATGTGTTTTAGAGGAAGTCATCTTTCAGGCAGTTTTAGAAGTAAAAGATGAATCATTTTTCTTTCTTGGAAAAATAACAAACGAAGTCCAGCACATGCATTGACACCAATCCCTAAGATTCATCCCTAAAACGGTAGACATGTGTTCATTGCTGAATTTCCTGAAGGGAAAGCCTTCTTTCTAAGAAAATTATTGATTAGCATAACATTGTAACACTTTGTCTACATCTCTGATTTTTACTAGGACTCCCAATTTGGCCTTTTATGAACCTGAAAGCAGGGAAGGTTCGCTTTCAGAAATCTGGGAAACATGGCTCCATCAAAAAAGATGTGTTCTGTACAAATCAATTTACATACTCGTAGCCCCGCGTCGCGATTGGTTAAAGCGCGTGGCGACCGGATTGGTCGAGCGAGCCGCACTGATTGGCCCGTTGCGAATCCCCCGCGATTGGTGGAAACTAATCGCGGGAGATTCAAGCGGTGTCATTGGCGCGGCCGCCGCGCTCGGAAATAAAAGCCGCAGTTTTCCCTTCAAGCTTAAGCTGTATCCGGAGCCAATAAAGAGCTGAAACTCAGTCACTGACTCCGAGCTTCCTTTCTCGACGGACACGACACTGGCGACGAAGGTGGGATCCAGAGAATAACCACCGAGCACGTGTCCCGAGGAAGACAAAGACCGACGAGATGGCCAGCATGACCCCACCAGCACCCTTCAACCCCGCTACGAGGACTGGGAATCATACACGGATAGATTCCTGATGTTCCTCAAAGTAGCAATTTGAAGGATGCGAACGGGCAGAAGAAAAGGGCCGTCTTCCTCACACACTGCGGGCCCGCAGTGTTTAAGATGGCCAAAGCCCTCGCGAAGCCCGAGGACGTGAAGGCGATGGACTGGGTCGATCTCGAGTCACTCCTTCGAACCACTACGCCCCGCTGTGCCCATCCTCATCCGGCGGGATGAGTTCTATCGGCGGAACCAGCGGCAGGACGAGAGCATTAGCGACTTCATAGCCGCCTTGCGAGACCTAGGGGGATGTGCGAGTTCAGGGACCTGGACGATGTCCTCCGAGATCGCGTGGTCCTAGGCCTCAGGGATCAGGCGCTAAAAGTCGACTGATGGCAAAAGGCAACATCGACCTCGGGGCGCCCTGGCCGAAGCTTCCGCAGCCGAAGCCACCCGGAAGTCAGCAGCCAGACTTCGGAGGGCAGACAACGGAGACCACACTGAAACCCCGAGACAAGCCGACGAGAAACCACCACACACCACGGGGACCTGGACTCCGCCTCCGATACCACGGACGAGGAGGAAGACGTCCACCGACTACAAACAGGACGGGACCGGCGAGATCAACGGGTCGTAAGTCGGGAACCAGTGCGCGGGTGCGGGGAAATCACCTTCGATCAGAGTGCCGTTTATCGACGCGATCTGCCGGCATTGCAACAAGAAGGGCCACATCGCCCGAGTCTGCCGACTCAAAAGACACACAGCCCCGCCGGCGAGAACCAAGCAACCGGGACGAGACGACACCCCCGAGAACCAGAGATCGCCAAGCCGACTATCGCTGGAACCGAGACAACCGAGGACGACGGAGCGGGAAGGCCGCCAGAGAGAAGAAACCCACCAGACGGTCACCATCGGCCATGCCGAAACCACGGATGCCCGGAAGGTCTACGTGGAGGTGAGCATCGAGGGCGAGCCATGCCGGATGGAGGTAGACTCGGATCCTACCTCTCCATGGTCGCCTGGAAAGAACTCAGCGTCTGGTGCCAAACATCCAGAAAAGAGGACTGGAGAACCAGAAGCTGATCATCAAGGACTATCAGGGGAACCGCATCCCCGTCATTGGGACCGGACAGTTCGAGGTGACTTTCAAAAACCGCACCGCGAAACTTCCCCTGACTATCGTGGACCGGAACCGACCCAGCCTTTAGGACTCCAATGGTTCGCGCCACTCGGGATCGAGGTCACGGGAGTAAACCACACCACAGAGGCCGACTGGGAGCAGCAGCTGGCGAGGATTTCCAAGAAGTATTCGACGGCACCCTAGGCAAGTACAAAGGGCCCCTATCTCTTTTAGCCTAGACCCAAATGTCGCCCCCATACGCCTAAAACCCAGACGGGTGCCTTTTGCACTCCGGAAGAAAATAGACGAGCAGATTGACAAGCTCGTCAAACAGGGGTTTTGCAGCCAATCGACCACGCCCGGTGGGAGACCCCTATAGTCACCCCAGTCAAACCAGATGGGTCAGTAAGGATCTGCGGGGACTATAAGGCCACCCTCAATTGCGCCCTGCAACAAAGCGCCTACCCCGTCCCAGTAGTGCAACACCTATTACACTCGTTGGGGGGCAAGGTCTTTCGGCTCGACCTGGCGCAAGCCTATCAGCAACTGCCGGTCGATGAAGAAACCGCCGAGGCGCAAACAATAGTCACCCACCGGGAGCGTTTCGTTGTAACCGACTCCAGTTTGGAGTCAGCGTAGCCCCAGGAATTTTCCAGAGCCTCATGGAGAGACTGCTTCGAGGAATCAAGGGGTGGTTCCCTATTTTGACGATGTATTGGTGTCAGCAGCCAACCAGGAGGAACTAGAGGGTCGCCTAAGGGAGGTACTAGAAAAATTCAAAGGGGCTGGGCTAAAGGTGAAGAAAGAGAAATGCCAGCTATACACAGAGCAAGTCGAGTTTCTGGGGTACCTCCTAGACCGACATGGCATCCACCCAACCGGAAGCAAGGTCAAAGCCATAAAGGAAGCCCCCACACCCAAGAACAAAACAGAGCTGCAGGCATTTCTGGGACTGCTAAATTTTTACAATGTGTTCTTGCCCCAAAAGGCGACCGCGGCGGAGCCTTTGCATAGGCTCCTGGACAGGACGGCCAAATGGACCTGGGGGAAACGGGAGGACACCGCATTCAAGAATACCAAAGACCTGCTCACCTCGGATGCCGTTCTCATTCAGTATAATGAGACCCTACCATCGCCGTCACATGCGACGCCTCACCATTTAGGCGTCGGCGCCGTCCTCAGCCATACACTCCCAGACGGAAAAGAAGCACCCATCGCTTTCTTTTCAAGAACACTCAGCAAACCCGAAAGAAACTACAGCCAATTAGATAAGGAGGCACTGGCCATCGTCGCAGCAGTAAAGAAGTTCCACGAGTACCTCTACGGCCGCCGATTCACCCTCATCACGGACCACAAGCCGTTGCTGGGCATCCTGGCGGGGAACAAGGCCACCCGAACATCCTATCCCCCAGGATGACAAGGTGGTCTGAGTTCCTCGCCGCCTACGACTACCGGCTCACACACAGACCCGGTAAGACGATCTCCCATGCAGACGCGTTGAGCCGCTCGCCGCTTCCCGACCTAGACGACGATCCAGCTCCCACGACGGCCACCCTCAGCATAGAGACATTGCCGGACCTACCCGTAACCGCGTCAGACATTGCCCGAGAGACTAATAAAGACAAGCGTCTGGCGCGGGTATTACATTGGGTAGAAAAGGGATGGCCAGAGAAAGACAACGATGAAGCATTCAGGACATTCCGAAACCGGCAAACAGAACTGTCACTACAGAAAGGTTGTTTGCTATGGGGGGACAGGGTGGTCATACCGGAAAAACTGCAAGGGAAGGTATTAAAATTATTACACGAAGGGCACCCGGGGATTGTGAGGACTAAAGCTTTGGCCAGAAGCTATGCTTGGTGGCCAGGTATGGACAAGGAGATCGAGGCCTGGGTAGCCAAGTGCTCGCGCTGCCAAGAAACCAGACCAAATCCCCCGCAGCACCAATATTAGAATGGGAAACGCCCAGGGGACCATGGTCGAGACTCCATATAGATTTTGCCGGGCCCACAAAAGGGAACACATTCCTCATCACGGTGGATGCTTACTCCAACTGGCTGGAGGTAAGCAACATGAAGACCACCACAACAGATGCGGTAACCAAGGTCTTAAACAAACTTTTCGCAACCCACGGTCTCCCGGATGTCATCGTGTCAGACAACGGACCCCAGTTCACCTCGCTGGAATTGAAAGATTCCTAGCAGAACGAGGCATACGACACGCACTGACAGCGGCGGCGCATCCGGCGGCCAATGGTAGGGCAGAACGGATGGTTCAATTTACAAAAAGAACCCTCCAAAAGATCGAACACGGGACATACAAGAAAAATAAATAAAATGCTCCTAATACAACATATCACCCCAAACACAACGACTAACAAAAGCCCGGCAGAATTACTGATGGGGAGAAAACTAAGGTCACCACTCGACAGACTACACCCCACATATAACCCGGAAAAACCCCCGACTCATCTAGCAAGCACCGGGTTTTGCACCAGGCGACGCAGTCTATGCAAGAAACCTTACCGGAGACCCACTATGGGTACCGGCAACTATAACTCAACTGACAGGACCCCATTCCTACCGGCTACAGACAACCGACGGACAAACATGGAAACGCCACATCGATCAAATAAGATCAAGAACAAAAACACAACCGACACGCAACCAAACACAGACGACCCCGATAACACAAACCAAGAGGGAGGGAAGATACAGGGGATCAAATAGGAAATAACCAGCAATACTCACCAGTCAACAGCCAGCCCGAAGTCTCACCAGGAAGGAACAGCCAGGCCAGCTCAACCAGCCCGGAAAGACCAGGCAGGAGCGGCGAAAGTCGCAGCTCGACCGACCCGGGTAGACCGGGAGGAGGAGCTGCAACAAGAGGCCCAGCGACACCTTCCAGGGGTTCCATCGACAGGACCAAGAGAAACAGAAGTCCCGACCGAACCGGCCGGGAGCCAAACAACAACTAAGCTGCGCAAGTCAAGTAGACAAGTACGAAGCCCGCCTACCTACGGGACTATGTTACGTAGGACCGAACCAAGAGGGAGGGGTGTTCTGTACAAATCAATTTACATACTCGTAGCCCGGCGTCGCGATTGGTTAAAGCGGCGTGGCGACGGATTGGTCGGCGAGCGCACTGATTGGCCCGTTGCGAATCCCCGCGATTGGTGGAAACTAATCGCGGGAGATTCAAGCGGTGTCATTGGCACGCGGCGCCGCGGCTCGAAATAAAAAGCCGCAGTTTTCCCCTTCAAGCTTAAGCTGTATCCGAGCCAATAAAGAGCTGAAACTCAGTCACTGACTCCGAGCTTCCTTTCTCGACGGACACGACAAGATGGAATAGCATGGCTATGATATCTAAGCTCAAAAATAAAGATGGGAATTGGGTGGCAACTAAGACTTAGGCATTCTGTCTCTTTTGTTTGCCATTTAGTGGCCATTTAGATAGCCAAAACTCAGCTATGATAGCTCTATGGGATGGTGACTAAGAAGCACAATCCTAGAATAGTATTTATTTATTTGTTGGAAGTATGGTGTTGTTCAATTCCTATCTTGTCTTTCTTTAGCCTATGCAGCACTCCCTTTAGCTTTTCCCTACAACAACCACTCTCTTTTGTAGGTTGGACTGAACAAGAAGGGCTCAAAGTCCTTCAAAGGCCTCAGAGCCATCTTACGAGCTGTTGTGACTTGAACCTGAGACTCCATAGGCCTTGTCCAGTTTTTCAACTGCTACACCACACTGACTCTCTTTTATCAATGAAGCGCTAAAACATTTTTATGTAGTACAATAAAAAAAAAGACTGAGAAGACCGGCAGAAAAAAAGAGACCCAACAACCAGGAGCAAACTCCCTATTGATTTATTACAATATCTGTGTATTCATGTTGCTGAGAAGACTCCTGAACACACCCAGCAAACGGTTTGCTTCTAATCCAAGCGAAGGCCGGTTGAAAGCTGGAATCTTTTAAAAGATACCCTGAAGGGTTAATCTTTTGTGGGTAAACTGAATGCTGCATAATATGCAACATTCTGTACATGCAGCCCTCCCTTTGGTAGTCAACTTTAATAGATGACTAAGCAAAGCTTTATTCAGCCAAGGGAGTCCCAGGAGGTGAAATGTAGGATGCATCTGAGTAATGTATCTTTCACCTCGCACAAGCAGCTAGGAAAATGAATTCTCAAAATTGTATTAAGAGCTGGTGCTTGAAGGAACCGTGGAGGGGAAGACTAATAGGGTTCCTATGCATATGTGACACCTTCTGTATCTACATGTATTGCATACAATTGAATGGGGTGATTTAGTTAAACTGGGACAAGGACTCCCTAGTTATGCTTTGGCATCCCCTTAATGAGTCTGTTTTGCAGTTAAAATGATCTCATCTGAATATATTAACGAAACATCAGGTAAAAGGGTATCAACCCATCATCACCCATGCACTTTTTTTGTATTAATAAAGTATTTGAAAAAAAAATGGCTGAATGAGAATGGTCTAAATGCACAGTTTATTTCCATACAATGTCCAAAGAAAACTTACACGGAGAACAGGAAAGGAATAGTATGTACCTTTAGCAATAATATATTTAATTCCTTGTCATCTAGGAAGTTGTTGATCCCCTAGATCAGGGGTCTCCAACCTTGGCAACTTTAAGACTTGTGGACTTCAACTCCCAGAGTTCCTCAGCCAGCTTGAAGTCCACAAGTCTTAAAGTTGCCAAGGTTGGAGACCCCTGATCTAGGGGATCAACAACTTCCTTCAACTTCCTTCTATTTTTCATTTACTTTAAGGTTTATTTTACAGTTGTTCTTAAAATTATGAGTTATATGACTTTCAGAGTCTCTTTTTGCATCTTTTATTATTTTCTTACCTATGTTCAGTACATTTTTTTTCTTATTGTTTGGACAATACTGTCAAATTTTGCAGGAAGTTTGCTTTCTTCCTACAACTTTTACACTATTTATAAATTGATTTATGTCTTATAGGATTTATTATTCAAAGCTGATTATCAGCTCCTTCTATACTGTACATGTAAACATAGCAGAAATAAGAACTACTAATCTGGTTGATGTTCTTCCTGTCTACCTCTTAGATTTTGCTAAACAAGAACTTAAAAATCCAGTGTCTAGTAGCAATAGCATTTATATACCACTTCATAGTGTTTCACAGCTTCCCTCTAAGCAATTTACGGAATCAGCATATTGCTCCCAACAATCTGGGTTCTTATTTTACCGAAGGATGAAAGGCTGAATCAACCTTGAGCCACTTAGAATCAAACTCCTGGCTGTGTGCAGAGTTTGCCTGCAATACTGCATTGTAACCATTGTGCCACCATGGCCGTATTGATCTAGAGTCCTGAAAATGCAGCAGTCCCACAAATTTGGGACCCTTAATGGAATTAGTGGGCAGGGACCTGTCGAGTACTAAGCACCAATTAGTACCCTGTAATGAATGAAGCTCATGTGAGTCCAACCATTGAAAATATATGAACAGGATAACAGATCCATAAAGTCAGAATTGAATTTAGCATAGAAGTCAGTGTATTATAAATCTTGTACATAAATAAATATAGTACAATTATTCATGTCTTTCAAATTATTGATAGGTCTTCTAATGGACTGATGGTACCAAACATTTTGAGTAATGAAGAATGTTCCCGTCCACAATTTAAATTTGGAAACTGGATTCATCATTTCAAAATCAATGATGAAGTCACCAGTCCCACATGCTTATGCTTCATGATGAACTATGGGGGGATCGTTCAGCATCTGTCTTGAAGTATCATAAAAGTACTGTGGTGACATTCAAAGGGATGTCTCATCATTGTAATCAATCCCATCTCATTATACATAAGACTGTTTTTAAAACTCATTATCAAGGAGGAAGTCATGTAGTCATTAAGTAGCGGGCATAATTTAAAATAAACAAAGAAAAGAAAAAATTAAACACTAGCTTACATTGTACACATATAATGGCATTCAGCTATCAAGATACAATCAATATGCAATGAAGCAACCAATGGCATGAACGTAAGGGAAGGGAATAGAGGCTAGATAAAGATCACCTTGAATTTCATGGGGATTCATCCTTCACAGTAAGCCATAATAATGTGGCTTTGATTTTGGCAATCCATACCTTAGTAACATACATAAGCTCAATCCATATGTATGGCCTTGTGTTTCAACCTGTAACCACTGTATTTGGCAGTATTCTAGGGGGGGGAATTCAGGCCTGACATGAAAACATAACCTTTTATTCAACTGAGAAGACAATTAGCTATATCAACAAATGTAAAGTAGGAATGTCTTAGAACTAGAATAAGTAGCATTTTTATGGAGAAGCCCACGGCTGCAGGAGGTATGAAGATGATGATAATATGATCATGATGATTATGACAACAATTATACAACTTAGAACATGGAATCACTGTCTTCCACTTTGCATGTACAATCTACTTCCCAGTCCCAGAAGACTTTGAGATCCAGCAATTATTTTAACCCCCCTCTCATATCTCAAAGAATGATTCTGGGCAACAAATGGAAGTAAAATAGAATAAAAACAATAGCAAGCATTACAAAAATTAAAATATAAGTAGCTAAGAAACAACAACCCAATCATTAACACAACCAGGCACCTACAGATACCTGGGCCTCCAAGCTTGGGCATAGAACTGGGTATTTAAGGCCTTATGAAAAGCTGGCAAAGTTGGGGCCATCCTGATCTTCAGAGGAAGAATGCTCTCTAAGGTGGGTCAACCATCGGAAAAGGCATGTCTTCTAGTCCCCATCAACTGTTTTTGACAGTACCCATTTTGTCAAACTTTTCTGAATGCTATAACATAGAACATAGAAACCACTTTGGTCTTCCACTTTGAATCTACAACCTATGTTCCAATTCTAAAAGATGTGAGAACAAGAAGAATTGGAAGAATTGGATAGAGAAAAGACATCAATACCTCACTCCTGATTATCTAAAGCAAGGGTCTTCAAACTTGGCAATTTTAAGACTGGTGAACTTCAACTCCCAGAATTCCCCAGCCCAGCATGGTGAGTTCTAGGAGTTGAAGTCTACAGGTCTTAAGGTTGTCAAGACTGGACACCCCTGATCTAAACTGTTATCTTCCCTGTCTTTGATGAAAGACTATGGTAAATCATCTCAAGTTCAAAAACCATAGATCTTCTGGGAGAGTGGGATGGAAAAAAAAGTCCTTCCATTAGCTTATTGTCTTGAACTTCATTGTAATGAACAACCCTTAATAGTGGTTTATATTCCACAAGTCTTTGTGAGTAACAGTTGAACCATTTCTAAGGGTCTGATGCTCCTGCTGTGTTTTGATTGAGTTTAAAAAAAACAAAACCAAAGCAATGATTTGTATGAGCTACTTTCCTTTGCTTGGAGGGTTTACCGAACAGGTGGTCCTCCAAAGGGTCACTATGTATATTTAGTATCTGAAACTTGAGCACGCCTAACCTGATTGGCTCCCCCCGACCACATGATGGTTTAGGAGCTGATGCATCAGACTAACATTGCCTTTGCCCAGCTTGTCTCAGGAGGGAGGACAGTCAGAGAGGCTTTGCTCCTAAGGAAATTTATTTAAATATAACGGGTAAGCTTGCGCCTTTTACTTTTTTTTTTTTTTTTTTTTAAAGAAAGACAGGTTGGGTTTTTCTTTCTACCAAATGATTGTTTGCGGTTGCTTTTGTTTGTCTGTTTGTTTGCAGACTTTATGCCCTAGGGGATTTTTTTTTATTTTTTACTATTTTACAAATGTTAACACACTTTTTTTTCAGCATCAAAGTAATCCCGCTTGGGAAGAGATCAGTCCTGAGTTTGATGAGGCTTTAAAAGCAGATGAGAGTTTGCCTCTGTTCTTTGGAAACATTTTGCACATGGAGATCAATGGCTCCTTTGGCTAAGCTCTCTGGAAGTCTCTCTTTCTCTCTCCTTTAGGACTTGTCCTATTCCCTTGGTGAAACAAATATTTTATCCTTTGATTTTTTTTTTTTAATGTATCACCTTGATTGAACAGAATTGGCACTAGGAAAAGGCAGCATTTGAAGGGCCTATATTTAACCTACAGCACTGGAGTGCTGCTTGCCTCAGAAGGAATGGCAGTTCAGCTAACTAGACAAAACCAGGCAATCACTCTGGCGTATTGGCTTACAGGGCAAATATTTTTGTACTAGGAAGCAGCTGTTCTAACCCTTCATCTTCCCTGCACCAGAAAAGAGGCACCTGCAATCTCTCACAGCAGGCTCATTCCAGTGCATTAATTCATTCCAAGGCATTCATTCATTCATCGCTTTTCTGCCCTCTGAATAACCAGAGTCTTGGATCTTTTCTAGGACTGAAGTTGGAGAAATACATCAAGCACCCCAGAAGCAAAGCAAGAGAGCATCCCTGCAGATAAATGGTGGGACGAGAGAAATTAACTTCATTAAGTTAAGGTCATTTGAACAACATTTGTATGACTTAATGTTTGTGGTTGTTTACTGTTGTATAAGTAAGACCCCAAGTTTATTAGCTTATATAGAGTAATGTTACCTTGGCCTGCAGGTATTGTGGCAGGATCTGAAAAACAAGGGGGGGAAAGCTCAACTAAATTTCTAGGTTAGGAAAGCTTTCATGGAAATGACCTAGCAAGCTGCTTTTCGTCTGTAACACAATTAAAGTGGAAATTTCTTCAGCTTTTTGTCCCTGCCCTAGCCAGCGTACCTCATTGCAATGCTATTGTTCTATGGTACCACGTTGGCTCAATCCTTATCCTAAGGATTAATTTATAGCTGCTGGAAAACATATTTAGGATCTTCTAGTTGCAGTTCACAATCAAAACTGTAAGTGAATGTCCATTCAAGAAATATTAATGGGGCACCATTAATTTTGGTTGGCTGGCTTTGGTTTTGGTGCTGGCTGAGAATTGTCAATTATTCGTCTCCCTGCAAATGTTTTTGCATGAATTCTCAGTGCACAATGCACAGCCTCAGGATTGTTATATATTCCATTTAACATACTCTGTTGAGCTAGGAAGAGATTTTATGATATCTAATTTTTCATTTCAAGTACATCACTCAAGAGAGTTGGTAGATATGATAATCTATGTTTGTTCCTTGTCTGCATCCTAAGCAATTCTATTAAGCAGAATTGCTATATTTATGCTCATAAAGGAAAATAACAGTGCAATTTGGTTGTAGTTGGTTTTTTTTTTGCAAAAAAAATGTTACTGGCTAAAACATGGAAGGAGGCCAATGTCTCCACAATAAGAAACTGGCTTTTTCCTCTGTGTATGAGATATTGGAAAGAAATACAAGTTATGAAGGGATAATAGCAATCTGATGCTAAACATCTCAAGATAAATGGTATCCCTTTAATATATTTTTAGAAAGATGAAAGGTTTGATAATGTTCTTGGTTTATTAATATTTTGAAGTTTTCTGAACAATATTTTCTAAATATTAATCTTTATAAATATTAAATATTTAGCCTATATTGTTGAACAAACTACGGATGCATGTCTGTCTGCCTATCTCACTCTCTCTGTGTGTATGCCTTTCTGTCTGTCTCTGCGTGTGCAGACGCATTCTTACCATATGTTCATAGTACATAGAGATACTAGCTTTGATAAGTGAGCAACATTGACTTCATCATGCTGATATTTATTTATCTGACTTGCATTGTTACCAGTGAGTAGGTGGACGGGCTTTCTGCAAAGATGGCAGATGAAGACGATTACGATGAGGTTGTGGAGGTAAGACTTAAATGTTTGATTTACTGCCTTAAGCTATGCAGATGAGTTCATTATTTCGAAGAAACAGCAAATAATGGCAGGTCAGGAACTTGAGATGGCTGCTTCAGAAGTGAGTGTGTCTCCAAATTCAGAGCTGGTGACCGGACAGTTATAGAAATTGATATATTCTAAATGGCCTCCAGCAGCTGTTGGATACTCCAAGGGAAGGCCTAGGACGTGAGGTTGTAAGAGTGCATGATGACAGTAATGCCCAGTGATGCCCTTTCTTTCCTCATCTTCCTGCAGATTAAGCCTTTTCCCTTTTAAAATATATATATATATATATATATATATAGAAAAATACAGCATAAATGATGCTAATAATGTTAACATTCATATGTGCATTTAAAATGCCCGTAATTCTATCTAGCAACAACTTACTGGCCTACATAGGACCTGTGTGAAAAATCATGGATACATTTCCTTGCCGGGTTCCATTTTACCATGCCAGTTCTCTGTGCAGCTTTTGCAAGTCTTGGGTTGTAATTCCAGATGCACATTGATTATCAAATTGAATGTGTTGCACATTCATCCTACTAGAGTAAAACTCTTCAATATTTCTGATGACCAGCATCCAGAATTAAGGAAATGTTTTTAACTTTTATTACAAAAATCTTCTCCTCCTCCTCTTCTTCCTCCTCTCTTCTCCCCTCTTCTCTTTCTTCCTTCTTCTTCCCATCTCATGTATGTCTGATAGCCATGCCCATTGTCTTATCATTGTCTGTCTCTTAGAAGACTAATAGTGGTTTTATCTTTCATATTATCATTTCAGTTTTATATTGTTGCATTGTCTCTTCAGATGTCTGTCTTTTTCAAAACTCTTGTCTCTTGGGATGTTTGTAGCAGGTTTAAAAAAAAGGCTGCAATTGTTTCTAATTTTACTGTTAAACAAGATGACTTTTTCCAGAATCATCTTCCTGGTTTTTTTCCGCTCATCTTTTGCCCTCATGCTTTAATTTTGTGCGAACCAGAATTAAACGTGCAACGTATTAGAAAGCAAAATAAGTATTTATTTCTGAAGAGATAAATTTGTATTTTAAAGGGCATGCAGTAGAGTCCTCTTAAAAGTAGCTTATGCTTTTCATTTTGATTTGGACTTTTTAATGCAGAATACTTAGGTGAGAAGAAGGCTCTGTTTTTGCTTGGCGTGATAGCCAGATTGCCAATTTTAAGTTGGTCAGTAAGCCATGTGAGAGAAAAAAATGGTCCTTTCATGTTTCTTCCATGCTGGGGTAATATTCTTTCTCTCTAACATACACACATAAACACAGAGACACACAGATGTACATTTGTATGTATGTAATCTGACATGGAATTAATAAACAGAAATAGCAATTCATTTATAAAGGCAAATGAATGCACACATTCTCTTCCTTCTCCTCCCCAAAATTTTCTTAAATTTTCCTTTTCATCTATGGAGATTCTCAGTCATTCATGTCATGGTTGTCCCAAAGCTGTTTTTTCAAAAGGTGACTGGACTTTGTTTTTCCTTGGACATTTCGCTTCTCATCCAAGAAGTCAGAACTGGAATTGGTTGTCAGAACCGAAGAAGCTTTTTGGATGAGAAGAGAAATATCTTCAAGGAAAAACAAAGTCCAATTGCCTTTTGAAAAAGCACATTTGGGATTTTCCTTTATTTGTGGTAGTGCTTTAGCAGGGATATGCATGCTGTTAGTTGTACAAGCACCAGGCTAAGTGGTGCACAGTGAAGAAAAAAGCAGGAGGACCATTATCTCTTGATATTCTTCTCATAAAAAGAGCCAATTATATGTAAAGCTTGAAATAAACAGTACCTTGACAAAGTTATCTGGAGAAGTATAAATCATCTGCAAAGAGTGGCAGTGAATCAGGCTCCGTTGAAGGGTGCCAGTATCTTTGGAGGCTTCTTGTTAATGTGATTCATGGAAATGGAGAGGAACCTTAATGCACTAAGTCTGAGAATTTAATCAATGTTTTAGATCCTATTAAATTGAGCACGATAAATCTTTTAATACCAAAAATACATGAAATCCAGTAGAATTTATTGGTGGAATACATGCTTAAAAGTCTAGGCCGATCAATAAAATGAATCTAATAAGGTCAAACAGTAAAAGAAAGACATGGAAATAAATTATATTGGGTCCTACATGGACGGCATTAGCATCTTCTACATCTCCATTTTTCAAGACTTTTCAATATACCGGAGAAATAATTCTAACCAAATGCATTAAATAATTTTTGGTGAATTAAGCTTGCTCTTATGGTGATGAATGCTGTTTTAAAGTAAAATGCACTTTGAATATTTTGCTAATTTAAAGCTTGATTTGATGCTCGGCAAAGTTAGGCTAAAATTAGCGGTTGCTATAGTATTAGTGAAAAAGAGTTTGGGGAAATAATTTGGCACTATCTTTAATATTAAAGCAGGGACATTTCTAATAACGATGCAAGTTCATTCTTATTATTAAAGATCATTCTGGGCCATTTCAACATTTCTGCTTCTTCTTTACTTACCCTGACTCATATTTAAGAAGGTCCTCCTATGAAATTAGTCTAATATATTTTTACCGGTACTATTAACATTCCAATATTGCTGAGAGCTTTTCACAAGAGTTTGTGCTGGTGTAACGTAAAATGAATGGCGTCTTATTAGCAAAATGATTTGTCCCATTTTTTTAGGTTAGCTGATTTGAAGAAACATTTTATTGACATAGCTGGTCTTAGTACATTCATTTCTATTAGATTTGCCCTGAACACCTGCTTAAATTTGATGAAATTTGTAGGCAATAGTTCCAAAAGAGAGTATAAAATCCACATAAACAAGCTGCAACTGAATTCTTTCTTGGCTTCTTCATGAACAAGAGAATATTTCAGACACTGTTCGTTTCATTATGTATCTTGAAGGATGATAATACCACTTTCTTTCCTGTGTTGAAATCAGCATATTGATTTGAGGTGATCAAGTGGACTTTAAAAAATCTTCTTAAAACACTGCAGTCATCAATCCCTCTTTACAATTGTCTTCCACATCTTGGTTCTTTGTTTCTTATACCTCTGTCCTGCTTTCTTTGGAAGATCAAGGGAAATGAATTTCGTTTGTACTTTTCTGGGAGCTGGATTGTTCCATAGGCATTGGAGTCCTTTTTGTGGAATTTGAGTTCAGTCATGATATTGAACTTTATCTTAGTTAAGATACTGAGAAACAGTAGTTCAGCCTTGATACAATAGCAACTTCTTCCTCTCTCTCTCTTAGTAGTAACAAGACCCAATTCAAAACATGAAAATAGCCTAGAAGGAAAAAACACAGCAGTTGTAAGATATAATCTCTATATATAAAAGTGAAATACCACGCACGCATCATCACAAAATCTCCAGAATCGTAAAGCCTACAAACTTGAAATTTGGCGCATAAGTTCCTCTTCGTTTCTAGGTGCTCACTAAGAAAGGATTTTTCGAAATGACCATTAGAGCATTAGTATTTCATATATTATTATTAACACTCTCTGATGCTAAGGAGTTCTACTCCCCCTCCCCACCTGAAAAGAAATCTGTTCCAAATGCAAAACACAAGCAGAGGAGAGGAGTTTCAGTTACAGTTTCACAGCACCAAGCAGCTTTAGTACAGACCAGTTAAGCTAAGCCATGCCCAGGCTCCTTGCTGTCTCCTTGCTTCACACAGCAAATACTGTTTCAGTTTCCAAACAGCCTCAACTCTCTCACACACTGACAGGACACTAGCCAGATGAATACTGATGGATACTGGTAGGCAGAGGCAGAATTCCCCCCCCTTATTTTTCTCCCCCAAAACTAAGCCCAACCACATAGTTTCATAGTAAAGCATGGATATCGAGCTAGTCTAATATAATATAGTCTATTAAATGTGAGTTAGTATCCACGAGTAAGACCTATAGATATGCACAGTATACTTATGTCAGTTGTGTTAATAAAAATAAAATCAGCTTATCAAATATAGCAGGCAGACAGAAAAATCAAGATATTCAATTCCTTGTGGCTTGTAGGAGATTGGATACAGGTGACTGATAGCTTGTATTCCATTTGGTCAGTCACATATATTGTGCAGAACTATCAGAGAGGTTTTTCTCCCCCTTCAGAGAAAGGGTTGTTTTAGATTGCTGATAAGATTTTTTTTTTTGTCCAGTAATTCTTGTTCAGGCACGGTTTCTTCTGAAATTCAATGCCTTCTTCCTTTGAAATTAAATATGATAATTCACCCTGAAGCATAAACAGTCCTGAGAGATCAAAGAGAACTTCTGTAAGAGTATTGGCTATGCTTCAGTTCTGGCTTGAATTATTTCAAATAAAATTTGAGTCATCCATTCGAATAATCTCACTGCAGCTTTGCACAGCCCTAATTAAGAAATATATTTAAAAATTTTTGTAATGTGTAACTGTCATTCTAGTAAACTATGATCATGTTTTGACAATTCATTTGCCATTTTATGAAAACCTTTCTTTTACAAGAGCAAACTTAAATGAATAGTCCATGACAAATGTTCCTAGGACATTCAATATTTCCTTTTAAAAGGATTCACAGATGAATAAAATCTTTTTCCTGTTGCAGAGTTGCTTAGTTCTCTTACAATGCCATTTTCACAAGAAAACAATTAAATGCAAGATTGTCAGTGAGAGTTGCAGATGTATCACTTTGGAAATATTGTAGGTTTAACTGCTTTCTGCATTGGTATTTGAATTATCTTTTGGATTATCTCTCCCTTTCCTTAATACCCGAAATAGTACATACAATGAAAGGGTGGTGCTTGATCATGATTTCAGGTTATGGCTAATGATCTGGTGAACTCATGTATCCTGTTTGCTTGCCATTCAGTCATGACTTTTAAAAGATATCTGAACAAGTCAATGGGTGTCCAAAATTCCTTAAGTGCAAGCAGGAGATGTGAAGTCTTGGAATTCTTGAACTGGATCTAATACCACATTTTAAAAGCTAATTTTTTAATGATACAAGAAAAAGTCACTTTTTAAACAGTTTTAAGTATTATGAGCAATTGGCAGCCACAAATCCACTGGTGTTCATGGAACAAAATGCCCGTGGATCTTACCAGCAGCTAAATCTTTGAGCACTTTCCATGAAACATCCTTATTAATCACTTCATTCTTCAGACTGAGATTTTGTTCTTTGCCTCAAGAGAAACACACGTTTTTATGAATGACCGTGGGAAAAATAATGAGGTTTCTTCTTCGTTTATAGTACTACATAGAAGAGGAGGTCGAGGGTGAACCAGGCGAGGTAAAAGCATCTGTTTTATGCACAAATGTCTGATTTTGTGGAATTTAATGTTTTTTTTTTAAGCATTTTGTGTGTATGTGTAGAATATAAAATAATTTAATAGATTTTTTTTTACATAGTTGAGTAATCTAATAATAACCTCTGGGAAGAAAAAGTCAACCAACAACTTATATAACAGAGTAATGATCCTGCTCTGAGTGTCTTTTACTAATGCAATGATGGGCAACTTTTTGATGGTAAGGGCCAGGCATATAAATTTTGTGGTTAGGAGGTGCAATAGATGATAATACCTGCACTTATGCCTACTCTACATGAATGGAATAATCTTTTTTAACTCAGGTGAGGCTCTGATTCCCCAGTAGAGAAAAATGTAGTTTGGGTTAATAAGTTAAGTGACTTTCTGCCTGCATGATTCCTATATTCTTTTTTTTTTTTTTTTGGGGGAGTGTAGGAGAAAAGACAAATAAATGAAAATCCAAATTTTTTTCCTCCAACAAGAGTTGGAGACTTGTTTTAGTTAATGTATAATTGTTCACTTCTACCTTTATGTACCTTAATTTGCAGCAGGCTTTAATTACACTGAACTTTTTTCCTTGTCCATATGCTCAATGGTTTGTAAAATACTAGCTGAGATGTTTTAAAAACACTTTATTTTCTTTTGGGAGATGCAGATGTATAGTGATGCCTGCATCCTAGTGAAATGGATGAGTAATTTTTGATTGGCTTGAATGGTATGATTGGTCTAAAATGTATAGATATATATCTCTGCTCTGGAAATCTTGGCCATCTACCAGAAAACAAAGGGGAAAACACTAATTCTTAGAGGTTACTTAATGGAAGGGGAAATTTGACAACTCAGCGAAGAAGAGAGTAAATGTGTATCTACAGAATATTTCTTCCTGCAAACTTCTGTTAGTGTGTTTCCATTCATTTGTCTGATGTAAATTCACTTTGGAATGTCCAATGTTGTTTTCTTGTTTTTGTTTCTTGTTCAAGTTGCATAACTTATTCATACATTGTTCATTGTGTTCATCTTTGAAACAAGACTTTTCTTCTCAGGGTTATGTTTTCATAAATGTCATGAACAACCTGAAGATAAATACTGTAACATTATTTTACTCTAAACATTTGTTGTTTATTCCTCCTGACAATTCTTTTAATATACTTTTTTAATTAGAAGTCTAGCATTGTTTATGATATCAGCATGACTGTAAATATTAGAAGCACAATCCCTGGCTACCTTTTCCAGACTTCAGAATTACTTAAGAGGATCCTAGAATCTTACAGATTAGATTACAGATTATTATTATTACAGGCTGGTGCAGGACAGATAGGACAAAGTTATTTCTTCATTAAGAACATTAATTTTTGTGTTGATGGAGAAATACAGTTATATGATTCTGAATTTATGTGGTTTATTTGTGTGTATCTCACTTTAGGGGAATAGTTCATAAAATAACCTTTGAGCATATATTCAGAAAATATAAAAAAAAGGCTTATTATTTTCATAGATTAATTCTCTTATACATTTTGGAATAATCTCACTAATATCGAATGAGGTTAAAGCAAAGGGGGAATTTGTCTGTTTCCATATATATATTGTCAAAATTCAAACTGCTATAAGTGAGAACGATGGTGAGGAAAATCCTTGTAAAATCCAAAAGACTTGGTTGAATAAGACAATTCCTTTATTTAGAAAACAAATATTTCATTTTATAGGAATAAATTGAATGATACGTGCACATTATAAAGCACTTTTCAAATTGAAGGGAAACTTGACTGGGGACTAGGGAGAAAGTTATATGTCTTTTGTTTTTGTTTTTTTAAACAAAATTCATGGTTGATTCAATTCAGAAAAATAGATGTAACATGTCAAAAGGACCTTCCTGAATTCAAGAATATCAGGATATAATACTATTGAATATAATACGGTAGCTATATGACTACTATCATGTAGTAGTCATATATGACTACTCTCATGTAGTAGTCATATAGATCACTGTATGAACGATTCTTTGCATAGTCTCTACAACTATTCCATTATTCCCTGTCCAGAGGTCTAATCTTGGGAATTTTCTGCCTTCACTATTTATCTTGAGGATAGGTGAAAACTCAGTTCAAATTTGTAATTTTATACATTACACAGCCATATGAAATGACATATGGTAAAAAAAAAACTATCTAAATAAAACATTCATATAATCTATTGTGGTGGCTAGATTACTAATTTTGAAAATTCTTTGGAAATTGTCAAAGACTGGTTCTCAACGAAGTGTATCTGTATCGCAGTTGCGCTGATTTTCAAAAGATTATCAGGAATATAGTCAATTATAACTCTACAAATATCAACTAAAAAGGCTCTGAAACTGAGTCGGGAGATAAATTTGAAACACCTTTCCACGTTTCTAGATGACTACTGAGATCACAACGACCACATACAGCACTGGCTCCGCACCGTACACAGTAACAACAAAACAGACTTCAGAAACAAGCAGACATCCTTCAGCAACAAGAACGCATACTTATGAAACAGCCACAACCACAACACATACTTTGGATAGTACAACACAACCTCCGGAAGCCATAGACACTTCTCACAAGGCCTCCCATCCTGTCAGAAAAAAAGTTGTACGGAAAAAAGTGGACACATCTAAGTTTCGGACACCTTACTTGGATCACAGTTCAAAAATGCAAAAGCTCTTCAGCGATGTAAGTCAGACATTTATATCTTTTCAAATTCAAAGCTGTTTAATCCTACTTTAGTGAGTTTCAGTCAATTTTTAAAAAGATTTATTTTATACATGTTACTTTTTCAATGTATCAGAAATTGATAATAGCTATCAATTACTATAGCACAAGGGGGAGCTGGAAATCCCGGTCTCTAGAATAAGCTAGTCAGAAAGTATCAAAGCTTAGGGTCATCCCAGTTTAATATTTAGAATAATATGAAAAAGTTCAAATTTATAGCCTTTCCTTATTCAGACCGTAATTTCTGTGGCTAAATGAAATAACCTAATTCACCTCATCTATATCTCTTTAAACTGTCTCTCTCTCTCCCTCCCTCCCTGTGGATGTGTGCAAGTGTTTTGTACTCAGAGCATAAATACGGTACATTCAGAGGGAGCCAAAGATGATCTGTAGGGCCATAAATCTGGAGGAAAAAAATGTCTCTTAATCAGAACATTATGCAATTTATATATAAATCAAACTTTCATCTAATTATGCATGGGGATATATCTGCGTTTGTATGCATGCCTGCAGATACACCCCCCTCTACTCACATACCAACTTGATGCCCCCAGATCTTATGGAGTCTATTTCCTATTACAGGTAGTCCTTGACATACGACCACAATTGGGCTGAGACATTTGTTAAGTGAATTTTGCCCCATTTTTTAACCTTTCTTGCCACAGTTGCTAAGTGAATCACTGCAATTGTTAAATTAGTGACACGGTTGCTAAGTGAATCTGGCTTCCCCATTGACCTTGCTTGTCAGAAGGTTGCAAAAGGGATCACATGACCCCAGGACACTGAAATGACCATAAATATGTGTCAGTTGCCAAGCCTCTGAGATTTGATCACATGACCATGGGGATGCGATAAGTGTGTGTCATAAGTGTGAAACGGTCATAAGTCAGTTTTCTTCAGTGCCGTTGTAACTTCAAATGTCACTAAATGAACTGTTGTAAGTCGAGGACTACCTGTAGTTAAGCCTTTTTGGCAAATAGTAAGGAACTGTGGGATTTGAAATCAAAAGAGTTTATTTAATTCGGATGCGCCCACCTATAGAAATACATTAAAGCTTTAAGCGCAAGGCATTTCCACAGGGACTCTTAACCATAACACTTCAACATGCTAAAAATAGATCTACATTTTGCTGTCTTCTCTGCTCCCAGAAAAAGTACAAGGAAAAATTTGAAAAAGAAAAAGGAAAACCATCTGGAATAACAACTGATACTCCCCTACATCGGAGAATCAAAAAAGTCCAGGACCAGCTCAGTGAGGTAAGGATGAGGAAGAAGAAACCATGACTAGGTAATACTGTTTTAATTCTAGTCAGGACAGCAAGTCAACTCATGATATTACAGTAAGCCAGTCTGGAACTTTAGGATATGAATACTGCTAAATCCTTGGCCAAGGAAACTGCAGACTCTGCTTGAAGCTAGAAATTTGAGACTTCTTACCACATACTTGCAGGTTAAAATTACAGTTCTTGACTATCTGAAAAATACTACAGGCATGAAAGCTGCTGGTGTAAGAGAAGAGGAGGCAGAGCCCGGGTGGGAGAGTCAAGAGAGGAATCAGTTTGGAGTCAAGCAATCCAAGTCCAGCCCCTCTGTTGGCTCTTATCTAGCACCAATTTAGTGCTGGCTGTTAGTTGACTAAATTCCTGTGTATAGCATGAGTAATAAATTAGCTTGACTGGAACTTAACATGTGGTCTTGCTTCTTCACACCTGACAGCTGGCTTTTATGGATTGTCTCAGCATAAGAACACTGCCAATCATCCCCAAACCCTCTGACATGGCCTCCAAGAGTTTTCCCAAAAGCTAGCACTGTTTTCATTTTAAATGTATGCTAAATAAATTTGAAGAAATCACATTAATTACATGCTAACTTAATTTCAGTTTGCTTTGGCTCCATTTTCTGTTTGCAAAGCAATGGTTTACTACAGTTGTAATGAGTTCTAGCTGTATGTTCCATTTGTGGGTTTCATCCCACCAAGTTTCCGTAATGGCAACAATATCATATCCGCCCTCATTTACCTGAATTTCTAATTCACCCCGTTTATGGCATTGGTGTGTAGACATTTGAGTCCTTTTTGACTGACCTTGTGTTAATTTACTTTCTACATAGCCTGTGTGGTGCCTGAGTTCCCCTACTTCCTTACCTCCTGTTTGATTGATGCACTGTTAACCTCACTGTTAGCAGAGGGTTGGACTAGAAGACCTTCAAGGTCCCTTCCAACTCTATTATTCTAAACTTTAAGTTTTCTATACTGCAGCCCAGTGGTAGTCAACCTGGTCCCTACCGCCCACTAGTGGGCGTTCCAGTTTTCATGGTGGGCGGTAGGGGTTTGGTCCCCTAATCACCATTACTGTGGAACCGGTGGGCGGTTAGAAAATTTTACTACTAACAGAGATACAAAAGTGGGCAGTAGATATAAAAAGGTTGAAACCCCTGCTGTAGCCTATATGTATTTTCTGTAGGTTAAGTATCGCATGGCTGGGGAGGCAGCTAGAACCGATTGCCACCTTGATGAGAAAGCAAGAGACATTGAGCATGCAAAGAAAGTTTCTCAGCAAGTCAGCAAGGTAAGTTATCCTGTGATGTAGAAATTATTGAGATTTGTAAAAAAAACCAAAAACCCTTAAGTGGTGCTTATGCAGCTCAAATGGTTTGTTTTTGGAAAAATTATGAGAAGAACCTGTTATTACACATCAACAATATATGTGTTTTATTACTTGTCATCCAACTTTCCAATAGAATAGAAGTTTATGCATTTCTCGTGAGTTATAAAGATAATCCTCATTCACTGACTGCTTCTTTTAGCAACCATTGCAGTTATGATAGTGATGAAAAAAAAACTTTATGACCAATCTTCTCTTTGTGACCTTTGCAGCTATGTAAAGGAAAGGAAATCTGAAATAAGATTATAATCATAATTGTGGTTTCATTTAGCAACTGCTTTGCTTAATGACTGAGGTGCTAGTCCCAATTGTGGTCACTAAACAATGACTATCCCTGTGATGGGTGGAATGCCTTTTCACAACTTTTCCTTCCACATTGTGATGACCCGGGGCGTGGCACAAACAATACAGTCAGATAATCAGTAGCAGTCCCTTTATTAGCTCCAACTTCGCCCCCAATCTCCTGGTTACCTTCTGGCTGGAGAAAAACTCTACCAGGAACAGCCTTTGGCTGCAGAGAATCAAGTCCAAAATGTGGTCAACAAAAACTGTAACTATAAGTCCAAACAAGGCAAAATGAGGTAATTAGTCCGACAGGGCAGGAGCAAGAAGTCCAGACGTGAAGGCACAGCAATAACTCAACATGGTTGGGAAGATGCCAGGGGCACAGATAAGCAAAGTCAACACAAGATAAACTCATGTTTTCTCCCAGCAGCTGCCGCACTCAGCATGCATTTCTTTTAAACTCTCATTCCCAGGTGTGGCTAATGAAGGGAATGAGGGCCCTTTCCTCCCCTGTATGCCACGCAAGCTATGTTGCTCTCTTCTCCATTCCTCCCTGTGTGCCCTAGGATGAAGAGGGGGTGGGCCTGGGTCCTCCTCTGAACTCCCTCTCCCTTATTCTGCCTCTCCCCTGCTCCGCCCAGCTGGACTTTGCCCTTCCCCAGTTTTCTCCATAGCCAATGGAGTCACACTCCCAGTCAGCTGTTTGTCTTCCTAGAAAGACATAATAGTATTGTGTGAATAAATGGAAATATATATGAAAATATAGGCAATATATATCAGATTTTTCCAAACTGGAGCTCTCTGGGGACTTTGGATTACAGTTCCATGATTTGCAATCATTATGGCTTTTGAATCAGGAAGGATAGAAATTGAAAGCCGATGCACCCAGAAAATATTGGGTTAGGCAAAACTGGTTTGTTTGGAGTCATCGACAACATCACATTCAGATGTTCAGTTTTTCAGGTGATACAGTGTAAGTCACATTGCCTATTTCAGTTTAATGCTTGAAATATAAAATAATACCTTATTCTCCTCAATCCCCAATAAATATTTACCCAGACAGTGAAATATGTGTAAACTCTCCTTAATCAGTTACCAAGAGGTCTCAAAAAGGTTGCCGAGACTTCTATTTCTCCTTGAAACTGCAATTTTACCACGATGCAGCTTAATTTTGAAGGAATTTGCCTGATATATCCAAGCTATAGGTAGACTATGATAATACCTGTACTGATCAGTGGTGGGATTCAATTTCTTTTACTACTGGTTCTGTGGGTGTGGCTTGGTGGGCATGGCAGGGGAAGGATACTGTAAAATCTCCAATCAGAGGTGGTATTTGCCGGTTCTCCAGACTACTCCAAATTTCTGCTACTGGTTTTCCAGAACTGGTCAGAACCTGCTGAATACCACCTCTGGTGCTGATCCTCCCTATTCTAGATAACATAAACCACACGTTTCACACAAGGGATTGTCTTGAAATGTTTGTCTCAGTATAGTCGCTTCCTGTCTTTCTGGATTGGCGCTAAACTGTTAGTATCAGCTATTGTGACCAAAACATTCTTCCATTGTCCTACAAAATGAAGCAAGGACACAATCAACAACTTTGGTTATTAGATTGGGCACTGGAGATATGACTCCTCTGTTTATTACTGGAGAAATTATTTAAAAAGAACAAAATGTCTTTTTAGCAAATTCTCATTTATTCACTTAGGTGAATGAATACAATAAATCACCTTTTGAGGCTGCCTACCTTCACAGAACAGCTTAACATAGTAGAAATTTGACTTTGTTCTGTGCTTTTAAACAGTAATTTTGAAGAATCAAGGCTAGGCAATTATGTATAAAAGATGTAAAGGAACATTGAGAGGGATTGGCAACTATCCTGGCAAGTGAATTCGATTATTGTTGGACTTTATGAAGAATCAGACTTAAAAAGGAGTTTCTTTACAGTTCCTTTAGCCAATGTGGTATTTTTTTGTTTTTATCATTATAGGTTTTATACAAACAGAACTGGGAAGAAAACAAGGAAAAGTACTTGCTTCCTCCTGATGCTCCTGAGCTTGTTCATGCCATAAAAAATACAGCCTTATTCAGTAAGGTAGGTGTACTTCTGGTTAGAAGAATTTGTTATCCTTTCTTATGTAACTTGTGCTTCTTTCCAGCCTGGGCCTAATGAGTTTTATGGTTACTTTTCCCTCAGAAACCTTACACTGAAGAGTGGGAAGCAGACAAGTCCCTCTTCTATCCTTATGATGACAGTCCTGAACTTAGGAGAGTTGCAAAGGCACAAAAGGCCCTCAGTGATGTAAGTAACAGGGAAAGAGAAAATTCTTGGTTTTTCCTTTAAAATGTTTTGTTTCTCATCCAAGAAGAAGCAGAGGTTGTATTCAGCCATTCTGACCGATTCTGACATACCAGTAGCGGAAATTTTGAGTAGTTCGGAGAACTGGCAAATACCACCTCTGGCTGGGCCCACCCATGCGCTCTCGGCCCTTTCCTGACCTATATTTCCTTGTTTTTTTAGTTCAGCTGATTCACATGGCAGAGCGGATTGCCGGGCCTCAGCTGAGCTAAAAAACAGCTCATCTCACTAGCGCTGACACAGAGGCCGGTTTCTGAGTGAACTTGCAAAGCATGCTTTCATAGAACTAGTAGGAAAAAATTTGAAAACCCACTGAGAAGAAGCAAAACATTTTCAATGAAAACCAAGTGTGATGACCCGGGGCGTGGCACAAAAGCAACAAAGTCACAAAAGTAGGTAAAGTCCCTTTAATACCTCCAACTTGGCCCCCAATGTCCAGTTATCATCGGCTGGAGAAAAACTCTCCCAAGAATAGTCTTTAAAGGGAAGAAATTCAGTCCGAACCCAAAATAAATATAGATTATAAATAAAAACCAACACAAACCATGCTGCAGCAATTAACGAGACAGGGCAGGATAAGGAATTGCAGACTTCCAAAAGATAGCGAAACACACACAGTTAGGAGGATGCCAGAACCCAGATAAGCCTCGACAAACAGAGATAATACACACTTTGCTTCCAGCAACTTTGCTGTGCTGCAGCTAATGAAGGGGATCAGGGCCCTTTCCTCCCCCATAAACCACATAACTCATGTTGTTCCATTTTCCGTTCTTCCCTGCGTGCCCTAGGTGAAGAAAGGGTGGCCCTGGGACTTCCTCTGAATGCCCAGCCGGACTGTGCCCATCCCCAGTTTCTTCCACAGCCACTGGAGCCACACTCCCACTCCCTGTCAGCAGCTCGACTTCCCCCTCAGAATCAGATTCCAACAGGGGCATGACACCATGAAACTCCAGTTGCTTTTTGGGAAAGCACATTTGGGACAACCATGACCTGGATGATTGAGAATTTCCATAGACATTTGGGAAAGGGCATCTAAGAGTGATGGATTAGAACAGTGGTTCCCAACCTTTTTTTCACCCCGCACCCCTAAAGAAATTTCACTCGAACCTCGCACCCCCTGAAATTTATATTTTGCTCAGTTAAGTTAATCCATTGCAAAAGAAAATAAAAATGCCAACATATAGCCAATATCCTATTATTTACCTGGACTTTTCTCGCACCCCCTGGAATATCAAGCACCCCAGGTTGGGAACCCCTGGATTAGAAGAATCTAGATTTGCATCAGTATGTTGTTTAGTGGGTAAGCAATGTTTAGAAGCTGACCAATCTTGAAAGGGCTTTTGCAAGAATGAAATAGAAGGCTATATGTAGCACATTGTCTTGCCCTTTGGCACGGTCACAGCAATAGAGGAGGCACTGGAATGGGATGGACAGTGCATTGAAGGTGATAGAGAAAAAGTCTCTGGAAGCACTTAGTTGACATTGGCTGATCTCAAAAGCCTAGCGGAGCTGAACCTGAGTTAAGACTTGAATGGGAACCTACAAGGACATTCCAGAACTGTAGGTTAGACAAAAGTAAAAAAAAAAAAACTGGAATGAAGATGACAGCAAGTCATTTTTCTATTCTGCCAAGAAAATTGGAAGAATATAGTTACTAAGAACTGAGTCTTATTTGAAGGAATGAAGGCAAGAATGTTCCCATTTTGGAAAGTATATATTCCCAACATGAGCCATTAAAATAAATAGCCCATTAAAATAAATGGTGCAGCAGAAACTTTCCACACCAACTCTTAATTTATTAACTTCTATAAAGATGGCTAATTTGTTGTAGTAAAGAGCAAATTTTACCACCTAGCATGCCGAAAGCCAAGCAAATTGAACAATTGCTTCCTCTGATTATCTTGTTCTATTCCTGGTATAAAATCCTAAAATAACTATGCTAAATTAACAGAGGCATATTTTGCTTCCATGAAAATTAACTCCTATTTAGACAGGTTGCAAGAATAAATATGCTTGTTTAAATAATCAGCCCTCTTCTTTTCCTGACGATTTCAGATTGTTTACAAAAAAGGCCACGATGAGCGGAAATCGAAATACACGTCTCTGCCTGACCCACTTGATGTGGAGCTTGCCAAGAAAGTTACTCGACAGCTCAGTGATGTGAGTATTTTGTGACAGAATTCATTATAATATATTCACCTGAGTTGGGAGCAAGACAGTAATTAAGGATCTGTAAAGTATCTTACAAGGAGGGGAAAATATCAGTGCCCTTTACAGGTGAATCTTGACCAGAGGTGGTATTCAGCCGGTTCGGACTGGTTCTGGTGTACCGATAGTAGAAACTTTGAGTAGTTTGGAGAACCAGCAAATACCACCTCTCGCTGCCCCCACTCACCCACCCACGCCATTGCCTCTCCTGTATTCCCTTGCTTTTTAGCTCAGCTGATTCACACGGCAGAGCGGATTGCCGTGCCTCAGCTAAGCCAAAAAAACAGCTGAGGTCACCAGCGTTGACACAATGGTTGGTTTTTGAGCCTTGCATGTGCCAGTGATCTTGACCCTTGCCATCCCAATCATTCTGCAATAATGCTTCTTCCCATTCTACCTGTTTTAACATAAAGATTATCAACCAATACATTGCTTATTGTTGATAGATTACTCATTCCCTTTTTAATGTCTCTAGGAAGCTTTCAAAGTTTTGAATAGAATAGAATCCAATTTAGAGTTGTTTTAAGCTTCCTCTTAAACCATAGTAAGGATTGAGTTGATTTATCAAGGAGATGAGAGAGATACATTTTATAATAAATAAATAAATAAATTTATGCTACCTAAGTTCCAACAGGAAGCTGTTTAATGATTTGAGGCCAATAACTGAAATATAAATGTGCCAGGACCTAAGTAAGATTGTAAGGGTGTGTGTAGACTTTACAGAAAGAGGCAATCCTGCAAGCAGTCTCACAATCTTGCAATGATTTACAGATTGGCTGGAGGTTAGAATTGGTTGGATGGCCAAAGCAGAGACTTCCAGCATTGTAGAGAGTAAGGAAGTTGACCTTAATGGAAAATGCAAGCATTATTATAGAAGCAAGAGGAGCTGAAATATATTTAAGTCCAGAAAAGCAAGATAACATTTGGATGCAACTCAAGGAGATAACTCCCTAATTCATGGAGGAGGAGGAGGAGGAGGAGGAGGAGGAGGAGGAACATCACAATCAGAACATCACAAGATCCTATTAGTATAGTCAATTGCAATTAGAGTATTGAGATATCAATTCCTTGCTGTGGAGTTGCTATGGGGCTGACCTACAGTAGAATTATGTACTGTATCATTTATGAGAATATCTACGTAGTCCAGATAATACCAAATATGAAGCTGCCTCAGATTCCACAGACTATTCTTTCTACTGTGGCAAACCAAGAATGGTGTTTCTAGCCCACTGTCCCTGGCAACTACTTTATAGTTCCACCTTTTTATATATCTTAATTTAGGTTTGTTTAATAGGGCAACATTCATGTTTTTTTTGAGTGGCCTTTATACTTTGGACTAGGTATGGTGAAGGTATTTCTTGTACTTTTAATTGTTGAAATTTCTCCTGGCACATTTTGAGTAATTATTGTTTGTGTTTGTAGAGTAATTCATGTATAGAAAGAGCCTCTAAAGACCCATTGTTTTGGTGAAGCCAAAATAAATCTCCCTTTCTAATTTTAGATTACCTTTTCTGATTCCATGTAAAATAATGCCTGATAAGATTAAAAAAACAACAACGGGAGAGAAACAGGCATTTAGCACAATGGATGAGATTCATGAAGCATGACTCATAAACTTGATATTTATATATATATATCATTAGATTTTATTGATTATTAATGTGTTCATAATTTATTATCCAACCATAAATTTAAACTTACTAAATTCAGTGCTATATCTTTAATGGAATGCAATGTGACCCTTCCCTCCACATTAGTTATATTTGGCATCAGAAGCAAGCAGGATAGGTACCAGACTGACTTCTCCAGGAAGATTTCCATAATGGATACACTGAGACCTTCTGCACTGGAGACAAATTTCTTCTGTGTCAAATCATACTTGGTCAAATAAAATATTCCTATTCTATTCTATTCTATTCTATTCTATTCTATTCTATTCTATTCCATTCCATTCCATTCCATTCCATTCCATTCCATTCCATTCTTCTGAGAAGATTTTGGAAAGCTATAGAACAATTATGTTTTATTCAAACCATCCCTAAGACAGAACAGTCCAAAAAAGTTATAGTTAGTTACTATTATGCAATAGCTCATCTGTAGCTGGAAAGCAAACCTACTTTAAGAATATATTTCTTTTTCTAAAGTAGTTTATCTACAGTCCAATATTTTTCTCTTTTTTGTTGTAGCACAATTATCATGAAGACTATAAAAAGAAGAAGGGCAAATGGAGCCAAACACCATGCTATGATGTCGTAATCGCCAAAATGAACTCTGACAACTTGAGCCCAGTAATATCAAAATGCCATTTTGTGTTTGCTTCTCCCCCCCACTTTCTCCCTCCCCCTATTTTATATTGATTGACTGCCTTTGTAATAAAATTCCAATTTTGAGCTGTACATTCTTGCACTTTCTGCTCTTTGCAGAGAAAATACCAGGAAGACTGGGAATCGAAGAAAGACAATATTTATTTCATGCAGACAGAAACACCAGAGTATGCAGTTAATAAGCGTGCTGGAAATGCTGCCAGTAAGGTATGACAATAAGTTTAGCTATGTGTTTACATCGAGTCCATTGGGAAAATCAGGAGATGGCCTTGCCCATAATGTGCTTGGAATCTTCTGATATTTCAGTTTACATACAAAGAAAATTCTCAGGGACAACTCACATCCCAGTCAGCACTTCTTCACTCTCCTACCATCTGGTAGGAGATAGAGAAGCATAGTCAGCCACATCAACAGGCTGAAGAACAGTTTCTACCCGTGGGCTGTCAGACTTCTGAATGGAAAATAACTTAATGTCAACATAGTATGATAGACTTGCAGGGCCGGCACATTGTGCAACAAGGTCACATAGTGTAATAATATTGGGACTGGGTTAGGGACTTCTGTCCTCACCGTGAGTTGGGTGCATGAAGGGAGGCTCAGCCAATCTTATTGCACACATGTTGTACTCTGACAATAAAGGTAATAAAATCCCATCCAAAACAGGAGTAGTTCAAAGCTTTTGGTCATCTCACATGGGTTGAATTGAAACGAAGGCATTTCTGTGTAAATTGAAAGTGTGTCACACATAGGGATGTTTGCTGGAGGGGTCAAGAAGTGAAGATGGCTGTTGCAACCAGATGAACAAAGCCCCTGTTTGCTTGTGACATTGACACATGTACAAAAAAGGCTTTGTTCATGTGGTTACAGCTGGCATCATGCTCTTTTTGACCCAGTCTATTCCACTCTGATGGAATTTACTGATCAGGGAATATTCTGCTCATTTATACAGCTGGTATTCCATATATACTGTGCAGTCTCTCATCTCATCTTGGTGGTCAAGGAAAATTTTATGTGAAGCACTATTAAGTTAGACTTGGATGCATCTGTTAGGTCTTGGCATTGTTCAAGAAAATGTGTTTGAGCTTAACAAGGGAGTTCTGCAAAAATTGAATTCCTTTGTCGCTTAAGTTGGTGATCCAATGGAAACTTTTGTTGGTGGAAGAGAGAACTTTCATTGATTCATGTTTCCCCTTAGTCACAATCCTATTTTTCTGGGAGGCAAAGGAGACCATATGGAAAATGATGAAAATTGCCTCCCTCATTTCTGTTGGGGTGTGTGTGTGTGTGTGCATGTGTTGTGCCCACATGTGTGTATATGTGTCCCAACAGTATAACTGTGCTAAAACATAGTTTTGGATCCTAGCTGTTGAGAACGCAATGTTCATCATTTCATCTTTGAGTGTTTACTATCCTTTTTAGATTTAGTAATAAAAGTTTAGCAGAAGAGATAATAGAACTTGAAAAGGATTTTTGCTAATGACAAAAGGTACTTAACTCTTGAAAGCACAACCCATTCTGGTTATATTTCATCAGCAATGGTTTTTTGACTATGGAATAATTGCCAAATGCAAGTACAAATAGCATTTTCCAGTTGAAATTGTTTTCTTAATTGAACAGATGGCATCTCTTAAGAGACGCCAGTGTGTTTGATTTAGAATGGTACATGAATGTTTCCATTTTTTAAAAAGTCTTTGAGCTAAAAGCCCAAATAAAAAGGTCATCGGATTACACCAAAATGAATTAATTTTTCCCCTTATTTTTTCTAGATAAAATACAAGGAAGATTATGAAAAAGCCAAAGGTTCAGCAGATTATAATGTACTTCCAGCAACGGAGAATCCGATGCTCAGGCATCTAAAAGCTGTTTCAAATAATGTAAATGATGTAAGTGTGCTATTTTTTCCCCTCAGCGATGTTTGACAAAACAAAGTTTCAACAATTCATCATTATATGTTATTTAAAATTAGGTTTCTTTACTAATAGGTTTGCTGTGAGACCTCTTGTCTTGTTATGAAAATGCAAAATTTAATCAACAAATTGGTTAGATCAGAGTAGATAATAAAATTTCCTTTGAGTAGAATGTCCCTACTCAAAGTAGGACAAGATACATGATCTTGTTTGAGGATAGTAAGCTTATAGCTTGCTTACTTCAAACATACGGTGCTTACCACAGAATCCCAAAGTATAATATCTACGAAAAATATCTTGCTCTCTATTCCATTTGTATTGTAAGAGCTATCAACTCTGTGCATCTTTTAATCTTGGACAATGGCTGCACAAGGGGACGTCAGATAAAGCTTTCTCCCTTGTTGCATTCATATTGTAAACCGTCTATGAGAGTGTCTCGCTTCCCCAGGTATATCGCGAGCCAGGTCAGCGAGTGAAAAATGCTCTGGGATTACATTTTGTTCAGCACATGTGAATTGGGAATGACATAAAATGACATGGCTCAGACTACTCTGGTGTTTTTTTTAAAAAAACCTTTGATTTTATGAAGAGGTGTTTGGGGAATTTAGCTTAAAATTATCTAAATTTTAGGCATCACAGGAACCTGTGTCCAGGGTTGATAGTATTTTGAAGACTACACATGGACATAATGCTGGGCTTTTAACAAGGCAAGATATACATTGGGAATCTGGTTTCTGGGACTTAAACAGAAACCAATCAAGTATTTAAACTGGTTAGTGGTTGGGGACGCAAATGAAAGGATGTGTTCCTAGAAAGTTTTTTTCACTATGTGTTTTAAAATCTATCTTTAGTAATTATTCTTGTGCAGTTAGTCCTCAACCTATTACCACAACTGAGCCAAAATTTCTGTTGCTAAGTGAGACATTTTTTAAGTGAACTTTGGCCCATTTTAGGACCTTTTCTGCCACAGTTGTTTAGTGAATCACTGCTGTTGTTAAGTTAGTAATGTGGTTGTTAAGTGAATCTGGATTCTCCATTGACTTTGCTTGTCAGAAGGCTCACAAAAGGGGATCACATGACCCCGGGACACTGCAACTGTCATAAATATGAGCCAGTTGCCAAGCATCTGAATTTTGATCACATAGCCGTGTGGAGATGCTTGCAATGGTTGTAAGTATGAAAAACAGCCGTAAGTCACTTTTTTCAGTGCCGTTGTAACTTCGAACAGTCACTAAATGAATTGTTGTAAGTCGAGGATATCTGTGTTTCCTCTTATTTCTTTTCTTCCTTTTGTATTCTATTATTTTTATAACCATTTTTTTTAAAAAAAGAAGCGTAATAAAGAGCATTGCAAAGCTTAGAGAATGCAAGAAAAAACGAAATCTCAGAGCTTGTGCCATTCAAAAATTATCCCCAGGTCCAGAAGCGACACAGCTTTGAGTTAAAAACAAAATAAAGGGAGGAAGAGACATATGGAAGAAGGGGTTTTCCTTTCATTAGAAGAAGCAATTGTACAGAAATCTTGTCTACCATCGTAGAAAAGAGAATGCTGGTTCTCTTATTTCTTCCAGAAATGCTTTTCTTTCCCAATGTTCATAACTTGGATAAGATAAATAACTGAAAATAAAGAATTGCATTCTATACCCTCTTGCTTCATTTGAAGGCAGCACAGGTTTGATGGCATCGTAATCAGCAGAATAATTTACATTTGTTTTTCTGTGTTCCTCTTTATGCTAATACTGCTATAATACTTTATATTCTTTTTTTTTTTTTCCCGGCAGAGATTATATAAGGAAGCATACGAGAAAGCCAAAGCAAAAAGTATAAACTATTGTGAGACTCCAAAGTACCAAATCGACAATGTTCTGAAAGACTTTAGTGATGTAAGTGTGATAGAAATAGTTCTTTAATGCGCTCCAGATAAAGTCATGCAGTTTCTTATAAAAAACTGATGGCATTCTGGTTTTTTTTTAGGTCAAATACAAAGAGCCTTACAAAGCCAATGTCTTGGGCCGGTACATAGGCACCTTTGAAGACCCCTATCAAGCACATTGCATGAAGGTGGCCGCTATGAAGAGTGACGTGAGTATGAGTTCTGTCTACCTAATCTGGCTTTGCTGTTTTTTTAATGGTTACTGATCCCTTATTGTTTCTCTAGAAAAACTATAAAGCAGACTACGAAGAGGAAAAGGGTAACTTCTACTTCCCCCAGACCTTGACTCAAGAATATGAAGTCCAGAAGAAGCTAGACAAATGCAAAGATGTAAGAACCGCTGTGAAATCTCGTATCTGTGTATGGCTCAGAACCTCAGAGGGAGGAAAGCATGCCTTTCAAAACTTATTTCAAGCAGCTGGAATCAGTGGTGGGATTCAAAATTTTTTACTACCGGTAAAACAGCTTGGTGGGCGTGGCAGGGGAAGGATACTGTAAAATCTCCAGTCAGAGGTGGTACTTGCCGGTTCTCCAAACTACTCAAAATTTCCGCTACCGGTTCTCTTGAACTGGTCAAAATCTGCTGAATACCATTTCTGTTTGGAATGCCTGCATTATGAAATGTGTTTTGAAGATAGACAAACACTGGACCTGCAGAAGTGAACACAGACTTAAATCTGACTGTTTCTAGCTCAGGATTGACATGAGGGCTCTTCGATGCTCTCTGAGTTTGCTTGTTTTCTCGCAGTTGTTTTGTTATCCAAACTAGGTAACATCATCAGTGCTAGTGCTGTAGATGTTACCTAGTTTGGGTAATGAAACATCTGCAAGAAAACACCAAGGACCCTTTAAATCTGACCACTGGTTATGTTTTAATATTGCACAGAAGTGGAAAAAAGCTATCTTCTATTGGAATATTTATTCTGCTTTGTATTTAAGAATCATGGTCTATGTTAGATAGAATAGAATAGAAATCTTTATTGGCCAATTGTGATTGGACACACAAGGAATTTGTCTCGGTGCAAATGCTCTCAGTGTACATAAAAGAAAAGATCCATTCGTCAAGAGTCAAGAATCATAAAGTACAACACTTAATGATAGTCATAGGGTACAATAAGCAATTGAATCATGCTAGGAAACAGCCAATATAAATCGTAAGGATACAAGCGACAAAGTTACAGTCGTACAATCATAAGTATGAGGAGATGCGTGAAAGGAAGGATGGGAGGATTAACAGAAATACTAATAGTAATGCAGACTTAGTAAATAGTTTGACAGTGTTGAGGGAATTATTTGTTTAGCAGAGTGATGACGTTCGGGGGGAAAACTGTTGAATTAGGATCACATCACTGAGTCCCATTATTCCAACAGGTATACTGAAGAACTGGCATTTTGAATAAAGGAGTGAAATAAGACAAAAAAATATTGAATTGAACTATTTATAGTCTATGCTATTTGCTTGGTCTTGGCTGAAAACTGCAGCCTGAAGAGGTTGCTTTGTATTAATTTTAAAAAAAGTTTATTTGCATGTAATGTGTAGTTTGTCTTCAGGTGGTATCTTTCTAACATCTTACATCATCATATTAATTTATAGGCAGCTCATGACATCTAGTGGTTAACATGTGTTTGGGTCATATACCATAATTTCTCAAGCAAAATCTTATTTATCAATTCAATTCACTTTCTGTAGAATTGGACATGGTGGTGTAAATGATCACCTTTAATACTCTGTACACTCGCTCACTCACAAACACATTAAATGACAATATGTATGGGCTGGATTAAGGATAGTTCACATTACTGAATAGTAAATAAGTCAAACATCTCTTTAATTGAGCATCTGATAACTTTTGATGTTTTCATAATTATCATAGGCTGAAAACTTTCGGAATTGAAGGAAATACGGGTAGTCCTTGACTTATGACCACAATTCAGCCCAAAATTTCTGTTGTTAAGTGAAATATTTGTTAAGTTGATTTTGCCCTATTTTATGAACTTTTTTTCCACGGCTGTTCAGTGAATCACTGCAGTTGATAAGTTAGTAACACAGTTGTTAAGTGAATCTGGCTTTGCCACTGACTTTGCTTGTCAGAAGGTTGCAAAAGGTATCCACATGACCTTGGGACGCAGCAATAGTCATAATCATGAACCAGTTGCCAAGCATTTGAATTTTGATCACATGATCCTGTGGATGCTACAAAGGTCGTAAGTGTGAAAAATGGTCCTCAGTCACTTTTTTCAGTGCCATTGTAATTTTGAATGGTCACTAAATGAACTGTTGTAAGTCGAGGACTACTTGTAATACATTTTGATTTAGCTCATGCTACTGTATTTATAGCCTATTTGTATTTGCACAATGCCCTTAGCCTTGCCATGGTAGGGCTTATTGAACCGTCGAAATAAACCATGGCTAAGTTTGCAAAAAAGGTAAGATGCCTTAACTATAGCCAGAAGTGGGAATTTGTATATGACGTACCTAGTTATGCCAGATTTATAAATATCTGACTAGCTTCTGGTTTGCCAGTCATTATCTCCCTGGATAATGAAATGGATTCAGAAGTGATCACAAGACAGAGGCCACTGATTCCCTCCCACTGTTACTTCTGCCCTTGATGAATCTTAATGTGTGTTATTGAGAGAATGTATTCTAGATGCAACATATATATTAAAATCTGCTATCATTCCAGATGCAAAACATACTGAGATGTCTTGATTATATGCTTTGATATATATATATAAAACCTCTGAGAACTCCAGACAATATTAGTATATCAAGGTTTTGTCCAATTAGATGTTTTTTCAATCAGCATCATTAACTGCAATGCTATTTTTTTTCTGAATGCTGCTTCTTTTTTTTAATCATTTATATATGTTGATCCAAAAATGGAAGACCATAGCATGGCAGCTTGAATATTCATTATGCTTTGCTTTCATTTCAACCAGGTTGTCTACAAGAAACCTCCAGATCAGATTAAGTTTACTCAGGTGGCGAATTCTCCTGTTTTGGTACAAGCACAGATTAATACCAAGCAGTTAAGTGATGTAAGTTAACCTGCAAGTTAAAGAATGAGTTCTTCTCTGGTTTTTAATACTTCATGAAACTTTATGTGTGATAAAATGTTTCCAGCCATAATACTGCATATTTAACAATGAAAGGGAGAATTAATAACTCATGGTTGACCAAGAAACATACCTATTCTGCTTTTTAAAGCATTATGCAGTAGAATATTGCATCTTGAATAAACAGTGGTTAGTTTCCAATAGAGCAGGGGTATCATACTGGTGGCCTGTGGGCCAGATGCATCACACACAGGCCACGCCCACCCCAGCTCCACAAAGGCAAAAAACATTGTGATACGTACATACAATCATGTGATGTGATTGAGTTTGACACAGTCCTGTTTCAGGACTGTGTCATCTTAAGAATCTGATATTGTGGAGAAGGATATAGAAAGAAATTGATGGAGATTGGTGTAAGAGGAATCTCTCTCTCTTCACTTATCCTGCCATATTCTTCAATATGGTGGTTGTTTACTTTCATGTCTTAAGTCCTATAGTAAAAAAAAAAATCTTAAAGCACAAAACCCCACTTTTTCAGACATTATAATAAACTGAAAGGTGGAACCAGACTTCTAGCAATAAGACAGGAATTTATTTTTCTTCTTCCTCTGTACACATATAACACCTGATTTTGTGGGGCAGTGGTAAGACTACTAGGGGAATAAAATTGGCTTCCTGCCATTACATTTGCATACATGATTTCTATTAACATAACAGTAAGTTAGATCTCACACAGATAAGATATCAAAATAGGAGGGTGCCATGCGTTTTAGACTCCAGCAACCAGTTTTAATGACTTGGTGGTTGTTGTGTCTTTGAATCAGGTTTTTGAATTCTGGTGACTATTTGGACTAATTCCTGCAGTTTTCTTGGCAATATTTTCAGAAGTAATTTGTGCCTATCTCCTTCTTAAGGTTGAGAGAAAGAAAGCGATTGGCTCATCATCACAGCTGGTTTTGTGTCTAAGGCGGGACTAGAACTCACAATCTCCTGCTTTCTAGCCTGATGCCTTAACCACTGCTCCAAACTGCCTCAAGTCTTAATGACAGCACATCCAAATACCAGCCTGAAATTTCCCTATCTCTTACCATTTTTATTGAAGAAGCTGTATCATAGAAATGCAAGCAAACTGTTCTGTCTGCATGCGAGGCATATTTCATTCCAGATGATTTATACTGATACAGTCTACCAATACACATCCTTATGTTGCTGAACTATGGCTAACTATGGCCTGCTTTTGAAATATTTGAGTTGAAACATTTGAATCCATTGTCTTGATCAGATCTCATCTTAGCAATACATGATAGTGTTGTAATTCAACTTTTTTTCCCCATGTGAACTCATTTTATGGCATTGCTTATTCTGCATTTCAGATGAATTACAAAGCCAAACATGAGGCAGAAAAATCCAGATTTTCCATACCTCCAGATACTCCTTTGCTTCTCCAGGCCAGAGTCAATTCTTATAATATCAGTGATGTATGTATTATGGACAACTGTCCTTGCAATTCAACTTCATAATTAATAATAGTGTTACTACTATGAATTACTAATATTATAATATTAGTGATGTAAAAATTGATAGATAGATAGATAGATAGATAGATAGATAGATAGATAGATAGACAGATAGATAGATAAATAGATATAATAGATATATGTGATGACAGGGGCATGACATATATGATAGAGATAGAAGTAAAGATAGATAGATAGATAGATAGATAGTAGCTAGCGATATAGAGATAGAGAGATAGAGTGAGAGAAATGACAGACAGACAGACAGACGGACAGACAAATTGATTGCTGGTTTAAACTAGTTATGTTTTGAAGGAGAAAAATGTAAAAGAAGAAAGTCCAAAAGAATGGGAGAAAGCGAAGGACCCAAGTCTAATGCTTATTTAGAAATATCTTTTTAAAAATTGAAAGCAAGAGGAAGTAACAATGGGTACTTACAGATGTGGCTACTATGGTGCAGTTACTCTTTCATATTTATAGAATTCAATGGGTGAGCAGAGGTTTTCATCTTCTATTTATCATTGTTGTAGTTCCCCCTTCCCAATCTCACTGCCTGTTTCATTTTTTATTACCATGAAAAATCCACTAAGGAAGGAAGGTGGCATACCTGGACAATACCTTTGAATTATTAACACAATGAATCCTGTATCTGGATGGCATCTTGGGGATAATTATTATAAGGTAGTAAGGAAAAGAAGAAATCCTTAAAAGGGAAAAATTAAATGACTGAATGGGAGAGAGAGAGAATGAGAGAGAGAGGGTGGAAGGGAAGGAGGGAGGGAGGGAGAGAGAAGCAGGTAAAAGAAATGGAGGAAAAGGAAAGGCTAAGTGGGAAAATGACTGACAGGTGGAATGATTGAAACAAAAAATTCAGTAGAGATGAAGAAACAATATAGAATGAAGCAAAGGAAATAGAGAGATAAAGGAAAGAGAAATGTGTACCAATGGATAACAAATAAGAGGAACATTGTGTGGATAACTCAACACTGTTAATGGAATTTTTTTTTTTGATACAACTATCACTGAATCAATATATGATCTCTAAAAACCAAGAGGGATCTAGTCATTTCATGAAATCAACACAGAGATGAACCTAGTACTTCTTTTTCTTCAATACCAATATATATTAGTAATAAACCAGGTTTCCGAAGCAGCGCTGATTTCAATGCATGACTTGAATATGCCAGATTGTTGTGATGTTATATATTTTCTACAATAAATGGCTGCTTCGGTTCTTTATGTTATACTTCCCTTATGTTTTCTTATCATTCTCGTTTGGTTAGAATTGGTATAAGTATGACTGGGATCAATCCAAAGCAAAGAAGTTTGATATCAAAGTGGATGCCATCCCGATTCTGGCTGCCAAAGCAAAACAAAAAATTGCAAGTGATGTAAGTGTTACCCTGAATTTTAAAAAAGGCAATTCTTGGCTTTCTATTTTTATACAAATTTATAGCATACGAAACTATGTCATTCTCATTTCCCAATTAGGTTGAGTACAAAAAGGGCTATGAAAAGAACAAAGGGAAGTTTGTTGGAGCTTTGTGTGTTGAAGATGATCCTAGGATCATGCACTCACTGAAAGTAGGCAAACTGCAAAGCGATGTAAGTAACCCCAATGTATAGTATTGTGAAAACAGGAAGTGTGGGAGGCATACAACATTTTCCTTGGATTCCAGGAACTTACAAGCAAGGGGACAGAGTATGGAATAACAAGTCCTAAACATTTTTTAAAAAATATTATAATCTTGACTCTATAATTAATTTCAAATAAATATATTGGCTGTATGATATACATACTGAACAGTGGTTTTTTTTGTTCCTTAAACTTTTCGCCTGTCAAATCCATCTAACTACAAGTTCCTTAGTCTTCTCCTTCCTATTGGCCCGTTGACTATTATTTTTCATATATTTGATTATGCTATTTATTTCCCATAAATGTTTGTTATTATTTCTCAAGATAACCAACACTTCAATAGCAAAATTTTCTAAATGGGAGACAACATCATGCATATAAGAAATATTGTCTAAATCCCTGATGCATGATTATTTCTACTTTTTCACTCTTGCAGAGATTATATAAGGAACCACATGAAAAAGCAAAAGGAGTAAGCATTAACTATTGTGAGACTCCACAGTATCAAGTGGACAATGTTCTTAAGAACTTCAGTGGGGTAAGTGTGGTGAAGATTTCTCCTTTGCTTCTGCTCCAGACATAGTCTTGCTTGTTTTGCTACAATGTGTGACTGTTGCTCCACAGGTGAAATACAAGGAGCCTTATGTAACCAATGTCTTGGGCCGGTACATAGGCACTTTTGAGGACCCCTATCAAGCGCATTGTATGAAGATTGAAGCTATGAAGAGCGACGTAAGTATGAATTGTACCTATTTCTCTCCCCCACCCCCCTTATTCAGTTCATGGTACTTACTGAATTCTGATGGTTTCTCTAGAAAAACTATAGAGCGGACTATGAAGATGACAAGGCTAAATGTTATTTCCCTCAAACCATAACTCCAGAATATGAAGTCATGAAGAAGCTGGATGTGTGCAAGGATGTAAGTCATTGTTCTAGTGAGGTTATATTATGTATGATTTTCAGAACTAAAAAAAATATAAATATCTCAATTATTATTATTATTTCATGAAATTCTTCAAACAATAAATAAAATAAAATATATTATATGATCCAAAAATATCTGAAGTATTGCTGGTGGCACAAGAACTGAATTCAAACTTCATATAGCAAATACTGTCAATTTAAATGCTACCTTCTCCAACAGTACTTTTGCTGAATGGCTGCATGGATGATGGTAACACAATGGACCTTCATATAATGTATTATGAATTATAAAATCATAAACTTGATGTCTACCAAAAATTAATTGCCGCTGAATTTTAAAAACTTTCTCTCCCTAGTCTGCCTACAAAAAGCCTCCTAACCAGATCAAGTTTACTTCAGTGTCGGATTCTCCAGTTTTGCTACAAGCACAGATTAATACCAAGCAGCTGAGTGACGTAAGGCTTTGCATGCTTTTGTATTTTCTGCTAAGTTGCCTGACAAAGAGCCCACGGTTATTTGGGACTTTCAGGGACTTAATATTGCAATAATGTTAAGTGATTGGAAGGAATTGTCAGGAACTACAGGTTGATACTTAACTAGAGTCAGTTTTTGCAAAATGAAAGTGATCATTTTTGATTGCTGAGCCACTGAAAGTCAAAGACATTCTTAATCTGATGGTGCTAAGAAACTCTTTTCCTCTGCTGTGCAGATACTAGTAGACATTAGATGTCAGTCTCTGACATTAGATACATATGTGGCACACTGTTGAGAAATTATCTGTCTTCTGAACAGTGTGTTTGCGTGGCATTTTTATACATCCCCACAAAGTTGCTTTTTAAGTCCTCAGTAACTCATTCTGCATTTCAGATGAACTACAAAGCCAAACATGAGGCTGAAAAATCCAGATGTTCCATGCCTCCTGATGCTCCTGTTTTCCTTCAGTCCAGAGTCAATGCTTATAACATCAGTGATGTAAGTATAAGACTTGTGATAATTTTGCAGTTAGAGTGATATGTAATTTAAGTTTTGACTCAATTACGTGAAATTTTACTATTGCTAGTAGGATAATAGGGCATGAATCTAAAACATTGCAGTGTGATATCAATCAGGTAAGCAAGGAGTAAGACTATGAATGCCTTCTGAAGACACTGGGATTCTTTCATAATCCATAGTCGGTATGAGCAAGGGCATTAAACTGGAAAAGAGAACTAACTTAATTTTAGAACCATAGAGAAAAGAGTACAGAACACATTGATTGTTGGGGAAGAAGAATGAAGCTTGTCAAAATTATGACATAAGAAAGGTAAAAAAGAAAACAAAACTTCAACAAATATTTAGGAAAGACTATATGGGTCAGGAGAAAGGAAAAAGGTAGCAGGAATGATAGGGAAAGAGTCTAATCAAGTTGTGCAGACTTAACACAACCTGGAAAAAAAATAGATCTAAAAGCAGTTGTTGGGAATATTATGGAAGGATGTGTGATTCAGCAAACACATCTCCAATTATGTCATAAATCACAGCTTGGTTTTGAGGCAAGGATCAGGTGCTGATAAAGAACTTGATTAGGTGAATGCATTGTGCCTTTATGTTCAAGTACTGCAGAGGATAGATTGGTTACATCATTTGTTTGCATATGGTGTACTGTTCATCTCCTAAGAGGCTTTTTTTAACAACTTCCAAATTTTAAAAAGTGCTTATATATTTAGTAGTATTTCATAGTAGCATATAGAAAGGTTAGAATTTATATTTCAGTTGGCTAGAAATGTTTGCCCTTAACTTGAAGAACGTTTTCATTTTGTCAATCAAACTGAGGTATGGTTACAGATAAAAGTTCAAGTTGACCCACTTTATTTTCTTCTTCTCTCTTTGTTAGAATTGGTATAAGTATGACTGGGATCAATCAAAAGCAAAGAAGTTTGATATCAAAATGGATGCTATCCCGATTCTGGCTGCGAAAGCAAAACAGAAAATCACGAGTGATGTAAGTGTTGGACAGAGTAATAAGGGTAACCTTTAGCATTCAATATGCATACAAAGTTCGTAACCTATGCAAGTATTTTATTCCAATGTCCCCTTGTAGGTTGAGTATAAGAAAGGCTATGAAAAGAGCAAAGGAAAGCTTATTGGAGCCTTGAGTGTCCAGGATGATCCCAAGATCTTACATTCTCTGAAAGTAGGGAAACTGCAAAGTGACGTAAGTAAACCCAAATTACAATAAAGTGAAAATGGAGTTTGTGGCATATTAGAATCTTTGTGATGATGTAGTACAGCTTTTTTTTTTGCTCCCTGTATTCTAGAGCAGGGTTGTCAAATTCATGGCGTCATGTTGTTGTCACATGACATATTCAACATTTCCCCCCTTTGCTAAACTGGGTGGGCATGGCCAGCATGTGATGCATCTGGCCTGCAAGCTGCAAGTGTGACACCTTTGTTCTAGAGCTATAACACAAGAAAAATTAGTAGCGAAATAAGAATTCTCACATCATTTTTTAAAAACTATAATCTACAGTTTTACTGTTCTAATAGCTAGTAGAGACGACCATAAGCACCTTCAGTAATTTGTTAATATTTTTATGACTATCAAATTGGGAACCTCCAGCTTTATAATAAATATTTATATAATTATCCCAATTATCCTAATTCATTCAGAATCAAGTTAAGTAGTCAGTTGTCTGATGAAAAAAATGTTTCAACTAAAATAAATCATGAACATCAACATGTTAAACCATGAATGAGATAAAAGGAACATCCATATCAGAAAGCTGCTTACACAGAACATTAATAGCTATTGTTAATTGATATGAAGTATCCTTGCCATTTTATTTATAACCTAATTTGGGTTTCCCATAAACACTGCCTTGCTACTCTTGGAGAGAAACCCTTTGCTAATCTATAGCCTGGAATTAAGCCAGAAAGATAGTTCTTATGTACCCATTCTAATTATGAATTCACAAATGACATTTTCCACATGACTTCCTATAACACTTCCTCCTTTATTTTTCATTCTTGCAGAGACTATATAAGGAACCATATCAAAAAGCAAAAGGAGTAAGCATTAACTATTGTGAGACTCCACAGTATCAAGTGGACAATGTTCTTAAGAACTTCAGTGGGGTAAGTGTGGTGAAGATTTCTCCTTTGCTTCTGCTCCAGACATAGTCTTGCTTGTTTTGCTACAATGTGTGACTGTTGCTCCACAGGTGAAATACAAGGAGCCTTATGTAACCAATGTCTTGGGCCGGTACATAGGCACTTTTGAGGACCCCTATCAAGCGCATTGTATGAAGATTGAAGCTATGAAGAGCGACGTAAGTATGAATTGTACCTACTTTCCTCTATTTTTTCCTGTCTTGTTCAGCTCATGGTGCTTATTGAACTCTGTTGGTTTCTCTAGAAAAACTATAAAGCCGACTATGAAGATGAAAAGGCTAAATGTTATTTCCCTCAAACCATAACTCAAGAATATGAAGCCATGAAGAAACTGGACATATGCAAAGATGTAAGTCATTGTTTTAGTGAGGTCATATTTTTAATGTGTTTCAGAATTGAAAAAGAATCCCAGTAGTGTAATATGTCACGACGTTCTTAAAATAATAAATGAAATACAAAATACGTGAAAATATCTGAAGTATTATTGATGGTACAAAAACTGAATTTTAACATCATGCAGTAAATACCAATATAAAAGCTGCCTTACCCAGCTATATTTTTGCTGAATGGATGCATAGATGATAGTAGCAGAGCAGAATGTTGTAAAGCATATCATGCAGTAGAAAAACGTAAGCCTGATCTTTACTGAAAAGTAATCTCTGCTGGTTTTTATTTTATTCTTTTTCTAGTCTGCCTACAAAAAACATCCTTACCAGATGAAGTTTACTCAAGTGTTGGATTCTCCAGTTTTGTTACAAGCGCAGATTAATACCAAGCAGCTGAGTGATGTAAGCAACCTGGAAATGGACAGGACCCGGCTTTGCATGATCTTACATTTCCTGCTAAATTGTCTGACAGACCGCCTAGCATTTAGTTGGGACTTGCAGATTATTTACATTGCAATAACATGAGTCTCTATTCGGAAAGTGAGAATTTTGTGGCAACACTTTTGAAAAGAAATTGAAGCAGTTGCTTAGAATGTGTCAGAATGAGTATGGCAGCGCATCTCAGTTTTCCAGAAGCTCATCCTCTTCTTCATGTATGTGCTTATTTAGCAAAAGATTCTCAGACATGAATCAGATAGATTAGGTTCTCTGTCGCAGACAAGAATTAAGCCCTGGGAGGCAGGCATGCCTTTACATAGGGTTGTGCTTTGGAATTTTAAATATGGGCATTTTTTCTGTCACCCTTCTCAATTAACAGGAGTTTGTTTGGTGCTCAGAATAGCTTAGAAAGGGTAACAAACTGATCGTTTTTAACTTCTAGAAACTGCTAGTTGCTACTTCAGCAGATACCACCTCTTTTCTTTTGTCTCTCTCTTCCCCTCTTCAGGCTCTGGAGAAGCTGACTATGTCATTGATGATGATTTAGATGATTCTAAAAAGTTTATAATTGTACCCTTAGCTGTTTTTTTTCTTTTCTTCAAATCATGAGATCCTTTCCTATGTCCCGCTAACTGTGGCAGGAAGATGCCTTCATAGCTATTCCAGAAGTATAGAAATGGATATGACCATCTTTAAATTCAATCTTGTCCCATTGGAAAAACAGTCTGTTGTCCACTATTTTTGTTCTGTTTTAAAGGGGCATTTTCCACCATAGGCAATAAGAGTCTTGTAGTTCAGCTGGTCTGCAGTACCTCATTTGTAGGTAAAGTTAAAGAGGAGGACAAACTGCCCTGCTGCTAATGGCTTCCTCTGGCTCCCTACTCATTCAACATTTTACAACAGGAGAATCAAAACTTTCCCATTGAGCCCCAAAGCCATTTTTACCACAGCTCGGGCAAAACTTCAAGAGAAAGCAAGAAGGATACCAGGGAATAAGCCATGATAAAACCTCTAATTCTCCTGTTCTGCTGAGATATTCTGCAGGACTGGAATGCTCTGGGGAAAGAAAAGTAGAAGGAAAGTTGTTCTTTAACTGTCAATCCCCAAGATGAAGCTGTTCATCCTGGCTTTGTGGAGAAGGCATAACTGGTTTTCAGGGTTGGCTGGGTGGATTTGTTGACCTCTACCAGTGGTCCATCTACAAGTCTTCTGCTACCAGTAATTGACACCAAAGAGGCATTTCCCCCCACCTCTTTGTTTACTTTCCTCATTGATCAAACCTGTTTACCTCATTACTGAGGTAGAAAATAGTCAGAAATAGAACCAGTGCATTTGAAGCCATTGGGCTTTGAGCAGAAAAACACTTCACTGCTCAAGTCTGCATGTGTTTTTGATCATCTCTGTCTGTCTCTCTTTCTGTGTGTGTGTGTGTGTGTGTGTGTGTGTGTGTGTGTGTGTGTGTGTGTGAGAGAGAGAGAGAGAGAGAGAGAGAGAGAGAGAGATTCAGAAGGAAGTTAAGAGAGAGAAGTTAAATGTCCAGCAATAAAACTGAAAATCTAAAAAATCAACACCATCATATTCTGAAAGGATAGTCATTTGCATAAAGAAAATGTAGACATTTGTCTTTTTCATACAAATGTTTGTAATAAAGTTGCAGTCTCCCTAAAATACATTGAAAGTATTAAAATAGGATTCCCCCTAAGTACCTATATTGAAGAAATATTACTTTTTGTAACATTTAACTTGTTCTGTATAGTCAGGGGAATTGTAAATAATCTGTTAATATCAATTATAGATAAAAACAATGGAAGTATTTACATTGACAACTAGATTTCCTTGGAATATTCCAAAATATTTAAAATAATTCCAACACCAAGTAAAAATCCACAAATTTCCATTAACGCTTTAGAAATAATAGGAATTATATGAAATTATATTAATTAAATAATTTGATAATCAATCTTTTATAGTTTTATTTACCATTTTGGTAAATAACATTCATAGCTATTCAATTAAAAATATCAAGGGAAAAATGTGTTCAGCTCTAGCCATTTTTAAGCCCACAATGTCCTTCTGAGGCCTAAGAAAATAGGCTAAATGTTCCAATAGAAGGAGAGGAGGATGGAGTTCCATCCTGTCAGGGCAGAAAAGAATTACACATGTGTTATGCCCCACTTGTATCCACAGGTGAGCAATCACAATTCTGAAGTTCCAAAAATATAAGCAAACAGAAACAAACCCCAAACAAGATAACTGCTGAAGTTTTTCCAGTCCTCAGCAGTAATTCCGTTATCTGTTTGGCAAACCTGAAGTGCCTATAAATCACAATGCCTCAGAGAATCTTCACAAGACTTTCTCTCCAACAAAACACTTTGTTTCTGGCAAATTTCTCAAGCCAATCCGTTTCCTTTTATCCCCTAAGGGGGCGTGTTAGTCTCATCAATTAATCATCGGCTCGACGCCTCCTTCCCAATTGAGATTGACGTCTCAATCTCTGTTTATTTCTCACATCAAGCCAGGATCCCTCAAATCCCTCCTCCTCTCCTGAAACCTCTCGCCCATTTTCCTGATTATCTGCCACCGGCTGCTGCACAATCAGAGAGGGAGAACTGGAGGAGGCAGAAGACTCTGTCAGCTCTAATAAATTAGGTTCGTCTCTCATAGCCAAGTCCACTTCCTCATCCTGGTTATCTTCGAAATCACTCAGCAATGCGGGCTCAAATTTCACTGCCAGATCCTCTTCACTCGAGCTCACATCTGCCAATGGAACAGATTCAAATCCTGGAGTCACAACACATATGTATTAGTGTACTAATGATATCTCCTATAAATCCTGTTGAATCTGAGTGGCATATAAATCCAAGAAGGAAGGAAGGAAGGAAGGAAGGAAGGAAGGAAGGAAGGAAGGAAGGAAGGAAGGAAGGAAGGAAGGAAGGAAGGAAGGTTGTTCCATCCAAATGAGAACTAAAATTGGACTATATTTCAGGCCTCTTTATTCCCTCCCTCTGCCATGCACTGGATAGCAAAAGGGGGACATATTTTTACCTCTTCTTGGTCAGGAATTCCTCCCATTCCTCTCCTCATTGCCAAATGAGCCATTCTCCAGATCATATTAGTTATACAAATATCTGTTATTCACTTGACTAGATCTTCAAAGTTAACTCTCAAGCACACCACAAAATTACCATGGTTGTCTGAACTTTTCTGAATAAGCACTAGGGGGGAGAGGTTTTTCATTTTATAGCTCCCTCCATCAGCAAGCTTATTAAAAATCCTATATCAATTATGTTGGAAATAAAGCATTTGGTCTCAGGCAGAAATATGACTCATGTGAGATAGGAAAGTAATAAATTTTCTTAGATTTCTAATATTTTTGTCAGGAAAAGAGGTTGGTATTCACAAAGTTGAAATTGCTGCTTTTGGTGTAAGGGAATAACTGGTACTGCATGGGCACCACCATTTTGTCCTATCTGCTCCTTTAGAAGGTTCATTCATTTGGACACCATAGTTTGGGTACTGGAGCAAGGCACTGATGATTTGATCAATAGTTAGTGGGGTTACAAAGACCTCTATAGCCACAGTTGGTCTCTAGAAGAAGGAATTCTTCCCATATTGAAGAGCAGTGTGTATTAGTCATTTGTATACCACTGTTTGTTCATTCTATATTTCAGATGAATTACAAAGCTAAACATGAAGCTGAAAAATCCAGATGTTCTATACCTCCAGATGCTCCTTTGTTTCTTCAGTCCAGAGTTAATGCTTACAATATCAGTGATGTGAGTATAATGGACAACTGCTCTTCTGACTCAATTTCTTAATAAATACTATTATTGCTACTATGATAATAGGCCGTGAATCTAAAATATTTGCAGTGAGATGTCTATTAGGCAGACACCAAATAAGCCTAGTTAAATGTTTTTTTGAATACATTGGATAGACTTTTGTAACCTAGAGTTACCATGGACAAGGACATCAAGCATGAAAAGAACCAATCTAATTAGCTATATTTAAAACAACACAAAGACCAAGATTTATTGATAGAGGATGAAATAAAATGAGAAAATGATATGATGACATAAGAAGGAAGAGAGAAAGCAGGATTTATCAACATGTCTAGGAATGTGTTGTGCGTATTTGACAGGAGAAACAATAGAAATAGAAATGATGTAGAAGAACGAAGTTGGGTTCTAAGGATCTCACAAGTACTTAGAACATGAGTGATTGTAAGCATAGGGATTACTAGAAAAGAGTCTGGGTAGTGAGTAGGAATGGGAAGTGAAGGACAGGGAGATAATGGTTTTATTTGTCCAGATGTTAGCTATAAGAAAATAATCATTATATGAAGATATGCATTTTCTTTATGTCTAAGTGTGTCTATATAGTTATATCTATATCCTTGTTGATAAATAGATATATTGATAGATGATAGATAGATAGATAGAAAGATAGATAGATAGATAAAGAAATATTCTAAATCTGTCCCATTAATATGGGATAGACTGCCAAGACAATCTGTACATATAGATTTATCTTAGAATGGACTCATTTTGTGAAAGTTCCAAATATGTAAAGACAATTCTTTTTCTTGATGGTATTTTATTGAAACCTAAAGAAAGTTAGAATTTATTGTTCAGTTGGTTAGAAATGACAATTGTTGCTCTTACCTTAAAGAATATTTTCATTTTGTCAATCAAATTGAGGTAGGGTTATAGATTAAAAAAAAAAAGATCTATCCTCCTGATTCCTAGTTCGGGTTGATCCACTTTATTTTCCTCTTCTTTCTTGGTTAGAATTGGTACAAGTATGATTGGGATCAATCGAAAGCAAAGAAGTTCGATATCAAAGTAGATTCCATCCCGATTCTGGCTGCTAAAGCAAAACAAAAAAATGCAAGTGATGTAAGTATGGCACAGAGTAGTAACACTTACCTGTAGATTTCAATTTGCATGCAAAGTTTGTAGCCTACGAAAATATTTTATTCCAATATCCTCCTGTAGGTTGAATACAAGAAAGCCTACGAAAAGAGCAAAGGGAAGCTTGTTGGAGCCTTGAGCGTCCAGGATGATCCCAAGATCTTACATTCTCTGAAAGTAGGAAAACTGCAAAATGATGTAAGTAAGCCCAAGATATGGTAAAATTGGGTGTGTGGCATGTTGGAACCTTTGTGATGATATAGCACAACCCCCCCCTTTTTTTGCTTCCTCTATTCCAGAGCTATAAAGCAAGAAAAATTAGTAGTGAAATAAGAATTCTCAAATCATTTTTGAAAATTATAATCTGCATCTCATAGTATTTTATTAGTAGCCAGTTAAGAAGACACATACCACATGCATCTTCAGTAACTTGCTAACATTTTTATGGCTCTTATAATCTTCTTTTATGACTATATCAAATTTCGGACCTTCCAATTTTGTAATGTATAATGTATAATTAATATAATTTATTCACAGGTATATTAAGTAGTGAATTGTCTGATGATACCAATAGAGCTGAATATCAGTAGCTCAGACTGGTAACAAAATATCTGCAAGCAAACAACTTTGCTCAGAGAGCAGCAAGGATTCCACAATTGTCTGATGAAAAAATATTTGAAATAGAATAACATTATGAGCCATGGTGGCTCAGTGGTTAGAATGCAATACCGCAGGCTACTTCTGCTGACTGCCAGCTGCCACCAGTTTGGCAGTTCGATTCCCACCGACTCAGTGTTCCATCCTTCCGGGGTCGGTAAAATGAGGAGCCAGATCGTTGGGGGCAATATGCTAACTCTGTAAACCACTTAGAGAGGCTGTAAAGCACTGTGAAGCGGTATATAAGTCTAAGTGCTATTGCTATTAATTCATCAACATCAACATGTTAAATCATCAATGACCTAAATGGGACATCCGTATTTGAAAGATGTCTAAATAGATGATTAATAGCAACTATTGTTAAACTGACTTAAAGTACAGTCACTGTTGCCATTAGAATTTATGATAGATTTCTCATAAACAACTTCAGGCCATTCTTGGAATTAACTTATTTGACCATACAGATCATGGGCTTAATCCAGATTACATGATTTTATTTTCTAGGTGATTAGGGCCCAATTCCCTTTTGGGTGTTTTTTTTTTAAATATTTGGTTGTTATTTTATATTTTATGTACTGAGCTTTTCTTTTATATAGTTATATATTTTTTAGTCTTAGTTTTATTGTATGCTGTCCAGAATCAAATTGTTTCAGTTGGGTGGCCTTACAAATGTATGCAAAAATAAATTAATACATAAAATATCTACTTATGTTTCCATTCCAATTATGGATTCAGAATGCAGATTTGGATGAAATCTTTTGGAATGCATTGTGATGTATATTTCAGGATGAAAGGGAAACAGAAGTGTGTAAATGGGAAGCCAGGCAGACACAGAAGGAACAACATTTGTAACATCATTTCCTATAACCCTTTTTCCATTTTTCCCATTCTTGCAGAGACTATATAGGGAACTATATGAAAAAGCAAAAGGAGTAAGCATTAACTATTGTGAGACGCCACAGTATCAGGTGGACAACGTTCTTAAGAACTTCAGTGGGGTAAGTGTGATGGACATGTCTCCTTTGCTTCTGCTCCAGACATAGTCTTATTTGGTTTGCTGCAACGTGTGACTGTGTTTCTCCACAGGTGAAATACAAGGAGCCTTATGTAACCAATGTCTTGGGCCGGTACATAGGCACTTTTGAGGACCCCTATCAAGCACATTGCATGAAGATTGAAGCTATGAAGAGTGATGTGAGTATGAATTGTACCTATTTTCCTTTATTTTTTCTTTCCTTTTTGTTCAGTTCATGGTGTTTATGATGTTTTATGGTGGTTCCTCTAGAAAAACTATAAGGCAGACTATGAAGACGAAAAGGCTAAATGCTATTTCCCTCAAACCATAACTCAAGAATATGAAGCCATGAAGAAACTGGACGTGTGCAAAGATGTAAGTCATTGTTACTGTGAGATTTTATATTTGTACATACAGTAGTCTGGAGTCTTTAAAAATTGTTTTTAAAAAGGTAAACTTTAATATTACAATGCTGATTTATGTTTCCTTGGATTGATCTTGACCTATGGCTGATTATGCACATGAGGGCTCTAGTTCCACATTCTTGCCCTCTGCAGAAATCCATCCACATAGTTTTCTTGGCATTAGAATGGAATTAACTATTTTTCTTAAACACCAGACATAATACTGAAAGACTTTTCCAATGTAAATTGGAAAGAATAGGTCACATGTGATGCCAAATCAGAATTTAAGAAACCACAGAACTGTTACAACAAAGTGGTACAGACTAGGGGTATTTTCCTTATAGTGTTCATTGATTCAAACACTTCTTCCTGAAGAGATCAGTCTGAAGCCTGGTAACAGATGCCTTTGTAGCATCATCTGGGCATCTTAATTTTTTTATGTTTTGGCAGGCCAACATTGGAGTTTGTAGTACACCTTGCATTATACTTGCTTCTCCAGTTTTGTTACTATTCCTCTATTACTGCGCTGAAATGTGGCTGTTCAGATATACACGTAGGATACATCTGGTGGTAAAGCAGACTGCAGTTGAGTTACTTACTGGAGGAGACTATCCTCAGTATAATCATCCATTTTCTGCTGTTTCAATGGCTTGAATGAGCTCTGTGCTGCAGAGTGAGCACACTATCTCTTTCTCCTTTTCCCCATTTTTAAAAATCCTGGCTTGTAGTATTGTTGCAATGTATCTAGAATAGATTGGTAGCCTCTCCAATACATGTGAGTTTGTAAAAGTCAATCATGGGTTAAAAATCCAAGGTTAAAAAAAAATATTTTGCTTTTGGAGGAACTCTTTACCGCAATTGCTGCCTGTCCACCATCTTGGCTTCTCCCCACATCTGCTGATTGTCTTTTAACGTAGTTTTTACTTGTGGTTATTGACTATTTTGGCATTTATTCATGTTTCTATTTTATATTTACATTTTTGTTATTCATTGCAGATGTTTTATATCTGTGTTTTCTGAATGTAAGCTACCACGAGCCCCTGTTGTTTGCAGCAGGAAACAAATACAACAAATATTGTCATGAAAGCTGATACATGCATGTATGAATGTTCTTCGTGCAAAGTGTTTGAAGGGGATATTTCACAAACGGATGCCTTCTAGACATGGTTATGGTTACTAAACCCTGAAGCTCAACATTGCCTGAGAGATATCGGCTGTGAAAGCCTATACTAGTGTAGTAAAATAAAGCATCTTTCTTAGGAGTACCAAAGTTGTTTTTTCAAGAGGCAACTGGACTTTCTGTTTTTTCTTTGAAGGGAAAACAATCACTTCATAAATACATGGCACAACATAGGAGAACAGACCCATGAGGACTAGATTCAGCAATCCATCTGCATTTAAAAGACAAAGGCCACTCTTTTGAAGACAGCAAAGTCCACATTTTGGACAGAGTGGACCGCTGGTTTGAAAGAAAGGTCAAAGAGGCCATCTTTGTCAAAATTGAGTGGTCCTATTTCAATAGAGGGGGAGGGATATGACATCATCTATCTCCAATCTACAACACAGTTTTTTCAATAATTCTAAGAAGGTTCCACACACATTTGCACCACTGATGACACAGATAAACCTCCAGGCGGTCTTAACCACTTGCTAAAAGAATGCAAATGACCAGCTGTCTGCAAGGAGTATAAATTCCATTCCCCGCCATCCAGTCAGAGCTGTAGAAGCTTCTTGGATGAGAAGTGAAACATCTTCAAAGAAAAACCAGAAAGTCCAGTTGCCTCTTGAAAAAGCGCCTTTTGGATAACCATGATCTGGGTGATTGAGAATCTCCATAAACACTTCCTTGGGAGTGTTAAGGTAGCCTTGACTTTTTCAAGGCTTCCTCATGTGCTTGAAAAACTGTCCTGGTTGTTTGCACACATGTGCATGACACTACCACTTCATTTTACAGACAACCCCTTCACAGGCAGACCTGCAGACCCTGAAGAAACAGATCTGGAAACATCTGTAAAGCCTTGCAAACAATTGGTGCTTTAGTCCACAGGTGTCAAACTTGTGTGACATATCACAACATTTTTCCCCCCTTTGTGGAGCTGAGGTGGGCGTGGCCTGCGGGGGCCACCAGTTTAACATCCCTGCTTTAGATTTTTGAAGTGAGAGGATTTGTTTCCAATATGTTGCATAGATTTACTAGTAGTAGGCTTCATCCTCAGCAGTGCAAATATAGGTTATAGCACTGTACGTGTGTGTAACAAGTATGGGACAATATGCTTCTATTCACATCTTTTCATTAAAATAGCAATATATATATATTTGATAATCAGAAGGCTTTAAGATTTCTAAACGGCAGTGGGTTTAGACATATTGTTGATGAATGAATGGACCATGTTTGTATGCTAGAATTTTTTTAAAAAATATTTTCTCGTAGATACTGAAAAGTAGAACTGTATTTTGATACATACTAAAATGTAAATGCAATTACCTTTTGTTTCCTCATTTTGTCTAGCATGCATACAAGAAACATCCTTATCAGACCAAGTTTACCCCTGTGACAGACTCACTGGTTATGGTACAAGCACAAATTAATTCCAAGCAGCTGAGTGATGTAAGTAACCTAGCAACTCTAACAAGGTCCCATCTGGCCTTATTTTGTAGATGCTTTCTCTTCTAGTTTCTATTCATGAAGTTGTAGCTTTATTACCTAACCGTTGAAAATGTTCCAGTTTATGATTTTCAAAACATACCATGCGATGAACACAACATTTTGAAGAATGTCAGAATGCCTCATTATTCTCTAGACCAAGGGTGGGCAATTAATTTTCCCACATGAGAAATGGGGATTCTTGTGAAGTGCCGAAACAATAAGGCCATGAAGATGTGTAGACATGCACACACAAACATACATAAATTTAAAAAAAAAAATAGCAGTCACCTTCAAAATAAAAACAATTCTTGTAGGCTTGGAAGGGAGAGCCAAAGGGTGGGATATGACTGAGGAGCCATAAAATGCCCCGGTCTGTTCTAGACAAGGGGTCTCCAACCTTGGCAACTCTAAGACTTGTGGACTTCAACTTCAGCCAGAGGAACTCTGGGAGTTGAAGTCCACAAGTCTTAAAGTTGCCAAGGTTAGAGACCCCTAGTCTAGACCATACCAATCCAGCCATCCTGAGGGTAATCCAAAAGCTCAATGTAAAGTTTATGGAAATGTGAAGCTGGATTATGCTGGGAACATCACAGATTACTTCTTGTTCCAGAAGATTTATTTCTGGAATTTTTTTGGATCATCTCTGGAACAACCAGATCCATAGTAGTAAAAAAATAATAATGGAATAGTTCAGTATTCCTTGGAATGTTTTGTTTTCAGACTTGTATATTTTTGTACATATTTAATACCAGAGCCAATGAAACAAGTAGCAATATAACTGGGAAAACAAGGGCTGAGCTTGTAATCAATCTGCAGGGATGTGTAGGTTGTTAGTGTTGCTTTAACACAGGAGATCTATTTTTGACATTGTTTTGTGGTAATGCTTCCTATTTTTAATTTTCAAAAGATGTATGTTATGAAAGCAGATGGGGATCTGTTATTGTTATGTTCATGAAAACCAAAGTCCAGTCATATCTTTATGTTGGCTGACATTGACACAGCCTTTCCTGAATTAACTGAACAGCGTAAACATACTTATTTACTTGACTTATACCGTGCCTTTCTATTATGATGGTTATTAAACTATAGTGGTATCTTGGTGCTTAACTGCTTTGAAACTCATCAAATTTGGTACTCAATGCATTTTGACATGGAAATTTTGTCTTGGTACTAATCATTTAACAGATTATCAGAGTTGGAAGGGACCTTGTAGGACATCTAGTCTCCCCAAGCGGGCAACCCTACACCAGTGGTTCCCAAACTTTTCCAGTCTATTGCCCCCTTGGTGCTACAAACTTATCCTTGGTGCCCCCACCCAGGGGTGGGATTCAAATTTCTGTGGGTGTGGCCTAATTTGAGGGTGTGGCTTGCTGGTCATGTGACTGGCTGGCCGTGGCTTGCTGGTCACATGACCGGTAGGTGTGGTTTGGTGGTCATGTGACTGGGTGGGCATGGCCAGCTGATTGGCACACTCGACATGCAAGTGGTCCTCACTTAATGGCGAGTTGCTTAGCAAGTGTTCTAATATACGACTGGCCTCCCCAGAGCTACTTGAGCCTGTTTTGGAGTTTTGACAGCCATGCGCACAAATACACACACATTCCCTTCTAACCCTGCTGGAGCAGGTCATTGGACTAGATTTTTTGTTTGGTATTCAATGCACAAGCTAGAATTTGTTGGTATTAGGCTGCCTTGTGACTCACTACATCATTCTGTATGGAAAAAATTGTTTTTGGTACTCATCAGCCTCCCAGAAACAACTAAGGATGAGTACTGAGAGGTACCACTGTGCAGAAACTGAATTTACTTTAAATGGTTTTGGATTTCCCTCTTATTTTGCACAGGCATTAATTGTTTGGTACTCATGCTAGCATGCTTAGGATGCTAGCAAAAATACTTTTTAAATGGATTTCTCGTTTTATATTCCCTCCAAATGATAACTTTTAAATGTGATTTTCATTTTATATTTCAGTTGAACTACAAAGCCAAACACGAAGCTGAGAAAAACAGATGTTCTATCCCTCCAGATGCTCCCTTATTCCTCCAATCCAAAGTCAATGCCTACAACATCAGTGATGTAAGAATCTTATGAATGATACTTTCACAGCTAAATAAAACCAAGCTACTGAGGAGAATCATAATGCTATTCATGATAGTGAGGACAATAAGGCATAAAACAGGATATATTTGATTGTCAGGTAACACCTGCCAGGAAGATTAGTTTAGAGGCAGAGAACTTAGATCACCACTTAGATTTTCTTCATAATCAGTTGTCATCACCTCTAGTTAGTTTGGTGAGTGGCTTCAGCTTTGCGGAAAGGCCAATGATGAATTAAGAAATTAGATACTAAAGAGGAAGAATGATGAACAGAAGGCAATGAAGAAGAGATAAAAGAAAAGGATCAAAATAGATATTTAGGATAGCCTATAGGTGCTGGCAAGAAGAAACATGCTAGGGAAAGAGACTGTTGAGGTTCTAGGAGGCTATGAAGACCAAGAAAGCACAGCAAATGTTAGTGTGTATGTGTTTGCTCTTATGTGAGAGTTGACTGACAGAGACTCACCTGAAAAACCTCATTTAATAAATGTTTAATTATTTACTATGGATAAAAAACCCATTTGTTCTACAGACTGCTTTCCAGCTTTGAAAAAAGATTCTTTAGGGTACATGGAGTCCAATGAAGAGCTTCATTCTAGACTGATGTTCTGAAATTAGAATTTACATTGTTTGGATCATATCTTTGACAGCCCTTGCAATATAAAGTAATGTTAATCTCATAAAGGGACTACTTTATACAAATTCTACATATTTGATGAGTGGATGTTAAAGAGCTTGAAATCTTGTGGATCAAAAGATTAGTAAAAAGAATATTCTATTCTGTTATTTTACTCATTATTCTACTCTGTTATTCTGTTAGTCTACTCATAATAACATGCACATTGAAATAGTTATGCATATAGAAAATCTAGAATGGTAATAAGATATGGAATGGTGTATAAAAGTGAGCATGAATTTGAATTTATGTCTGTACAAAGAGATGTAATCCGGGATCAAGCTGCTTTCAAAAAAGAAGTTTTATGTTTTTATGTTTTGTGTTTGGTCTGTATGTTTGTTTTTTAAAAATTAATAAAAATTTGGGGGGAAATAGTTATGCAGTTATAGGGTTATCCACTCCCTAAGATAAATATATTGATTATATAGAATACATTTTGGATGTTATGTCATGACTTGTTCATGTATTTTTCTCTTCTCCCTTGGGTTAGAATTGGTATAAGTATGACTGGGATCAATCAAAAGCAAATAAATTTGACATCAAGATGGATGCCATTCCAATTCTAGCTGCAAAAGCGAAGCAAAAAATTGCAAGTAATGTAAGTGTTACACAGAAAATAAGGTAGATCTTGGATTGTTTTACATTTGCAGCCAGGTTTTTAGAATACCAAAGTACATTATTATCTTGTGACCATACAGGTTGAATACAAAAAGGGTTATGAACAGAGCAAAGGCAAGTTAATTGGAGCTCTGAGTATTGAAGATGATCCCAAGATGATACATTGCCAAAAAGTGGCCAAGCAACAGAGTGATGTAAGTACAGATAAACCAAATAATATGTGGTTTGTTGATGATATGCTGCATTCTCTGAAAAATGTTGATTTATCTAGATATAAAACCTTTCTCAGAAGATATTTCTTTAGAGTTTCCCTTTAGGTGAAGTTTACATTCAGTGAATTCTTAATAAAGAACCACTGATCTCTAATTTTTGAAAACACAATGAGCAAGTCCAGAGTGTTAAATCCTCTGATGGGAAATAATAATAATACACCCTTTGAGGAAAGTAGGTTATCATAATTGCCTAACAAAATGATCAGGAAATGCAAATGTTAATAAAAATAATACTTGGGCTATTAACCTGAATGCTTATGAAGTACAAAAAGTAAGTGAATCTTAGGTTATTAGTAGATGCACCACATTTTTAGCATAAGTTGGGCATATATTCAGAAGTGCATGTAACTGTTGACAGTGGCTTATTTGAAAGTCAACATAACCCCAACCTAGCCTGTTTCTTGCTATGACTGTAGTCATTTCAGAAGACCTACTCATGTTGCAGAGAAAGGATTCTTTAAATAAACTGTGCCTGCTTTTTGGATATTGTAGAGGGATTATTACCCACATTTTACAAAGATCTGTTTTTTTTCCCCAACTCCAAATGGTAAATTACTTGTATTAATTGTATCATAGCTGCTCTATAAAAAAGATTATGAAGCATCAAAGACCATATACACAGCACCACTGGATATGATTCCTGTTGTACAAGCAAAGAAAGCTCAGGCGATCGTCAGTGATATAGACTACAGGCATCGGATCCATAATTACTCCTATCCTCCTGATAGTATTAATGTGGAGCGGGCCAGGAAGGCTAATGCTATACTAAGTGATGTAAGTAGCAATGTTTGTTCAAACCTAGCATTGTTGAAGAATACTTCATACAGAAAAGAGGAATGGCAGTGTATTTCCATAGCAATAGCACTTAGACTTATATACCACTTCATAATGGTTTACAGCCCTTTCTAAGCAGTTTACAGAGTCAGCCTATTGCCCCCAACAATCTTACCGACCTTGGAAAGATGGAAGGCTGAATCAACCCTGAACCTGGTGAGATTCAAACTGCTAAATTTCAGGCAGTCAGCAGTCAACAGAAGTAGCCTGCAGTACTGCATCCTAACCACTGCGCCACCGTGGCTCTGGAATAAGCCTTTTCCAGAGTTTGACTACTGGAGCAGGAAGAAACCCAATTGAGGATTCTCTATTTTGGCTTTCCCTAACTGCTGTCCTCCAGGTTTGTTGGGAATATAAGTCCCAGACAACTGTTGGACATGTCTACCCTTAAAATCTAAGTTGGCCATCAGCTGTCTTGAAATTATGCTTACCTGTAATTATCCATACAGCATCAGTTAAAGAAGAATGATTTAAAATATTAAAATGTTGACTGGTGAGTATTTGTGAAAAAGAGAATAGATTTAAAGACTGAAAAGAAATTCTGCATCTGAAAGGAATAATAGGTAGCTGCTATCTAGGACTGTACAGTACAAAGATTAAATTCAAAGATTTGATTCAAATGCTGTTCAGTGAAATGTCCAAATCAAATTGACTTTTTAAATCAGTTTGATTATTCAGGCTGAATCGCTTAGTCAAATAAAGTATATTTGAATCAGTTCAATGATTATGAATGTTCCATGCCTGCACTGAAGCTATTTTTCTGAAGAAGTTCAGAAACTCAGGTCAGTTTGATCGCATGTTTGAGTCAAGTTGATAAACAGATTTGAGTTCTGAACCCAATAATTGATTTGAATTAGATTGAGGGTGTTCCATACATCCCTGCTTTCAATGTTTCCATCTTTAAAAACTTGTGTTCAGTATAATTTTCAATAAATGTTTCTTGGGATATAAAATAGAATTGAAGGTTTAAATCTATAAAACATTTTGTAGCTTGTTTAACAGAGATAATATCTATTTGCAATATCCTATTGTTTGTAAAGGATGATCTGGAATTCAGAGAGCTTTTAAAAATATTATACTATTCCTGCCCATGAAGTCCTAACTATTACACAGAGCCAAGTGTTGCTTTCAAACTGAGTTCAGCTTCTAGTGATTATACAGAAAAGTTCTTATCCCAGGATATGTTTCTTTAAAAATGTCTTAGTATTGCCTACAGGTCTGGTTTTTCCAGATGGACCTTATAGATCAAGCACCTTTCAAAGCTGATTCTGCTTTCATTTAGGTAGTGCTACTGTTTAATGAAACATATCACACCAGTTTTGGAATAATTTAATCATTTTGCTTTTGGCAATAACATTATCATCCTAATTTTAATTCATGAATTATAGTTTCTGTTGGCTACCTTTTAAAAGAATGTTCCATCTACACCAGGGGTGTCAAACTCATGTTATCACGGTGGTGTCACGTGACATATTGTGACTCCCCCCCCTTTGCTAAAACAGGCGTGGGCATGGCCAGCACATGACACATCCATCTCGTGGGCTGTGAGTTTGGCAGCCCTGATCTACATATAGGACAGCTCGAATAAACTGTCACATGAACCCAAAGGCAAAAATTTCCCATTTTAAAACTCATTATGGTCTTTTCCAGAATGAATATAAAGCTGATTACAACAGTTGGATGAAAGGATGTGGTTGGATACCTTATGGATCCCTGGATGCAGAAACAGCAAAAAGAACTTCAGGATACGTAAGCGAGGTAAGTAAAAAAAGCCCGAGTTGTTTCAGGTTAGGTATAGTATTCATTTTTTTTTCTTTTAACAACTCTGAAACCCCTCTTGTATTGGGGTAGAGTTGGGGTGACTAAAGGAAGCTGAGTGTTTACTGGCCGGATTCTCTTCCTGATGCCTATGCAGAGTTCGCAGCAGATATTTTCTCTTTGCGCCCAAATAGAAAAACATCTGTTGCTACCTAGAATTGAACTCTTAACCTCCTGAGTGTGAGGAGGGAGTCTACACCTTTAGGCCATTGCAGCGCTTACTGGGCTTCTCCATATTTAATTATAGCTAAATGGGGAAAAATCAGATACCCTAAATGGAGCTATACACTGAATCCCCAGTCTAATCAATAACCCTCTCACTTATAACATGTTTTGCCCACTGTTTTTCAACCCAGTTACCCAATACTTGCACATTTTTAAAGAAGACTCACATCAATGCAATTCCAGCAGTTACACTCAACCAGAAGGCAGATTTGTAGACTTAAGACAATGTTCTGATACAACTAAAATTTAGAATATTGTAACCCATAACCTTCAGGTCATATCTGTTAGAAAAGTGGGTTTGTTGTATAATTTCAGTAACAAGATTATGGATTTCAAGAATATAAGCAAGTCATTCAGTATCAGTGGCACCTCATCCTGGATTGATAAATCCAAGGGAGGACCTTCCAACCAAGTATTTTTGTAGAAGACTTCCTGAGAGCAACAAAGGATGACATGGTCCTCTTCTGACTCCTGGACCATCATAAATGCAACATGTCCTTGTATTTTTCTGCTTCAATTAAAAACCTCTGTTTTCTAATCAGAATTGACTTAATCCCTGTTTAAGAGCAGATGGTCTCCAGCAAGTCATGCTGATCTAGCAGCAACTCCAGGTTTGATTGGCTGCAGGATCTATCATTGTACCTTCCCTCCTACAGTTGCAAGCTTTAGCTGCTTGCCTTTTGGGTTCTCTGATGGTGGGCAGTTGTTGGTTTTTACAGTCATCTTGTATTGAAAAATGCAAAAAGGCCCATAAAGTGCATAAAAGATTATTAATCCTAGAAGATCATTCTTCAGTCACCTCTTATATCTCCCTATGGACACCCTTTTGCTTTATGCCCAGGCTGGGTGATGCATGATCTCCTTGTTTTCCCACTCCTAGCCCACTTCTCTTCCTTTTAGGGTTTTTTTAAAAAAAATATTAGGACATATGAACATTGTTATTTGTTTTTATAAGCTGAACTATCCTTCTTCCTAGCTTAATATTTCCTGTGAATCTACAGAGGGCCGGAGGAATGAAAGGACAACTGTTGGCTATTGGTTTCATTCCCATGGCATTAGAGTCATAGTGGTGTCATAAGGAAAAGATAAAAGAAATGAAAGGGTTTTGTGTTAAAGGAGTTAATGGGAGGGCAGAGAAGTGGAACACGAAGGCATCTATGTGAGCAGACATCAGGAAACCAAGGGAGACTAGTAAGAAGGGAATAGCTCCTCAAAGGAAAGAACAGGCACTAGTAGTGTGGTCTAGCAAGCCAGTGAGTCCTGCCTTCCTTACGCAGATGGGAAGGACAAGAAGTAGCGGAAAGACAAATCAGTTTGAAGTCTGGTTTGAGCACTAGTCCTATTATGTTATCAACTCACTGCAATGTGGACTGGAATTTCTGAAAAGGACAAGCAACTTAGATCGTTGCATGAAATTTGTTTTCTCTTTCTCCTCCTCTTTCTTTTTCTATAGTAATAGAAACAAATGGAAGTTTTATGTTCATGTAGTTGGTTAAATTATCCATGAATGCAAGTTTCTGTAGTTAGTTCTGCTTTGCTCCATCACTCTTAAGCCATAATGTGGTACAATATGATCTATGAAGTGGTTAATTGTGTCCCAGTAGATAGAAAAATTGACTGCACTTCTTTTAGGAAAGCTTTATTTATTTGCTTGTTTCTAATTAATTAATTACAACACCAAAACCCAATTCTTGGGGTAGAATAAGTGTTTTGCATAGAAAAAAAGTGTTAATATTTTAGATTTGTGGAAGTCTTTCGGCCTTGATTACTTTTTAAAATCACTTGGACTTGGAAAAAAAATCTTGAAGATGTATTTTTAGTGAAGTGGTAGATAATGATTAGAGGGAAGCAATGAAAAAATTCAGTAAATGAGACTGATTTGTTTTTTTCACAAACAGAAAAAATACCGCCAGCCTCCAGACACTATTAAATTTACACAAATTGAAGATCATCCTACTGTGGTTCAGGCTAAAATCAATCAAGCCCAGCGGAGTGATGTAAGTATGAGTAATGTCTATATGTCGGTTAACGTTTAGACTAACTGCATTATAAATTTGCTGCAGGTCATAGAATCTTTAAAAGACTAAGGGGCCTTGATCAAATGTAACCTATACTTCTGAATTGAAACAAAATCTGTAATTTGGAATTATTTTTATAATTATAAAATTATAAATTATAATGTTTGTTTTTGGTTTTGAATGTCTCACTGATTTTCATACTTGATTCCTCTTCAGGTACTTTATAAAGCCAAAAATGAAGAAGTAATTCACAATTATAACCTCCCGGCAGATGCGCCTCAATTTATCCAGGCAAAGGTTAATTCCTACAATATCAGTGATGTAAGTTTGCTTTGGGCAATTTTTAAAACGGAACTTTAACTGCACATGTAGGTGGTGGGCAATTCATGACTTAATAAATTCATTCTCTTTCAGACTTACTACAAACTGGGTTTGGAAGACCTGAAATCGAAGGGCTATGACCTGAGGAGTGATGCCATTTCCATTAGAGCAGCTAAATCTGCCAGAAAGGCTGCCAGTGACGTGAGTATACCCATCATAAAGAGTGGTTTTCTTAGGGGCAAAGGGAAATTCCACTACCGTAATTCACCTTTAGGACTTGGCACTAGTTCATCTGTCTAAGAAAAAGGCCATCCGTGCTCCATCACCTGCATTCTAGTGGACCGATTTCTGAATTAAACCAATCCCAGAAAACAGTGGTACTTTTCTGGAGTCACTCTGGGTAGTGAGATGGGGGCGCATACATTAAATAAGTAAAGAAATAAATAATTCAATAAACAAACAAGTAAATACATAAATAATAAATAAATAAATCTGTTTATAATGGATTTACTGATTTGTACAATTTGCCAGCCATCGTTTAAATACCTCGACATGTTAAGCAGTGGCTGAGCCTGTATCATTTGGTAACAAGGCTTTGACGACTCTTGAGTGAAGCATATCTTTTGACTTCTCAGTTTCATGGAACTTCAGAGCGCAGAACTTGAATGGCACTGTGCCTTGTCTTTTTTTCAATGAGCTCACTGCATCATTTGCATCTTTGTTATGGGTAGCCTTTGCAGAGGGGAATGCCCTCCCATCTATGACTTGCCAGGCCCCAACACTGATTCATTTTCAGGAGCCTTTCCAACCTTTAACTTTTCATGAGTATCTTTCTGAGCTGGTGACTCTTCCAATAGTGTATATTTATTATTTTCCATGAATCGTTTCAATTATTTCTTTTCTCTCCCCTCCATTTTATTCTGTTTTATAATTACAGTAAGCTGCTTCAGATATTTAACCAGTGGTGTTTAAATACTTTTGATTAATAATGCATTAGTGCACTAAGTTTGGTTTCTTATTTGGCTTTCCTTTTCTCAGATGGTAACATTTATGTTATCTTACTGTACCTTGATTTTTGTCTTTTAATGACCCCGTAATCCCTTACATCGGGGCGGAGTTGGGTAACAGAATGGAGCAGAGTGTTTACTGGCTGGATGCCCTTCCTGTCACCAATGCAGAGTTTGCAGCAGATAATTTCTCATTGTGCTCAGAGAGAGAAATATCTGCTGCTACCTAGGATCAAACTCACAGCCTCCTGATTGTGAGGCGAGAGCTCCACCTCTAGGCCACACCACCACTCATTTTACTCTACCTCGATCACAGTTGCAAATTCTGTAACAGTGCTAGAGAAAATCTGAGAATTGCGACTATAATCTCATAATCTTACCTTACCAATCAAGCCTTGCCATAGACAATGGGATATACATTTCAAATGAAAGGGCATAGGGTGGATGCTGGACTTCCATTTAATTCCCAGTGTATCAAGTGGGAACTATCATCAAATAATTTAACCATGATCAAATTTCCACATTGTCTTAAATATTAGATCCGTGATGGCAAACCTATGGCACACATGCCACAGCCATTTTTGCGGGCACACGAGCCTTGGAAGTGATGAAAAGGGCCCATTTTTTTGGCCTCCAAAGGCTGCAGAGGCTTCCCTCGAGCCCCCAGGAGGGCGAAAATGGCCTCCCCCAGGCCCCAGAGCCCCTTTGGAGGCTGAAAACAGGCACTTCTGGTATTTCTGGTATTTCTACAGAATACTGCTTACCCAGAATTTAGCACAATTCTGCAAATGCCCGGGAATTTTCACCAGTACTCCAAAAGCATACATTATATGCTGTCGCTTGTTGCAGTTCTTGTGGCACTACTAAATGCATGCATTCAATCTGGAAAGTAGACACTTTTCTGCTCATGTTGACCTTATTGTCTTTTTGCGTTCAATATTGCTTTTATGTAGTATCAGTTATAGGATGCTCACCAGGAAATAAATCTCTTTCTCAATCTTATTTTGACAGTTTGAATATAAGAAGGGCTACGAACAAGCCAAAGGCAAACTGATTGGCTTCCAGAGCATTCAAGATGACCCCAAATTAGTCCATTATATGAATGTGGCCAAGATGCAATCAGGGCGGGACTACAGGAAAGCTTATGAGCAAAGCAAGACTAAGTACAACACTCCACTTGATATGGTGACTGTTGTAGCTGCTAAGAAAGCCCAGGAAATTGTCAGCAATAGCAATTACAAGCATCCCCTGCACAATTATACGTTATTGCCAGATGATATTAGTGTGGAGCGAGCTAAAAACATGATGCAGATTCAGAGTGATGTAAGTTTGCTCAGATATTTGTGTTCAGATAAATGTAATTTGAAAATAAGTTTTTTCAGCTAACTAGTTCTTCCCTCCCTCCCTCCCTCCCTCCCTCCTTCCCTTTCTTTCTTTCTTTCTTTCTTTCTTTCTTTCTTTCTTTCTTTCTTTCTTTCTTTCTTTCTTTCTTTCTTTCTTTCTTTCTTTCTTCAGAATCTTTACAAGACAGATTTTAATAACTGGATGAAAGGTATTGGGTGGATCCCAATTGGTTCCCTTGAAGTGGAGAAAGCTAGAAAAGCAGGAGAGGCTCTCAATGAGAAGAAGTACCGACAGCATCCAGACACTATTAAATTTACAAGTATTGTGGATTCTCCTGTCATGGTCCAGGCTAAGCAGAATGCACTTCAGCTCAGTGATGTGAGTAAGGCTTTGGAAAGATAGGTGAAATGCTAAGCCTTATGGAGTTGGAGAGTCCTCTAAATCCAATGAATGAATGAAATTAAAGAAATGGAACCTTGTATTTAATAATTATGCAAATGTGGCTAATCCTATTCTATTTATTTTCGTCTTGCATGTCAGTATTTGCTTTATGAAGAGTACAAAAGAATGTCCTATTTAGGAAGGGTATGAGATTGTGCGTGGGTTTTTTTTTTGTGTGTGTCATTATTGACTCCTGGCAAATGCCTGGACTAGTCCCTGCAAATTTATTGGAAAAGTTTTCAAAAGGAGTTTATCACTACACCAAACTTTTTCTATCTTTGCTTCCCCCCCACAAATGCTATGGAGTTCACCATTGTCTGCTCACAATACTAAGGGACTTAGAAATTATCTGCTCCTTTACATTTCTCACTATGTCAGATTCCAAAATCTGTGCATTCTTTCCTTTGCATTATAAAGTACCAGCCAAGTTACTTAGATCACCAAAGGCTTATAATATCAAAATCTACTGGGGAAAAAAATAGACTAAAACAGAGTTCAGACAGGGGTGGGATTCTCCTGGTTCGGACCGGTTCAGGCGAATTCCTTCAGCCTGAACTGGTTCACTCCGGTGAGCATGTGGACCCGCCCACCCCTGCTCTTTCCTGTGCTTTATGTCTTTTTATTAGAGCACAGCTGATTCGCGTGGCAGAGTGGTTTGCCATGCCTCAGCTGTTTTCTTCAGCTACACTTGAAGGTAATTATTAACTTTTTAAAATGTGGAGCATGTGTGGGTGTTTGGTGCGCGTGCGTGCTCCAAGCCCACGCTCACCGAACCGGTTGTTATACCGGTTGAATCGCACCCCTGAGTTGAGGGTATTGTTGATGGTACATTGTCCCCTGGACAATGGCACCTGTTTTCATGAGTTTTTGGAAAGTCCTGAAGATAAGGTTATGTTCCAGATATAGGTTGGATCATTAGTTGGACCTGTGAAGAGTTTGTTCAATTTGGGGCAGATAGGTGGATTTTTTTTAAAAACCCGGTTATGTTGTGTTAGTAGACTATGTTTGTAAATGTTCTTAGCTAGCTAGCTCAGAGTCATGATGGTAAGATGGGCAGCCACATAAATTGGATAAATGAATAAAAATTCTAAGGTATTTTGTTTTTAAACAAAATAGGCCAGGATGTAATACCTGAAAATGTATTGATTCTGCAGTCATTTGTATTGTCATTTAAAAAAAAATCAGTATATATGTAACAGCTTTAACAACATAATTAGAAAGTAAGATAAATCTCAGAAATTTTCCACTAAATTCAATATTGCTGTGTCTAAATTTAATAGCTCAAGAATAGATTTGTGTTCTATTAATAGTATTTGAGATAATTCATTTTTAGTTATTGAATAAGCTTTAAGAATAAACATATACTCAAGTGCTTGAGGCTGAGATTGTAGTTTCTAATAGTAATAGACAGAGCCATTTGTTTGAGACTGAAGGAAGTTAGGTGTTTCCTCTTTAAAACTTTAGTTTTCTTACATCTAGCTTTCCAGATATCTTTGTTCTGCTAATGAACCTAGAAGGATCTTGTGGGTTTTATAATGATCTGGAAGTGGTTGTTTGATTAATTATAATTATTATAATTATAATTGTTAATTGATTCAACTTAGCTACCTTGTAGCAACATTTTTCATAATGACAAATAAGTACACATGGAAATGTAGTAACTGATTCTAAGGATAATTCATATAACGCCTTCCTATGGACATTCTTTTCTCCCATGGAAGAAAGTACAACTTGTTTTCAGTGGCTGTTAAGCAGACAGTTTTACGCACTAAGGTAATATGTAAATTCAACTGTTAAGAAACACCAGGATATATTATTGTCTTGTTTCTTTGATTTTCAGATATTATACAAATCTTCTGGGGAAGAAATGAAGCATACTTACAATTTGCCTGCAGATGCCCCTCAGTTTATCCAGGCCAAATATAATGCAGCTAATATCAGTGATGTAAGTGACTATTCAAAAGCTGTGCATAATTTATACTATGGCAAATAATGCAGAGTTTTATAATAAATATTATTCTGATAATTTGAAAATCAAATAGATAACATAATTTGGTATGTGATGATATTATTGTTTATCACCTGATGCTGTGCATGATATAAGTAATTTTCTTTTTTCCTATTGGGAGAAGGGAAACAAGAAATGGAGGGATCAAACATTGATAGTCATATCAATAGAAGCTCTGCTAACATAGTTAGCCATAGTTTCAAACCAACAGATCAAGCATAATCCAGAAAAAGCTAACTTTTAGTCGAGATAAATGCATTGTATGGACTACTAGATTCTAAGTAATTCTAAATTAATCAACAGTAATGACTTAAAATGACTTGTTAAAGTACAGTATGAGACAATATTATATGTGGATGTCAATGTTGTTGAAAAGGTAAGATTTGTACTGGTGGAAAATAATAAAAATTTATTGGGGGGAAAAAATCACTTGTTAAATCAGTAAGATGCTCTTTTTTCAGAATTATTATAAATATGGCTATCAGGACCTCATAGCCAAAGGACCCAATGTACTGGGTGATGCCATTCCAATTACTCATGCCAAGGCCTCAAGAAACATTGCTAGTGATGTAAGTAATCCTTACTAAGTTCTCTTTATATACTATCAAAATGATTAAAGTTGCTCTTAGCTTGCTATGTAAATGATTAAATTATTTTCTCACACATTACCTTCTCAGTTTGAGACCATTATATCCTTAGGCTTAAAGATTTTTGTTGGCAAAATTTCTTGTCACTCTCATTCAATTGTTTCAGTGTTCTTCACTACGGAGGACAGGTGTGAATCTATCATTGTTTCTTCTAGTGGAAATGATTGGCTGCTTGTTCAAGAGGGAAAAATTACTGGAAAAAAATGGAAGCAAGCTATTGCACAACATAGATAGAACTAAATATTATGCCATACATTTTATCCCATTTCCAGCAATTTGGTCATCTATATGTATTCTTCTGCACAGACTATAACAGTAACTTTCAGAAATCCATTATTTTCAGTTTCTTAGTCCAGCCTACAGGACTGCCAGTAATGCATGATTATAATCCAGGCATAATTATGCATGTACACAGGCATAATTTCACTTTTTCCTACTATGGGAGGGTTTTTTTAAAAAAAGAATCATGTCATGTCCATCTTAATGATTCACCTAAAATTATTTTTCTTCATTACTAATTAAAAAAATGAATTGCCAACTAGTCCAGACACTTTTCTTAGCTGCTTGTATACCAAATCTCACAATCCAGGCCTAACTAGTTACTCTCTCTCTTTGTCTCTCTGACTGGAACTTTAGTTCAAATACAAAGAAGCTTATCAAAAGACTAAAGGCAAACAGGTTGGTTTCCGAAACTTGCAAGACGCTCCTCTGCTTGTCCATTCCATGAATGTGGCCAAGATGCAGTCTGGGCGTGAGTACAAGAAGGATTATGAGAAAAGCAAGACATGCTACCACACACCAGTGGAGATGGTCAGTATCCAAGCTGCCAAGCAGGCTCAGGATGTAGCCTCCAATGTCAACTACAAACATCTGATCCATCACTATACCTACCTGCCTGATGCTATGAATGTGGAGCTGGCCAAGAATAGGATGCAAATCCAGAGTGATGTAAGTGGGGCAATATTTAAATGGTCATGGTTGCCTAGAGACAACACAGCATAGTTTACCTAGCAAGCAATGATATCTCTTTTCTAGAATCATTTCTAAGAATAAATTATTTAAAAAAATATTTATTTTTTAATCACAGGGTCAGATTAATCATTCTTAAAGATGCTCAAATTATTAAAATGGCCTTTTGAGCTATGGAAGAAGGAAGGGGAGGTGTGGAAAATGACAGTTCCTTGAATTCTTAATTATCTCTAATTCCCAGGGAAATATTGCTTAATTCGGCAAGGGAAATCCATCCGCACTGATGATGCACCCCAATTTTTCAGATAACTTCATCAGTGTGATAGATGGCTATATTTTTAAAAGCCACATTTGACAAAACAATTGGGTTGGGACCCTCATTTAAATAGGAAGGGGAGAGCAGTTGAGAATGTTAGAATCATTCGTGTAAACTGCTCTTTGTTGGGAGTTAAAGCATGCTATGTCAGCAAATGATCAGTGAAGCAAGTTTAAGAATTATAACAGAAACAAGATTTCATTGCAGTAAATTTACAAAAAGGCAAATGCTTGGTATCTAGCTAGTTATGTCTCTTCCATAGGAGAATCACATCACATGTGCCCTTTGTGTGTGTGTGTGTGTGTGTGTGTGTGTGTGTGTGTACACAGGCATGCGTGCACCTGGAAAGATGAAAGTGACATCAGATTAGCAAATAGATTAGCATTTCTTAACTCTGTTAATTCTTTAATCTGTTAATCCTTAACTCTCTTTATGGTCATCAGGTCATGGAGAGACTGAAGAGTTAAATCTACATCTCCGACACTTCTCATTTAGCCAAGCTTCAAACAAAATAAATTAGTACCATTCTGTATTTGAGATCTCACTTCCAGTGTCAGCTTTATACTCTTCTTTGCTTCACTTGCCACTTTCCCCCATAACTTTTGGTATATGAACACCAAGTTGGACTTGATACACAAATTAATTAATACCTTTTCTGTCAATGTAACAATTTTCACAGGAAAGCACACTTGAAAACAGTTTTGGGGTTTGAGTTGGAAATTCATATATAAAAATGAGTTGTTGCCTTGAGCATTGCCAAAGAAATGATTGCATGAATTTTACTTGTGTTCTCCTTTCTCTTTCAAAAGGGATGCTCTGTTCCTGTCTGATTGTGATGGATTTTGCTTGAATGTGTATACCCAATTCCATTTCAGTATTTTAGTGCTCAATAGATTTGCCTTCCAAGCTCACAGATAAATGGAATGCTAAATTGGATGCTAATGTTGGCTGGAAAACTATACTTTTTCCTAAGAGCTTTTGTCTCAGTCTAAAATAAATAAATATTGTTTTATGATTATGTATATAGCTAAAATTTATATAGAGTGACAAAAACAAAAGAAGTCCACCTTGGAAGAAAGTTATGGAAATACTATTATCAGATAGCCAGAAAGTGAAGGATTTTTGTCTCTCACTTTGCCTAACTTTGCAGACTTTATGTTATAATAAGGACATCCAAACATTTAACTTAGACAATATAAATGCATCCCATTGGAGTGCCAATGCTTATCTTGGGAACTACTGTATGTACTTCTTGATCCTTTGAAAGGCTTTCCCCATGCTTCCAGAGCTTTGAATCTCCTTTTGGTTTTCCTCAGATTGCTTACAAAGATGACTACAACAACTGGTTGAAAGGTGTGGGATGGAGTCCCTTGGGCTCCCTAGATATGGAAAAAGTTAGAAAAGCTGGCGATGCAATATGTGAATCTAAATATCGCCAGCACCCAGACAAACTCAAGTTTACAAGTTTGATGGATGCTATGCCGATGGTTTTGGCTCATCAAAATACCAAACAGCTGAGTGATGTAAGTTCAACCCCAAAGGGCATCATTTCCTTCTTTTAAGTTATTGTCTTAAAAGTGCTGTGGAATTCTAAAATATTTATAAGCGGTCTTGGGCTGGTTCAAAGTTTTGGCTTTATCTAAGAAATTCCTGTAGAGGCTCTTCCATATAACTTTCAAGAGTTTTGCAAATCCCCAGCTATACAAGCCTAAATTGGATTTGTTTTCCTATGTGCTCTGGGTACAAATTTCCATTCTAAAGGAGGCTTTTCAAGTCTTTAAAATATGTTGGGATTATGGTTTCCAGAATTTCCAGACTGTATTGCATTTGACTATAGTGATTATGAATTTTAGGAGTAAAAGTCCAAATATACCTGGAAGATACTAGTTTGAGCAACATAATTTTAAATTAAAACTTGTACCTGCTGCATAAATTGTTTTTTTTCTTTCAGATAAACTATAAGATAGAAGGTGAGAAAGTGAAGCACAAGTATCATTTGGATCCAGATGTACCTGCATTTATTCAAGCAAAAGTCAATGCCTACAATATAAGTGATGTAAGTACTTGGCAGTTTCTTTGATGTCTAAATTAATTCATAAACTGATGTAAGACCTTCATCTATAGAAAACCAAAATTAGTGATTCATTTTATTCTTGGATTTTGCATTTCATTTTTTAAGCCACTTGTAAGAAAAAGATTAGGGTTTTGTTCATTAGAATGGGTATAAATTATCTTCATTCTAATTGTAACTCTCACTTTAAAAAAACCTTTCATGTTAATATAAGAATATTCATGGACCTTCACTGCTAGAACTTAACTAGAGGCTTTAAGAAAAATGATTTCTTCTCTTTAAGAATCTCTACAAAGCAGACTGGAAGAGGCGGCTTGCTGAAGGCTATGACATGAAAGCAGATGCTATTCCTATTGTTGCCGCGAAAACTTCACGCCACATTGCCAGTGATGTAAGTTAGTCCTAATAAAATCTTTTAAGGCACTTTCAAAAATTTTAAACAGCAGGGTTTGGAAGAAAGGCCTTGGAGAAATATAGGTAGCACATGAAGGGGAAAAAAACCAAGGGAGAATTTAGTTTTCTAGTTTGATATACAATAACTGAATGCAATTGTGACATTTTTAACAACAACAACAGCAACAAGAACAATGGGAAAGTGGTTATAGCCAGAAAATAATCAAAGCAAGGGTAGAAATAAATACCCAGCATTGAGATACTCTCTATCACAGAGAGTGATACCACTCGTTTTGCAATGGCTTAAATGTCTTCGTTTTGATTTTTCCTAGTACAAATATAAGGAATCCTATGAGAAAGGAAAAGGAAAGCAAATTGGCTTCCTTAGTCTGCAAGATGATCCTAAATTGGTTCATTATATGAAGGTGGCAAAACTACAATCAGAACGTGAATACAAGAAAGGCTACGAAAGCAGCAAAACTAAATATAATTTACCTCTAGACATGTTCAGTGTAGTGGCCGCTAAGAAAGCCCAAGAAGTTGTGACTGACACAAACTACAAACAACCTCTGCACCATTACACTCTTCTTCCTGATGCCATGAGTATGGAATTGTCAAGAAACAGGATGCAGATTCAGAGTGATGTATGTAATTATTAACACTATTGTGCCTATGATTAATTAATAACTTGGAGAAAGCCAGGACAGCTTTTTTTAAAATACAATTAATACATATAAATATAGATAAATGTACAGATAGTTAAGATTTATGTAGAAGTATGTATACCGTCATGGAAGCGTTGCAATGAATGGAAATGATGTTGTATATGAGAAAAATTGTTTAATAAAAATTAATAAAAAATAAAATAAAAGGGTATATACAAATAACAGACCAACATAGTGATCTGGATAATTTTCCTGTATTAGATTTACAAAAGTACTTTTTAAAGTTTTAAAGAATTTTGTGAGACAGAAAAAATGAAAAGAAATAAAGTCCAACAACATTGTTTGAAGATCAAGATTGTTAGCAGTAAACAGAAGGAATATAAAGATGGTTTATTTAATTAAGGTTAAAATAGACAAGTTATTACCTAAGGTATCCCTTACTGGACTTTTGCTAACATTAGGACTGAAGTGATGAGCCTTTAAAGATTTGTTTATATAAGATATGAGAAGAGATAATTTGTTGTATTTTAGAGATGATGTTATTAAAATTGTTTGTACTTCTAATGAATGGGGAAGACACTTCTTTATATATTTCCTTTTTCTTCCTATGTTTTTGTTTCTCCCTTTCCCTTTTAATTTTTATTCTTTTAGTTTGCATTAGTTTTTACTGTTATAATTATAATCTTTAATAAAATTACTATTAAAAAGAAAAATACAATTAATACAATTAAAATACAGTTGATTAACCTGACATAAGATTGTTTTTATTTCCAGATATGTTCCAGTCTATTTACTGGAAGTGTAAAGTTTTTCATATGACCACAATTAATTGTGGTATGAACAGGTTTTAATAAATCACAGAGACATTTTGTACTGGAAGAATGTGACATACATCACATTCTTATTGGAAGAACATAGGCTTAGATACTTACATAGACTTGTTCTCCTTTAACTGGAGAGAAGATTTTCAGTCAAAAGCTACCATTTCAGTGTGCATTTTGATGGAATGCATTTTTTAGGCCATGCTACAATTACGATTATTTTGGAATATTATGAATATTTTTGATTCATATCAAGTTATTTCTTCTCCTTGCTTGCCCCCTCCCCCCAGAATCTTTACAAAACCGACTTTAATAGCTGGCTGAAAGGAGTAGGCTGGGTGCCAATTCAATCTCTGGAGGTGGAAAATGCAAAGAATGCCACTCATATTCTCAGTGAAAATAAATATCGTCAGCACCCAGACAAACTGAAGTATACCATTGACATGGATGCTATGGAACAGGTGTTGGCTAAACAAAATGCCCATACCATGGATAAGGTAAGGAAAAACAAAATGTTCCTAGGAACAATTTTTCAGGGACAAATTTAATTTAGAGTCTATAGTCAAATGACCCAGTAAAGATGTACTTCATTCTTAGTAAAAAGCATTTATTGGAAGTTCTACTGCTTCAATGGCTCATTAGTTTTAGTTATGGCTTATTGAATGACTAATTAGCCAATAATAAAAGAAAGTAGTTCTTCACCCAGTGCATATTCATAAATTTGCTATCATAAGGTGTCTTAATGAGATCTGTCTCTGGTAAATTGTTCAAGATGACTAAATATCAAATTAATGTAGAAGTTACCTGCATGGAGAATGATTATGGCCTTTGTAATTTGCATTTTAATTTTCTTAAAGGTTTTGGATGATGGTAAACTGGATTAAAAGGAATTTTGATCCAAACCAGGGATCAATAAGCTATGTGCACAAAACAAGAATCAATATGGCTTTTTAAGAACCATTGCAAAAAATCCAGATGGAACACAAACCAACCTGCTTGAAAAAAGAGCCCGCATAATCCATTAATTATGCTGAGAAATTTCTCTATAAATAGGGCTATATCTTGATTAACTGTAGTGGCCAAAATTGTTTTGGATATGGTTTCTTTCTAATATTACTTGTTCTTATGTCCTGGGTTTTCTTTTAAGCTGAGACCTGCCTCTAGAACAGGGGTGGGCAAACTTTTTGGCTCGGGGCCGCATTGACTTTTAAAATTTGACAGACGGGCCGGGTCAGCACAAGATTTTTGGGAATCGCCCCCCACCTTTCCCCTCTTCTCCTCCTTCCCCTCCCCTCGGAGGCCCCAAGTCAGGAGTTGCTACCACCAGCGCGGCTCTGCGCGGCTCCAGTCCCACGTTGCCTCAGGAAGGAAAGGCAAAAAGGAAGAGCCGCGGGCGGTGCTTTGCAACGGCAGCAGCGGCACCGAAGCTCAGGCTCAGTGGCTCCTGGTTTTGCCATTTCCTTCCCAAAGCAATGCGGGACTGGAGTCGCGCGAGCTGCGCTGGCGGTAGCAACTCCTGACAGCCCCAGCTGGACACCTGAGCGGAGCCCGGGTGGAACTGCCTGTTGCTGCTGCCGGAGCACTGCCGGGTCACCTCCTCCAAGCAGCCCGCCCGCCCGCCGGGCTTCCCTCCGCTGTGCGGCTCGGGCCAGGCACGAGCGCCCGTGAGTTAAAAGGAAGCCGAAAGTTGCTGGGAAGTTGCTCGGTTTCCGGGCTTCCAGGCTTAAACTTTGCACAGGCAAAGTTTGCAGGCGGGCGCCTTCTTCCGCCGAGGAGCGGAAGGGTTCCGCCCGGCGGGCGGGCGGGCAGGCTGCTTGAGGAGGCGACCTGGCGGCGCTCCAGGTTTCCTCCGCCGCACAGTTCGGGGCCAGGCGCGCGCCCGCGAGGAAAAAGGAAGCCGAAAGTTGCTGGGAAGTTGCTCGGGTGCTGGGAGCAGGCTTTTAAAGTGCCCCGAGCAAAGTTTAAGCAGCCCACCCACCTGCTGGGCAGAACCCTTCCCGCTCCTCGGCGGAAGACGCTCCAGCCTGCAAACTTTGCCTTTGCAAAGTTTAAGCCTGGAAGCCCCGGAAAAAAAGGGGGATCGGCGGAGACTCACCTTCGGAGAGGTCGCACTCGAAGGTGATTTCGAACTCCCAGCCGAGGCCTTGCAAAGTTCTTTTCTTTCCTACCCTGAGAGCGCTCTGCACTGTTTTGCAGCTTTGGGAGCCACGCGGCACAGGGCAATATGCCACACCCAGCGATTTTTTTTCAGGGGCGGGCCGGATTGGACAGACCAATGGGCCGGATGTGGCCCGCGGGCCGTAGTTTGCCCACCCCTGCTCTAGAAGCTTGGCCATGAATAAGTAGAATAAAAGATCAATTGAAAGGGGGAAAATGTCTTCTTAATTCTTATCATATTAATTGCACAAAAATTGGATCCTCTAAAATACTGTAGGTAAATTACTAAAATAGATATATTAAAATAACCATACAGGAGAAAATGACATGACTATTTGTTGTAGTAAGTGGTAATACTGTATATACTATAGCAATAGTGTCCATTTTACATTTATTTAGAAATTCAGCCAACAGTTAGGGTTGAGCTATAAAAAAAAACTAATTTTATATACTGTTATTTTGAGTTTGTACAGCTTCTTTGTGAAATCAAGAAATTAACAATTAAATTAATATTTAGTTGGTTTTTTTTTTTTTTAAGAAAATATTGTATATTTCTAGTTTAGGAAGCAAAAGCAATAATAAAAGGTTTATCATTACAGATTTAGTTTTATTTTGCCTAGTGAGAGGGAGTGTCTTAGTGGCACAAAATGTGCAAGCAAATAACTTGGCAACATGCAACAATGTGATTTGTTTACAACTTTTTATTTTAACTGCAGAGGCGGTATATAGAAAAATGGAACAAAGACAAGACTGATATTCACGTAATGCCTGATACACCAGAAATACTTCTGTCCAGAGCCAACCAAATCACCATGAGTGATGTAAGCTAAGTATAGGATTGGACTTACGTATCAGTACATTAATATGGGTCATATTAAAGTACATATCCATCATTCTATTTTTTCCTTGAAAAAAATAGTTCTAAACATCTACCTGTGTTTCCTTCTGTTGTGGAACAGAAAATATATAGGTCTGGCTGGGAAGAGGAGAAGAAGAAAGGCTATGATCTACGATCAGATGCTCTGTCCATAAAAGCAGCTAAAGCTTCCAGGGATATTGCAAGTGATGTAAGTTTAATTTTTATATTGCCTTATTATTGGAAAATGTATTTTTATCCTTAATCTGACAATTTCATTTGCTGTCTGATATTTAATGTATACAACCATATTAGTCTGAATTATTTATGTTGCCTGAAGTATGAATTTGCTCTGGCAAATCTATGGAATTTGTTTCCTAAAAATTTTAAGGGCTTCATAGGTTTTGTGGATATCTTGTTACTTGCTCAAACATGCTCCTGGTGGAATATGTTTAGTATATTTTATCTATCATGTCTCTTTCTCTCTCCCTCCCTCCCATCCTCCCTCTCTCCCTCTCCCTTCCTCCCCCCACCTCTCTAGATCAGTGTCTTTCTATACTTGTCAGTAAACAATTATATCCCAGTATAGTTCTTTGTTGATTGCCTCATTAACTCTGTCCTTGTCAACAAGTCTTTTACGATCTCTAGGGAATTTACCAGAGGGAAATATTGAAAGATAATTGGTACAAACTTCTATCTTGCTAGTGGATAAAGATAGTATTTATTCCATTCCTCCCAAATATTAGGCTACAATGTAACCCATGAGTTAGATTGCAGCCTAATCAATATTATTAATTTGAAAGGGCTTAATGGGATTTAATTCTATTAAAAGGTTAATTAATGCTATATTACACCAAACTTATGGTGACCTAGGTGATTTCCAGGTGGCAATGCAGATATGCTTATATTTAATTTGGGTCTCCAATGGGTGTGCAGTCACCCAGGTGTGGTGGCTGGATGTTGAGAGTGGATAAAGGAGTCACTGTGCAAGTTGTGTGATGATTAATCAACATCACAAGCTTATAAAACTCTCATCATTTACTCTATTTATACAGGGCAATGGTTTGTTGTGCAAAACTGGGGCAAGTGGGATGCAGGCAAGCATTGTCCATCTATTACCAAGAGGAGCAAATTCTGTTTGGTGTTGGCTTTTTGTTTTGCCGGTTGAAAAAAGCAAATATTTCTGTGCCTGTAATATTCTGGTATTTTTACAGATCCAGAAATATTTAGAAAAGTCCAAGCAATTCCTGCTGAATTGTAATTGTAAAATCAATAGATTTGGGTGATAGGAAATGTTACATTTTATATACTCGATATATAGTAACATATATCAAATTTTTTATCAGTCACTGTCAATGAATAACATAACTAAATATCTTTTTGTGTGTGTGTGTGTGTGTGTGTGTGTGTGTGTGTGTGTTGTTTCGTTATTCTATACGGCTTATAGTACAAATACAAATTGGCCTTCGAACAATCAAAAGGAAGGCAGATCGGCTTCCGTAACGTAAAAGATGACCCTAAGCTTGTGCACTATATGGAAGTTGCCAAGATGCAATCAGAGCGTGAATATAAAAAGGACTATGAAAAATCAAAGACCCGGTTCCACATTCCTGTCGACATGTTCAGTGTTGTGGCAGCCAAGAAAGCACAGGAAGTGGCCACTGATACCAACTACCGGAATATTATCCACACTTACAGCGCTTTGCCTGATTCAATGAACCTTGAATTGGCCAAAAATATGATGCAGATCCAGAGTAACGTAAGGATTTTTAAAATATATATATATATATAACTGCTTGAATGACAAAGTTAGAGAAGTGAAGTCTTTGTTACTTTGCAATTGGGAGAGAACATTTGGAAGATATATCACAACTGTTTTTTCACTGCAAGTGGCATTTAGCTTTTCCCCTGAAGAAGCAGGACATAGAAAATATGCAATGTGCTGCTATCAAACTCCCATTTACATGATGGAAATAGACAAAGCTCTTCTTCCCTCTGTAAATTTAGAGAAGATTTGAAAAGGGTTTACTGAGAAGTAGATTGACACTATAGAAAACATTATTAATTTAATATATGGGTGATCTTATGGAGCGCCTGTTTATATTAAATGTTAGAATACCAGAGTGGTAGTCATAGTTAACAGCAGATTAAGCCATGGTCTACCTCTAGCTCATGGGGCAGATTTATATGTCTATCCCAAATTCAGCTGGTGAGTTGACTGTAAATGCCAGTTCTCTCTCACAACATTGCTATGGAGAGAAACTTGAGGAGGAAGTCCTGCTACTTTGAATTCCTACCACAAATTTGGTGTATCAAACTAATAATAAAACTGTAATGCAGATAGCATGCAAAATCATGGGATAAAATAATAAACAGACACGCTCAGATTAGTGCACAGTTTCACAATGATGAAACAATGCAGGATCACAACAATGATATGTATATTTTTCATTTGTGTGTCGAAACATGCTTCCTTTTTGGTCTTTTCTAATATCATTTATAATCGAGACCGCACACTAAACTATTCTCAGAAGTTCAGTCTTTTTGTTTCAAATATAGAAAGTTGTTTTTCCAAATATTTTATATAAACTTTCCTTTCATTTTGTTTTCCAGAATCAGTACAAAGCAGATTATGATGAATTCATGAAAGGGATTGGATGGATACCACTAGGATCTCTAGAGTCTGAAAAGAATAGGAAAGCCATGGAGATTGTCAGTGAGAAGAAGTACAGACAACATCCAGACAAACTGAAATATTCTATTCTAATGGATTCTATGCCAATGGTTCTGGCAACAAGTAATGCAAAAATAATGGATGATGTAAGCCAAGGAATATTTATTTATCTACTTGCTTACTTACTAAGATTTGGGTGGGCTTATAATCATATAAATCAAATATCTGCAGTCAGGAAATATGATTCATCACAAAAACAAATAACTAAAATATGAAGTGAGACACAGAAATATCCTTGCCCAAAGTCATTGAACAAATCTGTAAGAATATAATAAAAAAGATTAGGCACAAATTAACTTGTTTGTTGATTCAGTGGATATATATCTAGCTCTTCACAAATGTATATTATTTCTTCTACAGTATTAAGAAAGTTACTGTGAGGACAATTAATTCAGGAGACAACTTGCCAATAGCTGTATACATTGGTCATATATATATTTCTAATTCATAGGTTTGATTATGGATTGTATAATATTTCTAGGTTAACAAGTATCATCGGTTTCATTTCTTTGAGATGTAATCATATTATTTACTAGTATACTTAGGATGAAGTGGTGAATAGATTTCTATTTGCTAATATTTTCTAATTGCTATGATGTAACTGGCTTTTAAAAGATGTAATTTAGGGTGATATTTACATGTTTGTTTTTCTCCCAATGAAAGGGGTAAATTTTCTTTTATATTATTGTATGACCAACATACAAATGCACATGAAGTCTTTCACAATCCCATGACACAAACCCTTTTCAAAAAGGGTTACTTTGCCACTTTACTAATTACAAACTCCAGGACAAGTTTTAATGGGAAAATTTCTGCTATTTTTGTGGTCCAAAACTTCATTTCCGGCCCCTTTTGAGAAATCGAGGCTTGGAAGGATATATTTATGAGGGGTTCAAAAATGTTCAAAGTATACAAATTTACACGGGTTCTTAAGGAAGAACAAAAGGAGGCAACCCTACAACTAAAAGGCCGTGAGCCCGACAGAAGCTATGAAATCTGAAAATTCTATACATGAGCAAAACCTGTCATCTGGTTGAGACCCAGGGGTGAAAGCAACACGCAAGACAGGACTTTAATTACCCCAAACGTTTCCACGTTTACTACAAGTCCTGGAGCAAAGCTTTCACATGCACCTTCAGCAGCTTCTGGCTGTGAGTAGTCCAGTAAGCTAGGTTATCCAAACAGTAACCAGGGCCAGCAGTCCAGTAAGCCTGGTTAGCCAAATAGTAACCAGAATAAGAAATTCAGTGAAGCAGGCAAACTGGGGAAGCCCCACAAGTCAGAGTACAGTAATCTCCAGGTGTCGGCAAGTACACAAAAGGCTCCACAGATTCAACGCTTGTTCCCAACAAACGCCCCTCCCACCGGCACCTCCTTACATCTTAGTCCCCAGGTGTGCCTTTGAAGGGGGGACAGGGCACTCTCCTCCCTTGTAGCCGGCTCAGTCGGTGTTCTCGTCTTCTTTCTTCTCTCCGTGCTCTAGGATCAGAAGGGGGTGGTCCTTGATCATCACCTGAACTCTGTCTCTCCTGCTCCTCCCTGTCTACAAGCCTTTCTAATCCTGAAAAGCCCTGCCCGGACTGGCTCTGCCCTTCCCCAGTTTCCTCCAAAGCCAATGGAGCTGCCCTCTTGATCTCTGTTGGCTCTTGTTCCCCGCAGATTCAGACTCCAACAGGGGCATGACAGCATGGTTCAGTCAGATTAATCAAATAATTCCATTGTCTAGTAAAATGGACTGGTGAAATATTTTTCAATCATCAAAGGACTGATATAAAATAAAATTTAATTATGGTATTGCTTTTATTATGGTGTGTATTTTTTTAGCTGCGTTTTTTTTTTTAGGTTTATTTCAAAGTTATTTTTCAATGATACATGTTCCCTTCATTTTATTTCAGCACCTTTACAAAAAGGATTGGGAAGCAGCAAAGACGCAGATTCATATCACACCAGATATTCCTGAGATTCTTTTGGCAAAAGTCAATGCGTATAACATCAGTGATGTAAGTATGCAGGTTGATTAAGCTTAGTGCTAGTACTAGTGAATCAGCAAAACTACATGTTACATTATTTGTCAAACAAGTTACGACACATCGCCTAGCAGAAAAGCTAGCCTTTGAGTCAAATCCTGCATTATTGTTCATTGAAAACTCTAAGTAGCAGAATTATTTGTTTGTGTAACTTTTTATACACCACCTTTCTAAATAATTATTCTCAAATTAGCAGCACAAAATTAAAAAAACCCACCACACCAAGTCAATAATGAAACAGGGGAAAAAATACAACTTAAAGAAGAAGAAAAAAATCAAAATCACTATTCACCAAAATTTGAATAGAAACTTGAGAATTATCTTGGCACCGTATTTAAAATGCTTGTGAAAGCTTTCCAAAACCAGTGTTCATTTACTGAAATGTTCCTTTGCTAGGTAGGTGTAATTAAAATAGGTCTTTTTCTAGCCAGACACCATAGTGCCCTGGGGATCTTTGGCAATAGTTTTGCATCCTACTCTGACTTACTCAGATTCTTTCTTAGCTGTCTTTGCAAAAAGGGAGGGAAAAAAAACACGACAACCTGTTGGTGGTGTGATTGTTGAAGGAAATGGCAAACCTGCCCCACTGGAATGCCTTGGAAGCGGAGGGGGAATTGTGGTCACAGACACCTTAGCAGCTCAACTACAAGAAGGAAGCGAAAATCTTGGGATCCCTTGAGCAGACTAAGTTTCAGTGTAAAACTGCCTCTCTAGAGTTCCAGTAGAATTGCTTTAAAGCTTTCATTGCTCTTTTGGGTGCTAAGAATAGTTATATATGTTAATTAACCAAGTCCACAGCATCATATATCCATATGGGGACATGGCACCGACTGCAGATTGTGTGGCTTGTTTGTAAAAAGGGCCCTAGTGTAGGTTTGTAATCTGGCATTGATCAACATATGAATGAATGAATGAATTATTTATTTATTGGCCAAGTGTGATTAGACACACAAGGTATTTATTTTGGTGCATAGGCTCTCAGTGTACATAAAAAGAAAAGATACATTCATGAAGAATTATAAGATAAAACACCTGTACCCTATAGTGATAGGGTACAAATAAGCAATAAAATCATACTAGGAAACAGTCAATATAAATCATAAGGATACAAGCAACAAAGTTACAGTCATACAGTCACAAGTGATGAGAAGATTAATAGTAATAGTAATGCAGACTTTGTAAATAGTTGGACAGTGTTGAGGGAATTATTTGATTAGCAGAGTGATGGCTTTCGGGAAAAAACTGTCCTTATGTCTAGTTGTTCTGCTGTGCAGTGCTCTATAGCGTCGTTTTGAGGGAAGGAGTTGAAACAGTTTATGTCCAGGATGTGAGGGGTCTGTAAATATTTTCACAGCCCTCTTTTTGACTAGTGCAGTATACAGATCCTCAGTTGAAGACTGGTGGGTAGTAATTGTTTTTTCCGCAGTCCTAATTATCCTCTGAAGTCTGTGTCTCTCTTGTTGGGTTGCAGAACCAAACCAGACAGTTATAGAGGTGCAGATGATAGACTCAATAATTCCTCGAATATAAATTAGCAGGGTAGACTTTAAAGCCTATTGTGCTTTTTGAAAGATTCAGGATGGCTCTCAGAACAAAGAATCATAACTTTTAACTGGAAGAATCATTGCACTACATTAATTTAAATGTGCTTCGGTTTTAATTCTACTAAATCAAATTTACTTTTTCTTCTGGATCTTCCTAATTTTTCAGGGTGCTAAGAAATAATCACACCTTATAAAGCATTAATTTCTGTCTCTGTACTGAGTATTTTTTAAAATATTTTGGTTTCTTTTTCCACATAGAAAATATATAAACATTCTCTGGAAGAAGCTAAGAAGAAAGGCTATGACCTCAGAAGTGATGCAATCCCTATTAAAGCTGCTAAAGCTTCTCGGGAGATTGCCAGTGATGTAAGTTTGCAGTCAATGTTGTTGGCTTTTTCTCCTGCTGAAGAAATGTTACAGAAGGCCCCGGTGAACAAAAAAGGCACCTTTGGAACCAACTTTACCATATTTAACAATCTGTTCAATCCGTACCTATACTCATTTTCATTTTATTACTGTATGATAAAGTTACAATTCAGTATTGGCCTTCTCGAGCTTACATTTCACTTTCTGTTTTCTCTGCAGTACAAATATAAATTAGGTTATGAACAGGACAAGGGTAAGCTTGTTGGCTTCCGCAGCCTCCAAGATGACCCCAAGCTTGTCCATTTCATGCAAGTGGCCAAGATGCAGTCAGATCGCGAGTACAAGAAAGCCTATGAAAGCAGCAAAACGAGATACAACATACCTGCTGATGCTGTCAGCGTTGTGGCTGCCAAAGAAGCACAAGACAATATTACCAATATCAATTACAAAAGGCTCATCCATAAATATATCCTTCTGCCGGATGCCGTAAATGTAGAACTGGCCAGAAACATGAACCGGGTTCAAAGTGATGTAAGATCTTGCAATCTCTCTCTCTCTTTTTTCTTTTTTTACTATTAGTTGAAAGTTTTTATATTAGCTTTTTATGTTTGTTTATCTTTGGGGGAGATGGGCAGTTCAAAAATGTGAAAAATTAATAAAAATAAAAATGCTTTAGTAAACAATATTTTATAATAAATGGATTTAATATATATAAATATACAGATTATTTGCAATATTCAGTTAGAATTGTCCAGGATAGAAATGTCTTGAGTGATCAAAAATCAGAATTATACTTCTTTCCCACTCAACAGGATTTTTAACAATTTACCGTATGCTGATTTTTTTAGCTGGGGAAAAAATTCCTTTGGAAAATTATTCCCACATAGTTAAAGGGGAAATCCCAATTTTTACAGATGTCAATAAAAACATTTCAACTAAATGAATTTGATAAATTACCAAATACACTATCAATACATTTTAGTATAAAATGCATAATTATAGAGAAGACGTAAGCTATCATCAACACATTATAACAGTTTGGGTTCAACTCCACCCACTGTAAAATGTGTTCCATTTGTAATAGCAAATCTGTACCTATATTAACAGATTTAACAGATAATCAGAGTTGGAAGAGACCTTGTAGGTCATCTAGTCCAAACCCCCCCACCCAAGCGGAGACCCTACACCATTTCTGACAAATGGCAGTCCAATCTCTTCTTGAAAGTCTCAAGGGCAAGCTGTTCCATTGGTTGATTGTTCTCACTGTCAGAAAGTTTCTCCTTATTTCCAGGTTAAATCTCTCCTTGTTCAGTTTCCATCCATTGTTCCTTGTCTGGCCTATAGGAGCTTTAGAAAATAGCTTGACCCCTTCCTCTCTTTGGGCAGTCTCTCAAATATTGGAACACTGCTATCATGTCTCCCCTGGTCCTTCTCTTCACTAGACTAGCCATGCCCAGTTCCTGCAACCATTCATCGTATGTTTTAGCCTCCAGTCCCCTAATTATCCTGGTTGCTCTTCTCTGTACTTTTTCTAGAGTCTCAACATCTTTTCTATAATGTGGTGACCAAAACTGGATGCAGTACTCTAGGTGTGGTCTTACTAAGGCTTTATAGAGTGGTATTAGTACTTCCCTTGATCTTGATTGTATCTCTCTGTTAATACAACTTGGGATTGCATTAGCTTTTTTGGTAGCTGCTGTACACTGCTGGCTCATATTTAGCTGGTTGTCCACTAAGACTCCAAGATCCCTCTCACAGTTACTGCTATTGAGCCTGGTTTCATGCAGTCTATATGGGTACTTTTGGTTTTTCTTGCCTAAGTGTAGGACTTTACTTTTCTCTACATTGAATTTCATTTTGTTAGATACGGCCCAGTGTTCTAGTCTGTCAAGATCCATCTGGATCTTGTGAAGTGAGATAAAGGACGTTCTTGTTAAGTTCAGCAAGATATCTTGCTAGATGAACAGATCATTCCATTTGTAGTATACTTAGCAAAAAAGAACAGTGTACCACGTATTGATCCACATTCTGTGACCACGTAATCCACACTATGTGATCACATAAAAAAGGAGGAAATCTATAGTTAGCCAACACTTTTTACAAACTTTCACATTTGATTGATTGATTATGTGCCATCAAGTGATTGTTGACCCCTAGTAATCACATATATTTTCTCCATGACAATCTACTCCTAACTTGTTCTTTCAAATTTTCCAATGTTGCATTCATTGCCATTAGGCCTATCTACCTGGTTGCTGGTTATTCTCTTCCTTTCCTTACATCTTTCCCAGCATTACAGCTTTCTCCAGAGAATCTTTTCATAAAGTGCCCAAATTAGTTAATAGTTAATGAATACTGAATAGTAAGCCAAAACTTTTCTTTAGTCATTCCCATTGCACCATCTCAAAAAAAAAAAAAAAAAAAATCCAGCGAGATTACTGCTGCAGATTTTAGGGTTTTTTTTGAATGTCAGTAATCTAATAATATATTTTGTCAACTGTGTACAAAATGATATTGTGCAAGATGGATGATTGAAATCCATCTGCATTCTATATGCCAGGGTCCACAGCAGTAGTTTTGCATTAAAATAGAACAAGTAAATTAGTCAGCAGAACTGCAGAGTCAGCAGGTTAGTCACCAGCCTTCAAAATCATAGTTATATAACTGACAGAGAAAGGGGGGAAAGTATTTTAAAAGGCATTATTGTATAGATCTGCAATGTTTGTTTTTCTATGTCAGTAGCGTAACAATTGAAATAAGGCATACTGTATGACACAAAATTTAAAATATAAAATGCAAGATTAAAATATGTACAAGTTAAACAGATCTTGCCCAGAAACTGGCAACATTAATTGTGTTGTGTTGGTTGTCATGAGGTCCTCAAGTATGCACTGATCAGGATAATCTGCAATGATATTGGGACAAAGAATTCAATACTGGTCTTATACCACTCAGTGGAATAATTATCTGGACTAGATGCGTTTCCTGGTTCATAGATATAGTATAACTATAATTTCTTGGAAAGATGAAGTTGCAGCTTAATTAAATGTACTTTTAGGAAAGATCTATACCATGTACAAATGTATTAAATGCTTTCTCAATGGTGTGATACAGTTGAGAATAAAAATTAAAATCTGCTAATTTATAGAGTCAGAATTATTACTGCAGTATTCTTTAAAAAATCATATGAGAGACACTGTTGTTCAGTACTTTAGAAAGAAAACACTTGTTTATTAACTAAATAGTAAACCAAACATTTTTTTTACAATTTTCCAATACTTATTGATTAAATAATAAAGCAAACAAAAGACAAGAGGATTATCTCTTCCTCAAGGGTGACTGAAACTGTAATTCATTGTGTCCTCATTTAATCATAGGATGCCTCTTTTTGATATGTCCATATATTATTATAGTTAAGAGCTGTGCAACTATAAATGTGTTTTATTTTCTGCCTACAGCATGAATATAAGCAAGATTATAATGAATGGTATAAAGGTCTTGGTTGGAGCCCTGCTGGGTCATTGGATATTGAGAAGTCCAAGAAAGCCACTGAAATTGCTAGTGATACCAAATATCGCCAGCATCCAAGTGCTTTCCCATTTAAGAAGCTGACTGATTCAATGGATATGGAACTCGCCAAGCACAATGCTAATGTTATGAATAAGGTGACTGTTTCTTTTCTGAGTGCAAATAATGGCATATGCTACATCCCACTTTACCCCTCTAGCATTACTTAAGCAAAAGAGCCTCAGCAGATTGTAGATGCATGTTATGAGTGGTAGAGATTTTGTAAAAACCACTGAACAATTCCTAGCAGATTTTTATTTTATAGGACATAATTATTTGTTAGCTGATTTCTCAACTTAATGGCATCTGTTAGTGGTATATGTTAGCAGTATTTTTGAATTAATGTTGTCATTCTCACTTGTTACTTAAACGGACTTTGTGTGTCCCTAAAAGGGTTTATGCAGATGAAATTTGTGAGGTGTTATATAGAGAAAAAAGCTAATTTATGGCCAGAAGATCATCCCAAGCTCATTATTAAATATAGGTCATCTAGGACATATAAATATATTTCCTTTTCAGAGTACCTGCACACACTTTCAATTTTATATTAGAATTTTATTTTAAAATCAGACTCACATATGCATATTGGTAGAACTGTCCACATGCCAACATTATTGTCTATGAATGCATTTATGGATCTTTATTGTTTTCTTCTCTAATAGCGTGCATACATAAATGCATGGGAGAAAGATAAGATGACGATTCATGTCATGCCAGATACACCAGATATTATGCTGGCTAAAGCAAATAAGTTTAATTACAGCCAGGTAAGAAAATATTCAAGCATGTGTTTTAGTAACTAGCCTTCATCATGTTGGTTATATTATCCCGAATGAAATGATTCCTTCGTTAAAAATGTAAAAAAATGTCAATTTTTGGCATTGCTGTTTCTTGAAACTCTGATTTGAAGCAAATCAAAAGATTTCTTGTGAGGCAAAAACACGAAAGAGAAAAAAGCTAAGTCTTATACTAATATTATTAAACGTTAGCAGGGCTTTCACAACTACTGAGATAACAGAATGCTGGACTAGACAGATGTTTGCAGAATCTAAAAAAAAAGTCATATTACTTTGTTTAATTAAAAAAAACATTTGAAGATAATATGTTCCTCAAATAACAGACAATATTTGAGGAAAGCTAAGGCATTACTAGGCAGGTTTCTTAGGGATTTTCCCATTGCTGTCACAAGATTAGATTTCTCCATGAGGAATAGCATATATGGGGTGTGTTTCAATTTTAGGACTGGGTTGTAAATGTTTAATTTATTCAAATTGCTTTCCTTCTTTTTAATCCATGCTACTTTTTCATGCTAGAAACTGTACAAAGTTGGATTGGAAGAAATGTTGAAGAAGGGTTATGATCTCACTACTGAAGCCATATCAGTGAAAGCAGCTAAAGCATCCAGAAACATTGCTAGTGATGTAAGTTATCTTGTAAATTCTCTCTGATATCATACCTTAGTGTTGAGGTAATTCCCTGTTAGGAGAATGAGTGCACACAGGGAGACGTAGTGAGAGTAGTGAAGAATAACACACACACAGCACACAGCCACACTGTATAGTAAAATGTAGGTTTTTACTTCCAGTAAAACGGGTAAGCAAAGTTCAACAAAACAGTCCAAGTCATTCACAGTTAAAGCAGTCAGTTTTCAGTCCAGGGATAATCCAAATAACAAAGTCCAGTATCAAAAACAGTTCAGTAACAGACTTACATCAACGATCAGCAACAGTCAATAGGAGGAACGACAACACTCTCAGCAACAACAGAATAGGACTACCCAGGTTTCTGACTCCATCTTATGGACGTTTGAGGAACCATGCCCAATTACAATTTTAGCATTCCCTTAAAGAGACAGTATTAAAATGTCTATCCTGGTTTATATATTTTCCAACCTAACTGTTAGGTGAACTTACATTCCTAACACTTAGGCTATGACTCTTTTTAATGTTGGGGTTTATTAATTTCCACTGCCCACTAAGTAAGAAACCTGTATTTCTCTCATGTGGGTCCTTGAGCGGGATTTTCCATTGTGTCACTGAAACACAGACTTTATTAATGTGCCCTGGGGTCTTAATCAAGCATCTTTATATTTAAGGCAGGGGTAGATGAACCCAGTTTTCAGGGGGGTGGGGCTGGCCTGTAGTCTTTTATAGTTATAATATATTGATATACATTGATATATATATATATATATATATATATATATATATATATATATATATATATATATATATATATATATATAACTACACACACACACACACACACACACACACACACACACACACACACACTTTGTCCTTCCTATAAGATTCAACTTTGATAAAGCTTTGCACTAAAAAAAAATTGAGCTATGTCCAGACCATTTCTTTACAAGTAAATTATACAGAAATCTGTAGAGACTTACTCGGTTTGTGTACATAAATATGTAACCCCAGTGAACATGTTAGATATTGTCATGCCCCTGTCAGAATCTGATTCCGAGGAGGAGGCCAAGCAGCTGACAGGGAGTGGGAGTGTGGCTCCGTTGGTTGTGGAAGAAACTGAGGAAAGGCAAAGTCTGGCTGGGAAGAGCAGGGGAGAGGTAGAACAAGGCAGAAGAAATTTGGAGGAAGACCCAGGCCCACCCCCTCTTCATCCTAGGGCATGCAGGGAGGAACAGAGAAGGGAGCAACATGAGTTGCGTGGCTTATGGGGGAAGAAAGGGCCCTGATTCTCTCCATTACCTGCAGTTGGGAAGTATTTAAAAAGGGAAAGTGCACACAGCCAACTGTTGAGAGCAAATCGTGAATTATCTGGCATTGTCGAGAGTTATCTGGGTTCCTGGCATCTTTCCAACTGTGTGTGTTCTGCTGGCCTTTCAAGCCTGCAATTCCTTCTCCTGCCCTGTCAAGTTAATTACAACAGCGTGGTTTGTGTGGATTTTTATTTACAGTTTGTATGTACTTTGTTTTCGGATTGAATTCCCTCCACTTAAAGACTGTTCTTGGGAGAGTTTTTTTTCTCCAGCCGAACGTAACCTGGACATTGGGAGCAAAATTCGAGGTACTAAAGGGACTCTTCTTACTGATGTGACTGTGTTGCCTTTGTGCCATGCCCTGGGTCATCACAGATATACTTCTTAATCTGACACACAATAAATTTGGGTCTGCAAATTATTGCTGATGTTGACTTTTTCTCAATCTTTCTATTCTTTTTTTAATTTTAGTACAAGTACAAAGAAGGTTATCGCAAGCAACTCGGCCATCATATTGGAGCTCGCAGTATAGAAGATGATCCTAAAATGTTGCATTCTATGAATGTGGCCAAGATGCAGAGTGAGAGGGAATACAAGAAAGTTTTTGAGAAGCTGAAGACCAAGTACATCAGTCCTGTGGATATGCTGTCAGTCTTGGGGGCAAAGAATTGCCAGAAGCTGGTCAGCGATATTGATTACCGTAATTATTTGCACCAGTGGACATGCCTCCCAGATCAAAATGATGTCATCCATGCCAGGAAGGCCTATGAACTACAGAGTGATGTAAGCCGCATATTTCAACTACTTCATTTGATAAAACTATACTGACTATGCAGGCTGGAAGTCTTTCCCTGTCTATTATTTATCCTATTACCAATTAATGATCCTGCTTCTGTCTTCTGCATTCCTTACTGAGATCTGAAAACGCATGTTTTATTTTCTTATTACTCTTCTGCATTCTCTGTGTCCGTAACTTAGAGTAATTGCAGACTCTGATATCCAATTTACATTTCCCTGTTCCTCTATTAACTTGGTAAGGTTGTGTTGTTGTTTTTAATTTCCTGAACGTCTCTTTTCCTTGCAAAGGGATTTCTTTTTTAAAGTCCAAGTCTGTCTTTTTCTTCTCAACCATTGCTCTCAGTATCTAAATCTGGAAAAATTATGAAAGAAAACTATGCAGAGATGGCATTTTGAAGAAAATATATGGCATCCGTTAGTAAAATATGGGCCTAGTACAGGAAAGCAAGAACGTATAAAAAACACACACCAGGATATACTAAAAAGTTGGACTAAGAGGAAGGGAAGAGGAAACAGTGTCTGGTTTTCAATATTCTGTTGTTATACTCTTTATATTATAAAGGAGTGTTCTTGTATCTCTTGTGGCCTGACATAAAAATACGTTTCTAACCTTAAATCCTACTTTGCACTTGTATTCATAATCCACCAAGATATATTACAGAGTCCTAAATCAAAGAGGCATCATTGGATGAGACAAAAATATGTACAAAATTCTAGTTCAGTAAGTAAGGAACAAAACACCTTCAGAGATTTTGTAACATAGAATGGTGGCTTCTTTTTTCCCCCCTGCCAGCTTGCATATAAATCTGATCTCGAATGGCTTAAAGGCATTGGATGGAATACATTGGGATCTCTCGAGTCGGAAAAGAACAAGAAAGCTTCTGAGATTCTGAACGAAAGAACTTATCGTCAACATCCAGACACAATTAAATTCACAAGCATTCCTGATTCAATGGAAGTTGTTCTGGCAAAGGAAAACTCAAAGCATAGAAGTGATGTGAGTGCTTCTCAATTTGAGGGTTTTTGCCGCGTGGGGAGACAGTCAACCACATACAAACAGCTTGAAAGTGGGAGAGGGGAGAAATCAGTAGATTCCGCAGTATAACGTAGTTGTTTGATTCCATCCTTGAACCTATATTTCTTCAAAAGTAAGTTACATTCAAGTAAACTGAAGATAGTTTAGAAATTTGTTTTTAGAACTGTAGCTCTCTTTAATAAATTGCAGTTAAGATCCCCTGATCAACAGAATTTGCTTCCAAGTAAATAAGAATAAAATTTTATGATGGTAAATATATTTAAAAAATAAAACTTAGTGTAGGAAGAATGAAGTTGCTCATTGGATTTATTCAGAAAAATGATATTTTTTTGTAAGTTTGATTTCAGTTTTCTTCTAAAAAATAATATAAATGAGCATCTTTGAGGATATAATGAACTTTACTTAATGTAAAGATGAAACAAAAGAATCTCTTTTGCCTAACCATTCCACTTTGTAGATAGGTTATGAAGAAGGAACCTTCTAGCAGCATTTTCATAACTATTTCTTCTGCATGCTCAGAAAAAACTCATAATGTTTTTCATTATCTGAGTACATATTTTACTGTGCTGGGAAAGGTCATATTGTATATAATTATTTTTTTATCACTGAAACATATTGATTCAGTCTTTGTTTTTGCTTTCTAGAGACTTTACCGAGAAGCTTGGGACAAAGATAAGACTCAGATTCATATCATGCCTGACACTCCTGAGATTGTGTTGTCCAGAATCAACTTAGTTAACTTGAGTGATGTAAGTTTGATACTGGTTTGATTACAGAAGCAAACATTTAGTGTTGCACGAGTGTTGAACTCCTAACTTTCATTGGTTCTCTTCCTAGAAACTCTATAAATCAGGATTGGAAGAATTGAAAAGGAAAGGCTATGATCTTCCACTTGATGCCATACCGATCAAGGCAGCAAAAGCATCTAGAGAAATAGCCAGTGAAGTAAGGAACTCTGTTATGTGTTTTAAGGAAAAATGGCATGCGGTCTTTTGTTAAATCTTTCTCTTATTTGGTATCTGAGGAAGGGTAAACTGAGGCCCTAGCATACTTTTTAAAGGCCTCTGAAAGCAATCCATTCACTCTTAAGGACTCAGAGTCTGATTCTTGATGGAGAAGTAAATGAATATCTTGCATATCATAACTGGTCTTTGATTTCCACAGGGGCTTTGTTTCAGTTTTGTCTCCCATTGGCATGATGGCGCCAATCCTTGGTTTATATGTATGACCACCACATACCCCGCTTTTTAATATAGTCTCATTTATCAATTAAGTTGCTAATTAGTCCTTGTGAGATTTTTCAATAGAGAGTGATATATGCTATAATCATTATCTTCTATTTACATAAAATAATTTAAGGTAGCATTTTAATTAAAGGTATTAAATTTAAAGGTATTAAATTTCCTGCTGGACTAACCATTTTCAATTTTGAATGCTCATCTGATTAATGAAAATGAACTGGTGATTTTTAACCCTTTTTGAAAATCATAAGCAGGGAATTCTAAACCCCTTTCTTATAACTTAATACTGCTTCAAATCATTCTTCACTTAGAAGGCGTATATTTGAGATAGGCAACTGTATCAACTGAATAATGAATGAATGCATGAATAAACAAACAAATGAATACTAATCTCACATATCTTTTATTGCTAAGAAAAAATATTAACCTGTTTTACTATTTAGATTAATAATTTCATCATTAAAATAAATAATATGAAGTCCACTTTAGTTTTCATTTTTGAAAACTAATAGGCAATTAAGGAATATGAAATGTAAATAAAAATGTACTACGGACTAAAAGGAAATCCTATTTTGATAAATATATAAAAGTAGAATTTTTCATATAAACAAACCAAATTTCCCCCCATAATTCTTTAATATGTTAGCAATGTTACTGGAATTCAAAGAAACACCCTAAATCATCCCCTCAAGGATGATTAAACACGCTCCATACATATACTCCTTTAGGTACAGAAACCATCTGGGTGATTTTGGGCCAGTTCCACTCTTCCATCCCTAGACTGGAAAGTTCAAAAGCATCTACTTATTAACCTGCACTGGGTTAGCATAGTGATACTCTATGATGTACTCATTAAATAAGACCTTTAAGAAGGAGCCAAGTCTCAGAGTTGTGAGACTCGGTTGGGTTCATTAGTTGGAGCCTTGACATACAGATCTTTCAGCTGAGAGACACCTCTGGATGTTACCCAGTCATGTTGGAACTCAGCACGTGATCAAATTGACTGAAAAAAGATTTCAGTTTAGCACATTTAGTTATATGAGGAACTAGATAAAAGGGTATTTTTCCCCCTCTCTCTCTTTCTCTCCTGTACAGTATAAATACAAAGAGGCATACCGTAAACAGCTTGGTCACCACATTGGAGCTCGCAGTATAGAAGACGATCCTAAAATGTTGCATTCTATAAATGTGGCCAAGATGCAGAGTGAGAGGGAATACAAGAAAGTTTTTGAGAAGCTGAAGACCAAGTACATCAGTCCTGTGGATATGCTGTCAGTCTTGGGGGCAAAGAATTGCCAGAAGCTGGTCAGCGATATCGATTACCGTAATTATTTGCACCAGTGGACATGCCTCCCAGATCAAAATGATGTCATCCATGCCAGGAAAACGTATGACCTTCAAAGTGATGTAAGTGGCATTTTAACAACTTTGTAAATGTAAAGCCATGCTTAATAGAAGCTAACCACCTTCTTCAGCTCAGCGTTAGCTGTGTTCTAAGAAGAACCATTATGGATCACTCAGTTTGTTTGAATGAATTTCACTGTTACATTGTTTCTCAAAGTTTAGAGATGTTTTAAGAAGCAGTAGCATTAATAAAATGTTGAATAATAAAATGGAAAAATGAATAACGTTTCCTTCCTACAGATTAATTATAAATCAGACCTTGAGTGGCTCAGGGGTATTGGCTGGTCTCCTAGTGGTTCTTTGGAAGCAGAGAAGAATAAAAGAGCTTCTGAGATCTTGACTGACCATGGATATAGGCAGCACCCTGCTACCTTCGCTTTTACCAGCCCTATTGATTCCTTACCTTTGGCTTTGGCAAAACATAACTCTGAAATTATGAATCGGGTAAGTTTTATCTATGATCCTTTCTTTAAATACACACACACACAAACACACACACCCTACACTTTGATGGAATAATATTGTCTTCTGTAATAAGACTTCAAAGTAGGTTATATAGTTGCTCTACTAAAGTTTTAAAGATGCATATCAGTATATAATGCACCTTAAAGATGCATTGACTTTAGTTGGCTTTTTAGAGTTGAGGGGAAAGTTCAGAAGACACAACAAAGCATTTCTTAGTTTTAGGTCAAAATATGTTCTTTAGAACAGTATGGGAGCTTAACAGAACTCATCAGAAATGGCCTTGGAAACCTATTAAATACCTCATTATTGATTAATTCCTGATGAAGAAATTCCTTGATAAAGAGGTTAGGATTTTATTTGCGCAACAAGATTGTCACAAATATGGAATCTATTTATATTCATCTTATTTACAACCCTGGCTTTAAAAATGAACACATTAAAAATTAAGTAATTCTTTCTCATCTATTTTTGGATCTAGCCCAATCTTAGACACTTGACTGCTGTCTGTATCCTGTAATTATAATGATCGTAATTAACAATATGAAATGGGTTTCATAATATCCATCCACAACACATAATTAGAACTGATCCTATATTTCAGTTTTAATAAACCACTGATTATTTTATTGTGCTTTTTTTTAGCGTATGTATGTTGATGCTTGGAATAAAGATAAAACCACTATCCATATTATGCCTGATACTCCTGAAATTCTACTGTCGCAACAGAACAAAATCAACTTCAGTGATGTAAGTGGATTTCTATTTGTCAAATCTATGAGAAGGGATGGGGAAAAAATGCCCTCAGAAACACTAAAGCGATATTTGCCCTCCATTTAGAAACTGTACAAACTGTCATTGGAAGAGGCCAAGAAGAAGGGGTATGATCTTCGGATAGATGCAATTCCTATCAAGGCTGCTAAAGCATCCAGAGATATTGCAAGTGAGGTATGTAGTTACATGAAATGATACAAACCACAATTTTTTATTTGATTGCAATGTTACCTATAATTTTAGACTTTTCCTTTGCAGCAAGAATTGGATTTTTTGAGGCTTGGTTGATTATGCAAATTATTTTGCAAGTGCTACAAATGTTCAGGATATATTTAAATGGACTAAATAGTTTTCCTTGGAAGTATTGATAGTATGGGCATTTAATTTTTCAGCCAAAATAACTACAAAGATAAATGGAGCATATCTTCACCAGCCTGATTCAATTACTCCATGGTTTGTTTTTTTTAATGTAAATTTTATTTGGGTTTTCACAAAAAACATAATATAAATAAAACATCTTTTTTTGAGAATAGCAAGATTCCGGGTTATCACTTCTTCATACAGACACAAACTCAATTTCATGTTCATCTTTGTGTTCTATTCCATGTCTTATTACTGTTTAACTTTTTCTACATAGTTTTTCCCCTCCTTTTATTTTCTCAACTTTATTTTTAATTATCTCATTTTTCAATTCAAATAATTATATTTGTACTTTTGTCTGTCCTGTTCCAATTTCATGTTATCTTTTCTCCTTAAACGAATTTTCCCCTGTAGTTACTAATTGGACTATGACACCTTTATATCTCTTAATTTTGCCCACTCAACTCTTATTTAAACTTCAATTTATACCTTTAAGATTATAACATTCAATATAATACATAACTTTCAATCGTATTCTGCTTGGCACATTCTTAAAATACACACTATATTCTTAAAAAATTATATATATATGTAAATAAAACACTCATTCCATTCCAATTCAATTCTATCGTTAATATTCATTAAAATCTTAACATTTTTAACATTTCTTTTCAATTGAATATCATACTTCCTTGTGAACACTTATAAACTTTCCATAATTAATTCTTTTTTCCCCATATTTCTCTTCACTTATATTTTTATAAATCATTAATAATAATTAAAGTTCCCATCCTTTCCTAATTTCATTCTCTCATTCACTTTATTTCATTTATTTATTAACAAACATTCCACTGCATTACAATAAATATTTTATCCATCATTTTAGTCATCATATTTTCTGAAATTATTTTTATTTCTAATATAACAATACTATCTTATGTACCTTTGCAGAATCCCTTTTTCAATTAAATTTTCACCCATTATCTCTAAACAGGCTTATATTTTCAATCCTTATACCTTTTCCCTGTTTCTCTATATCTTGTTTCTGTCTTTTATAACTTCTTTTCCTTTCCTTCTTCCCCCACTTCTTCTCCCTCCCCTTTTTACCCCCTTGTCTCTCTACTTCTACTTCTCTCTTCTGTAATCCCCTCTTCTGTTGCTTTCTAGTATTGTAATTATATTTCAAACTATTCTTTTTTGGGGTTGTTTTTTCCCCCCTTTCTTTTTTTCCCCCCACATAAAATTACTTGATCATTAAAGATGGCTTCTTTTTTGTCCCAATCTTCTTGTTCTACAAGCGTTTCTTGTTGTTTCTCATCATTCCAGATCTCCATTTCTAAGAATTGAAATATGAAGCCAAAAGAAATTCTTCTTTCTTGTGCGTCTTCTTTCTGCTTTTTAAGTTCCATTTTCAGTTCTTCTAAAAGTGATGCCATTTTAAACACTTTTAAACAACCACCCTATTGATTTTAGGCATTTAAATGCAATAGCCAAAAATCCAAAAACCACCAAGTAATCCAAATAATCCAAAGCTGTTTCTTCTTGCTTCTTTCTTCCACTTTCTGTTCCTGGGGTACTATTATTTTGTTACAAAGTTTCAGTTAGAATGTATCTTTTAGGAATCTTGTTAAGGTTTCACTGTAAATTCCTTTTAGTTCCAGGCAGTTTCCTCCATTTTTCCAGATCCTGCCCTTTTATTCTTTTTCTCTCCTTTCCTGCTTTTAAAATTTTTTAAGTATCCAAAAATCTTTGTTATCCCTTTGACATTTTATTTTCAGCTTAAATGCCTATTAATGTCAAAGTGGATTTTTGTCAATTTCTTACTTAAGTCTCTTAGCTGTCAGTATAAGGAAGGGAAGAAAAAAAAGCCAAATCCTTTCCCTTCCCTCTCTCCTTCGCTGCTTCAAAGTCTTCTTTGGGAACAATGTTATTTTTTATAGTTTAAATTCCAGGGTACCTTACATTGTTGCTTTTTCAGTTTAACCCAGTCAACCAAAACTTTCTCTTCTTATCTTCCTCCTGCATATTCTTTTCCGGTCGAGTTCTTCTTTGAGGTGGCCATTTCTGACCACCACTGCAACCGCCTTCGGGAAAGGAAGTAATGGCCAGCTGGGGAGGAGAGATGCGGCTCTCCTCGACCCTGCTGGCAGTCTCCCCCCTCTTCACCACCTCTACGGGGTGGCTTAGCCCCGAAACCAGCCGGCTTGGGGCGCTCTGACGGCGAGCACGGATCGAAGCCGCGCACGATTGCGGATTTCAGTCCGTCGCCGAAGGAGCTCAAACCGGAAGTCCAATTACTCCATGATTTTTCATCTCTCTCTGTGGATATATATTAGAAACTAGTAATAGCAACCTAGAAAATGAAATGAAGGTATGAAACATTGGAATTAATTATATTTTCTCCTTGTAAATTTGCCAAAGATTGAAAAAGTGAACATGAACCCAAACCCAGATATAAAAATCTAAGTAGTTTGGTACAAACAATCTGGATAAAGTTGCAAATATGTACAATACTTGATTTAAACTCTTCTAGGTCTTAGGAAACCCAGGATAAGTAACCATTATGTTTTAAACTGCTTGTTATTGTTATCAACAGTACAAGTACAAAGAAGGTTATCGCAAGCAACTCGGCCATCATATTGGAGCTCGCAGTATAGAAGATGATCCTAAAATGTTGCATTCTATAAACGTAGCTAAGATGCAGAGTGAGAGGGAATATAAGAAAGTTTTTGAGAAATTGAAGACCAAATACAGCAGTCCTGTGGATATGCTGTCAGTCTTGGGGGCAAAGAATTGCCAGAAGCTGGTCAGCGATATTGATTACCGTAATTATTTGCACCAGTGGACATGCCTCCCAGATCAAAATGATGTCATCCATGCCAGGAAGGCCTATGAACTACAAAGTGACGTAAGTTGTGATGGATTTTAACTTCACTGAAACTTATCTCTGAGAATAAATTTCTTGAGTTTTGGAAAAAGTTAACAAGATTTGGTTCATTAAAATATGTTTAGCTTGGAAAATATTTCTAAAAATATTTGAAGAAACACTCAGTAATATTTGTACTTCCAAAATTCTGTCCCTTCATTGACTTTTTATATTACTTAAGTTGAAGTCAGAAAATTAATAGAACCTTAATGTTAGAATAAGGGTGTGCAATATTCAAGTGCTGGGCTTATTGACTGAAAGGTTGGAAGTTCAAGACTAAGTATTGCATGAAGAAATGAACTTCTATTACTTCCTACATCCTACCAAGTTAGCGGTTCAAAAGCATATAAATGCAAATAAACAAACAGGCACCACATCGGTGGGAAAGTAACAGTGCCTTCAGTGTATATTCATGCCAGCCATATGACAATGGAAGCATCTTCAGACAATATTGGCTCTTCTGCTATAAATTGGAGATGAGCATCACCCCTTAGAGTTGGATATGGCTGGCAGGGATATCATTAACCTTTTTTTTTAACCTTCCATATATAAATATGGAAGAGTCTAACTGGGGCCCCCAACATGACACCTGGCATATGCTGCAAGGTTCCCTGATTCTTTTAATATTTTTTAACCAAAAACACATTATTTAAGTTAAAAAATAATGAGAAGCTAGTGGAGAGCAAATCATGCTTTCTAAAAAATGCTTCAGAGTATCTGATCAATTTGTAATTTAAGGGATGGAATTTTTCTGTTGTGGCAATTTTCTTTTGCTTTGATGTCAAAAGACATTCACAGTAGTAATCGTGTGTGATCACAACCTTGTCTTAATGTTTCAAATCTGAACATCGCCTAAAACAGTTGGGGATCACAAGTCTAAAACAAGTTTAGTTTTATAAATGCATAAATGGAGTGTTATTAGAAACTTGTAATTGTGACAATATTGTAATATCTAATTTAGCCATTCTTCTTGGGTTTGTAAAAAAAGAAATTGGGAAAATGTTTTAGCTCAGCTGAAAAAAACTAAACCCAGAAATTATTGGTTTCTGTTTTCTTAATAAGGACCCTTATCTCTGGCATTTGCTAAATCAAGAGTTGATGATTTAGCATTTTATTTTAAATGGTGATGTTAGGTGATGTTATTAGAGAATAAAAGATACTCATATTGAAGACAATTGTGATTACAAGGGTGTGGGGAGGTGATGGGATATATTTTAAAGGAAGTATAAAGACAGCTGTTGTGTTAATACACACAATAGTGAGTTTCAATTCATAAACTGTCTTAAAAGAGAAGAAATAAAATTCAATGATTAAAGCACTTAATTGAGGACCATAAAAACTATAAGGCACGTGAACCTGGTGTAATAGATAAAACTTTGGACTGTTAGGCCTTCAGTTCTGACTAAGTACCCTTTTCAATGTTCTGCTTCACAGAATTACTACAAGTCTGATCTTCAATGGTTGAAAGGTATTGGGTGGGTCCCAATTGGTTCCTTGGATAATGAAAAAGCCAAGAAAGCTGGAGAGATCCTAAGCGAAAAGTTGTATCGTCAGCCTCCAGACAAATTCAAGTTTACAAGTGTGACAGATTCTCTAGAAATACTTTTGGCCAAGCATAATGCAGAAAATATGAATAAGGTGAGCACTGGTGGTTTGTTTTAGATATATAACTTAGTATTAAAATAACATTTGTACAAGAAGCTTAAGAGATTGAATGTAATAATTAATATGGCAGTTTTAAACTTTGTACTGGCTTTTTGTTTAATATAAATATTATTTGTAATACTTTATTTAATTGTATATAATTAAATAATATGCATATAATTCACATGTACATATTAATTGTCATTGTTTTTCTATAAAGAATGTTTTTGAACATAAAGCATCCTTTGGATCTTAGGATTCTTTTATTTGATACTAGCAAATAGAATTAAAAGAATGATTTATTGAAGTCCTTATTAAAAACCTGCAAAGCTTCTATTTAAGCAACACTGCAAATACATCAAACTAGTTTTAAAGAAGTATCATTTTTCAAGACGTATGAAATCCGACAGGTACAGCATTTGTTAAATACAAAACCGTGATGCTGTTAATATCTTTGTAAAATCAATAATCCACTGCCTCATTTTTGTTTGATATACTTTAGAACTAAGGAGTGCTTTCTGATGTAAACTGCATTAATTATCAACACAGAACTGTAGAATGGGATGAAAGATGTGTGAAAGATGACAGCTGCAACTGCACATTTGCCTTTTTTGTATGCATTAGAACCTAGAATTTAGAATAACAGAATTGAAAGGGACCTTGTAGGTCATCTAGCCCAACCCCCTACTCAAGCAGGAGACTCTATACCATTTCTGACAAGTGGCTGTCCAGTCTCATCTTGAAAGCCTCCAGTGATGAAACACCTACAATTTCTGAAGGCAAGCTGAAGTTGCCTTCAGTGTTTCAGACATTGCATTGGTCATGGAATATATACAAAAAGAGGCAGGATTTTGATTGCACATTGAGGCCGCCATCTTGACTTTTTTTTTTTTTTACATCCTCTGAGAAACCCTGCTTGGTAATGGTATTTCTACTTGAGCTTTAAGAGCGATACAATGGGATTAGAGAAGGACCCAAGTTGATTTCATTCCAATACCCGTCTTACTTTCTTCCTTGTCCTCTTTTCACAGCGCTTGTACACTGAAGCTTGGGATAAAGACAAGACGCAAATTCACATAATGCCTGATACCCCCGAAATCACTTTAGCAAGACAGAACAAGATCAACTACAGTGAGGTGAGGTCACTGGTTTGAAGCTCTATCAAACATTCTCGTTATGATGTGCACCCTCCATATGAAGAGGGTTCTCTGGGAGAAGATAACTGATCGCCGAGGAAGAGCTGATCATCATCTGCAAATAGGGTACAGGGCTGAGGGAAGAGGGAGAAAGGATAGTAACAAAGGACAGATGCAGTGGGGTAAGAGAGAGAAGTCTGTGGGAATCCTTGTCGTAGCTCCAGCATTTTTCTCACTGGTAGTCTAAAAGGGGGTGTACAGTGTATGATCTACTAAAGCTATGGGCATGAACCTCACTCTCAAAACTTACTGTCAAGTTGTAATATCTAATGTACAGGTAAGGAGACTGATGACATTCTTGGATGTTTTATATCTGAACTAAACATTGCTGTTTCCCCTTTTTACTAAAATAACTTTAAAGAAGTTATTTAGTAAAGACTGTTAGACTGTTTGATTGTAAGATTCAGTCTGTTTACCTCTGTTATGGCATTGTTTACCAATAGGTAAAAACTGTACCTATTAATATTTTCTTTTTCTCTTTTTTAAAAAGAGTTTATATAAGCTTTCCATGGAAGAGGCAAAGAAGAAAGGGTACGACTTACGAATTGATGCAATTCCAATTCAGTCTGCCAAGGCATCCAGAATTATTGCTAGTGATGTAAGTCTTTATTTCTGTGGGAAGAAAATGAATTCATCAGTAGTTTTTGTTTTAAAACAAAATGAATTTCCTACCCTGGGGAACTTAAAATAAACCTGTTGTTCAAAACTTAAAATCAGAGAGTATTGCAATTAACAGAACACTTTCTCTGATATGAACTCTGGAGCAGCAGCCAGACTGAATGGAGCAGCTAAACTCAACCACCTGAATGTCTTAATAGAACTTATGAACAGATTGGTCACAGATTTTAAAAAATGGAAAGCTTCTCCAAAGGAACAGGAGTTATGTTACTTCATGCTAGTTTTGGAAGGTATTAGATGTTACATTTTCTTGGTTAGTGAAACAAACTATAGTTCCTACAGAGCTGTAGAATTAGCTTCTCAGGCAAATGGAACAGATTTTAACTCCAGGCAAAAAAGGCAGCATTTCTTGCTAGTAGACATAGGATTATATACTTTAATTTGAATTATCTTTTAATATTTGATTATAAAGTGTCAGTTGAAGTTCTTCAAGGAGTTAAAATTGGCAATAGTGTTGAATAGTTTAACTTTGCAAATTTTAACTTTGCTATAGTTCGGGCACGAAAAAGAAACATAAAGATATGTCTTACTGTATGCTTGTACATTTATTTCAGTACAAATACAAAGAAGGTTATCGCAAACAACTGGGCCATCACATTGGAGCTCGTAGCGTAGAAGATGATCCTAAAATGATGCATTGTATAAATGTAGCCAAGATGCAAAGTGAGAGGGAATACAAGAAAGTCTTTGAGAAACTGAAGACCAAATATAGCAGTCCTGTGGATATGCTGTCAGTCTTGGGGGCCAAGAATTGCCAGAAACTAGTCAGTGATATTGATTATCGCAACTACTTGCACCAGTGGACATGTCTACCAGATCAGAATGATGTCATCCATGCTAGGAAAGCTTATGATTTGCAGAGTGATGTAAGTATAATTTTGTCTTATACTAGTTGAAAGAGGGGCAATTACACTGTCTCTGGCACATTTGTGCCACATGCATGTACAAAATATGGATAGAAGTGGTGTTTAATTGTTTAATCCATGTTGTTATATGGATGAACTGAGATGACTCTTTATCCAGTCTGCTCTATTACTCCAGGGTCTTTTCCCTTTCTGAAGGTCCACATTAGAGCGTTAAACATGATTCTAAACAATGAAACAAGTGTTATTGGTGTCTTCTGGACTTTATATGTTGTTCTGTCCCAAAGGACAATGTTCTTCACATACTCATGGGACATATGCTTGAGTTTTATCTAAAACGGGACATTATTTTATTGGATAAAATTAGGAATCTCCTGGAAATGAATTGTACCTTGGACCTTTTTCATGGTATTCAAGGTTTTTATTTTGTTTTACATTTCCCTCAGCAGCAGGAATACAATGTGCCACAAGTGTCATTAGATCTAATTGTTTTTCCAAAAATTACGAGATTACCTTTCTAATGAAATTTTAATTCACAGAATTGCTACAAAACAGATCTTGAGTGGATAAGAGGCATCGGCTGGGTCCCTATTGGTTCACTGGATGTTGAGCGTGCTAAGAAAGCAGGAGAGATCCTGAGTGAAAAGATGTACCGCCAGCCTCCAGAGAATTTCAAATTTACCAGTGTGACAGATTCTCTAGAAATGGAATTGGCCAGGCATAATGCTGAAACCATGAACAAGGTGAATTCTGGCTATGCAACTGATAAATTAGCTTGTTTAATCATAGCAAATAATATTTGGTGTGATTCTAAATATAATTCAGAAAGTCAGTATTGTCCTCAAGTTTTTTCCATCATCACAGATTTCCATTCTGTAATTAGATAAATAAAATAATATGGCTATAAATGTATTAATTCTTGCTGGACAAAGTAGTTTATATTGCACATGAATCATAAGATAGTAATGAGTTTTATATAGTCTTCTGGTGCAAAGAATCTTTGAGCCTCTTTTTGGCATTGTTAACTTCCTATTTTGCTTGGATGACAATTTCCAGAATTTCCAGCCAGGATATTAATTGTGAAATTAATTTGTAAATATCAGGGATAAGACAATCTAATATAATACTGCGTTTCCCTGAAAATAAGGCCTAGCATGATTCTTCAGGATGCTCGTAATTTAAACCCTACCCCCAAAATAAGCAAGTTAAGATCATCAGCCAGACTGACTCATTTACTATATTTCCCTGAAAATAAGACCTAACTGGAAAATAAGCCCTAATGAATCTTTTAGAGGAAAAACTAATATAAGACTCAGTCTTATTTTCCTACAAAATTACACAAGGTATGGTGACAGAATAATAAACTTCATTCTTAGCAAACTTTTTAATTTAATTGCAAAGGTAAACCTCTGTCATAAGACCTAGATTACTAGAAGACTAATAAACAGCAGCTATCACTTTGGGTTTACTCTCTTTCCGATTCTGTTCTGCAGAGGCTGTATACTGAAGCTTGGGATACTGATAAACTCACAATCCATGTCATGCCTGATACACCGGAAATTGTCCTAGCAAAGTTCAACAAATTGAACTATAGCCAGGTGAGTATAAGGATGAATAAGATAAGAGCCACTGGAAGACTGGGTCTCCTTCAAGATTTACAAGCAATGGCAATGTTTACTTCAGGGTCTGGGGTCTAATTGGATTGTGTGGGGATCCAGTTTCCAATTTGCACCAGAACTTCCATCTAACATATCTGCTAAGGGATATGATGTTCTCTTTATTTCCAAGTGTAGCAGAAAAAACAACACAGCATAGCATAAAACCAAACATTTTTCTCCTCCCCAGAAATTGTACCGATTGGCCATGGAGGAAGCAAAGAAGGATGGCTATGATCTGCGTCTTGATGCCATCCCAATTCAAGCTGCCAAGGCTTCAAGAGCTATTGCCAGTGACGTAAGTGTCCATAAATAAGAATGGTTTTTAAAGAAAATGTTTTGAAAAATAGCTACTTGGCTCCATAAATATCAGTGGTTTTTAAAGTAAACTTTTTGAAAAACATCAAATCACTTGGTGCAATTTAAGAGCTGGTTGCTATCTATAAAGTCATAGATGGCATAGAGTCTGGTTACTTGACTCCCATAGTATCTGTCCAACCCGTTTTATCTGGTAGGGCTGGTGCACTCCAGGTTCCATTGATTTAGCAATGCTACTTATCGGGATCCTAGAAACAGTACCTACCCTCTGGAATATGATTCCCCTGACAATTGAACAGCCCCAACCCTACTAGACTTTGGAGGGCCTTAAAGACTTGGTTCTTCACTAGGCTTTTGGAGAGGAGAGGAGGATGCCCCTTTATTTTTGTTCTCCTCTGGGTTTATTTTCTTTGCCATTTTTGTCCTTTGCCTTGTGCTTGTCTTCTGTTTCTTTGTATTGTTCCCAATCATTAAAATGTTTTAACAATTGAAAACCACTTGGAGTTTCTGGAAGTCAGGAGGCATATGCTTTTAATATACTATACTATGTTTATATCATTTATATTATGGTAAAAGAACAAAATATAAAATCTTGATTATAGATTATGATCAAATAAATTCTTATTAAAATCAAAACTTGGAGATTTTTAAACAACAGATACCAAAAAAATAACCATGTTAAATTAGTCCTTCAACTATGAATTAAACATGGCTGAGAGGTTCCATTTGCTAATTCCATTTGTTTCAAGTCAATGAAAAGGATTCACAAAATTATTTAAAATGATAATGGGATCTCCCTTTTAAAAAATGCTTAACAATAATGCAATCCAGGTAGTATTTAATCTGTGATTAAAATATATGTGTTTATTTCAGTACAAATACAAAGAAGGTTATCGCAAGCAACTTGGCCACCACATTGGAGCTCGTAGTATAGAAGACGATCCTAAAATGTTGCATTCTATAAATGTAGCCAAGATGCAGAGTGAGAGAGAATATAAGAAAGTCTTTGAGAAACTGAAGACCAAATATAGCAGTCCTGTGGATATGCTGTCAATCTTGGGGGCAAAGAATTGCCAGAAATTGGTCAGTGATATTGATTATCGCAACTACTTGCATCAGTGGACATGCCTCCCAGATCAAAATGATGTCATTCAAGCCAGGAAGGCTTATGAATTACAGAGTGATGTGAGTATAATTTCATCTTCAATCGTATCAGTTGAGAGAGAGAAAACTATAGATGCATTTCTGCCACATGCACATACAATACAAAGTATTGATAGTAGTAGCGTATAATTGTTTAACTCAAGCAGATGCATGAATAAGCAAATAAAACCTAGGTTGCGCTATTGCTTCATGGCCTTATTTCTTTCTGTAAGCATAATAGCGTATATTAGAGAATTATACAAAACTCTGGAAAATTGTGAAACAAATATTATTAGTGTCTTCTGAAGTTTTTTTTTTTTTAATCCATAGTAATAGTAATTTTTTTTTCATATGTTCACATGTTTTATATCAAACAGAGGCTGAGATTAGGACTCACATGGGCATGACTTGGATATTTTCATGGTTTCAAGGATGTTATTTTTTACATTTCTTTCATCAACATGAACATAACGTGTCATAAATGTCATCGGATCTAATTGTTTTTCCAAAAATTACGAGATTACCTTTCTAATGAAATTTTAATTCACAGAATTGCTACAAAACAGATCTTGAGTGGATAAGAGGCATCGGCTGGGTCCCTATTGGTTCACTGGATGTTGAGCGTGCTAAGAAAGCAGGAGAGATCCTGAGTGAAAAGATGTACCGCCAGCCTCCAGAGAATTTCAAATTCACCAGTGTGACAGATTCTCTAGAAATGGAATTGGCCAGGCATAATGCTGAAACCATGAACAAGGTGAATATCAGCTAATAAAGACTGGCTTGCTGAATAATATTTGAAAAAAATAATGCAATTTGTCCAAGATTCTTTTCAGACCCAATGATTCCCATTTTGGAAAGATTTAAAAATTATATTTTAAACTTCATAATTGAAATATTGGGTGCTTTGAAATATGAATATGAGAATTTTTCTTTCAGTTAATAAAACAAGCTTATCTTATTATAGTTATTGAAAGATTCCAAATAAAATTCAAAAGATCAGAATTAATGTAAATCTTTTTTCAAGTCCCAGTGATTTCCATTTTATTTATTTATTTTTATTATTTTTTTATTATTATTTTTATTATTTTTATTATTATTTTATTATTATTTTTATATTATTATTATTATTATTATTATTATTATTATTATTATTATTATTATTATTATTATTATTATTATTATTATTATTATTACATTTCTATGCTCTCCATCTTATTATCCATATACATGTTTGAGATTCCTATATACTTTTAAATGAAGTCATGTGGACCTTAAGATATCAATACTAATTCTTGCTTGTTTATATCATATACCATCCACAAACTATTTTGACCTTCATATAGATTTCTGCTGCACAGAACTTTAAACTGTCTTTCCATAAATTGATGCCTTCTACATTTGCTTGAATGAGAATTTCAGTAATTCCACACTGGTACTTTTAGGAATTATATTTACAAATTTGATGAGTTGTAAGAAACCAGGGATTTGGAACAAAGTGGGATTGACACCTGTTGTCAAGCCTGAAACTGACCTGGCCAAAGCCATCTTGGAGCTTCAGTGCTGACACACTGGAGCTGAGGGATAGGGAAGAGGGATTAGTGATAGCCGGGGTTGTGTAGTCAAAATACAATACTTTTTCTTGGGAACCAAGGATGTTCTCACACCTGGCTGGAGGAAAGAGGAGTAATGTCACCAGACCAGCAGAAGCTGCATTGATTGGGCCATGTGACTGAGGGAAAAACTTTCACTTTTAATTAGGTGAAAACCAAGCGCCCCCTCAGACCTGTCTTATCTAACAAATCTAAAAGAAGGATAAAACTGAAGTAAAACAAATGTTAAACTTCACACACAGTCCTGACTGAAAAACATTTTGTATCTGGATTTTCCTCTGGAATATGAGTCATAAACATTAATATATTATACTTGCTCTGAGTAGTGTCTTTCCTGTTCACTAGATTTTTAATTTGATCTCAGAAAGCAGTTTCCATGCTGCAACAGCTGGATGAATGGAGGTCTATTCGTAAACAGCCATCACTTTGTACTAACTCTCTTTCTGATTCTGTTCTGCAGAGGATGTATACGGAAGCTTGGAATACTGATAAATGCACAATCCATGTGATGCCTGATACGCCAGAAATCGTCCTAGCAAAATTCAATAAGTTAAACTATAGCCAGGTGAGTATACAAACTAATAAAAGCCACTAGAAGAACTGGGTCTCCTTCAAGGATTTGCAAGCAATGGCAAAATTTCCTGCAGGATCTGGGGTCCTAATTGAGTTCTGTGAAGATTCAGTTCTTGAGTTGCACCGAAGAACTTCCATCTATACAGTATAGAACAATCAAGAATTATATTTCTGCTAAGTATAAAATGTTTTCTTTATTTCTGTTTGTAGCACTGAGACTAACATTTTCTTCTTCTTTTTTTACAGAAATTGTACCGACTAGCCATGGAGGAAGCAAAAAAAGATGGCTATGACTTGCGTCTTGATGCCATCCCAATTCAAGCTGCCAAGGCTTCAAGAGCTATTGCTAGTGACGTAAGTGGCTACTTGACTCCATAAATAGTAATGATTTTTAAAGGAAATGTTTTGAAAAACAGCAAGTCACAAACTACTCTATATCCTACTGAACTTAAATTACAGGACGTACTTCAGATTTCCCCAAGCAGATCTGTCTGAGAATTTATGGGAAGGAATTCATACTGTGAATTACAAAATCACAATGAACAGTTGTAATTCTTTCTTAGTTGCACTGAGGAATTATGTCACTGTTTGTATGTTGCTTTGAGTCAAAATGAAACTGAAGCAAAATAAAATAGCGTGTAATAAATAAATACATTCTGTGAGTAAGCAAGTTTTGCAAAATTATGCCAGAAAAATATCAGCTGTTGTATAGGAAGCTGAGAATAAACTTGGGAAGAGAGATAGATAATAATTTGATATATGGGCAGCTGTAAATCTAGACAATAAATTTAGAAGAATTACTGTAGGATAGATTTTCAAATCCAGGGTATATCTGGATTTCTACGTCATATAAGCATTGCTTTAATGGCACAGAATGAAAAAGCCTTTTAATTTCGTGGACATTTATCTGCACATTTTAATTTATGTGGAAGAGGAAAATTTTAATATTCCACATGGCAGAACTAAATTCTTGAATTATCTAATGTTGTTTTAAACCTATGAATTCAGTTAACTATAGATAGAAAAAGATTTTACGTGCCAAATACAAATTTCAAATTTGATAAGGAAAATCATTAATAGATAGACTTAGACTTATTGTCACTTTGAATTGTACACTAATCAGCATACATTAAAATGAAATTTCATTGCATAGGTGCACCTCCAATATATACTACATAAACATGACTAAAGAAATAAATGAGTAAATAAATACAAAATTATGCATATACCGACATATATGACACAGAGAAACAACACAGTCTAGTTCGGAAGTATACATGTACATGGCAAGAAAAATGAATCTTGCAAGTTTACCATATGGAAGGCATAGGGAAGAAAGCTGTTACAGAGTCTGACAGTCCTGCTAGAAACACTTCAAAACCTCCTCCCAGAGGGGAGCAACAGAAACAGACCGTGAAGTGGGTGTGTGGGGTCTCTAACAATGCTTTGAGCTCTAAGCACATAGCACTTATAAGCAGTATCCTGAATGACAAGAAGCGAGCTTCCCATAATCTCGGTTGTCCTTACCATTCTCTGAATGGACTTTGTTAGGTATAACATTGATACCAAATATGGTTTGGGTGAATAAATATATAAAACTTAGATATCATGGTTTAAGTGCTTATCACTTTAAGCACAATGCAGCAGAAATTAGCCGATTAAGGGTGCGGTTAGAGTTACAATATAAGGAAGCATTAGAAGCTGGAAAGCTTACTGACTGTTACTGTCTGTAGCTGTTACTGTGTGCTGCTGCGACTAACTGTGATTACTGACTGTGAGTGCCTGTGACTGAACTGTTTTTGTTTGCTACTGTTTGCTGAATATCCAGCGTTTGTTTCTCTGGAGAGTGAAACCGGAGGAGGATAAGATATCTTTATCGGCTGATAAAGATATTGCAAGAGACTCTTAACTTGGACTATACTAGTGAGTCTTACTGGATGGAAATACTGTGAATGACTTAATGGACTGAATGACAATGCTTAAACTCTAACTGGATTAAAAACTATTTAAACTACAAACAGTGTTTGTGTTCAGTGTGTGTATACTCTGGGGCCCTTCCGCTCTCCTTTGGTTGCCTGGCTTGACTACTGCTGCAATACTCTGCTGGGGTTAATCCTCAAACCCTAACATTGGTTATGGGCCCAGCAGCATAGTCTAACTAACCAGGATATAGCAGAGAGAGTTGGTGTGAGTTGCACATTACTGTAAAAACAAACTGTTTTAATTAGTTTAAAATAGTTAAAATATCTGAAGAGCAATGGCACAAGTAAATTTGTCACAACTGTCCATGATATCCAGGCTGGATGGAACAAACTATGTTTCATGGTCAATGAAATGCAGTTTACTTCTCGCAGAGAAGGTTTGTGGGACATTATAGCAAACCCACCAGATGTGAGTAGCTGGGATCCTGATAATGATGATGATAACGAAAAGTTACAAGACTTTAAACTGAAGAATGAGCAGGCTTTATGCATCATAGGACTGACTCTCTGTGATCAGCAGCTTGTCCATATTCGTGGAGAAGAAAATGCTGCAAACTGCTGGGAGAACCTCAGGAAGATTTATGTTTGGGACAGTGTAGGAGCACATATAAATCTTACACGGAAGCTTTTTCGAGCATCTTCAGAGGAATGGAGATATGTTAGTTCATTTAAACTGTATGAAGAGCATTTTCAAGATTTGCAAGAAAAAGAGCTTATATTTAATGAACTGCAACAAGTCTACATAATATTATCTTCATTAGATCAAAGCTATGATGACTATGTGACTTCGTTAGAGGTATTGACAAAAGAAAGCCTCTCATTAACCGAGATTACAGGCAGGCTACTAGAAGAAGCCAGAAGAAGGCGTGAGCGTGACGAGCTGAGAGAAGATAAGAAAGAAGAGAAATTATCTTCAAAGCTTGAAAGAAACCAGCAAAGCAAAGTAAAGCACCTGGAAGAAGAGAATTTATCTTCGACAGCATACACAATTAAAAGTGTTTTAATTGTGGAGGCAGAAGACATTGTAAGATTCTGCAAAAGAGAAAAAGCCAGAATGTAAAAAGCCAAAGAAAGCATTTGAACTAGCCATGTTTAGCAACTCTGATGTGAAGAATAATTTATGGGTGGTTGACAGTGGCGCATCCCACTGCATCACAAGAGATAAGACAAAATTTATAAAAATGTATACAAGTTCTCAACATATATCTCTTGCAAATGGCTGGAACCTGAAAGCAAAGGTCAAGGTTTTGCACGTTGTCCGTACATAAACCAGGATATAAAAATGTTGTATGTACCGCAACTAAAGTTTAATTTGCTTTCAGTAAGGGTATTAGATAAATTAGGTTATGTAATTACTTTTAAAGATAATAATTGCATAATTGAAAAAGATAACAAAGGGTAACTGCAGCTTTAAATGGAACATTATATGTCTTAGATAATAGTAAGAAAGGGAGGCTCAAACTGTATTTAATAATATAAAGCCTCATGATGAATGTATCCATTTATTGCATAGGCGTTTGGGGCATGTAAATTTTAAAATGCTAAAACGCATGCAGTTGAGTTATCTGAAGGAATAAGGTTAAAACCTTGTGATAAATATTTGCGTTGTAATGTTTGCTGTGAAGATAAGAGCAAGGTATTGCCTGCAAATAGGCTAAATGGTTTCAAAACAAAAGAACCTTTAGAAGTAGTATTTGCAGACATAATAGGTCCAAAGAAACCCAGTATGGGGGTGCTAGATATATACTGAGCATTATGGACCATTATTCTAGATATGGGTTTTGCTATTTAATGAAAAGCAAAACTGAAACATATCAACATTTTTCAATTGGCTTAGGTTTGCTGAAAGAAAGTCTAAGCGTCAACTGATAACCCTGGTGACAGATAATGGTACGGAATTTATTAATAACAAATTCCAGAACAGACTTAAGGTAGCTGGAATAGAGCATAAGAAGTCTGCTCCATACAGGCCAGAACATAGCGCTTTTATTGAAAGAAGAGGCCAAACACTACAGGCAATGGTTAGAACAATGTTAAATGATTCTGGGTTACCTGATTCTTTGTGGGGAGGCTACAATGTGTGCTAATAACATATTGAACAATGTTGTTAACACAACGACAGGTGAAATACCATTCACCAGGTGGCATGGCAGGAAACCTGATCTAAGTTACCTGCACACATTTGGTGCACCAGCATGTGGTGCATATTCCTGCACAACTCAGGAAAAAGGGCAACATAGAGCTAAAAGATTTTTCTTCGTTGGTTATCAGGCAAACCATAGGGCATATAGATTTTGGGAGAAAGGCACATCTAAAGTGTTATGTAGTGCTAGTGCCCAATTTCTAGAACATGAAGGATGGGAGAAATTAGAACAGGATGCCAATAAAGATGTAATTATTGAATCATATAGAAATCCCATTAATTATCCCTGTAACTTTAAAAATAAAGTAAAGAGACAAATACAGGATGAAATAGTGCCCATAAAGGAAGAAACAGATTCAATAGCTGAACAGGATGAGGAAGATGAACAGGTAGTAGTTCAACAAAGTCCTCCTGTAAGCCCTGTAATTCCCAGAAGAACTACACGTGTATCTAGACCGCCTGATAGGTACCAGGCTAACACAGTGTGCCAGATTAATCAAGTTCCTAATTCTGTTGAAGAAATTAAAAAAGTATCCTACTAAGGAAAAAGAAAAATGGTATGCAGCAATGAATAAGGAACTGAATTCATTAAGAGATATGAAGGTGTATGAAAATGCCAAATTACCTGTAGGAAAGAAAACCATTGGCTGCAAATGGATATTTAAGGTAAAAATAGATAAAGATGGTAATTTAATCCATAAGGCAAGGTTAGTAGCCCAAGGTTTTAGGCAGAATGCTAATGACTATGATGAGGTGTTTGCACCTAGTCTTAAGGCAGCAACCTTGAGGGCAGCTTTAGTGTGGGCAGCTAGTAAAAACTATATAGTTAACCATTTAGATGTGGAAACTGCTTACTTGCACGCCCCATTAAAACATACTATTTATATGAATAAACCTGTTGGTATTAAAAGTGAAAATAAGGATAATAATGATTGTTGGTTGTTAAAGAAAAGCCTCTATGGTCTTAAACAATCAGGCTATGAATGGAACCAGTATATTGTAAAGGAACTAGACAATATAGGATTTAAAGCTGGTTTAGCCGATCCATGTTTGTTTAAGAGGGAGACAAATGGGAAAGTATCATTATTATTACTATTCACAGATGACATTGCATTGATAACTGAATCTAATGATGAAGCAAATAAAATAATATCATCATTAGGAAAGAGAATAAAGATCAAGCAATTAGGGAGATAAATAAGTATCTCGGTTTGAATATAAAGAAAACACGGAAAGGTTTTAAGATATCTCAGGAAGATAAGATAAGCAAATTACTAAAAGATTACAAGATGGAGCTTTGTAAGCCAGCTAAGACTCCAATGAGTCAGGAGTTTAGCAACACTGATATACAAAGCCCTGAGTTTGATAAGGTGATTTATCAATCTTTAATAGGTAGTTTGAGTTATATTAGTAATTGGTCTAGACCAGATATATCGTACTGCGTGAATCAGTTGGCTAGATTCAATTCTGCACCATGTGAAAGACACTGGAATGCAGCTAAGAGGATATTAAGATATCTTAAAAGACAATGAATTATTCATTGTATTTAGAACCAAAGGGTGATTTAATTTTGAGTGCTTATGCAGATGCTAGTTTTGCATCAGAAAGAGACACTAGAAAGTCGACTTCAGGAACAGCCATAATGCTGGGTAATACATTAATAGGCTGGAAGTCAATAAGACAACAGCATATAAGTTTGTCTACTATGGAGGCAGAATTCTCCTGTTTATCATTGTTATGTACAGAGTTAATAATGTATAAACAAATGTTAATTGATATAGGTATAACTGTAGATTATCCTATAATTATACATGAAGATAATCAGGCAGCAATTCAAATGGCCACAAATATTGGAGTAAAAACAAGGAGCAAGCATACAGATCTAAGATACCTAAACGTGAGACAATCTGTAAGAAGTAAGATGATTCAGCTAGAGTACTGTATGTCGGAGGACAATTTAGCTGATAATTTTACTAAAGCCCAAGGTGCCAGTAAGCACCAGGAGAGTTGTGAAAAATATGGGATTAGATTGTAAAGTATTATATATTTATTTCACCCAAAAGGGAGTATGTTAGGTATAACATTGATACCAAATATGGTTTGGGTGAATAAATATATAAAACTTAGATATCATGGTTTAAGTGCTTATCACTTTAAGCACAATGCAGCAGGAAATTAGCCGATTAAGGGTGCGGTTAGAAGTTACAATATAAGGAAGCATTAGAAGCTGGAAAGCTTACTGACTGTTACTGTCTGTAGCTGTTACTGTGTGCTGCTGCGACTAACTGTGATTACTGACTGTGAGTGCCTGTGACTGAACTGTTTTTGTTTGCTACTGTTTGCTGAATATCCAGCGTTTGTTTCTCTGGAGAGTGAAACCGGAGGAGGATAAGATATCTTTATCGGCTGATAAAGATATTGCAAGGACTCTTAACTTGGACTATACTAGTGAGTCTTACTGGATGGAAATACTGTGAATGACTTAATGGACTGAATGACAATGCTTAAACTCTAACTGGATTAAAAACTATTTAAACTACAAACAGTGTTTGTGTTCAGTGTGTGTATACTCTGGGGCCCTTCCGCTCTCCTTTGGTTGCCTGGCTTGACTACTGCTGCAATACTCTGCTAGGGGTTAATCCTCAAACCCTAACAGACTTTGTCTCTGCAGCCACCAAACCAAACAGTGATGCAGTTTGTTAAAACGCTCTCAATTGTGCCTGTGTAAAAAGTGGCGAGGACAGAAGGAGAAAGATGTGCTCTCCTCATCTGATGCAGGAAATGCAGACACTGGTTTGCATGCTTCACTAAGGATGATGTATGGAGAGATGTTGCTATCATAAGATAACCCAAAAACCCCAAATATGAAATCTTGTTTATAAATGTAATCCAGTATATTGACTTCAAAAACAGAAGGGGGCATTTTGAAAAAACAGATAATGGAGATTAAAAATCCCATTTAAAGGACTATATTTAATATAGTCTTTAACTATGACATAAAATTGGATGAGTTTTTTCCTAATATTTTGTTATAAGTTCAAAGAAAATATTTAAGTTAATCACTTTTAAAATGATGATCTAAGATTTCCTTTTGAATTACTGAGCAATTACAGAATGAGTACTTTTCTGTGTTGGCAACTCAAATATTTGTGTATATTTTAGTACAAATACAAAGAAGGTTATCGCAAGCAACTGGGTCATCACATTGGAGCTCGCAGTGTGGAAGATGATCCTAAAATTTTGCATTGTATAAATGTAGCCAAGATGCAAAGTGAGAGGGAATATAAGAAAGTCTTTGAGAAACTGAAGACCAAATATGCCAGTCCTGTGGATATGCTGTCAATTTTGGGGGCCAAGAATTGCCAGAAATTGGTCAGCGATATTGATTATCGTAATTACCTACATCAATGGACATGTCTGCCAGATCAGAATGATGTCATCCAAGCTAGGAAGGCTTATGATCTGCAAAGTGATGTAAGTATGAGGTGGAAAATGTAAAATAGATGCATTGGTATTCTTCTATTGAGATTGGTCTGTGATTCATTAAATGTGTGCAGGATAGAGCGGGAAAATATTTGAAGCTTTCCTTTTCTCCCAACAATTTTGCCTTACAGTTCCACATGATTTCTCGAATGTCTGAAATAGACTGATGTGGAATAAAGAATGCCTACGTGTGGGAAAGACTTGCCCTGTGTCCGTTTTAGGAAGAACATTCTGTCAGCTGACAGATATATTTAAATACTGAGGAAGTTTTCCTCTTTAAACTACCTACTTGTGTATCACAGTCTAAATATCTATTCATACCATTTCAATTTAGACAGTATTTTTCTCCCAGAAAATCAGAAGTAAAATAGACTTTGCAATTTTTTCCCCTTTCCCATCTTATTAGATGTTTAATTTATGATTATTTCTCACTGGTAGTTCACAGATGTATCAATTTCACATTCTCATGGTTTCTTAATTTTCATTTGTACTGTTATCACATTCACTTGGGTGTTTTAAAAAATAAGTTTGGACTAAAATTTATATTGGTTCTATGTATAATATAAGAGAATATTTTATGCCTAATAATAGTTTTTTGCAAGGATTTTTTTTATTTTATTTTTGCACATTATATGCGTTGTTCAGGTTTTTCATATGTAACTTCACACCAGAGTAGCTGTTTTATATAGTTTTAAAGTATGACTAGGTTTTGGGTTTTACTTTGGATTGAAAATAAAATTAATAAACATATTAAAGATGAGTTGAGATTCTGTTGCTCAACATTATTATTTGATTTTTTAAAATGTGTATTCATTACATTTGTCCTAAATGGATAGCTAACTGCAGCATTACACTTAATATGGTTTTGGCTGTCATCATTATTCCTTAAATATGCATATCATGATGCTTATTTATAACATGTAAAGTTGCTGAAAATCAATTGAGTCACTTTTAGTGAATTTCAACCTCATAGATCAATTTTCACCTGAAGTTTTCAAAATCAAATTCATAATTCAATTAGCCAGAAACTTTCCCCCCCAAAGCTGTTATAATGCATGTTTGTTGACTTCTCTAAATACTGTTTATTGCTATTTATGTTCCAGTCTCTTTACAAGTCAGATCTAGAATGGCTGAAAGGCATTGGCTGGGTGCCTCTTGGTTCGTTGAATGTTGAACATGTCAAGAGAGCTGGAGAAATCCTAAGTGAAAACAAATATCGGCAACCTCCTCATCAAATGAAATTTACCTGTATCACAGATGCTTTAGATGTAGAATTAGCAAAGCATAATGCTGAGATCATGAGCAAGGTAGGTTTTCTGACTAAAGTAGTTAATCTTCCATAACAGACAATGCTTAAGAAATGAATGATCACATGCTAAATTTAGGATTTATTTAGGCTGCTCGGAGCCAAAATCCGAATAAAATCATCCTTCACTGATGTCTTTCTATTTTCTGCTTGAATCAATGAACTACTTTGTTAGTTAAGAAATTGGACTTTCAAACTAGTCAGATTGCAGCTCTCATAATTTCCAGCCAGTGTGACTATTGACTGTATTGAAAAAACTAATAGTACAGAATATCGCAGCTAAGAGGAAAAAATAGCAGCATGGGCATAGGAATGTAAAGACAAAGATTGCTGCCCCATGAAAAATGAGCTGAAATCATAGAATTGTACATGGAATGAACCACAAAACCCACTAATCTCTCAAAACCTCTGTGGCAATATTTGGCATATGAATCAAAGTATCTTACAAAGTCATGTTTTGATTTGGATGCTGCTTTGATGTATTGGAAATCTATCTGCCTTTTTTCTAAGTTTTTGAGCACAAGAGCTTGGCCTCAGACTTAAAGTGGATTTTTTTAATTTTTTTTTTAGAAAACTGGAGAATTCAGATGCTCTTTGTTGACTTTCCTTGTTAAAGTTGAGTTCTTGGGTCTTGAACACAAGAGTTCTTTTAAACAAGTTCAGCCAGAAAATCTGAACTAGAAAAATGTGTTGATAATGTCCGTAAAATATAGTTTACCATATGGTACATATGACTTTGGAGCATAGTTCATTAAAATAGAAATTTCCCTCATTGAGGTTCATTACAAATTTTAGATAACAGTTTTAATGAATATGACTTTGTCTAATGTTATAATCTCACGTTCTGTTTTGAATTGTATTTTCTGTAGGCAAAAATCAAATATTTTTTCCTTATTCCTTTGCAGAAATTATACACTGAAGCATGGGATACTGATAAAATCAAAATCAATGTCATGCCAGATACCCCAGAAATTCTGCTGGCCAAGGCAAATGCTGCAAATATCAGCCATGTAAGAGAATGTTAACATTGTTTGAATATTTAATAATTGGGGGTGGGGGTGGGGTTGTTTTCACTTTACAAAAACTAATATGACTATATGAACACATTGATTTTAAATTATAGATGCTATAAGTGGTTTTACAGTCAGATATCCTTTTATCACATCTTCTACAGAAACTTTATGTCCAAGGATGGGAAGATACTAAGAAGAAAGGCTACGACCTGAGAACCGATGCTATTCCAATTAAAGCAGCAAAAGCTTCGAGGGATATTGCTAGTGATGTGAGCAGATGCTTTCCTGTCCAGTAACTTCCCCACATTTTTTTTTTTAAAAGAAACCACAAAAATAAAAAATAATGGAACAGACAGAAGATATTAATGGAACAGATTTTTAGAAAAGTTCATTAGACTGACCCAGAATGATATATAACAAGGTTAGATCTATAGCCATTAGGGCTATAGATGGCAAGGACATAGGGAGATTAATTTAAAATAACATCTATTGATTTTTGGCATTAGGATCATGGGTGGGATTCAAATTTTTTAACAACCAGTTCTGTGGGCATGGCTTAGTTGGTGGGTGTGGCTTGGTGGTCATGTTATTGGCTGGGTGTGGCCAACCCAATATCATTCACATCAAGGCACGCATCTCCTTGCCTGGCCTCTCATGACTGTGGGGATGCTGCAACAGTTGTAAGTGTGAAAAAGTCACTTTTTTCAGTGCCATTGTAACTTTGAATGGTCACTCCACACAAGCAAAGTACCAGCAAAGGAGGGGAAAAAACTCCAGAGACGTTCCTGAGACAGGAAGTCTAGTCCTGCCAAGAATGTAATAAGAGTTAATGGAGAGGCAATTTCTGTAAGCAACACCAGAATGTTTCCTTCCTGCCTTCCTAACAGGATTAGGCCAGTAATTTCTTCTAACAACCGGTTCTCCGAACTGCTTATAATGTTAACAACCGGTTCTAGCAAATAGGTGCGAACTGGTAGAATCCCAGCCCTGATTGGGATGCATTATTTGTCCCAGGTCAAATAACATGGAATAAATTTTTCATAATAAGAACTGCGCTTAGACAGCAGGGTTTCTTAGCTGAATGCTTTAAATGCTCATTTAAGGTTCCCTTCTGGTAAATAAAAAGAAGTCTGGAAGATGAAGAAATCTACTTTCCCTATTTGATTTTTGTCATTGGAATCATTTTGTGTGTTAGGCAAATACTGGGTTTTTTTCACCCTCAATCAAAAACCATTGTAGAAAAAAGTATATTAAGAGCAGAAGTGGTATTCAGTTCTGGAGAACCGGTAGTGGAAATTTTGAGTAGTTCAGAGAACCAGCAAATACCACCTCTGACTGGAGATTTTACAGTATCCTTCCCCTGCCATGCCCACCAAGCCACGCCCACAGAACCAGTAGTAAAAAAAATTGAATCCCACCACTGATTAAGAAACCTTCTGCTGATACCATGGTACAAACAGATTTTTATTATATTTTACAGTGATATTCAAATGTCACAAAAATGTTAGTCAACAGTTGGCTCAATATGATATTTTGAAGAAATTTGAATCCAAATTTCCCTTCTCTTGATTTTTATCACTTTAGTAGCTGAATCGTTGTTAGCTTCCCTAGCAGCATTTTTTTATTCATTTCAAAATGTATTGTTTTCTGTTACAGTATAAATACAAAGAAGCGCATGAAAAGCAAAAAGGGCATTATGTTGGGGTTCAAAGAATGGAAGATGATCCCAAGTTGGTATGGTTTGCCCATGCAGGCAAGATTCTGAGTGATCTGGAGTACAAGAAGAACTTTGAACAGTGTAAAGCAAACATCCATTGTCCCGCTGACATGCTATCAATCTTAGATGCTAAGAATTGTCAGAAGTTGGTTAGTGAAGTGGACTATCGCAAACATTTGCATGAATGGATGTGCCTGCCAGACCAGAATGATGTTATTCAAGCAAGGAAAGCATATGACCTCCAGAGTGATGTACGTATAGTTCAAATGTAAAATGCATATGTCTGAGTAAGACTAGTGTTTAGTGAAAGAACCTGTGAAAGGCATGCAAAAAGTTCCCAAATAAATTCCTTCCTGAGAATGGAGAGCAGCTGACCAAATGGGTAATAGTACAACTTTGAACAAGATGGAGAAATTTCTCATAGAAAATCCCTGAATACAATTTATCCAGGGGTGGGCTGCTGAGGGTTTGCAGGGGTTTGGGAGTGCCCCTAGCTAAGATTCTGTGCAGTTTGGAAAACCCCCAAATCCCATTCCTGGCTGGCCTCACCCACCCTGCTCCACCCCTCCCAGGAGTCCCCACACAGCCTGTTTTGAATGCAGGTAAGTGCAGGGCGTGTGCGGAAACTCAGGGAGGGTGAAAAACAGGCCTCCTGGAAGTTTGGGAAGGCCGGAAATGGGCCCGTTTCCAGCTTCCAGAGACCCTCTGGAGCCCGGGGAGGCTGTTTTCACCCTCCCGGAGGCTCGAGGAAAGCTTCCAGAACCCAGGGAGGGCAAAAGCGCCCCCCCTGTGGTGCAGGAGGCCAACTAGGCCGCACCCACCATGGGCATGCCCACCCAGCAACCAGGCAGAGAACTCTTTGCTAAAAATTTTGAAGCCCATCCCTGAATTTTTCCCCAACTCTGGGATAAGCTACATTAAACTCATTGTACTATTATTTGCAAATCTATGAATTTGTTTGGAAGTAAATCATGTATGTATGTGTGTGTGTGTGTGTGTGTGTGTGTGCACATCTGTGCCTTCAAGTCAATTTTTAACTCCTGGATTAGGTGACCTACAGTTTTCTTTGCAAGGCTTTTTGAGAGTGATTTGCGCTTGTTCCCTTCCTAAGAACTGGGCCAAGGTCTCACAACTGGCTTTGTGCTCAAGTACAAGAACTAGAATGGATGGTTTCCCGGTTTCTAGCCTGGTGCCTTAAACTACCACACCAAGGTGGCAATCTTGGTTCTCTTTTAAGCCCCATGGGTCTTTTTAAAAATTATGTGCTACTTTTGCATTGCTGGAATAATATGTCACCTGTGCCGTTGTAGTAGAATCTACTTCCAAATGTTTCAGTGGCATACAGTAGACTGTCCATAGTTGGTGGGATTCAGGCAGCACATATATTATGCTGGTTGCATAGTCAGCCAGATGTTTACCTTGGATTTAGTATTTTTGTCCACCTGTCAATCTCTTTCCAGGGACTTGGGATAAGCAAATGTTTTATTATGGTTGGTCATACAGCCAGCCAGATGTTTAGACTGAATTCAGCATTTTTATACATCTATCAAGTCTTTCCTAAAGACCTGGGATAGGTAAATTCTGCTGTTTGATGATGCTAAGGATATAGGCTGTTTCAAGTAATCCCGCCTTTTGTAATTGATAGTAATTTTGTCAATGTTTATTTTTATTATGGAAGTTGCCCTTTATTTCCATGGGAATGATTTCTGATTAAATAATTATGAATATCTTTACTGGAAAAGAAGTTGGAGAAGTTGATCAAGGCATTCATTACCCTGATGAACTTACATTACTTGGATTAGCCCAGAACTTCTGTTCCACCTAGGAAATGCTTGGTTTTTGTTTTTTTTACAGAATGTGTATAAGGCAGACTTGGAATGGCTGCGTGGAATTGGCTGGATGCCAGAAGGCTCTGTGGAAGTCCAACGAGTGAAGAATGCTCAGGATCTGATGCGTGAAAGACTATACCGGCAGCGGCCAGATTCTCTGAAATTCACAGCTATTGTTGATTCCCCGGACGTTGTCTTGGCTAAGGCCAATGCTCTGATGCAGAGTGGGGTGAGCAGTATTTGTCATGCACCAATTACTGGGGGCCACATGTTTCTATTTAAAATCAGCATTCATTGACGTGAGATACATTTCTATGAGGTCAGTGAGAACTCGAAAAAAGTGCAAAAGCTGCAATTTTGTCGATTGATACTTTGCTAGATGGATGTAGAAGGATTGGTATCCCCCATGAAAAATATTGTCATTGAAAACAGAAAAAGCTTTATTTTGTAAAAAAAAAAAAAAATCTGAACAGTTAACTACCAACTTGCTCCGGCTTTATCTCTTTAAACATTAAATGGAAAATAGTTTAGGAAGATTAGGGATTGCAAAGGAAGGGAAACTTTACACATTTTCTTTCAGAAGACAGATTTTGAGGTTTCCTTTTGTTTTTTTATAAAACTATAAGACTTATATTTTCATGCATTCTCATTTCAGTATGGTAGAAAAAATGTATGAAAAAGCAAACATTAAGATTTTTTAAAATTATAATTTTTAAAATTAAAATCACCGTTCTGATTTTCCATATACCCACAACCCATCTTCCATACTGTCTGTAGATATATTGTCTGAAGAAACTGAGTCAATTTTAATCTAAGTGAAGGCTTAATTCTTAGACAATGGGAATAGAAGCTAAGATGCACATAGTAGTAGTGTTTGAGTTATGACCATAATAGGACCTGTCCATTACAATTGTAAATTGTGACGGTCATAAATATCATCTTAACACAGTTGTTAAGTGAGCCAGTGGTTCTCTATGGGTTTGGTTTTGCCAAAAAAAAAAAATGGAAGTAAATGCCAGTTTACAATCACAAAATGCAGTCAGATGACTACAGGATACTGCGAAGGATCATAAATGTGCCTGCCAAGTGCTGGTCATAAATCGAGCACTACCTGTATGGGATCTTTTCCCATGGTTTAAAATAATGGACTTACAAGGGATTTATCTTTTGCTTCAGATTTGGAGATTTTAAGTCTACCTAAATTCCACTCAATTACTGATAGTTTTAGAAGGCTTTCTTGACCAGGACTTGGCAATAAATATATCACACAGCTAAGCTTGTGATATATGCATTGTTTTCTCAGCCAGAACTCTGCAGATATTTCATAGATACTGTTTAGCTAGATAGGGGATTTTATTGCAGGTAAGATGAAGCCAAATTGATTGCTCACTTCCAGTGTAGCATTATCAAGGCCTCTTAATTTGGACCCATTGCTTCCTGATCTACCTTCCCATGAAATATCAATTCTTTTGCAGAGCTTACTTTGGTCTTGAAGCCAAATAGTTGCGTGCAATCCTAATTGTAAAACAATTTGAATGTCAATGTGTCCAACTTCAAATGAGGATATTTTTGTCAATGAAATATATCCTACAATAGTATGATATGTCATTAATCTATGATAAAAAATACGTTTTTCTCCCTTCAGGCTTTATATCGTGAAGTTTGGGATAAAGAAAAAACACAGTACACCCTTCCACTTGACATTCCTGAGATTGTTCTGTCCAAAGCAAATTCTGTGAACTACAGTAAAGTAAGAAATTAAAGAATTAAATATTAATGTTTCCATTATCTCTCCTTATGCTTCTTCCTCTTCTGAGGATAAATCTTCTTCTTTGACAGTTTATGACACTCTCCATAGTTACAATTATATAAATACAAATTTGATAATGTGAGAGTACCTTTGCAAGCAATTTTTAAGAGTAACATGAAAAGCTTTTCCCTATTATAACAATCCCATAAATTTATCATTGTTTGCAGTCCAAAGATCTTAATATACCATGACAGGGATGTCAAACTCAAGGCCCAAGAGCTGGATATGGCCCACAGGATGCTTAGATCTGGCCCACAGGGCTGACCTGGAAACAGTGAAGGAACAGCCCTTGCAGCCCTCCTGAGCTCCATTTTCACTGGCAGAGGGTTGCAGGAGGCCGTCACAGCCAAAAACGGAGCTCAGGAGCCATTTTCACTGACAGAGGACTTGGGCCACCACAGGCGCCCCAACATGAGTGACTCAAGCTGTCTATACCCACCCTAGCCACACCCATCCTAGTCCCCTGAGATCAAACACAACCCTGATGCGGCCCTCAATGAAATCAAGTTTGACACCCCTGTACTATGATATGATATTACATAATATATAAACAAATGTTACATATTTTTTATAAATATGACATGCCTTGAAATGGAATATGCATTATTTATTTTCCCCTCATAGAAACAATATCAACTTGGATTGGAGGAGTTGAAGAAGAAAGGCCATGACTTAAGATTGGATGCTATTGAAATCCAGCATGCCAAGGCTTCTAGGAATATTGCTAGTGAGGTAGGGTCTGCTATTCTTTGGCATTTCTACACTTATTTCATCTTCTGTAAAATAAATATTTAATATTATGTCCATATTTTTTATAAATATGTCCAAAAGGATCATATAGAATCCTGGCAACAAACCATATCTGTCAGTTTAATTGCTTACAGGTCATGTATTGAGTATTGGCTATTGGCAGATCATAACTATATAAAAAGAGGGCGCAGTGCAGCGTATAATGTTGAAGAGTTGAAATTTAATTTTAGTAATAGATCATGTGTAATTTATAAAATTGATGTTTTGTTTTTATTTCATCATTAGTACAAGTACAAAGAAGGTTACCGTAAACAAGTGGGACACCATATTGGATGCCGAGATATTCATGATGATCCCAAATTAGTGTTGGCAATGCATGTAGCTAAATTGCAGAGTGAAAGGGAGTACAAGAAATATTTTGAGAAATTTAAAACCAAGTTCAATAGTCCAGTGGACATGCTATCCATCTTGTTGGCCAAGAAATGTCAGAAGCTGGTTAGTGACATTGATTATCGCCGCTATCTCCATGAATGGATATGTTTGCCTGATCAGAATGATGTCATCCAAGCCAAGAAAGCCTATAACCTACAGAGCGATGTGAGTAGAAAGTTACTACATCTTGCATTATAGTTTTTGCCTCTTGGCTTATTTTGTCTCATACTGCATTTGGTGAATTATTATGGTTGCATCTACAGTTGCATCCAAGCCCTGCTGCATACATTCTTGGCAATATGTAGCCATCATCACCATCATTTAAAAAAAATCAAATTCCATTTGTGATTGACTGTTAAATAGAACAGAGCTGGCTATCCATATATAGAGAATCATTTACATATAATTATAATTTGTTTCTTTATTCCTGTCTATTGACCATTTGTTTTAAATTTTAATCACATTTTGGTATTAAAAAATAGGTAAACCTGTGATGTATCTGTGCTGCTCTGTAGTGAATAGGGTTATCATAAGCAGAGTTACTTTATAAAAAATACAATTTTCTGTAATTGACTCTTGTAAAAACTATGTGGCTTAGAAAGAGGATCAAGAGGAATTCATTTTTCAAGTATCCTCACCAGCTAGTATGAGGATTGTATAAACCTTCAATAATTAAAAACTAAATAAATACGTATATGACACCACATTTATGTCAATTAAATGGCTCTTGTTGAGATAAGAGCAATTATACAATAATTTTGAGTAGAGAAGCCTCAGTGCTGTTTTTAGTAAGTGGAAGTAGCATCCTAATAGATTGATGGGTTTCTTTGTAGAATCTTTACAAGTCAGATCTGGAATGGCTCCGTGGGATTGGATGGATGCCAGAAGGCTCTGTGGATGTGGTCAGAGTGAAAAGGGCTCAAGACCTCGTGAATGAGAGGTTGTACAAACAACGCCCAGATGCACTGAAATTTACCAGTATACCTGACCCACCCCCTGTTGTCCTGGCTAAAATCAACGCACAACAGATCAGTGAGGTAAACTGAATGTAGTCCCTACCCCTGTGTTATATGTGAAATGATAATGGGATGTAGCTGAGATACAGTGACCTTTGAAAAATTAAAGGGATTTTCACAAAGCAATTAAAATTGTCTTTCCTTCTTCCCTTTCTCAGCACCTGTATCGTGAAGCATGGGATAATGAGAAGGCACAGATTAATATTCCTCTCGATACCCCTGAAATACTGCTGTCTAAGATGAATGCTGTGAATGTTAGCCATGTAAGATAATTAACTAATTGTATAAATTCTGTTAAGAATGTCAATATTCCTTTATTACATTGTCCTAAATATATTGCCCTACTGTTAATTGTTCTTAAAAATATAAAGGTATTTGAGTTATAAGTTGTATGTCTATTCTAAATTTGTATTTTAAGAACAACAATTAAACGGATACTTCAATCTCAGGAGCCAAAGAAGCATGTATAGGATTATAAACTTGTCCTAGTATTAATTTATTTGCCAGATCATGTAGTATGATCTAAAACAATAGTTTTAAATAAAATGCAAATGGGCCATGTAGTATGAAAATTTAAAAATAGTTTTAAATAAAATACAAATCACTCCAATAAAAACAAAATATAGATATAAACACATACACATGCACATGCTCAAACATGTGCATAATTATATAGAAGAAAAAAACACCATAAAAATAAAATTTGTTGTTGTTAGTTGCGAAGTAGTGTCCGACCCATCACGACCTCATGGAGAACATTCCTCCAGGCCTTCCTATCCTCTACCATCTTCCGGAGTCCATTTAAGCTCATGCTTCCTGCTTCAATGACTTCATCCAGCCACCTCATTTTCTGTCGCCCCCTTCTTTTATTGCCCTCAATCTTTCCCAGCATTATGCTCTTCTCCATCGAGTCCTTCCTTCTCATTAGGTGGCCAAAGTATAGCAAAACAGGAAACAAATGATTGAAGAAAAAGAAGATCCATATACAAAGTTTTCATAGAGATGATTAGAGAGAAATCACAGAGAGGGTTCATACCAAGTATTTATAGCAGCTAAGGTTAAATTGAATGCACTTTTGGATCTCTTTAAATATTCCTTGAAATACACTAATCTTATCTATTAGGAATCAAGAAAGAAAGAAGGAAAATTATTGTCTTATTTGTTGAAATAACAAAAACAATGACATTTTATATCTGTAATTCAGGCCAGCGATGGTCAATTACAAAATCAACTAGAATAAATGAATTAATAGTTTTATTGTTTTTACATTGAGTTTATATGACTTGGGTACATCTGTGATTGAACAGTAAATTATTATTTTTTGTAACACAATTGAAATGGAGATATCTCTTAGGAGGGTAAAAAATAAATTGGCACAACCATTGGTATAATCAGTTTGGCAGTGACTGTTTGGGATACAACAGCATGCTACACTGGAATTAGTTGCTGGAAAAGTTCTTCATGTGGTTCAGATCAAATTAATTAATTGCATTCTAAGAAGGCACAGATTTCCATAATATTTTGTCAATTGTCTTATTTCTGACTAGAGTGTTCTTTTAAGAAATATCTGTAGTCTCCTGTAATTCATTCAATATTTTTGACTATATTGAAATTTGTGCATATATTTTAATTGCAGAAACATTATACTGGAGCCTGGGATGAAGCCAAAGCAAAAGGTTATGATTTTAAAGTGGATGCTCTTTCATTCAAGCATGCAAAGTCTTCTAGAGAAATTGCCAGTGAGGTATGAACTCTGTAACTTAAAGGTTGCTTCTAAAATTACCATATCATTTCATATCAAACAGATGGCAGAGTGTGCTACCAGGTATCTTCATCTGAAACTCATATAGATTCAACCAGTTGCTATTCTTCAAGGATACTATATTTTTGCATATATACTCCATTTTTTTTTACATTTACTTATTTCAAAATTTGAGATTTTAATATTAGCTTAAATTCAAGCTTTTTATTTTTATTTTATTTTATTGTAAACTGCCAAAGACATAGCAGGGAAGATATTTAAGTAAAAGGAATATTTTATGCCCTAAAGTTTTGAATTCAATAAATATTACTTTCTCCTGTCATTTTAAAAAGGGGAAATCACTGTTTTAGTATATTGCTTTACAATCGGTTATTAAAACATATTATACATGGTTGATGTTCACTTACAAAACAACATTCCTAAATTCTGATGTGTTCAAATATTATTGAATGGTTACTTTTGAATGATGAAATCGACCTGTTCCTTCTTTCCAAGTCCCTGAATCATTAAAGAAAACCAATTTTCACCCTGTCTGGCATCATCTTAAACATTTCAATTGTTCTTTGCTTTCCTCTTCAGTATAAATACAAACAAACTTACGAGAAACAAAAAGGTCATTACATTGGAACCCCGTCAGTCAAGGAAGATCCTAAACTTTCATGGGCTGCGCGAGTAATGAAGATGCAAAATGACCGTCTCTATAAGAAAGCATACCACAGCTCAAAAGCCAAGATCACCATTCCCTACGAAATGGTGGCTATCCAGGCAGCCAAACAAGGGCAGGCTATAGCCAGCGACATTGATTACCATCGTTATCTGCACCAGTGGTCTTGTCTGCCAGATCAGAATGATGTGATCCAAGCAAAGAAAGCATATGAACTTCAGAGCGACGTAAGTACAATTCTGGCAGGAATAGCCAACACCCCAGATGTTAGACTCAAGATCCAGAATGATCTCAGCAGCTTTTTAGGCCCCAACTAACAAAATGAAGTTCAATCAGGAGTAGGATCCTACTGGCATAACAACCGGTTTGGTGGGCACGTGTGCACACTATTTACAAATTACCGGCTCCAGCAAGCATTCACCTTCTCCTGCTGATAAGCGGCATTCAGCTGTGCCACGCAAAGCAGCTGAGGAGGAAAAAGCAGGGAATAAAGCACAGCCTAGAGCCCTGGTGGGTGGGTCAAACAGAAGATCAGAAGATTGTCGCAGTGAACTGGTTCGGTGTCAGCTGCTCTCCGGAGCTACTGGTTCTATAGAACCAGGCCAAACCGGTAGAATCCCACCCCTGAGTTCAATGCTGAGAAATGTAAGGTTTTACACTTAGGCAATGTGAACAGGTATAGAATTGACTCAATAGCAGTAATTGTGATAAGGATCTTGGAGTCCTAGTGGACAACCACTTAAATATGAGCCAGCAATATGCTGCAGCCACCAAAAAAGCTAACACAGTGGTAGGCTGCATTAACAGAGGGATAGAATCAAGATCACGTGAAGTGTTAGTACTGCTTTATAATGCCTCGGTAAGACCACACCTGGAATATTGCACCCAGTTTTGGATGCCACAATATAAAAAAGATGTTGAGACTTCCCAAATTATACATACTTATCAGATGTGCTTTGGCTTCCCAATTTATACATACTGTTAGGGTTTGGGGATTAACCCCTAGCAGAGTATTGCAGCAGTAGTCAAGCCAGGCAGCCAAACGAGAGCGGAAGGGCCCCAGAGTATACACACACTGAACACAAACACTGTTTGTAGTTTAAATAGTTTTTAATCCAGTTAGAGTTTAATCATTGTCATTCAGTCCATTAAGTCATTCACAGTATTTCCATCCAGTAAGACTCACTAGTATAGTCCAAGTTAAGAGTCCTTGCAATATCTTTATCAGCCGATAAAGATATCTTCTCCTCCTCCGGTTTCACTCTCCAGAGAAACAAACGCTGGATATTCAGTAGAATTACGCAGTAAATCAGCAAACAGTAGCAAACAATAACAGTTCAGTCACAGGCACTCACAGTCAGTAATCACAGTTAGTAACAGCAACACACAGTTAGTCGCAGCAGCACACAGTTACAGACAGCTCACAGCCAGTTACAGTCAGACAGCCAGAGACAGTCAAGCTTTCCAGCTTCTAATGCTTCCTTATATTGTAACTTCTAGCCGCACCCTTAATCGGCTAATTGCCTGCTGCATTGTGCTTAAAGTGATAAGCACATAAACCATGATATCTAAGTTTTATATATTTATTCACCCAAACCATATTTGGTATCAATGTTATACCTAACATACTCCCCTTTTGGGTGAAATAAATATATAATTCCTTTACAATCTTATCCCATAATTTTCACAACTCTCCTGGTGCTTACTGGCACCTTGGGCTTTAGTAAAATTATCAGCTAAATTGTCCTCCGACATACAGTACTCTAGCTGAATCATCTTACTTCTTACAGATTGTCTCACGTTTAGATATCTTAGATCTGTATGCTTGCTCCTTGTTTTTACTCCAATATTTGTGGCCATTTGAATTGCTGCCTGATTATCTTCATGTATAATTATAGGATAATCTACAGTTATACCTATATCAATTAACATTTGTTTATACATTATTAATTCTGTACATAACAATGATAAACAGGAGAATTCTGCCTCCATAGTAGACAAACTTATATGCTGTTGTCTAATTGACTTCCAGCCTATTAATGTCTTACCCAGCATTATGGCTGTTCCTGAAGTCGACTTTCTAGTGTCTCTTTCTGATGCAAAGCTAGCATCTGCATAAGCACTCAGAATTAAATCACCCTTTGGTTCTAAATACAATGAATAATTCATTGTCTTTTTAAGATATCTTAATATCCTCTTAGCTGCATTCCAGTGTCTTTCACATGGTGCAGAATTGAATCTAGCCAACTGATTCACACAGTACGATATATCTGGTCTAGACCAATTACTAATATAACTCAAACTACCAATTAAAGATTGATAAATCACCTTATCAAATTCAGGGCTTTGTACATCAGTGTTGCTAAACTCCTGACTCATTGGAGTCTTAGCCGGCTTACAAAGCTCCATCTTGTAATCTTTTAGCAATTTGCTTATCTTATCTTCCTGAGATATCTTAAAACCTTTCCGTGTTTTCTTTATATTCAAACCGAGATACTTCTTTATCTCCCTAATTGCTTGATCTTTATTCTCTTTCCTAATGATGCTATTATTTTATTTGCTTCATCATTAGTTTCAGTTATCAATGCAATGTCATCTGTGAATAGTAATAATAATGATACTTTCCCATTTGTCTCCCTCTTAAACAGACATGGATCGGCTAAACCAGCTTTAAATCCCATATTGTCTAGTTCCTTTACAATATACTGGTTCCATTCATAGCCTGATTGTTTAAGACCATAGAGACTTTTCTTTAACAACCAACAATCATTATTATCCTTATTTTCACTTTTAATACCAACAGGTTTTTTCATATAAATAATATGTTTTAATGGGGCGTGCAAGTAAGCAGTTTCCACATCTAAATGGTTAACTATATAGTTTTTACTAGCTGCCCACACTAAAGCTGCCCTCAAGGTTGCTGCCTTAAGACTAGGTGCAAACACCTCATCATAGTCATTAGCATTCTGCCTAAAACCTTGGGCTACTAACCTTGCCTTATGGATTAAATTACCATCTTTATCTATTTTTACCTTAAATATCCATTTGCAGCCAATGGATTTCTTTCCTACAGGTAATTTGGCATTTTCATACACCTTCATATCACTTAATGAATTCAGTTCCTTATTCATTGCTGCATACCATTTTTCTTTTTCCTTATTAGGATACTTTTTAATTTCTTCTACAGAATTAGGAACTTCATTAATCTGGCACACTGTGTTAGCCTGGTACCTATCAGGCGGTCTAGATATACGTGTAGTTCTTCTGGGAATTACAGGGCTTACAGGAGGACTTTGTTGAACTACTACATGTTCATCTTCCTCATCCTGTTCAGCTATTGAATCTGTTTCTTCCTTTATGGGCACTATTTCATCCTGTATTTGTCTCTTTACTTTATTTTTAAAGTTACAGGGATAACTAATGGGATTTCTATAGGATTCAATAATTACATCTTTATTGGCATCCTGTTCTAGTTTCTCCCATCCTTCATGTTCTAGAAATTGGGCACTAGCACTACATAACACTTTAGATGTGCCTTTCTCCCAAAATCTATATGCCCTATGGTTTGCCTGATAACCAACGAAGAAAAATCTTTTAGCTCTATGTTGCCCTTTTTTTCTGAGTTGTGCAGGAATATGCACCCATGCTGGTGCACCAAATGTGTGTGCAGGTAACTTAGATCAGGTTTCCTGCCATGCCATCTGGTAAATGGTATTTCACCTGTTGTTGTATTAACAACGTTGTTCAATATGTTATTAGCACACATTGTAGCCTCCCCACAAAGAATCAGGTAACCCAGAATCATTTAGCATTGTTCTAACCATTGTCTGTAGTGTTTGGCCTCTTCTTTCAATAAAAGCGTTATGTTCTGGCCTGTATGGAGCAGACCTCTTATGCTCTATTCCAGCTATCTTAAGTCTGTTCTGGAATTTGTTATTAATAAATTCCGTACCATTATCTGTCACCAGGGTTATCAGTTGACGTTTAGACTTTCTTTCAGCAAACCTAAGCCAATTGAAAAAATGTTGATATGTTTCAGTTTTGCTTTTCATTAAATAGCAAAACCCATATCTAGAATAATGGTCCATAATGCTCAGTATATATCTAGCACCCCCATACTGGGTTTCTTTGGACCTATTATGTCTGCAAATACTACTTCTAAAGGTTCTTTTGTTTTGAAACCATTTAGCCTATTTGCAGGCAATACCTTGCTCTTATCTTCACAGCAAACATTACAACGCAAATATTTATCACAAGGTTTTAACCTTATTCCTTCAGATAACTCAACTGTACGTTTTAGCATTTTAAAATTTACATGCCCCAAATGCCTATGCAATAAATGGATACATTCATCATGAGGCTTTATATTATTAAATACAGTCTGAGCCTCCCCTTTCTTACTATTATCTAATACATATAATGTTCCATTTAAAGCTGCAGTTACCCTTTTGTTATCTTTTTCAATTATGCAATTATTATCCTTAAAAGTAATTACATAACCTAATTTATCTAATACCCTTACTGAAAGCAAATTAAACTTTAGTTGCGGTACATACAACATTTTTATATCCTGGTTTATGTACGGACAACGTGCAAAACCTTGACCTTTCGCTTTCAGGTTCCAGCCATTGGCAAGAGATATATGTTGAGAGCTTTTAGACATTTTTATAAATTTTGTCTTATCTCTTGTGATGCAGTGGGATGCGCCACTGTCAACCACCCATAGATTGTTCTTCACATCAGAGTTGGTAAACGTGGCTAGTTCAAATGCTTTCTTTGGCTTTTTTACATTCTGGCTTTTCTCTTTTTGCAGAACCTTGCCAAATGTCCTCTGCCTCCACAATTAAAACACTTTTTAATTGTGTATGCTGTTGAAGATAAATTCTCTTCTTCCAGGTGCTTTACTTTGCTTTGCTGGTTTCTTTCAAGCTTTGAAGATAATTTCTCTTCTTTCTTATCTTCTCTCAGCTCGTCACGCTCACGCCTTCTTCTGGCTTCTTCTAGTAGCCTGCCTGTAATCTCGGTTAATGAGAGGCTTTCTTTTGGCAATACTTCCAACGAAGTTACATAGTCATCATAGCTTTGATCTAATGAAGATAATATTATGTAGACTTGTTGCAGTTCATTAAATATAAGCTCTTTTTCTTGCAAATCTTGAAAAATGCTCTTCATACAGTTTAAATGAACTAACATATCTCCATTCCTCTGAAGATGCGTTCGAAAAAGCTTACGTGTAAGATTTATATGTGCTCCTACACTGTCCCGAACATAAATCTTCCTGAGGTTCTCCCAGCAGTTTGCAGCATTTTCTTCTCCACGAATATGGACAAGCTGCTGATCACAGAGAGTCAGTCCTATGATGCATAAAGCCTGCTCATTCTTCAGTTTAAAGTCTTGTAACTTTTCGTTATCATCATCATTAGCAGGATCCCAGCTACTCACATCTGGTGGGTTTGCTATAATGTCCCACAATCCTTCTCTGCGTAGAAGTAAACTACATTTCATTGACCATGAAACATAGTTTGTTCCATCCAGCCTGGATATCATGGACAGTTGTGACAAATTTACTTGTGCCATTACTCTTCAGATATTTTAACTATTTTAAACTAATTAAAACAGTTTGTTTTTACAGTAATGTGCAACTCACACCAACTCTCTCTGCTATATCCTGGTTAGTTAGACTATGCTGCTGGGCCCATAACCAATGTTAGGGTTTGGGGATTAACCCCTAGCAGAGTATTGCAGCAGTAGTCAAGCCAGGCAGCCAAACGAGAGCGGAAGGGCCCCAGAGTATACACACACTGAACACAAACACTGTTTGTAGTTTAAATAGTTTTTAATCCAGTTAGAGTTTAATCATTGTCATTCAGTCCATTAAGTCATTCACAGTATTTCCATCCAGTAAGACTCACTAGTATAGTCCAAGTTAAGAGTCCTTGCAATATCTTTATCAGCCGATAAAGATATCTTCTCCTCCTCCGGTTTCACTCTCCAGAGAAACAAACGCTGGATATTCAGTAGAATTACGCAGTAAATCAGCAAACAGTAGCAAACAATAACAGTTCAGTCACAGGCACTCACAGTCAGTAATCACAGTTAGTAACAGCAACACACAGTTAGTCGCAGCAGCACACAGTTACAGACAGCTCACAGCCAGTTACAGTCAGACAGCCAGAGACAGTCAAGCTTTCCAGCTTCTAATGCTTCCTTATATTGTAACTTCTAGCCGCACCCTTAATCGGCTAATTGCCTGCTGCATTGTGCTTAAAGTGATAAGCACATAAACCATGATATCTAAGTTTTATATATTTATTCACCCAAACCATATTTGGTATCAATGTTATACCTAACACATACATATCAGAAACTTTTGAACAAACAATTGGCAGAGTCTAATATCCTTTTTAAACTTGCTTAAGTTTTGATCTGTTTTGATTTAGGGCATTGTAGGAGTGCACTTCAATAAAGTTAGAGTTGTCCAGACTGATTGGCATACATTCCATGCCTTAATAACTTTTCTGCCTAACTTTTCAAGATGATTAACAGATTTGCATTTTCTGATGACTTTGTTCTGTTATCTAGTTTGATTTTCTTTCATTTTTGTTGTTTCATAAATTTAACCATTTAAAGTTAAGTGAACAACTTTAGTTAGGACTTTCTGACATCCTATAAACCATATACCTTATAACTACCTATTTACTATATTATTGTTAAAAGTATGAACTTAATCATCTTATTCATCTTTCGTGATCCATTGCCTCATAGAATTTGTATAAATCTGATCTGGAATGGCTCCGTGGGATTGGCTGGATGCCAGAAGGCTCTGTGGATGTGGTTAGAGTGAAAAGGGCCCAAGATCTCGTAAATGACAGGCTGTACAAGCTACGCCCGGATGCACTGAAATTTACCAGTATACCTGATCCACCTCCAGTTATCCTGGCTAAGACCAATGCTCAACAGATTAGTGAGGTAAACTGAATGTAGTCACCTCCTCTGTGTTATATGTGAAATGATAAGAGGACGTAGCTGAGATATAGTGACCTTTGAAAAATTAAAGAGATTTTCACAAAGCAATTACTATTGTCTTTCCTTCTTCCCTTTCTCAGCACCTGTATCGTGAAGCGTGGGATAATGAGAAGGCACAGATTAATATTCCTCTCGATACCCCTGAAATACTACTCTCCAAGATGAATGCTGTGAATGTTAGCCATGTAAGATAATTTTATTAGTTAGCTTATAATCAAATTTAAACGGCTGTTCCTCTATCAGATCAAACTCTGAGCAGTCAAAATAAAATATAGACATTAACAAAAAAACAAGAATTGCAACACATAGATTGAGGCTCTCTGATTGAAAAATGCCAAACACCTACAATATGAATCTATAATGAGATTTATTTACGAGTAAATGTGCATAGGACTTCATATTTAATCAACGAATATCTGTAGTTTATTTTCTTCCAGCTTTGAAAATTGTGTATGTGTTTTAATTGCAGAAACATTATACTGGAGCCTGGGATGAAGCCAAAGCAAAAGGCTATGACTTTAAAGTTGATGCTCTTTCATTCAAGCATGCGAAATCTTCCAGAGAAATTGCCAGTGAGGTATGAGACCTATTGTTTAAATATAGCTGCTGATATCACTGAATATTTTCATATCACCCACCTGGCAAAGTGTGCAATTTTATTTAAACTTAAATTTCTACGTAAACTTCATGTCATACAAGGCACACCACAGCAGATTTTTGATGTTTTTACACAATTATTTTTCATATTGATTGCTGCAGACCTATCTTTAAAATAAATAAAAATATTTTTTACTTGGAACTGCCAGTCAGATAACTATGAAACATTTAATTTATATAATGTTTGGTTTGAAAGGGAATCTTTTATTCAAAAAGCATTCTCCATTTACTAAATACCTCTCTTTAAGCTATCATTTTCAAAGGGGAAATCACTATTTTAAATATTGTTTTATAATGGTTTATTACACAATATAATTTCATATTGATGCTTAACCTACAAAACAAAATTCCTAAAGACACATGCATTCAAAATCTACTGAATGATAACTTCTTAATAATGAAATCTACCTGTTTCTTCATTCAAGGTCCTCCAGTTGTTAAAGTACTATTTTTCACACACTGCATCATCTTAAACATTTCAATTGTTCTTTGCTTTTCTTTTCAGTATAAATACAAACAAACTTACGAGAAACAAAAAGGTCATTACATTGGAACCCCTTCAGTCAAGGAGGATCCTAAGCTTTCATGGGCTGCGCGAGTAATGAAGATGCAAAATGACCGTCTCTATAAGAAAGCATACCACAGCTCAAAAGCCAAGATCACCATTCCCTACGAAATGGTGGCTATCCAGGCAGCCAAACAAGGGCAGGCTATAGCCAGCGACATTGATTACCATCGTTATCTGCACCAGTGGTCTTGTCTGCCAGATCAGAATGATGTGATCCAAGCAAAGAAAGCATATGAACTTCAGAGCGACGTAAGTACGCCAGTAGCTTACAAGATTGCCTAAATGAGTCATAGTCAGGCACAGAACAAAAGGCACCTTGAAGTGCGTAGCTGTAGGACAGATGCTTTGCACTTCAGCTTCCATTATCCTGACCCACATAACTTTCTCCCAGCCCCACTAATCCCCACATCTGAAGAACATATGTTTTAGAAGGTGCTCTTGAAAATTATCTTAATTCTACTTTTATTTCCTTGATTACATGTCAGAAAGACATCAGAGACACTGTTCCTTCTCTGAAGTCTTCACTGAGTGTAGCTAGCCTTTGCACGCCATATTAGAACCACCATGCTGTGATGGTGGAAATATTTTTAAATATTGATCACAGAAATGAGGATTTTCAATGCGCTTTGGCTTCCCAAAGTGTAGATAACTCTAAAATGCTTTTGAACAACCAATCGGCAAATTCTAATAACCTTTTAAAATTTGCTGGCATAAGTTGCACTAAATTAACTTATTTTGAATTTAGGGCATTGTATCAGTGTACTTCAATTGATTCAGAAAGAGTTGTCTAGAATGTTTGGTGTACATTCCATTTGAATTTTTGGTATTGTTGTTCCATTACTTAGTTTGATTGTTTTGTTTCATAAGAATTATTAATTCATTTTAAAATAATTGAATCACATCAGTCAGGACTTTCTAATATCCTATTAATTCTATTTATCACATGAAATATTCACTAAAAATATGAGCTTAATCATTTTTTTGTGATCCATTGTCTCATAGAACTTGTATAAAGCTGATCTGGAATGGCTCCGTGGGATTGGATGGATGCCAGAAGGCTCTGTGGATGTGGTTAGAGTGAAAAGGGCCCAAGATCTTGTAAATGACAGGCTGTACAAGCTACGCCCGGATGCACTGAAATTTACCAGTATACCTGATCCACCGCCTGTTGTCCTGGCTAAGACCAATGCTCAACAGATTAGTGAGGTAAACTGAATGTAGTCACTACCTCTGTTTAATGTGATTGAAATACAGTGGCCTTTAAAAAAATTAGAAGGATTTTCACAAAGCAACAGATAATTGTCTTTCCTTTCTCCCTCTTTTAGAGCCTGTATCGTGAAGCATGGGATAGAGAGAAGGCACAGATTAATATTCCTCTTGATACCCCTGAAATACTGCTCTCCAAGATGAATGCTGTGAATGTTAGCCATGTAAGACAATTTTATTTGTTAATTTATAATCAAATTTAAACAGCTAGTGATCTATCAGATGAAACTCTGAGCAGTCAAAATACTATGTAGATATTAACAATAAAACAGGAATGGCAAAACATAGGTTGAGGCTTTCACATTAAAAATGCAAAATGCTTACAATATGCATTCATGTCAGGTCTCCCATAGCAACCTCCTGGCCCCCAATGCTTGGGGTAAGAGCCAAGTCTTTCTGTCCTTCTGAAAGCAAGTAATGTTGGAGTTGAATGTTAGGGAAAAGCTGTTCATGCCTGGAAAGTCTTGCTTCCTTGGTTCTTCCTAAGTCGTATCCAGAGGTGGGATTCTACCAGTTCACACCTATTCGCTAGAACTGATTGTTAACATTCTAAGCAGTTTGGAGAACCGGTTGTTAGAAGAAATTACTTGCCTAATCCTGTAAGGAAGGCAGGAAGGAAACATTCTGGTGTTGCTTACAGAAACTGCCTCTCCATTAACCCGTATTACATTCTTGGCAGGACTAGACTTCCTGTCTCTGGAACTTGTCTGGAGTTTTTCCCCCCTCCTTTGCTGGTACTTTGCTTGTGTGGAGTGACCATTCAAAGTTACAGTGGCACTGAAAAAAGTGACTTTTTCACACTTACAACTGTTGCAGCATCCCCACAGTCATGAGAGGCCAGGCAAGGAGATGCGTGCCTCGATGTGACTGATATTGGGTTGGCCACGCCCAGCCAATAACATGACCACCAAGCCATGTCCACCCAGTCACATGACCACCAAGCCACACCCACCACCTAAGCTATGCCCACAGAACCGGTTGTTAAAAATTTGAATCCCACCCCTGGTCGTATCAGATGCCTTTCCAAAGAGCCCAGAATATGCTCAGAGCCGGATTTGGTGGGATAGGTAGAAACCACTAGAGATAGACTATCCCACAAGTAATTTGGACCTTAGCAACATAAAGGGTTAATAGCAACAATAGCTGGAATTGCTCCCAGAAGCCTTCTGGCAACCTTCTGGCAGTTAACATAGCTATGTTATTATATAAGTGTATTTATATGAGTCTCCCAGTGCTGTATGTGCCACCATATTCAGGAGCAGCTGAACCTTCAGATTTCTTTTCAAAAGCAGTCCTATGCAGAGCACATTTCTCTAATCTAATTGGGTGGTGAGTAAGTCATGAATGACCAATCTAGGAAGGGGGTGCAACTAGCACACAAGATGTACTTCTGCAAAGGTCCTCCTGGCCATAGCAGAATTCTTTGAGCAGAATCTGTGTACCCTGAAGGATGCCATCATTGAGCATCTACTCTTCCTTGGGGAATATTCTCCCATTTAGATTTAACAATGGAAAATTACAAGATATGGGTGGCCATAAAATCTACAGATACTCAGGTGTGTTATGATTTAGTCAAGCCAGTTCCTCCCCTTCCAGTCTGCAAATCACCAGCCGCTGGGAAAGTACTTTAATAGCATCACTTGCATGGCACGTGACAGAGATGTACAATTGAGTGTCTTCATCCCTGTTGATAAAACCTCAACTTGTGCCAGTGGGTAAAATCTGATTTAGACATTAATTAGAAGTGTGGAAAAACATGGAAGAGCAGAGGTCAAGGTCTGGATATTTCCCGAATCAGAAATCAGCCATGGAAAAATGAGACCCACAGCATCATTCTTCTCCCAATTTTGTCTGTCATCCTGGGAGGATACCATGATCAATGATGGTTTCTGAAGCTATTGAGAGGATTTTGAGATGGCACAAAGGAGATGTTTTTGTTTTGTAACTTTGGTTGACAAGTTGCATCTTGTTCTAAAGATGTTCTTGGTGTACCAAAAAACATTGTATTTTGTTACTTTAAGTGTTAGGTCTCCCCCTCTTACATAGTTACATTATTGCCAATTCACAATAAATTCCATTTGGTCTATTAATATAAATCCATAGTATTAATATTAAACAAGTAAAATTGTTATAGGTTATTTAACATGTACATCCATAAATATGCATGCATATACTGAATTTATGCAGTGTCCATCTGATTATTTTTTCTGAAAATTCAATTTTTTCACATACTTCACTGCATTTGTCTATAGATGTCTTCTGAAGGACAGTCAAATAAACATAATTAGATTTATTTCTCGGCATAGGACTTCATGTTTAATCAAGGGATATCTGTAGTTTATTTTCTTCCAGCCTTGAAAATTGTGTATGTGTTTTAATTGCAGAAACATTATACTGGAGCCTGGGATGAAGCCAAAGCAAAAGGCTATGACTTTAAAGTTGATGCTCTTTCGTTCAAGCATGCAAAATCTTCAAGAGAAATTGCCAGTGAGGTATGAGGCCTATTGTTTAAATATAGCTGCTGATATCACTGAATATTTTCACATCAGCCATCTGGCAAAAATGTTCAATTCATTTATTATATGTATCAATATAAACATTATATTGATTTAACCACATACAAGGTACCCTGCTGTAGAGTTTTGATGTTTTTACACAATTATTTTTCTTATTGGTTGCTGTAGAAATAATAATTTAAAACAAATGTTTACTCGGAACTGCCAGTCAGATAACAATGAAACATTTAATTTATGTAGTTTTTAATTTGAAAGGGAATCTTTTATTCACAAAGCACTTTGCATTTATTAAAAAATGACATTTTAGGCCGTCCTTTTAAAGGGAAAACCACAATTTTTAAATGTTTTATAATGGTTTATTATTATAAATTGTAATTATTATTATTATTATTATTAACTATATAAAATCATGTTGATGCCTAACCCTAATCATGGCTCTTTTTTGTGCTTTCCTCTTCAGTATAAATACAAACAAACTTACGAGAGACAGAAAGGTCATTACATTGGAACCCCTTCAGTCAAGGAGGATCCTAAGCTTTCATGGGCTGCACGAGTAATGAAGATGCAAAATGACCGTCTCTATAAGAAAGCATACCACAGCTCAAAAGCCAATATCACCATTCCCTACGAAATGGTGGCTATCCAGGCAGCCAAACAAGGGCAGGCTATAGCCAGCGACATTGATTACCATCGTTATCTGCACCAGTGGTCTTGTCTGCCGGATCAGAATGATGTGATCCAAGCAAAGAAAGCATATGAACTTCAGAGCGACGTAAGTACGCCAGTAGTTTAAATGAATCATGGTCAGGCACAGAATAAAAGGCACCTTGAAGTGCGTAGCTGTAGAACAGATGCTTTGCACTTCAGCTTCCATTATCCTGACCCATATAACTTTCTGCTTGCCACACTAATTCCCATATCTAAAGAATGTAAGTTTTAGAAGGTGCTCTTGAAAATTATCTCAATTCTACTTTTATTTCCTTGATTACATTGTTCCTTCACTGAGTGTAGCTAGCCTTTGCAGGCCCTACTAGAACACCATGCTGTGATGGATGAAATATTTTAAAATGTTTATCACAGAGATAAGACTTTTAAATGTGGTTTGACTTTCTAAAGTGATCATACTTAGAAGACATTTAGGACAAGTCAGTTGGGTAGAGTCTAATATCCTTTTTAAATATCCTTGCTTATATTGCACTGAACTCTTGCGTTTAGGGAGTTTTATGAATTTATTTATATTAACTGATTCAGGAAGAGTTATTCAGAATCATTGATGTATCATGCCATAACTTAATACACTTTCTACCTACTTAATCAAGATTATTATCACATTTGAATTTTTTGTTATCTTTGTTATCTAATTTGACTCTCTTGTGTTTTTTTGTTGTGTCACAAGAAAAAAACAATCCATTTAAAAATAATTGAATCACATTAGTCAGGACTTTCTAATATCCTATTAATTCTATTTACCAGATACAAATATTTGCTAAAAATTTAAACTTCATCATTTTATTCTTTTTTTATGACCCATTGTCTTATAGAACTTGTATAAATCTGATCTGGAATGGCTCCGTGGGATTGGCTGGATGCCGGAAGGCTCTGTGGATGTGGTCAGAGTGAAAAGGGCTCAAGATCTCATAAATGAGAGGTTGTACAAACTACGCCCGGATGCACTGAAATTTACCAGTATACCTGACCCACCGCCTGTTGTCCTGGCTAAGGTCAATGCACAACAGATCAGTGAGGTAAATTGAAATGTAGTCACTACCTCTGTGTAATGTGGCCGAGATACAGTGGCCTTTGAAGAATAAAAATTATTTCTCATTCATCAATTGAAAATTATCTTTCCTTCCTTCCTTTCTTAGAACCTGTATCGGGAAGCGTGGGATAAAGAGAAGGCACAGATTAATATTCCTCTTGATACCCCATCAATGCTGCTTTCCAAGATGAATGCTGTGAATGTTAGCCATGTAAGATAATTAACTAACTGTATGCATTCTTTTGTTAAACATATTACTATTCCTTTGTTTATTACATTGTCTTAGTTATTATACTCTCCTGTTAGTTGCTCTTAAAAACATAAAAGTATTACATGTTGATTCTTATATCTATATCCCAGCAATTGAAGGAAAATACACACACACATACATATCCATAGGTACACAGACTAAGTTATCCTTGTGTCATTTATTTTTTTGAGAAATATTTATCTCTTCAAAAAAATGTCTCAGAGCAGATTGTGTACTTATGCCTGTGTACCAATATACAATGTAGAACAATTACATGTATTGTAGATGTAAGTGATGATGAAAATGATGATGACTGTTTCAGTGGACACAATATCCCAATCATCCCTATTGGAAGTACGAGGTTCTGCACAAAAACTTTATGCCTTCTTGACCAATATTGTTTTTTTATTTTCTTTTGTTAAGTATGCATCCCCAATTTTGTAGCTAAATCAATATAATTCAAAACATTGTAGATGTTTAAATTCAAAACATTGTAGAGTGAACATACAACTATAACAGCCATAAATAAGCAAATCATTTTGGACAAACAAGCTCCAAAAATGTTTGCCTAGCCTGAATTTTACCATTTCCATTATATTTATGCAATGTTTATCCCATTGCTCATTCTGAAAATTTATATTTTTCACATTTTATTCTTCAGTAGTGTCCCTGGGAATAAAGTAAGTTAACCATAGTGGTACTTATATTTAATAAGACAGTATGTTTAATTGAGAATTGTCTGTAGTTTATTTTCATCCTGTTTTTTCTGATTATATTGAAAGTTATACATGTATTCTAATTGCAGAAACATTATACTGGAGCCTGGGATGATGCCAAAGCAAAAGGCTATGACTTTAAATTGGAAGCTCTTTCATTCAAGCATGCAAAATCTTCCAGAGAAATTGCCAGTGAGGTATGAGCTCTGTTTATTAAATGTTGCCTGTAAAACAACTATATCTTTTAATATCACACAGATGGGAGAGTATGCATCCAGTTACCAATGAAACACATAGATCCAACAATATATAAGATGCCATTGTTCAAGGAGATGTCGTTTTTGCATTCTTTTACATTTATATGCTTAGAAATTTGAGATTTAAAATTTTATTAAAATCAAGCAGTTTAATTCATGTTTTATTCTGAATTGCAAAAAAAATATAACCCATTGAGATATTTCTGTAAGAGGAGTTTTTATACCCCAATGATTTTGGATTCAATGAATGTTATTTCTATTGCTATTTTTCAGTGGCAAAGTTATTGTTTTTAAACATAGTTTTAGAATGGTTTAATAAATTACATTACTTTGATACATAAATTATAAAGCATACTATTGAATGGTTTAGAATTATGAATTCTACCTGTTCCTTCACTCAAGGTCCTCCAGTCATTAAAATACCAATTTTCACATTAACTGGAATAATTCCTATCTTTTTAACAATTCTTTTCTGTGCTTTTCTCTTCAGTATAAATACAAACAAACTTACGAGAAACAAAAAGGTCATTACATTGGAACTCCTTCAGTCAAGGAGGATCCTAAGCTTTCATGGGCTGCGCGAGTAATGAAGATGCAAAATGACCGTCTCTATAAGAAAGCATACCACAGCTCAAAAGCCAAGATCACCATTCCCTACGAAATGGTGGCTATCCAGGCAGCCAAACAAGGGCAGGCTATAGCCAGCGACATTGATTACCATCGTTATCTGCACCAGTGGTCTTGTCTGCCAGATCAGAATGATGTGATCCAAGCAAAGAAAGCATATGAACTTCAGAGCGACGTAAGTACGCCAGTAGTTCATTTTACAAGGTTACGTAAATGAATCATGGTCAGGCACAGAACAAAAGAGACTTTGAAGTGCATAGTTATAGAACAGATATATTGCAGTTCAACTTACATTATCCCCACCAGTGGGAATGTATGAGAATTCAAATCCCTATAATGCAAATTGAAAAAGGTGTTTTTGAGGATTATCTTAATTCTGCTTTTGTTTCCAATGTTCACATCTGCAAAAATATGACCAGAAACATTGTTCCTTCATTGAAGTCTTCACTGAATGAAGTTAACCTTGGCAGGTCATGGTGATGGTGAAAATATTTTAAAGTGACTTATTACTTAGATAAAAAATTTCTAAAATGTCACATATAGCAAATTTACCAATAAACCTAGTGGATGTGGTTGAGTATTATTTTTAAACCTGTTTTCTCCACTCATTTAATTCAGTGGAGTTTATATGTTTGTTCAGTGATATAGAAACATTTATGCAGCCTGTTTTGGATATTATACCAAGGTTTGGGATGTTTTCTATTTACTTAATCTAGGTAATTAATACAAATGGAAAGTGCCATTAATATCAGAAGATATATGACCATTTCTAACTTCACCTGTCCAATTTATCTACCTTTTGCCTTAGAACAAAGAAAGTAAGGAACACTAATTATTAAAATAATTAATTGTGAATTGGTCAGAATGGATGTCCTATTAGTTGTCATCACATAAGAATGTTTATTTCATTTAAAAAAAATAACCCTTCTTTCCCCTCACTTTCTAATTTGCTATCTCATAGGCTGTGTATAAGTCAGATCTAGAATGGCTCCGTGGGATTGGATGGATACCAACTGGGTCTCCAATAGTGAAAAGAGTCAAATTTGCCCAGGAAATCCTGAGTGACAATGTATACCGCACTCCTGCTGACCGTCTGAAGTTCACCAACATTGTTGATACACCGGACGTGGTCCTTGCTAAAACCAATGCGGCACAAATCAGTATTGTATGTTAATTCTTTTCAGTAGCTTCACATAAATTCTGGACATTATGTCCTATTAATTTTTTTTATATCAGTTTATATGAAATTAGTTTTCTCCCTTCAAAAGTGAAAATGTGATTAGATAAGAATAACATCAAATAAACAAGTAACCACTTTTTTATTTGTGTAGCCTAAATACCGAGAAGTTTGGGATAAAGATAAAGTTATGATCCATGTGATGCCTGACACACCTGAAATAATGCTTTCCAAGGCCAATTCCATCAACGTAAGCAATGTAAGTATATTTCTACCATACTTATTAAGTTCTTTAGATTAAAACGGTTTAATACATTGCATTTCCCCACCTTATAACACCTTAGCTTTCTACTTACTGAGGCAGGGGTGTCAAACTCAAGGCCCACGGGCCTGCCCTGGAAACAGTGAAGGACCAGCCCATGATGCCTCTGCCAGCAAAAACAACTTGGGAGAGCCCGCCTGGGCTCTGTTTTCAGCCACAGTGGCCTCCTGCAGCCCTCTGCCAACAACAATGGAGGTCACGGAGGCTGTACACGACCCACCCAGGCTCCATTTTGGGCTGCAACAGCCTCCTGCAGCCCTCTGCTAGTGAAATGGAGCCCAGGTAGGCCACACGCAGCCTCCCTGAGCTCTGTTTTCTGTGGCAGAGGGTTGCAGGAGACTGTCACGGCCAAAAACAGAGCCTTGATGAGTGATGTCGAGCTGGCCACACCCACCTTGGCCATGGTCCCCTGTCCTCCCGAGGTCAAACACAACCCTGATATGGCCCTCAATGAAATCAAATTTGACAGCTAAGTTCTAAGGCTTCAGCTTTTATCATTTTTTGAAATAAAGTGGACACTTGAGACAGAATGTGGGGAATACCTGTTGAATAATCATGTCTGTGCCTCTTACTAACTTTTTTCTTTTTCTTTTGCTTTGCTGGCCAGCTGTGAAATATTATTGCAGATCAATTCATTATGACAATAATGCTGTTTTTTATACTTTGCAAACTATTGGTTGCTTTATGCAATATTTTCAATGCTTTGACTCAATTTTTGTTTGGATACAGTGTCTTATATAATCTATATTATACCAGAACACATGGTCTAACCTGGAGGCTGACCTTCTATATGGGTAGTCCTCGACTTACAACAGTTCATGTAGTGATCGTTCAAAGTTACAATGGCACTGAAAAAAGTGACTCATGACCATTTTTCACACTTACAACCACTGCAGCCTCCCCATGGTCACATGATCAAAATTCAGATGCTTGGCAACTGGTTCATACTTATGACGGATGCCCTGTCCCAGAGTCATGTGATCCCCTTTGCAACCTTCTGACAAGCAAAGTCAATGGTAGAGCCAGATTCAACCAACAACCGTGTTACTAATTTAATAAATGCAGTGATTCACTTAACAATTGTGGCGAGAAAAGTTGTAAAACGGGGCAAAAAATTCATTTAACAAACGTTTCACTCACCAAGATAAAGTTTGGGTTCTATTGTGGTCGTAACTCAAGGACTGCCTGTATTCCTTAATTCATGAAAAAGTAATTCAAAAAAATACATGAGACTTTCATTCATTAAAGACATTACAAACTAAAAAAAACATGGAACTTTCCAAAGCAAGCAGATATGGCAAAAGCCTATTGAAAATATTGTTGGGTTTTAATGAATTGGGTTTTTGTTTTTTGTTTTTTTTTGCAGAAACTCTATAGGGACGCTTGGGATGATGTAAAGAAATACATTGATTACAGGTTGGACGCAATTCCAATCAGAACTGCCAAAGCCTCAAGACAAATTGCCAGTGATGTAAGTAGTTAACTATATGTTCTTATCTTGTGTGTGTTTGTGTGTGTGTGAACTCCAGACCTTCATCAGGGTAAATGGTATATGAAATGGTATATATATGAAATCAAATATTTATATATCTTCATTCACTGCAAAATAAGAGATTGCAAGCATCGTTCAACTATTGTGAATAAACCGCGCAAGCAACAGACTCTGGCACATGAAGTTCCATACATTTACCGGATATTTAAATTAGCATTGTAGTCCACAGTACTGGAAGCAATATAATATGGTGAGCTAGGTAGTCATTAAATCTAACTTATAAAGTTAAGACCCAATCACAATTCAATTCCAATGGATTTTGAGTGTTGATCCACAGAACTGGGCAACATTATATGTTGCAGCAGGGTTGGTATTTCAAACATCCACGTGGGAGCCACACAAATTTCTTAGGGGGTATTGTTCTAGAGGGCAGATACTGAAACAAGTCACTCTCAAAAAGTAAAGAGAAGAGCAACCAGGATGATTAGGGGACTGGAGGCTAAAACATACAACGAACGGTTGTAGGAACTGGGCTTGGCTAGTTTAGTAAAGGGAAGGACCAGGGGAGACATGATAGCGGTCTTCCAATATTTGAGGGGCTGCCACAGGGAGGAAGGGGTCAAGCTATTTTCTAAAGCGGCTGTAGGCCAGACAAGGAATAATGGATGGAAACTGAACAAGGAGAGATTTAACCTGGAAATAAGGAGAAACTTTCTGACAGTGAGAACAATCAACCCTCGGAAGTTGTGGGAGCGCCATCACTTGAGACTTTCAAGAAGAAATTGGACTGCCATTTGTCAGAAATGATATAGGGTCTCCCGCTTGGGCAGGGGGTTGGATGACCTACAAGGTCCCTTCCAACTCTGATTATCTGTTATCTGTTATCATGCAATTTCTATACAATTTATGATATTACAGATGGAAATTTTATTTGTATCTTTCTTTAAAATTAGTACAAGTACAAAGAAGGTTACCGTAAGCAAGTAGGACACCACGTTGGATTCCGGAACATCCATGATGACCCCAAGCTAGTGTTGGCGATGCGTGTAGCCAAATTGCAGAGTGAGAGGGAATACAAGAAACATTTTGAGAAGTTTAAAACCAAGTTTAATAGCCCAGTGGACATGCTGTCCATCTTGTTGGCCAAGAAATGCCAGAAACTGGTTAGTGACATTGATTACCGCCGGTACCTCCATCAATGGATATGTTTGCCTGATCAAAATGATGTCATCCAAGCCAAGAAAGCCTATGAGTTGCAAAGTGATGTGAGTAGAAAGTTCATTACTATTATATTTTGACTTTTTTTTTTTACATTTTCCTTTGGCTTTTGGCTGATTATTATTATTTGCTGTTCAAAATTGAAGTACTTGTGTTGCTTCAATTATTACAAGCCATCTTTGTATGAATCAACTTCCTTCTGTAAACATGATGTTTATTATGGGAACCATAACATGTATATAATTCTTTTAATGAAAATTACATTTTCCAATCAGAATCCCACAGATGCAGTCGTGTAAATGAACATCATTGATTTCAAATAAATAGGTATTTTAGATCTCCAGTAAAATACGACACCAGGTATAAATGTGAATGTGAAAGAAAATATTTATCAAACTATGGAAAGATAATAGAAAGTGATTCATTTAAAACAGCATCCAAATTGTAACAATACAATATTTTTTTCCTTATATGCTATGCCTAATTAATTTGCTCTTCTCTGTGAGAAAAGAAGGGAAATTTTTATCTTACAGTTAAAATGAATGAGAAATTGCCTCCTGGAAAAAGTGTAAATAGTCTCAACTTTATTTTGTCTGTCTATGCAGGCTGTTTATAAATCTGACCTAGAATGGCTACGAGGAATTGGCTGGATGCCAAGTGATTCTGTCTCTGTCAACCATGTCAAACATGCTCAGGCCCTTATTAACGAGGTAAGAGGTTTTCTCCTACAAAAATCTCTCTTGTTTCACACAAAAAAAAACCATTTATAAAAATGTGGCTTTTTCACAGTGCAGCCTTTAGTTCATGCAAAACTGTTTCTCCTTCGTGCATGCTGGATCCTATGGACTGAGTATCCACTGAGTGATTTTTATTTCTTTATTAGATATATATGTCTGGCCAGCTTAAGAAACAGAATTCTTGGAAGCACACAACATCAATAAAAACAAAACAAACAAAAATAAATACAAAAAAGAAAAAGTCTCCAAATAATAATCTAAAAACTATTAAATAAGCTATGGTTTATTTTACTGTGATTTATTGGATACATTATTGTTGGCTAATTTCATACACAATGTTAAACTAAAAAACAGATTTTGATTTAATGTGACATAGAAAATCCATGTTGCGCGGCTCAAAAGGAACAGAAAGGTTGGGGTTTAATTTAATCCAATTTAATATTTATTTATTGGATTTACAACCTGATAAAATAAAAGCAACCAGATAAATATTAAAAAAATAAATATTACTATTTTAGATATTTAATTATTAATTTAATAATTTAACATTAAAATTTCAGATCAAAGACCGAACTGAACAGCAATAGCACTGCTATTTTTTTTAGCATAGTTGAGGAGAAGAATTATTAAAAAAGCAAAAGCAAAAAAAGTAGCTGTCAATGCAGACTAATATACAGGTAATCCTCGACTTACAGCAGTTCATTTAGTGACTGTTCAAAATTAAATGGCACTGAAAAAAGTTACTTATGACCATTTTTCACACTTATGACTGTTGCAGCATCTGATTTACATGATTTACATTTGACCTACCTTTATGACAGCTGCAGTGTCCCAGAGTCATGTGACCTTCAGACAAGCACAGTCAATGGGGAAACCAGATTTACTTAACAACCATGTTACTAATTCAAGAACTGCAGTGATTCATTTAACAACTGTGGCAAGAAAAGTCGTAATATGGGGCAAAACTCAATTAACAAAATTCTCACTTAGCAACAAACTTTGGCTCAATTGTGGTTGTAACTTGAGGACTACCTGTATTTTCCTCCTGTCTTTCTTTCTTGCATGACTATTTATTTTTGTTATTTGCCTTACCTCTGTATTCCTTTCTCTTTTTACAGAGGTTATATCGTACCAAAGCTGATAGACTGCCATTTACTCCGGTGGCTGACAGGGTTGATTATATCACAGCCAAACAAGGTGGAGAAATACTTAGCGATGTAAGTATTGACTTTTTGTTTCAGTCCACCTACATTTATCTCTTAGGATAAAAGGAATAAATCTTGGAAAAGGAAGCGATATATTGTGAACAAATCACTAGATAACTCCAGCAGAGCTCACCAGCTTAATGAATCTTGTGAACTGTGGCAGTCGGAAAATGACATTTTCACAACAACTATGTCAATTATTTTCCTCTACTATAGCATATTTAAACTTTAATCCTACTGTCTCCTACCATCAGTAAATCCTTTATAAAGCAAACTAAGGAATGTCTCCTTTGCGTTTAAGTGCAAAGTATTGATTATTCTCAGCCATGTTGCACTGTGGGGGATTAGCATAGGTCCAAACACCTCATGATTGGGCTGACAGGATTGCTTTGAAAAGATGCTTCCAACCCTTCCCCTTGCCACAGCAACTGCTTTGATTTTATTCTTTAATTAACTGTTTATTTTGACTTGCCTGTATTATTTTATAAATAACTCAAGGCAGAGAACATATCTAATCCTCTACAATAACAACACCCCTGTGAGATGAGTTGGGCTGAGAGAGGGAGATCAAAGTCAGCCAGCCAGGTTGGATGCCTAAGGTGGAACTAGAACTCACAATCTCATGATGATTGAGCCAAAGTCACCCTGTTATCTTTCATGTCTAAGGGTGGGGCTACGGCTCTCAGGCTCCTGTTTTCTAGACTTGCACCTTATCTATTACACCAAACTGATTTTACCTAATAAATAATTAAATTATGAGATCAAGTAATAAATCAAACCTATGGTTACATAAAAGATTTCATTAAACAATGAATAAAGTAGAAATACATAATGTCTTGAAGGCAAGACTAAATCCGTGTGTGTCTTTTTTCCTCTTGTGAAGTGCATAAAATTAATGGCATTTCAGCACACCCTAACTATATTTACATATCACAGTAACAATACCTAGGGATTTGCAAGAGCAGGAAGGCAGGCCAACCATGATAGTTTCTAACAGCTTAAAAGGCTGAATTTAATGTATCTTAACTCTGATCTAGCCAATAAGCTTTTCTGTTTCTCCATATATATTTTTTGCAGAAAGGCATGTATTATGCAAATAAGTATACACTGTGTGTGTTTCTGAATTAGAGGTTATATTCTTGTTCTCTGTCTATTCTTATTTTTCTTATTCACAAAAATGAAAAGGCAGACCAGTATCCACAAATATAAATCAGAAACAGAGTCAGCTGGATTTGTTCCAGATATCTGGAGACTTACCTTCCATTGCTATGTTGGATGAGGCTGATGTGAATTGAAAGCCAAAGCATTTAAAGAGCATCAGATGGTCTGCTTAAGATGCAATTTGTACAACTGTAACTTAGATCTGTAATAACTCTATTGTTAACTCTATTTGTTTCCAGGTTAAATACCACCAGGAATGGAATAATATCAAGGCCATTTATACACTAACAGATACACCTCGGTTGCAAGCAGTTAAAAAAGCAGCTAGGATTCTTAATGAGGTATGGAGTTTCCTCCCAAGAATAATAGTAAATAGAAAATTCAGAATAATTTTATATCTTTAAATCATGAGTCCTGATGGGATAGTTGGTGAAAAACTATAGTCAAAGAAAATAAAGATATAAATATACAGGTCTCTTTCTGGAGGTTTCACGCAGCCAGGCTGATTTCAAGAGATTTCTATTCTATCTTCCTCTCCCACAGTTTTCCACTCTATTGACTGCAAAACACATTTACTTATCACCATTGACCCATTGTGCTTTCATTGGACTGTTTTAGTTGCTTCCATTTGTATACACCCCTCTTTTTTCTCTTTATTTATGAACCCTTTGGATATTCTCATATATGCTCATACTAGGACCTGGTATTTTGGCAGTTCACAAGTTCTTTTAACTCAAAAGCTACAACAAAATGTTGTAGTGACTCTGCAATGACATCCCCTGCTCAGAATTCCATTCCTTTTCTCTCCCTGCAAGTTTCCTATCTTCTTCTGCATTTATTTATTCAGCATTTCTTCCCCTTCAGTGAAAGAGAAAGTTTCCTGTATTTTTGCAAACTTTGTGATTACAGCAACAGAAACTATGCACAGATGTCAGCTCCAGGCCAAATAAGACAATTAAGTGATTGTTAAGAAATATAATGACAGAATAAAAACCACCTACTCTTTCCGCCAAGTTTCTCTTTAACCAGTCTCATTTTAGTGTGCCATTTCTTTAAGGAATTTATCATGATTCAATTCCATGCTTCTGGAAAAGTTGTTCCATAATTCTATTTACTACCAATGAGAAAAATTCCATTCATTCCATGTATGTGAAGGAACTTAAGTTCTGGAGATGACCTTATCTGCAGGTGTGCTCAGATGGGAGTGAATGTTCCAGTTTTAATTGAACACAGAAACAAACTCACGGCCATGAACAATCTTAACAAGTCAAAACATGAACATTTCTCTGTGACTACATCTGTGTAACATTGCTCCTACAAACACAGAATCACAGTTAGAGAGGACTTTGAGAATTTTCAAGATGAACTCATTGATCCAAACCCAGATCTATAGTATGCCCAGTCTCTCCTGAATAACCTCAGTAAGGGACAGCACTCTAGAAATTGTTTTGAAGGCTGTCATATATAACCAAGCTACACTAATAGAGAACTTCAAAGGGAAAGAGATATAGCTCAGTGACTCAACACAGGAGTGTGTGTGTGTATGTGTGTGTGGTGTGTAAAAGGTTCAGGACCCAATCTGTGGGATCTCCAGAGACAGACCTCCATCTGAAATCCTGTAGATTCGCTATCAATTAATCTTGATGGTGCTAAAATTGACCACTTGCGTATCTCTGAATATGGCATTTTTAAATAATTAGTTATATTTGAAATATTGAAATACAGTTTAATTATTTTGAAGAGACAAGAGACAGTGAGTTTATGGAGAAAAAAAAGGTCCAAGGGAAACATTTCCATGACATGGAACAATTTGCTTAAACAGTTATTTTTAATCTGAAGTTTAATCTGGGTGCGTTTTTATTAGAACTAGAAAGAATTATAGTATTTCAGAAAATATTACCTTTTTACCGCTCTTTTTTGCAGCATCTGTACAAGGACAGCTGGGAGAAACATAAAGCTACTGGCTACAGTTTGCCTCCTAACAGCGTGCCATTTCGTCATGCCAAGCATTCTGATAATGTCCAAAGTGAGGTAAAATCTTTCTACCTTTCAAAAATCTCACAGATTTCAAATATTTGCCATGCTCATCCTTCATAATATTGCAAAGCCTATCAAAGCCCATCCAATTTCTGATCACAATGACCCAGTCAGGTTTATCATTTCAGGGACCCATGTTCTTTGTAAGTTATGCAATTGCACCCATATTTTTCTTAATCTTTCCAGAAACTGAGGACAGTAAAAAGGAAGAAAAGATTCAAGGCTGATATTTACACTTATGTCTTTTCTCCCTTTTAGCTAAAATATAAGGCGGATTATGTCATCCAAAGAGGCCACTATGTTGGAGTCAATAATATGAGAGAGGATCCAAAACTGGTGTGGTTTGAGCATGCTGGCAAGATTCAGAATGACAGGTTGTACAAAGAATCCTATCACAAAACAAAGTCCCACATTCACATACCCCCAGATATACGCTCTGTGATTGCAGCCAGAGATTGCCAGCACATTGTCAGTGAAATTCCATATCGTCATTACCTTCATGAATGGACATGTCACCCTGACCAAAATGACTGCATCCAGGCAAAGAAAGCCTATGACCTTCAAAGTGACGTAAGTAATATTATTATTAATATTATTACTTTTTTCACCTTTCTATTATTTATTCAGATTTGTTATAGCCACCCAACTCCAGTTTTACCAAAGTTAATTTTTTTACATGCTAGATAGGAAAGTATATCTAAGAGAAAGATCTAGGAAAATAAATCAGGTACATATTCATGTATATATATATATATATATATGTAAACTGTACTTATGGTTTATTAATGTTTACAGAACCTTTATAAATCTGATCTTGAATGGCTCCGTGGCTGTGGTTGGATTCCATTAGATTCGGTGGATCATCGGAGAGTAAAGAATGCTCAGGATTTAATAAACAAGGTAAATTATTGTTTTGTATACTCATAGCAGCATTCTAGACTTTCCGCAGAAGATAATTATGATTATGTCATGCTTTTCTACAGAGAATCTACACAAAGGAAGCCATTGATAATTTTGACCATTTCACATCCGTTGAAGACACTCCAGATGTGGTTTTGGCAAAGACAAACTCGATCATGCAGAGTGACGTAAGCATTCTTTAAAACAAGATGGCTGCAGGAAGTGTCAATATATGTGTGTCCCTGTGTGAGAGAATATATATTTTAAGATGCCATATTATAAGTTTGTCGTTGTTTTGCTTGATCATTGTATCTACAGTAATGTTAATTATTCAGTAGATTGAGGGTTAAATTAATATACTATTCTATAATGCAATGTTATTTTTATTAAAACCTTCAGTATTATGGGAGTTATATATAGCATGAATGCTCTACAATGCTTTTAAATTTTTAATCCATATTTAGGGCCAAAATAGCTGTGTGAAGTCTGTGTTAATGACAGAATTCCTAGCAACAGTTTGGTCTATATAGCTTTAGTGTCTTTCATTCAGAAAAGAAATACACACAGGAACTGGGTATGTCTAGTTTAATGAAAAGAAGGACTATGGGAGACATAATAGCAGTATCCCAATATCTCAGGGGCTGCCACAAAGAAGAGGACATCAAGCTATTCTCCAAAGCACCTGAGGGCAGAGCAAGAAGCAATGGGTGGAAACTAGTCAAGAAGAGAAGCAACTTAGAATTAAGGAGAAATTTCCTGACAGTTAGAACAATTAATCAGTGGAACAACTGGCCTCCAGAAGTTGTGAATGCTCCAACACTGGAAGTTTTAAAAAATATGTTGGATAACCATTTGTCTGAAATGGTATAGGGTTTCCTGCCTGAGCAGGGGGTTGGACTAGAAGACCTCCAAGGTCCCTTCCAACTCTGTTATTCTCTTCTATTCTATATAAAGAAGTGATAATACTTTATAAATTCCTAAAAATTAGAACAAATTTTCTATATTGCTCTAAAATGGTTTATCATTCTAGGCAGTCAACTTATCAAGTTAACCTTAAACTCAACCTGAAGCCTGAAATTTCCGCCTTGCCTTTCATTTTTTTTGTTTAGGTGAAATACAAAGAAACCTTTAACCTTCAAAAAGGCCACTACATCGGTTCTGATGACACACCAGCCTTGAGTCATTCCAGACAGATGGTAAAACTCTACAGCGATGTAAGTTATCTTGTATTTCATATCATGTAAATTCAAGATCTCTTGTATTGCTAGGAAGACATTTAATCTGGGGAAGCATACTGTATTTTTGATGCAAATGCCTGTTGGAACTTCACTTTTCCCTGAATCCTGTATCCCACACTGTGTTTTAATTCTGAACCAGCAATTACATTCACAGTAATTTAAAGTACTGAATATTATTCATTGATACAATTTAAATTTACAGTTGAGATAAAATCAATGGGTAATACATTTTTTTTAATGGGCTGGAATAAATTTTGTTCATGTTAACTGTGCAAGTATATTGCTGGGTGCCTTTTCCTTCTTCAAATGATTATCTAGCTATGGCCTTTCAAATAGATTATTAATCGTGATAGATCTAAAGAATCTATAGGCCAAAGATAGAGAAAACAAGCTCTACAATAGAGTTGTTGACAGATCAGTCAAAGGAAATCAATTTAGTCACGAACGAAGACTTCACAGAGGAATTTCTCTTGAAGAAAACTTTATATTATACAGTACTTCCCCCCCACCAAATGAAAGAATGGATTTGCCTATAGGCATACAGATCTGCCTTTTTAAGTAGGAGAGAATACATTGAGACTCTGGACCCACTGTGGCTCCTGTACTTGTTTTTATACAACTTTTGGATTCCTCTTCAATAATGGAAGAAAATTCCTGCCATTCTAAGGGAACAGGTAGTCCTTGACTTACTACCACAATTGAGCCCAAGGTTTCCATTGCTAAGTGAGACATTTGTGTTAAATGAGTTTTGCCCCATTTTACAACCTTTCTTGCCACAGTTGTTTAGTGAACTGTTGCAATTGTTAAGTTGGTAATGCTACTGTTAATGAATCCGGCTTCCCCGTGGATGTTGCCTGTCAGAAGGTAGAAAAAGGTGATCACGTGACCCCAGGACACTGCAACTGTCATAAATAGGAGTCGGTTGTCAAGCGTCCTGAATTTTGAACTTGTGACCGTGAGGATGCTGCAACGTTCGTAAGTGTGAAAAACTTACATCATAAATCACTTTTTTTCGGTGCCCTTGAAACTTTGAACGGTCACTAAACAAACTGTTGTAAGTCAAGGACTACCTGTGCATAATTGTAAGATAAGCGGCAGTATATCAGAGAGTGAGAAAAGGAGAAGTAGGAAGAGATAGAAATAATATTCCCACTAAAGACAGAGAATTAAACAAAATGTGGGGCAACCACCCATTTTGCATTATCTGTGCGTTTCAGACTGGGGAAAGGATCCTGCTCTTGCTTTAAGGCAAAGCTGGGAAAGGATGGACCCTTTATGACTTGTGGACTTCAACTCCCAGAATTCTTAAGCCAGGATAAAAGGACACTCCCCCCGCAGCTTTAAAGGCACTTGCATTTTGACTCTTTTAAACTTACTTCATTAAATCTAATCTGCCATTTTGGTCCCTTCTAGTACATCTACAAGGATGCTTGGGAATCAAACAAGGCTTATGGTTACACTTTGCCTCCAGACTACATCCCAATTGTTGGTGCCAAACATGCCGATTATATTAACAGTCAGGTCTGTATTAGTTTTCTTTTTATTATTCCTTTTGTGGGATTTTTTTTTGGGGGGAAATATACACCTAACACTTTGTTTATTCGTCCTTTTCAGCTCAAATATAAAACAACATATGAGAAGCTAAAGGGCCATTATCTGGCGGGGAAACATAAAAAAGACTTTCCAAGTGTGCTCCATTGTCTTGCTTTCCAAAAAATGCGGAGTGCGGTAAGGAATTATTTGTGGCTTTTCTTGAATGGTGTCATAGCAAGGAAGCTAAATACAGGTAGTCCTCAATTTATGACCACAATTGAGTCCAAAATTTCTGTTGTTAAGTGAGTTTTGTCCAATTTTACGACCTTTCTTGACAGAGTTGTTAAGTGAATCACTGCAGTTGCCAGGTCTGCCTCTGTCCATTTCCTAGGAAAGAAAAATCCTCAGCTCCATAGATTTAGAGGCTTTTACTGAGTACTTTTATTAGGAACGAACTGAAAGCAAGAAATTCCAGGCAAGCTCTGAGGCAAAGCACGTGAAAACAGCAACTTGAAACAAACTGTGCAGCCCAACCCCCTTGTAGCTAGGCAACCAGAGGCTGCTGCATACCAGAGCTAGCAGAAATAACCTTGAAGAGATAAGCAAAACCCAGGCTGTAGTTGCAAATCTACAATGAAAAACTCTGAAAACCAGTCATAAATCACATTTTCCAGGGCCACTGTAACTTTGAACGGTCACTAAATGAACTGTTGTAAGTGGAGGACTACCTGTAATATAAAGAGAGGAAAACATGTCTGATGATTGGGGATGAGGCTGATGTTGTGCGAACCGTGCTGCTCATTTCTTCAGAACAATTCTGAATCTGACTTTGGCAACAGATTGTTACACGCTGTTTGTTTTTTGATGGAGCCCAGAGCCCAGAAACTCTTTATTTTACTAATATTTTCCACTTCTATCTTGTTTTCCAGTTGGCCTACAGGAAAAATTATGAAGACACCAAGGCACATATTCATATCCCAAGTGACATGATCAACCATGTGCTGGCTAAGAAGTGTCAGTATATCCTCAGTGACCTTGAATACCGAACCTACCTACACCAATGGAACTGTTCCCCTGAAGAGAATGATGTGGTGATGGCTAGAAAGGCTCAGGAGATTTTGAGTGATGTAGGTAACAGTTTGGTCTCACGGTGCCTGAGAAATGCTTCATTTATTGCAAATCGGTAGTCAAGCTTTTCAACATAATCCAGAGCTTTTGCTTTATATGCTGGCATAGTACAGTACAACTATGATCTTCATGGGCTTTCATTGGATATCCCAAAGGTGCTTTTTCAGGAGGCAACTGGATTTTCTTTGTTTTTCTTAGAAGACGTTTTGCACCTCATCCAAGAATCTTCTTCAGCTCTGACTGGATGGTGGGGAATGGAAGGATTTATATTCCTTGCAGATAGCTGGACATTTGCATCCTTTTTAGAGAGTTGTTGAGGCCACTTGGAGTTTTGTATGTGTCCTCGGGGTCAGTTAAATGGTGCAAATGGGTGTGGAGCCTTCTTGGAACTGTTGAAAGGACTGTGTTGTGGAGCTGTGCTTTCTGCGGGATGTTTTTCTCTGCCCTGTGTTCCTTCTGTGCAGAAAAAACATCCTGCAGAAAGCACAGCTCCACAACATACTCCTTTCAGCAGTTTCAAGAGGGCTCCATACCAGTGGTGGGATTCAAATTTTTTTACTACCGTTTCTGTGGGTGTGGCTTGGTCGGCATGGCGGGGGAAGGATACTGTAAAATCTCCAGTCAGAGGTGGTATTTGCCGGTTCTCTGAACTACTCAAAATTTCCACTACTGGTTCTCCAGAACTGGTCAGAACCTGCTGAATACCACCTCTGCTCCATACCCATTTGGCACTACACAGGTGGTCCTGAGGACACAGACAAACCTCCAAGTGGCCTACCAACAACTCCAAAAGAATACAAATGACCAGCTGTCTGCAAAGAATATAACTCCTCCCATTCCCCACCATCCAGTCAGAGCTGAAGAAGCTTCTTGGATGGGAAGTGAAATGACTTCAAAGAAAAAACTAGAACGTCCAGTTGCCTCCTGAAAAAGCATCTTTGGGACAACCACGACCAGGATGACTGAGAATCTCCACAGACTTTTATTGGATAGTGCTAATTGTCCCCAAAATAAAGACTGCCTTAAACTGAAAGTGATAAAGATCCTAAATTGATATAGCCAAATAGGGGGAATGCTGCAGACTTATTCAGCAATGCTTTGAAACCCACTACATCTCTGTTTTAAATCCTCCACAATGTAACCTGATATAATGACTAAAATTGATTTTTTTTTTAAAAAAAAAAAGAAGTAGGAATGATATCAAGAAGAAGCTCAGAAAGACATTCAACACGCTCTATGTTGAGATTTGCATACGATAATTCAAATCCAATGTTTTTGATGTTCCTTCTTTTGTAAAATTTGCCCTGGAATCAAACTGTAGGATGATTGAAGATATCAGTATGATATGCAAGGGATGATAAGAGAAGTTTGATGTTTTCCTTATTATTTTCTCTTTAACTATAGGTGATATACAAAGATGATTTGACATGGCTGAAGGGAATTGGATGCTACGTGTGGGACACTCCTCAAATCCTGCATGCCAAGAAGTCCTATGACCTTCAGAGTCAAGTAAGAAGAAGCATGAACTACATCTGGGAGGCATATTTAGTTAACCAGTTCAGCCATGCATCACTAGGGCTCATCCATAGATCCACTGAGGAACATTAGGTAGTACAGTTAGGAAACAGTCATTTGTGTTTTTTTTAATGCAGGAAAGCTGCTGTGAACCAGAATGAATCATTTTGCACTCTGATTCAGGTGTCTCTGAGGATACAGATCAACTCCCAAGTGGCCTCAATGACCCACAGAGTGCTAATACCCAGATGACTGCAAGGAATATAAGTCCTTCCATTTCCCACTGTTAATTATAATTGAAGAAGCTTCTTGGAAGAGAAGTGAAATATTTTCAAGGAAAAAAACCCCCAAGAAAGTCCAATTGCCTTTTGGAAAAGCACCTTTGGGATGATCTGAATGGCAACTCTTTTACTGCCTGATTCACTTCATTTAATGTTTTGTGTGAATCAGACAACATGATTTGCTTACAGTCGTGGCTTGCTATGCTTGCTATGCACAGCCAAGTTAAGGCATCTTTATTTATAGAATTACTTTCCCTTGTGGAAAAAAAAATACAGGCATAAATAAATGCAAGGATAGTGTCTCACTTTCTGGGAACAAAGCAAACCTTTCTAATTTTTCTAAACCAAAAAGGGCTTTAGTAGAAATATAGCTCTGCAATATTTTTTTAAAGCTATCAACTGCTCTGTATTAGAGAGACTCCATAATACTCAGACTTCAAAAATATAATCTCATAGACTGTGCACATTATTACTAAAGAGCTAAGCCCAACTGCCTTTTTTTGCCTTGATTTTACAGCTGAAATACACAAAACAAGGGAAGGACAATTTACCGAACTATGGCGTGGTTATGGACACTCCAGTTTATGTAACTGCCGTTCAGAGTGGTCACAATGCTAGTGAGGTGAGTCATTCTCGTTCTTTGCTTAGATTTATTCCTTATTTTCTTTTTTCTGTAATTTGTATGGAGAGATTGAATGACTGTAACTCACTTTTATTGCAGCTGAGATATAAAGAACACTACCATAAAACAAAGGACAAATATACCACAGTATTGAAAACAGCAGATCATGATAGGATCCAGAATCTCAAGCACCTCTTCAGTAATGTGAGTATTTTTCTTTTTAATGCTATTCTGGAGTTATGATAGCATACTTTAGACGGTATATCAAGCAGCATGCATGCTCATGAATATGAAATGGCTCAAATTTTGCCAAGTTCAGAAGTCTCTTGAAATTACTTTTTGTGCACATTTAAGGAAAACTGATTTTGGCTTACAGCTGCTCTGATAACTTCTTATACCAATATATAACAGCCAAAGTGTGTGTGGATTATTTAGTATTGACTTCTTTTCCTGCTTAGTCTGGCTTATTTAGGACGGAGTGGGGATGGTATTCCTTTCATTTCCAACCAACTCAAGAGGATTATGAGGAGATAAAGTTATGTGTGAAGGAATATGTACCGTAGTTCTGGGTTACATCCTGTATAAGATTGATATGGAGTTGTATGTTAATCACTGACAAATTTTCCTTTGTGCCATCATTGGCAAGAATGCTAAAGAGGATCCAAATGTTTGTTCTATACAAAAAGCAAAAGGTATTCTATATACCAGTGATGGCTAACCTTTTTTTTTTTAAACAAGTTTTATTTTCAAGACAAACAATACATAAAACAAAACATAAAAGCATAAAAAATCTCTTATCTGAAAGTTGATTAGTCCCGGGTTAAAACTCTTGGTGCAGACACAAATTCAAATTCATATTCATTTTACATACCATTTCATATCTTATTAACATTTTCAGTTTTCTATATGTCTTCTCCTCTCCTTTAAATTTTCTCAATTTTATTTTATTTTATTTTATTTATCTCCTTTCAATTCATATCATAATATTTATTATTCTTTGTCTGTTCTATTCCAGCCAGCCCTTTATTTTCCTTCTTTAAAAAAAAGAAAAAACTTCTCCTGCACACTATATGGAGTATGATGCCTTTATCTCTTTCCCCTACATTCATAATACTTGATATAAAACACATAACATATATTGGGATTCTGTCTGGTACATTCTAAAATTATACTATATTATCAAAAATAATACAAATCTATTCATTAGTATTAATATTCATTCATATCTTAAACATTTAAATCATTACTTTTCAATTAAATCACATACTTTTATGGGAGCCCTATTTTCCATAATTATATATTATATCCCTCATCATAAATTATAACTCATTATTTCATTAAAAAGTACCTCCTTCTTCTACTTCAATTCTCATTTCACAAAAAATTTCGCTAGTATACCATATTCTAATCATTAATATTAACAATCATTTATATCTTAAACATTTTATCCATTTCAATTAAATATCATGCCTTTGTGGGAACACTTATGCTTTTCAAATATTATTACCCCCCCCCCACACATCACAATCTTGAATTATGTTTTGTTACAGTACTCCCTTTTCTTAACCAAAAATTTCACTAATTTATGTTAAATATTTTATCACATTTTAGATTACATATTGTTTCTAATTTTCTATGTTTACTTCTAAATACAAGTATAAAAAATACAGTCTTATGTACCTTTCTAGAATCCCTTTCACCATAAAGCTTATCCATTATCTCTAAAAAAAAATTGCTTCTTAACATCTTGCTCCCCACCATTAGGACTTCTCATCCCTTCCTTTCTTTCTTGTTCCTTCTTCTCCTTATCCTCTTTAACCCCTTGTTTCTCCACCTTCCTTTTATTCTGCTTTCCCCCTTTCTGTTGTTTCTTAACATAATATCCCCTTTTCACCTTATTCTTCTCTTTTGGGGCTATTTTTCCAGATCTTAAAGACCTTTTTCCCTTTTTCTCTTGCTTTTTCTCTTCTCCAGTCAAAGTAATTTGTTCATCAAACATGGCATCTCCTTCTTCTTTGTCCCCATCATCCTCGTTCTGCTTCACATAAATATAAACCGCCATTTCCAAGTATTGAAAAATAGTGTCAAGACCATCTTCCCCTCCTTGTTTTTCTCTTTCAAATTTTTGATATATAAGTTCCAATTCATCCATAGATGATGCCATTGTGTAGAGAAAAAGTTTTTCCAAACAACCACCCAGATGATTTAATCAGAAGTAATTTCCAAAGGTTCCAAAGTCACCAAACAATCCAAACAGACTATTTCTTTTAGATACCTTCTTCTTCTTCACTTTCTCTTTCTGGGGTTAAAGTAATCACAAATCCTTTTCAAATATATTTTTGGAAGTTTTTAAACTCTTTGTAATTCTAGGCAATCTTCTCCTTATTTTCAAATTTTGCTCTAATTCTTTTTTTCACTCTCCCTTCCCACTCACAGCCAAAAAGGTTTTTGTTTTTTTTCCGCTGTCACTTTAGGAAGGAGAGTAGAACAAAGAAAAACTTTCCCCTTTAGAATATTCACAGCTTAAAACTCTCACAGGGAACAATATATACTTAGCAGCCTTCAAGATTCCAGGTCATTTTCTCCCGTCTTGTCCCGGTTAGAATCAACTTTCACTTTTCTTTCAGCTTCCTCCCTCCTGCACCTGCTTGTCCGGCTGCAGCTTTCTTCGTGGCGGCCATTGCTGACCGCCGTTCCTCCGCCTCGGGAAAAGGGGTTTAGCCGGCTGGGGAGGGGGTTTGCGACACCCCCAAACCCCTTGCCGGATCCCCCTGTCTTCAGCTGCCTCTACGGGGCAGCTATATCCCCCAGATCCAAATGGATCGGGGGAACCTTGACGGTGAACGCAGCAGGGATCGCGCGGTCGCGAATCCCTGCCACCGCCGAAAGGTTGCAAACCGGAAGTCGCTAACCTTTTTGTTGTTGTGTGCTGAAAGTGCATGCTGCCTACACCCAGGGGTGGGATTCTACCAGTTTGCACCCGGTTGTTAACATTCTAAGCAGTTTGGAGAACTGGTTGTTAGAAGAAATAACTGGCCTAATCCTGTAAGGAAGGCAGGAAGGAAACATTCTGGTGTTGCTTACAGAAACTGCCTCTCCATTAACCCTTATTACATTCTTGGCAGGACTAGACTTCCTGTCTCTGGAACTTCTCTGGAGTTTTTTCGCCTCCTTTGCTGGTACTTTGCTTGTGTGGAGCAACCATTCAAAGTTACAATGGCACTGAATAAAGTGACTTATGACCATTTTTCACACTTACGACTGTTGCAGCATCCCCACAGTCATGGGAGGCCAGGCGAGGAGATGCATGCCTCAATATGAGTGATATTGAGTTGGCCACACCCAGCCAATAATATGACCACCAAGCCACACCCACCAACTAAGCCACACCCACAGAACCGGTTGTTAAAAAATTTGAATCCCATCCCAGCCAACACCCATAATGCAATGCATGCCACTTCTGGTACATATGCCAGAACACATGTTCATCATCACGGCTATGTACTGTGCTACTTTTACAAGTATTCCTTGACCACAAGTGAACCAAAATTTCTCTTGGTAAGCAAGACAGTCATTGAGTTTTTTTGCCCCATTTTATGACCTTTCTTATGTCAAACATTTTTATTAAGTTATTAAGTATTATAAAGTACAAAATACAAAAGTAAATAAAAGAGCAATGAGGAGAAGGGGAAAGAGAAGTGAGGAAAGGTAAGGAAAAGAAAAGAAAGAGAAGCATTGACTTCCGACTCTCTCTGTTGCAGTACAATAAGGCATTAGCATCAAATCACAGCTTTTTGTTTTTCCATCATAATCTGAACAAATCATTTCTGTAAAGAGCTATCAATCTAATCTATAAAACCCTAATCTATAAAACCCAAAGTCAAAATTACATTCTTTTCCACATCAAGTATGAAATTCAGAAGCGGTTTCCATGTGGGATCAAAAATATTTATGTTCTTTTCTGTAATCACAGTAGTCAGTTTTGCCATTTCAGACCTTCCTTGCCACAGTTGTTAAGTGAATCACTGCAGTTCAGTTAGTAGCAGGGTTGGCAAGTGAACCGAGCTTCCCCACTGAACATTGTCAGAAGGTCACAAAAGGGGATCACATGACCCCAGGCCACTGCAACTGTTATAAATACACGCCAATTGCCAAGCATTCAAATTTTGATCATGTGACCGTGGGTATGCTACAACGGATGTAAGTGTGAAAAATGATCACGTCCCCTTTTTTCAGTGCCATTGTAACTTTAAATGATCACTGAGCGAATGGTTGTTGTAAGTTGGTTTATTCGTGTCTGAAGCATTACAATTAAAATAAGGCACACTGTATGACATAAAGTTTAAAATATAAACATGGCTGTAAGTTGAGGACTACCTGTTTTACACTGCTGTTTCATAGATTTTGTCTCAAATATAGATATAACTGTTTCTTCTTTCTTCAGAATGTATACAAGAAACTGTGGGAGAAAATCAAGTCCATCACTTATAAATTGCCTCCTGATGCCGTGCCTTTCGTTCGTGCTAGGCAGCTGAAATATAATGCCAGTATTGTAAGTAGACCTAACAATGCATTTATAAATCTGCTTTAGAAATAAGGCATAGTTCCTGTGTGGTTTATTTTTCTTTTCTTTGCCATTAGGTGAAATATCGGGAAGAGTATGATAAATTCAAAGCTCTCTACACTATACCTAGAAGTGTCCAGGATGATCCCAACACTGCAAGATGCTTACGAGTTGGCAAGCTAAACATTGATGTAAGATATTTTAAAAAAACCTATATTATTAAACATTTCCTACTTCTCCAAGTGGTGAGATGTCAAACACAAAAATTACAAGCCTTGATTCCTTTGGATTTAGAGAGAAACTTACGTTGCCAAGATATTTTAGGCCAGCCAAGGCTTACATGTATTATATTGCTGTAGTTATATTAAATATTCAGTGATTCCTAGTCATTGTATTTTTGTAAAACTATTTTAGCATGATTAGAGCACTATTACGTTCCAAAATAAATCAATAAGCATTTGCTTACATTTATTCTAATCATAGTATTCAACTCTTTAGAAAATTATCACAGATCCTATTTAGTTGGGAAGCTTGTTAGTATACTATTAACTAAGTTTTCTGTCTGAATTTCCTAGCGTTTATACAGAGACGTCTATGAAAAGAACAAGGCTAAAATCCATATTGCACCAGACATGGTGGGCATTGTGACAGCTAAGAAAACACAGAAGAAAATCAGTGAAGTTGATTATCGTGTCCATCTCCATCAGTGGGCTAGTATTCCAGATCCTCATGCCAATATTCTTGCCCGAAAAGTCAATAATCAACTTAGTGATGTAAGTCAATTATATTATAACTCCTTCTTAGAAATCTATTAAACGAACGTTACACAAGGCAGAAAAAGTATGAGTGATGGCATGTACTTCATTTTATACATTGCAAGCTATACTGAATTAATTTGAATGCAACTTAATTCAAACACAAGCTGAAAGTATGATACTGATGTATAACTGCCATATGTTGGTTTAGATTATAAAACAACCATAAACATCTATAAACCAAGGCATTAAAAATAGAATCATTATCAGTTTTTGTTTGGAAGTAATATAGGAATTGTATAGCATATAACTTTACAGGGAAAATGTAAAATTTTATATAAATGACCATTTTTTATTTTGCTAGATTTAAAGACCACCTAATCCCAGAAGAACTCTGGATCACTGACATTTTACAAAACTTAAAACAATAAAAACAAGAAATTATGTATACCTGGACAAACCATGCACATCACAAAAAATTACAACCGACATCATTTTCTGATTTGCAATGGAACATTTTAGGATCTCATTTTATAGCAAATACTTATAAATACAAAACTTCCATAAAAATAGTAATTTATCCTAATTTTTTAATATAATGTCCATGCTATTAAAATACAATTGTGAGCTCTTTCTCACTGCATCTCCATGCCTACCTTTTGCTCCATCTCAGCAATGAAGGTATTTGTGTTGCTGCCATTACACATATTGTTTTGAGGGCAGGGATTGGTGGGTTCCTGGCCCTCCTATCTTCTTCTGTCAGAGTCACCCATTAGCAGAAATACCAAAGGTCAGCTGCCCTTGGTCATTCTGGGGTGATAAGCGAATGAACCTTATAAGTATTACTCTCAGAACAAAATAAAAAAGAGTGGTCAATGAAAAAAAAAGCGGCAAACAACCTTTAGAGCAGGGGTGTCAAACTCACATCATCATGGCGATGCCACGTAATGTGACTTTTTCCCCCTTTGCTAAACTGTGCATGGGCGTGGCCAGCGCATAACGCATCCGGCCTGCGGACTGCAAGTTTGACACTCCTGCTTTAGAGCATTCAAGCAAAAAAAAAAAAGTGTACTTTGGGAGTGAAAGAAATTCATGAGGTAAAAAGAAAAAAGCCAAAAGGGCATAAAATTAGAAATGCAGCACCTTATTAGCCATCTCTTCTCTTGTTGATGAAACTAAGTACCATCAGAAAACTAAAGGCTTAAGAGCAGCAGGCACAGAGAATCCTTGGATGGAATTGAGTTTAAAAGGCTGGTTTAAACTAACTAGCCACTTTTGGTGTCTTCCTGCTTCTAGTAATTATATTTTCTTCAGATGGCAGAGGCTGGTAAAAAGAAGGCCCAACTGAATTATATTCTGCTTGTCTTTCAAGACTTTTCAGACCAGACCTGATAAGCATGGATACTAGAAAGACATGAAATTAACATTCAGATTAATCTTGTCGGTTGTATTTCTTCCAGGCCTGGAATTAAATTAATAGATCATTTTACATGAAATAGAGCTGGACCCAAGCTGGGAAGTTAACTTTAGTTGATAGATAAAGCATTCTTGAGATTGCATAGAATGAATCCTCACCCTTTCTCTTGGTTTCTCTTTTAATTTTAATACCTCAGTTTGTATACAAAGATGATCTCAACTGGCTCAAAGGCATTGGCTGTTTTGTTTGGGACACTCCTGAAATTCTTCATGCTAAACATGCCTATGACCTTCGCAATCTTGTAAGTATGGTTGGCAATTTCTGATCACTTCAAACTTCTACCAACCCAAACATTTTCAAATGCAAAAAATATCTTTCTTACTAACTGGAAGGAGCGAAGCACATGAGGCACCAGCCATCTTTCCAAGATGGTTTTAGTCTTGCCAAAGCTATTGTTGCTTGCAATTTTCCACTGCATCCTTTCTTCATAGAGGAAGGATAAAGGAGGCTCCAAGCCAGATACAACTTGATTTGTTTTAACAATGCTACTTTCACAAAACTATTAAATGGATATTATTTTTGAAAAATAAGGTGACAAAAAAGGAAGATGTAATCTATGTATTCTTCCCCCCTCACAGCTCAAATACAAGGCGGAGGCAGAGAAAATGAAGAGCAAATATTCGGTAGTCACACACACACCTCTCTATGTTCAAAATGTGCTCAGTGGCAAGAATCTGAGTGAAGTGAGTATCTGCATTTCTGTTCCCATCAGCTTCTTCCCTGGTCCTTTAATGATCATGGCTTGGATTTTCACTAACATGCTTAGCATGGCTTACTAGTATTATGTCCACCAGGCAATCAGTGGCAATTGAAGAAACAGTTCAAATCTGCAGCTGGAAATAGTTCAGGGATGGGTCATCTTCCCATTTCAGCCTCAAAATCAGAAATTGCTTTCAGAGTGATCTAGTTTCATTATTATTTTTTTTGCAATTTTATCAATCAAATAGAGCATGTTCACAAATACTGCAGACATTGAATGGGGATTGATTTTCCCCCAATGCAAATGATTGCATACTTCAGAAAAAAAAACTGCAGCAACAGAAGATCCCCCCGCCCTATTCTTGCTTTTACATCTAAGTCACACATTAGAGGCACAGGACCATTTTATTTTTCAGTTCATTTAGCTCTTGTTGAACAGCTATTTATATCATAAGATAAAAGGGTCCTTGTTTTTACTCTATGTTTTAGGTTGGTTACTACATTTATTGCTGTTACTTATGAAGCTCTGGTGTGGGTTTTTTTTAAAACCATGGATGTTTTAATTTGTTCTACTATGTTCTATATAAGCTACTGAAAGCCTTTTAGATTGCCGCAGGGTAAAAAATGAATAAATAAATTAATAGGACTGACTTTTTTTCTTTACTCTTCAGCAAGTGCTTGAAAAGTCCACACCTGTTGGCTTTCCAGGCAAAGTAATGTTATGTGATCAATGTTTATGCAATCATCATAATTGCATGTACTAGTTCAAGTTATAATTTTTAACAAAACTATAGCAAAGTAAAGATATTTCCTCCCCATCAGCTTTTTGTCGCACTAGTTCCTAATTCACTATATTTCTGCATCATTTAGAACTCTGGATCAGATGTGGGAAGGAAAAAGGAAGGAAGGGAGGGGTTCTTTTTTCAGATCTCATGAGAGAGAGAGAGAGCATTAGGATTTTCCTTTGAAACTCTACTTTTGCTCTCTCTAGATCTGATCGATATCTAACCAGCATTTAAAAACTAAAACAATGAGGAAGCTTTTGCTAATATTCAACATAGCTTATTTTGTTTCGTCAATTCTTAGGCTGTTTACCGCCATAACTATGTGCATCATATCAAAGGGAAATATACACCAACAAATAAGACAGTGGATTTGGAGCGGGCAAATCGGGCTTACAAGATACAGAGTGAAGTAAGTACTTGGATTTTGGCTCTTGATGACAATTTTTTAAAAAAAGAGGGGGGGAAGGGGTTTGATGGAATTTGGGGTCATGAAGCTGCAGAGGAAGAGCAGCAATAATGTACAAATAATACAGTATCAAAAGAATAAGAAGGAGATGTTCAAGACAGGCAGTTATAGTGAACCATACAAATGACCCAGCTGTTTAGAATATTTAGGTATAAAACTTTAAAGTGTGCTGATATGTCTCTTCCTTAGCAGTGTGATTTTAACTACCTTTTTTTGGAAGTGAGATTGCTAATAGAAAGTGCACTCTCTCAATTCATGATGCCAATTTGTAGAAATGTTCTGTTTCCTTGGCAATAAAACAGAAGGGGCTTGTTACTTCCTCTCTCAGAATGCTGTTCCTATTCTAAGTTACAGACATGGGATTTTTTTGGGGGGGGGATGTCTCTCTATCTAATACTAATACAGATCTGTCCCTAATGAGCTGCAGGGGCGCAGTGGTTAGAGTGCAGTACTGCAGGCTACTTCTGCTGACTGCCAGCTGACTGCAATTTGGCAGTTCAAATCTCACCAGGTTCATAGGTGACTCAGCCTTCCAGCCTTCCGAGGTGGGTAAAATGAGGTCCCAAATTGTTGGGAGCAATGACTGACTCTTTAAACCTCTTAAAGAGTGGTGTAAAAGCACTGTAAAGTGGCATATAAAGGTCTAAATACTATTGCTATTGCTAATCCTTAGGTTTCTGAAGACCAGCCAAGGCCAGCAAGGGGCAGAGTTCAGCACACTTACCTTTTTCTGACCATAATCCTAAACTTAGCAGACTGTGGAATCATAGAGTTGAAAGAAGGCTCATTAGGCCATCTAACACAACCCTTTCTTAGTGGAAAATCTAAATTCAACTGTATCCCTATCAGATTGACTTGCCTCTGCTTGAACATATCCCATCAAAAGGAGATCATCACTTCCCTTGTTGAAATGTTATCACCATTGAGTACTGCAATTAAAAGTGGTTAGGGTTGCATTTCTCAATGTATATTTTCAATTTACCAACTCAGGCTGTGAAGAAGTTCTGAGAAAAAAATGAGTGTGGGCGGAGCCTGGTATGACTTCTGCTTGTACAGTGGTAGAGCATACCCAAAGTTGATTCTACACGTTTAAAGTTTCCCAACAATGGCCTTAAAGGGTTTTGTATATTATTATACATTTCAGTTTTTATTCATTTATTCGTTTGTTTTTGGCAGCCTCTCTACCGGAATGCTGGCTTGCATGCCCTTCCCACTGGGTACAAACTCCCACCAGATACCCCTGGTTTCAAGCATGCTAAACATGCCTACTATATTGGCAGCGATGTAAGTAACTGTTTAATTAATTTTTAGTTCCAGACAGAGAGAGACAAAAAGACAGAAATACTGTCGGAGTAATATTAAACATACCAGTAGCACCCATAATAATTCCATAATGCAATCTTTATGCTTATTCATGCTTAAGAGTATAAAGATAGTTTTTAGATATGAGGTTGCATGAGATAAATAATATGCAGGAGATATCCTTGTGTTAACAGCCACATACCCTTAGTCTTTTGTTAGCTATAGAAAATTTGTGTTACATTGGAAAAATCCTCTCATTTATGGAAGAGATTTTCTGCTCATGGGAGGGCCTCTCTATAGCAAAACTTAACTGTATCACTATAAGATTTGTATGACTTTATATTTAGGATAAGATGAAAAGCTTTATCTTACTGCAAAAGACATGAAAAAGTCACAATTGTTTCAAAAATCTGTCATATAATTTTCTTTCTGCTTTGTATGTATATTTTTAAAATGTAATCCTAAAGATCTTTCTTTTATTGACTTATTCTTTCACTTAAGTCATATAATTTCAAAAGAAACAAATAAAAACAAACATAATAAAAGCAGAGGTTTTATTAAATATTCAGATGAATTAAGGAAGGTATTGAGATAGACAAACATCATGACTACCTAACTGCAATATGGGGTCTTTTGACTATATGTTTACATGGAATATTGGTTTCATTATATATAATACTTGATTCATTTGGTTTTTGGGTTCTGCTGAAGCTGTTTTTATCTATTAAGGATACCTGAAACTGAAGTCTATGTATACATTTGTTTTTCAGATAAAATATAAAGAAATTTTTGAACACATCAAGGGCACTGGTTACAATTTTGGGCCCAAAGCGGTTCCATTTGTACATACAAGGAAAGTCAATAAAATCCTTAATGAGGTAAGTAATTAATTCATTTCATAAAACCAAACATTGCTCTGACACAGTACTTGGTTTTAGAAAACTACTTGTGATCACTGTTAGAATCTTACATGGGAATCTTACATTAAAAATGGTGCACTTCTGTACAATGCTTATGAAATCATTTTAGATAAAGTGGATAAATGTGTCTGTCAGAAATATTAATGATTTAAATTATGTATTCTAATCAATAACTTTCAAAATCTCACAGTTATACACTTTTGTAATGAAGAACTGTATGTGTGCATAAAATCTGCATGCCTACAAAATAGTAAGAAGCAGTGATGGGATTTAACTGGTGTAACAACTGGTTCGGGGAGCATGCGCTTCACATTAGAAAACAGCTCTAAAACTTACCTTATCTTCAGCTCCGGTGAGTAGAATAGCGGAGGCGCAGCAATCCGCTCTGCCATGCCTATTAGCTGGGCTTCAAACAAAGGAAATATAGGACAGAATAGTGCAAGGGTGGGTGGGTCCAACTCATCGCGGAACTACTGGTTCGCCCGAACCTGTCCGTGCCGACTGAATCCCATCCCTGGTAAGAATGTTAATGCTCAGTATTAATGCATTGGCTGAGGTAGTAAATGTTTTAGGTTTATCTGAATGGTTGCGAATGTGTTTATAGATTTTGTGGGGAGGAGGGGCACCACGGTGAGTGTGTCCATTTACACACTGGCTGTATGGAGAACATGTCCAGTCACAAGCTTTTCATTTCATAGAAAGGTAACCTGATGAAAATAACAGTGAAGTCAACTTTTTGATCATCTACAAACAGCAGAAATGGGATCTGAGCATTAAAATGGGAGGGTGGTTTTTTTAAAAAATAAAGAAAATAATAAATTACACCTGAAAAGGCCAAAGTACTCCAGGTAAGAATGGTAGTAGGAATGATAAACTGCTTTCTCTCGATCTGTTGCTTGTTGTAAAGCAACTGCTTTGAGCATGGAGCTCCATGAGTATTCTATTTCTTTTAATACAGATAGCCCTCGACTTACGACCACAACTGAGCCCAAAATTTCTATGTGGAACATTTGTTAAGTTAATTTTGCCCCATTTCACGACCTTTCTTGACACAATTGTCAAGTGAATCGCTGCAGTTGTTAAGTTAGTAACATGGTTGTTAAGTGAATCTGCCTTCCCCATTGACTTTGTAAGAAGATCACAGAAGGTGATTATATGGTCCCGAGACATTGCAACTGTGATAAATATGAGCATCTGAATTTTGATCATGTGACCATGGGGGATGCTGCAACAGTTGTAACTGTGAAAAATGGTCATAAGTTACTTTTTTCAGTGCCATTGTAACTTTGAACAATCACTAAATGAACTGTTGTAAGTTGAAGACTATCTGTGTTAATTTAAGTGGCATAGCTCATGTGTTTACTATTTAGCATTCATGGGTTAGTTCTACCTATTCAAATGACTGGAATAAGTGTTTTTTAAGGAAATACTGTGCAAAATAGATTAAGATTTAATTTTAATTTTTTGTTTAATCCTTTTTCTTTTCTTACAGAGAATGTATCGGGAAGTATATCACAAAAATAAAGATAAGATTCATACTACACCTGATACTCCACACAATCGCCAAGTGAAAATAAACCAAGAAGCTTTCAGTGATGTAGGCATATCTTATTTTTCTATTAGATGCACAATTTGTGTTGTGTTTGATTTTGCTGGGAGGGGAGAAACTTATTCTTCTTCTCTGTTTATTTTAGCTTATCTACAAGACTGATTTCTTCAAGATGCAAGGGCACTTGATTTCCTTACCGTTTACTCCACAAACTGTACACAACCGTTACGTTGGAGAAATTACAAGTGATGTAAGCAAGACTTGTTTTAAAACTTTAGAATAAGTTGCTGTGAATAAATATAGATGGGTTGCAACAGATATTAAGGCCTATAGTAATATCATTTTTTGTATACTGCTTTCCCTCCCTAAAAAGAATTTATCAAAATGGAATAAATAATAAATAAATGGAACATATATCTGCTTCTGGGTGCAATTCAAGTTGCTAGTTGTCACTTTTAAAGCCCTCATAGCATGGTATCAGGTTATCTAAAGAACTGTCTTTTCCCAGTAATGTCTAGCTGACCCAACAGAGCCAGGAGGCAGGGAACATTGTGGGTCCCTCCTCTTAAGGAGGTGCATCTGGTGGAACCCAGAAGAAGGGGCTTCTCTGTGGTAGCTCCCTTCTCTTGGAACATCATCCCTGTGGAGATTAGATTGGTCCTCACATTGACACTCTTTTGCAAGGCCCTGAAGACCTGATTTTATCAATGGACCTAGGGAACCCAGAGTAGGATGGAGCCCATCAAGTGGCTTGTTTGTTGTCTCCAGTGGGTCTGAGAGTATTGTTTTTATTGTTTGTATAATGGGTTTTTAAATTTTTGTAAGCTGCCCAGAGTCACTGGGCAGCCAGAAAAAATTTCTTAAATCAATCAATAAATATGGAGCAGGGTTAATTCGTTATATCAACTGCAGCTACTTTGGATACTCCTATGGAAACGTGTGGATTTCAAGATTTTGGACTACAATAGTCATCAGTCTTGGCTATGCTGGCTGGGTTGTTCAGAATGGAATCAAACAACATATGGAAAATTACAGTTTTCCCATTTCTGTGTTAGACAAATGCTCCAATACAATGGCTTTGTGATTTCCCAGCATTCCAGACCAGTTTAGATTATTGATTTATGTGAAATATATATTCTGATATGGAAGAGCTATATTCAATCAATGTCTTTATTTGACAGATTAAATACAAAAGTGATCTACAATGGCTCAAAGGTCTGGGCTGCTTCCTGTATGATACTCCGGATATGGTCCGTTCAAGGCATTTACGTAAACTTTGGGTATGTCATTTCTCCACACAATCATGAATGCTAAATTATTTTTTGATCCTTAGTTAAAAGATAAGACTCGCTATAAGGCAAGATTTAATATTTTTAAAGTGGCATTTAAGATCAGTATAAGGTCAATTAATTAATTAATCAAGCATAAGTGCCATTTTAATCTCCATAATAAAGGGCTTACAAATAAACCTATACTATACATATATTTAAAACATAAAATAACATGAATCTGTATTACACTAACACTGAGAGTGACATTCCATAGAAGTTTTGGAAACTTTTGGAAATCTTAGCTTTCTTTTATTCTTCACTTTATTACTTAATTTTGTGGGCTAATGTTTTAAATCTATTTTCCTTTCTAGTCTCATTATGTGTACACTGATGCTGCAAAGAAAATGCAAGATAAATACTCTGTGGTTCTGGACACCCCTGTTTATAGAAAAGACCAGGAGCTAAAGACCCACCTTAGTGAGGTGAGTTCAATGTATTTATTTATTTATCTGTCAAATTGGTATGCTGCCCATCTCACCAGACATAACTGTAGGCCATTTGTTAGTTTCCCCATAATGAAAAGCCCTTTAAATTCAAGAGGAAAGCTCACTTGTTGCTTTCTAAGGAACTGGCAGAAGAAGGTTAGACATTCCCTGTGGCAGACAACTGCCAATGAAAAATACAGCCGAGAGACATGATTCTATTGATATCAATACAAATGTGAGATAGAGTTGATGGTGGGACTACTTGGTAACCTTGCAAAGTGAAGAAAATTCAGCACCTTTTTTGGTAGATATATGTAACCAGGGGGATCTGTAGTCAATCTAGCTTTAAGCATATCAAACAGCATACATTGTAGTTTAGGTTGGGTAGAAGTGTCAACAAAGCTGAATACTTTTCTTAGCAGGAAGAATAGAAGACTAGGGGGATAAGAACAAGAGCAGAAACAAACCCATCAGATTAACTATTGGTCCTACGAGGAATCTATGACTTGGGCAAAAAAAGCCATGAGCTTACTGAAGGGAAAATAACCAAGGGTCTTCTAGAAATGCAAACTCATGCTCAATGACAAACAAATAGCATGCACCATCAGGCCCTCATCTCTTCGGGCCTCCCCTCCTTTTCCATAATAGGCTTTGATTGTTATTATTGGGAAGTTATGATCTTATAAACCAATCAACCCAGTTTTGACCAAATTAAAGCCAAAGATTGGTTATACCAGAAGCATGCTTGCAAATGTCAAGGAATGTCAAGGACGAAGGAAAATAGCTACTGTTCCATACTGTTTGCCAGAAGTGTAGCACAATATCTTTGGGCTAAAGGATCTTCTTTCTATTGTAGTCAGTGGCGCAAGTGAGGTTAGTGCAAGATATTTCCAATAATATCCTGTCCCAAAATGAAGGTGAAAAATTGTTTGTTTTGATAATCTTAGATGGAAATATTGAGCATCAACATTCCAGGAAAAAAGGATTTTCAATGATGAGTTAATTGTTCCACCTTTTAGCCCAATTCAACTGCTTTAAGGAGTTACTTTGGTTTCCTTAATGATGGGCATGATTAAATGTTTAGGGTTGTTCTCACAGTATTGTATTCATATAATCCTTTCCAGATTGTATACAGAGCTGCGGGTAAAGAGCAAAAGACTAAGTACACATCAATCCTTGATACACCAGATTTCAACAGAGCCAAAAGGGGACAAAAACTGCAGAGCCAGGTATGTTACATGTGCAGCTGCAAATATGAAAGAATGGTATCACATTTTCTAATTATATTTAATTTTGTTGAAAAACATTGTGCCATCTTCCTTCATATTTTTGATTTTTTATTAAAATATTAATATTTAAAGGAACAGGATAAATAACTGCATAGAAGAAGAAAAAATAGATTCATGGAAGTTAACGAACAAAATACGGCAAATAAACAAGACATTTACAATTATCAATTTTGAAATTAATTGTTTCACTAATTAATTAAACATAAGGAACTTAAGAAATACACAGTCTTAATTAAACTCTAGACATAATATTGATAACATCAATATTTGTAATTATTTTAAAAAAGAAGCTAAAGAAAAGAAAAAAGAGAAAAAAATAAAAGAATGAAAATTGTATTATGCAATGATTAACTCACTTCATATTAATAGCATAGATGTGAGGGTTTTTTTCACCAGTCAACTTAATCATGACAATAAAAGAAAGCAACGTATTCTCATAAACCTCTAATGTATTTTAATGGGAACTCTGTCAAGCACATGTATATCTCTGGGGTGTTTTTCCAAGTAATAAGACATACCGGCCCTCCCCAGCCAGGAACCATTTCTTTGGTAAATCTGTGCTGTTGGAATTTCTGCCAAGTAACTGTGAACTACTCAGCTCATCGGAAAGGATATATTAAGAACTCTTCTCCTGCCATTGTTATGTGCTTTGTAATTATGCAAATTACAGTAACAAATGATTTCCTGTGCTTGTAATTATTGAGTCAGCTTAGTGGAATCTTCAGGTCTTTTCCACCTCCAAGAATTTTCTTTGTCTTAATTCCAACACAGCTCTGATCTGTCTTCTATTGTTACATTCTTTCTCCTTCAAAAGCTTATGACCAATATTTCCTCCCCCTCCCCCTCCCCCCTCCCCCTCTCCCTCCTCCTCCATCATCATCATCTTCATCTCCATCTCCCTCTCCATTTGTCTTTTATCTCATTTGATTACTTGAAAGAAATGGAAAAAAATACAATTTAAAGTTGAAGACTGTACTAAATTTTGGTAACCAGACCTGAGTTGATATGGGTACAGGTTGTTTGTCATTTTAACTTTTGTTACTACTATACTTTGACTGTACTGGAAGAATGGACATGAATCATTTATATCACATATTTGGCTATATTTCTTGTTAGAAGCTTGTCATAGAAAACTACCAGGCAATATTCCAACTGGATTAATGAATGATTTTATTAATTAATTTAGTGTATTGCAGTTTCCTTTGTATATATATTTGTATACATATATACATGCCCTTTTTCTTCAGGGTGTTTGGGGTTTCTATTCATATTTTATTGTTTTTATTGTACACTGCCTAGAGGAATTATAGAGTTTGATGGCCTTATATGTTTAACTAATTATTATGAGTATGTAACAGTATGGAACACAGCACAAATATTTACTGTGAGAAATAGTAAAGTTATGATGACCCAGGGTGGGATACAAAATAAACACAGTCACAAAAAAACAGGTGAAGCCCCTTTTATTTCTTCACTTTGCTTCCAAGCTCCAAATATCCTTGACTGGAGACAAAAAACTCCCACACAAGCAGTTACAAGAAGGAGGAAATGCTGTTTAAATTATAAAAAGTAAAAAACAACACAAACCAGGCAAGATAAGGGCTGGAAGACCTCCACAGATATCAGAACACACATGGGGAAGGATCCCAAACTCAGAGAGGAACAATAAACTAGAGATATTCCCACACTTTTTTTCCAGCACTCACCTATACGCATGTCCATCCTCTTATCCAGTTGTCGCAGCTGCAGCCCATGAAGAGGATCAAGGCCCTCTCCTCCCCAGTAGACCACGTCTCTCCCTTATCCTCTCCTCCCTGCGTGCCCTAGGATGGAGAGGGGATGGGCCTGGGTCCTCCTCTGACTGCCCAGCCAGCCTCTGCCCTTCCCCAGCCTCCTCCACAACCTCCAGAGCCAACTTCCACTCCCTATCAGCTGTTCCTCCTTTCCCTCAGAGTTAGTTTCCACCAGGGGCATGACAAAAGCCATTAATTTGAAGGGTTTTTGCTTGGTTGTAAAGCACATTTCTTCCAACAAAAAGCAGTAGCCCCAATCTTCAGAGATCCCTGATTAAAAATGCCTGTATGTAAGCATGAATTTCCACTGAAGAGCAGAAAGACCAATGATATGAGTACAAAATTCACCAGAAGAAAGAGTCTAGGGTTTTAGATGTACATGAAACCTCTCTGACCTGTAACAACTTTATATTCTTCTACAGTACTTGTATGTTGAACTCGCCACCAAGGAAAGACCACATCACCATGCTGGAGATCAGACGCCTGCCTTAAAACTTGCTAAGCATGTGAAGGACTTTGCCAGTGAGGTAAAGTTGCAACCATTTGGGATGTCTTGGTGAGATGGATAAACATCTGGTTCTCCTAAACAGCAAACCTTCAGGCTATGTTCACTGTGATATTCAAGGTCCCACTTTTATACTTTAGCCTGTATAGAGCACGTTTCAATATTAATCATACTTTTCCTCCCTTCCCGCTTCTGTTTCTTTAGAAAAAATACAGATCACTCTACGATAAACTAAAGGATAAATACGTAACAGTCCCAGATACACCAATCCTCATCAGAGCTAAGAAGGCTTATCTGAATGCCAGTGATGTAAGTGTATGACAAAAAAGAGATTTTTTTAGATAATACATGTTTTCATGCTATAAATAATGTTATAGGGGGATAATTGGAGATAATCAATTCTTATTACATGTCTCTTCATAATGAAATATTAAATTAATAGAAAAATATTCAGCAGATGAAATAATCGTTCCTGAATAGGGATGAATGTGAATTTTTGCAGAAAACTGGGATTATTTAGAATGTATATTTGGTTTATAATTGAATATCTATCTATTTGATCTATCTATCATCTATCTATCTATCTATCTATCTATCTATCTATCTATCCCTTCATTTAAAAAAAAGTATGAAATAAAGAAAAGTATTATGTAAACTGCAAGGGAAGGAACTTTTTGCATTTGCAGAGAAAACTACATTAAACATGGAAAATTAAGCTGTGAGAATATAATTGGATAATATTATGTTCAGGTTAGAATTTGTGCCTATTTTTGTCTCTTCAAAAGCTGAATAAGTGAAGATAATGTCTGATTTGTCCCACATTAGAAGACACAATTCAGAATTATCTCATTAATGATATAGAAATACATTTCAAACATATGCCTTCTGATTTTTTTTAATCAGCTGCGCTACAAAGAAACATTTGAGCGAGCAAAGGGTAAATACCACACTGTAAAGGATGCCTTAGATATTGTCTATCACCGCAAGGTCACTGATGATATTAGCAAAGTAAGTATATGGCTTCTTAAACATGCAATTCTGTCTGACTTTAAAACTTTCTCAATCTCTGTTTATCTCAAAAACATCCATTTATAGAGCCTTGTCTTTAAAGGGGTCCAATTGTCCCCCATCCTACCTACTCACCCACCCAGCTACAGGCAAATTCAGTTGTCATTAGAGATCATTACATCAAATTGGGGTTTGGGAAGCAGTGACATCACCTTGCCAACCAAGGTCTGTATTGTCAAAGCTATGGTTTTCCCAGTAGTAAGTATGGCTGGGAGAGTTGGACTATAAGGAAGACTGAGTGCTAAATAATTGATGCTCTGAAATTGTGGTTCTGGAGAAGTCCCTTGAGATCAATGAGACAATCAAATCAGTCAATTCTAAAGAAAACCAACCCTGTCTGTCCTTTGGAAGGACAGATACTGAAACTGAAGCTCAAATACTTTGGCCACCAAATGAGAAGAGAGTACTCCTTGGAAAAGACTGTGATGTTGGGAAAGACTGAAGGCAAAAGGGGAAAGGGATGGCAGAGGATGAGATTTGAGATGGCTAGATCGTGTTACTGATGCAATGAACATGAATTTGAGCAAACTCTGGGATACAATGGAGGATAGGGGAGCCTGGCATGCTATGGTCCATGGGGTCATGAAGAGTCAGATATGACTTAGTGACTGAGTAACAACAACTGTATTGGAAGTTACTTAGCATTGCGTATCCTTGTCTTAATGTTGTGATGGCACTGTAGACATCCTCCCCAGAATGGTTGAAGTATGGATTTGGTATTACACAATACTTCATTTGTCCTCCCCCCCCTTCCCCCAACCTTCTAGTTCAGTGTTGCAGGCAGAAAGGAATTTCAAGCAGTAGAATGACTTGTGCCACCTCCTGGTACCTCCATTCAATGCATATTTTTCTTAGTCAGGGTTGCCTTCATAAAGCAGCTCAGTTTTGTGGATATGTTCTCCTAATAATCTGTTGCAATTTGAAACCGATTTATTAGGGAACAGGTTACATTACATTTAGTGGGGCTTTCTTGTGAAAAAAATAAAATAAATTCTGTTAGTGCGTTGTGTTCTTTGTTAATTTAATGTTATTTATTCATTGTTTGTGAATTCTTTTTTTTTTTTTTAGATAAAATATAAAGAAAAGTACATGAGTGAATTAGGATTTTGGAGATCTATCCCAGACCGGCCAGAACATTACCACCATCGTGCAGTCACCGATGCAGTTAGTACTGTGAGTATTAATTTATGTTGACCACTTGCATCTTGCACATAAATAAGCCTTACAGAGCAATAGGCTTGAGAAAATCTAGGGTGGTTAATTTATGATGCAATTCAAAAGTGGATGGTTTTCTATGTTTGCTCATGCACTGGAGAGCTTAGCGGTCCTAATACCACCTGCAAAGTGAACTCAAGATTTATAGTGGACTTTTGACTGCATTTTGTTTATGATCTGAGAATTTAAAATCTGTCAAAACTTCTAAGCTCCATGATGAAGTGTATCTAAAAGCAAGGAATATTTTTTTTGATTAATAGATAATATGATAGATGGAATTTGAATGGAGAAGAACAGACTCAGGCTCTGCTCTGAGTGGATGTAGATATTTAAAGGACTTTCCGTTGGAAGTTATCTTAGATTTACACCTCTTGGTCCAAGAGTTGCCAAGAGGACTTTTGCATAGATTCAGCTTATGTGTCTTGTTAGGGTTTGGGAATTAACCCCTAGAAGAGTATTGCAGCAGTAGTCAAGCCAGGCAACCAAAGGAGAGCGGAAGGGCCCCAGAGTATACACACACTGAACACAAACACTGTTTGTAGTTTAAATAGTTTTTAATCCAGTTAGAGTTTAAGCATTGTCATTCAGTCCATTAAGTCATTCACAGTATTTCCATCCAGTAAGACTCACTAGTATAGTCCAAGTTAAGAGTCCTTGCAATATCTTTATCAGCCGATAAAGATATCTTCTCCTCCTCCGGTTTCACTCTCCAGAGAAACAAACGCTGGATATTCAGTAGAATTACGCAGTAAATCAGCAAACAGTAGCAAACAATAACAGTTCAGTCACAGGCACTCACAGTCAGTAATCACAGTTAGTCGCAGCAGCACACAGTTACAGACGCACACAGTAACAGACAGTAAGCTTTCCAGCTTCTAATGCTTCCTTATATTGTAACTTCTAACCGCACCCTTAATCGGCTAATTGCCTGCTGCATTGTGCTTAAAGTGATAAGCACTTAAACCATGATATCTAAGTTTTATATATTTATTCACCCAAACCATATTTGGTATCAATATTATACCTAACATACTCCCCTTTTGGGTGAAATAAATATATAATACCTTTACAATCTAACCCCATAATTTTCACAACTCTCCTGGTGCTTACTGGCACCTTGGGCTTTAGTAAAATTATCAGCTAAATTGTCCTCCGACATACAGTACTCTAGCTGAATCATCTTACTTCTTACAGATTGTCTCACGTTTAGGTATCTTAGATCTGTATGTTTGCTCCTTGTTTTTACTCCAATATTTGTGGCCATTTGAATTGCTGCCTGATTATCTTCATGTATAATTATAGGATAATCTACTGTTATACCTATATCAATTAACATTTGTTTATACATTATTAACTCTGTACATAACAATGATAAACAGGAGAATTCTGCCTCCATAGTAGACAAACTTATATGCTGTTGTCTTATTGACTTCCAGCCTATTAATGTCTTACCCAGCATTATGGCTGTTCCTGAAGTCGACTTTCTAGTGTCTCTTTCTGATGCAAAGCTAGCATCTGCATAAGCACTCAGAATTAAATCACCCTTTGGTTCTAAATACAATGAATAATTCATTGTCTTTTTAAGATATCTTAATATCCTCTTAGCTGCATTCCAGTGTCTTTCACATGGTGCAGAATTGAATCTAGCCAACTGATTCACGCAGTACGATATATCTGGTCTAGACCAATTACTAATATAACTCAAACTACCAATTAAAGATTGATAAATCACCTTATCAAACTCAGGGCTTTGTTCATCAGTGTTGCTAAACTCCTGACTCATTGGAGTCTTAGCTGGCTTACAAAGCTCCATCTTGTAATCTTTTAGTAATTTGCTTATCTTATCTTCCTGAGATATCTTAAAACCTTTCCGTGTTTTCTTTATATTCAAACCGAGATACTTCTTTATCTCCCCTAATTGCTTGATCTTTATTCTCTTTCCTAATGATGCTATTATTTTATTTGCTTCATCATTAGTTTCAGTTATCAATGCAATATCATCTGTGAATAGTAATAATAATGATACTTTCCCATTTGTCTCCCTCTTAAACAGACATGGATCGGCTAAACCAGCTTTAAATCCTATATTGTTAAGTTCCTTTACAATATACTGGTTCCATTCATAGCCTGATTGTTTAAGACCATAGAGGCTTTTCTTTAACAACCAACAATCATTATTATCCTTATTTTCACTTTTAATACCAACAGGTTTTTTCATATAAATAATATGTTTTAATGGGGCGTGCAAGTAAGCAGTTTCCACATCTAAATGGTTAACTATATAGTTTTTACTAGCTGCCCACACTAAAGCTGCCCTCAAGGTTGCTGCCTTAAGACTAGGTGCAAACACTTCATCATAGTCATTAGCATTCTGCCTAAAACCTTGGGCTACTAACCTTGCCTTATGGATTAAATTACCATCTTTATCTGTTTTTACCTTAAATATCCATTTGCAGCTAATGGATTTCTTTCCTACAGGTAATTTGGCATTTTCATACACCTTCATATCACTTAATGAATTCAGTTCCTTATTCATTGCTGCATACCATTTTTCTTTTTCCTTAGTGGGATACTTTTTAATTTCTTCTACAGAATTAGGAACTTGATTAATCTGGCACACTGTGTTAGCCTGGTACCTATCAGGCGGTCTAGATATACGTGTAGTTCTTCTGGGAATTACAGGGCTTACAGGAGGACTTTGTTGAACTACTACCTGTTCATCTTCCTCATCCTGTTCAGCTATTGAATCTGTTTCTTCCTTTATGGGCACTATTTCATCCTGTATTTGTCTCTTTACTTTATTTTTAAAGTTACAGGGATAACTAATGGGATTTCTATAGGATTCAACAATTACATCTTTATTTGCATCCTGTTCTAATTTCTCCCATCCTTCATGTTCTAGAAATTGGGCACTAGCACTACATAACACTTTAGATGTGCCTTTCTCCCAAAATCTATATGCCCTATGGTTTGCCTGATAACCAACGAAGAAAAATCTTTTAGCTCTATATTGCCCTTTTTTTCTGAGTTGTGCAGGAATATGCACCCATGCTGGTGCACCAAATGTGTGCAGGTAACTTAGGTCAGGTTTCCTGCCATGCCACCTGGTAAATGGTATTTCACCTGTCGTTGTGTTAACAACGTTGTTCAATATGTTATTAGCACACATTGTAGCCTCCCCCCACAAAGAATCAGGTAACCCAGAATCATTTAACATTGTTCTAACCATTGCCTGTAGTGTTTGGCCTCTTCTTTCAATAAAAGCGTTATGTTCTGGCCTGTATGGAGCAGACTTCTTATGCTCTATTCCAGCTACCTTAAGTCTGTTCTGGAATTTGTTATTAATAAATTCCGTGCCATTATCTGTCACCAGGGTTATTAGTTGTCGTTTAGACTTTCTTTCAGCAAACCTAAGCCAATTGAAAAAATGTTGATATGTTTCAGTTTTGCTTTTCATTAAATAGCAAAACCCATATCTAGAATAATGGTCCATAATGCTCAGTATATATCTAGCACCCCCCATACTGGGTTTCTTTGGACCTATTATGTCTGCAAATACTACTTCTAAAGGTTCTTTTGTTTTGAAACCATTTAGCCTATTTGCAGGCAATACTTTGCTCTTATCTTCACAGCAAACATTACAACGCAAATATTTATCACAAGGTTTTAACCTTATTCCTTCAGATAACTCAACTGTACGTTTTAGCATTTTAAAATTTACATGCCCCAAACGCCTATGCAATAAATGGATACATTCATCATGAGGCTTTATATTATTAAATACAGTATGTGCCTCCCCTTTCTTACTATTATCTAATACATATAATGTTCCATTTAAAGCTGCAGTTACCCTTTTGTTATCTTTTTCAATTATGCAATTATTATCTTTAAAAGTAATTACATAACCTAATTTATCTAATACCCTTACTGAAAGCAAATTAAACTTTAGTTGCGGTACATACAACATTTTTATATCCTGGTTTATGTACGGACAACGTGCAAAACCTTGACCTTTCGCTTTCAGGTTCCAGCCATTGGCAAGAGATATATGTTGAGAACTTGTAGACATTTTTATAAATTTTGTCTTATCTCTTGTGATGCAGTGGGATGCGCCACTGTCAACCACCCATAAATTATTCTTCACATCAGAGTTGCTAAACGTGGCTAGTTCAAATGCTTTCTTTGGCTTTTTTACATTCTGGCTTTTTCTCTTTTTGCAGAATCTTGCCAAATGTCCTCTGCCTCCACAATTAAAACACTTTTTAATTGTGTATGCCGTTGAAGATAAATTCTCTTCTTCCGGGTGCTGTACTTTGCTTTGCTGGTTTCTTTCAAGCTTTGAAGATAATTTCTCTTCTTTCTTATCTTCTCTCAGCTCGTCACGCTCACGCCTTCTTCTGGCTTCTTCTAATAGCCTGCCTGTAATCTCGGTTAATGAGAGGCTTTCTTTTGGCAATACTTCCAACGAAGTCACATAGTCATCATAGCTTTGATCTAATGAAGATAATATTATGTAGACTTGTTGCAGTTCATTAAATATAAGCTCTTTTTCTTGCAATTCTTGAAAAATGCTCTTCATACAGTTTAAATGAACTAACATATCTCCATTCCTCTGAAGATGCGTTCGAAAAAGCTTCCGTGTAAGATTTATATGTGCTCCTACACTGTCCCGAACATAAATCTTCCTGAGGTTCTCCCAGCAGTTTGCAGCATTTTCTTCTCCACGAATATGGACAAGCTGCTGATCACAGAGAGTCAGTCCTATGATGCATAAAGCCTGCTCATTCTTCAGTTTAAAGTCTTGTAACTTTTCGTTATCATCATCATTAGCAGGATCCCAGCTACTCACATCTGGTGGGTTTGCTATAATGTCCCACAAACCTTCTCTGCGTAGAAGTAAACTACATTTCATTGACCATGAAACATAGTTTGTTCCATCCAGCCTGGATATCATGGACAGTTGTGACAAATTTACTTGTGCCATTACTCTTCAGATATTTTAACTATTTTAAACTAATTAAAACAGTTTGTTTTACAGTAATGTGCAACTCACACCAACTCTCTCTGCTATATCCTGGTTAGTTAGACTATGCTGCTGGGCCCATAACCAATGTTAGGGTTTGGGAATTAACCCCTAGAAGAGTATTGCAGCAGTAGTCAAGCCAGGCAACCAAAGGAGAGCGGAAGGGCCCCAGAGTATACACACACTGAACACAAACACTGTTTGTAGTTTAAATAGTTTTTAATCCAGTTAGAGTTTAAGCATTGTCATTCAGTCCATTAAGTCATTCACAGTATTTCCATCCAGTAAGACTCACTAGTATAGTCCAAGTTAAGAGTCCTTGCAATATCTTTATCAGCCGATAAAGATATCTTCTCCTCCTCCGGTTTCACTCTCCAGAGAAACAAACGCTGGATATTCAGTAGAATTACGCAGTAAATCAGCAAACAGTAGCAAACAATAACAGTTCAGTCACAGGCACTCACAGTCAGTAATCACAGTTAGTCGCAGCAGCACACAGTTACAGACGCACACAGTAACAGACAGTAAGCTTTCCAGCTTCTAATGCTTCCTTATATTGTAACTTCTAACCGCACCCTTAATCGGCTAATTGCCTGCTGCATTGTGCTTAAAGTGATAAGCACTTAAACCATGATATCTAAGTTTTATATATTTATTCACCCAAACCATATTTGGTATCAATATTATACCTAACATGTCTACTGAAAAATATACCCCTTCTACCTGGAATCTGCCAAACAGAGACTGGTTGGTTAAACTGAGGGTTTCTTGTGACTTCTGACATTATTTCATGTAGTTAAGTTTTCTCTTCCTACTTTGTTTTTGCAGGTTAAATATAAGGAAGATTTAACATGGCTCAAAGGCATTGGATGCTACGCGTGGGATACCCCTGATCTTGTCCTTGCAGGAAAAAATAAGGCTCTGTATAGTCCAGTATGTGCATTATTTGTTCCTGTTCAAATTGTGAGAGGTTGTTTCTTTGTGAAGATCTGATTTAGTTTGATAGCGAGTGGCAGGATTCTGCATACACAAAGGGAAAGACCTTTGATACATTATTTAGAAATCAATTTAATAATTTTCTTTCTAGTAAACCTGCACAGGTTTGCCGAACATATTTTTTAGGAACATAAAAACTTACCAGTTTCTACAATACTGTGTCATATTCAGATTCTGCTGATCATGAGATTGAATCAGTGGGATAAATAAATCAAGATTCATGTCATGCAGGTAATCCTTGGGTTACAACCACAATTGGGTTTAGAATTTCTGTTGCTAAATAAGATAAGTGACTTGCACCCAATTCTACAACCTTCTTTTGCCATGGTTGTTAGATAAATCATTGGAGTTGTTAAGTGACTCTAGCCTCCCTCATTTACTTTGTTTGAAGCCAGCTGAGAAAGTGCAAATGGCTATCACATGTGCTTGGATGCTGCAACTGTTGTAAATACAAGCTGGTTGCCAAGAACTGAAATTTTGATCATGAGACCATGGAAATGCTGCAACAGTCATAGGTATAAGGACTGGTTGCAAGTCATTTTTTTTTTCATTGCCATTGTAACTTTGGATGGTCGCTTAGTGAATGGTTGTAAGTCAAGTAGATATAATATTAAAATGTTGGACTGTGACTTGGGAGACCCATGTTCAAATCCATCCTCAATCACAGAGGCCCATTTGGTGACTTTGGTTTAGACACAATCAGCCCAACTTATCTCACAAGATTTTTGTTGTGGGAAAAAATTGGAGGAAAGACAGCAAAGTCAATACCTTGAATTTCTGGAGGAAGGATGGGATATCAATCTAATAAAGAAATAATGGCTTTCTGTGAGCTACCCAAATCATGGTGGAATCAGGGAATCTATAAATCTGATAAATAAGTAAATAAAAATATATCACAGTTCTGTTTTGGGATGCAGCGGACTAACAAATCTCCCAGGCTGGAAACATTCAAGGAACTCATTTTCTGATGTCTCATTTTCATTAATAATTGTGAAAAGACTGCAGTGTTTCACACATTTATATTTGATCAGTGATTGATACTGACTTTTGATTCTTTTAATCGTATCCTTATAACGGTTATATATTTGTTTTCAACAGTATAAGTACAAGGAAACATTTGAAAAGACAAAATCCAAGTTCAAGTATGTTGCTGACACTCCAATTAACAGACATTTTAAATATGCTACTCGGTTGATGGATGCGGTAAGTAGATTAAAAGATTCTTGTAATATAGTAATTGCCCACAACAATTCCACTAAATCTTCCTCAGCATATTAAATTGCTTTGTGCTCTCAATATGCTTGACTAGGTCAGGAAAGATGAGGGAACATTAGTTGGCTGAGAAACTTAAAAAACAAGCAAATCTGAATGAATTAACTAATCCATAAGTTAACTAAGAGTTGTGGTGGCATAGTGGTTAGAATGCAGTATTGCTAGCAATTCAATCCTGACCAGATTGAGGTTGACTCAGCCTTCTATCCTTCTGAGGTGAGTAAAATGAGGCCCCAGATTGTTGGGGGCAATATGCTGACTCTAAATTGCTTAGACAGGGCTGTAAAGCACTATGAAGTGGTATATAAGTCTAAGTGCTATTGCTATAATTCTCAGAAGTTTAAATATAGCCCCAAACAGATTTACTCATGCCCAAAACAAATTCCAATCTCCAGTTAGACTTTCATCTCATAGAGATACATAAGTTCAGAGAATTAATACATTTTACCTACCCAATTCTTCAAGGTAGTTGGAGAAAAGGATAGCTAAACAAGCAAGTATCTTCATTTCAGACCTTGCTCCCAATATCTAGCAGCACAGACTGCACATCTTAAACACTGATTGACAGCAATGCCCAAATCATACAAACAGCTACTTGCCTGGACAAAGGAAAGATACCACAAAGGTACTTTCCTGATATAAAGGCTACTGAGATAGTGGAGAATGTATGTAAGGACAATTAATTTCCAAAATGGTGATTTGGGGGAGGGAGGTCCAGTTAGGGTAGGGTAAGTGTGTACTGCTAGAACCACCCATAAAGAGATCTGACATAAAGAAAAGTTGACTAAAGATTTTGTGAAAGGGACAAGTGTTCTAAAAACATTTACGTATACATGTCAATATCTAGAGAGCTTAGGTGGAATAATATCTTCACGATTCCTTGATTATGTTTTTGGAACTGCAGGCATCACATGTATAGAAGTAGGGTTAAGAAGGTGTGTGAAAAACTCACAATGAATTTTCTTTAAAGAAATCCTAGACATACAAGATTTGGTATGAAAAGAGCTTGAGTTTTCTTTGTGATAGTGCCCTATTTCATTTTTAGAAAAGTGTAAGTAAATCCAATCATAGAAAACTAACTAGTTTATATTAAGGTGCAACTTAAAGAGAATTGGATGAGTGGAAGGAAAGAAGAGAGTTAAGAAATTTGGGAACAGTAGCAGGATCTCCCTGAGAAGTCAGCTTTGAAGATGTGAATACCCATCCACAAGCTAGATGTTCTCATGTCTGATATAAAATAATGTTTGAATCAATCAGGAAAATATTAAGCATATAAAGAATAGAAAATAATTTTATAAACTCCAATAATAATGCGTGTTTAACACCCCAAAAATGAGAATTTCCCATGTTCCCAAGATACTTCTGTGTTTTAGGCCACTTTATTTCTGCTGAATACATAAATCTTCTATTTCATATAAATCAAGTTCATTTTCCTACATTTGCAGCTATGAAGTAAATATATTTCAAGTCAATCTCATTCAGGACAGCGAAATTAATTGGTGCTGTAACTCTGCCCTTAGTTAAATATGTTCTATATTTTGCTTTGTGTCTTTAATGAGTTAAGTCCAGACTATTAATTTGAACCTATATGACAAGCATTTATATATTTTGAAATGCATATATATATGTATATACTAATTGTATTAGTCATAATGCAGTTGAACTTAGTATTTTGATTAACTTGAAGATTAATCTGAAGTTTTAATTCTGTATCTTTAACACTAACAACCTTATTCTTGCTGGACCTGGAAATAAAGTTATTATTCAGGCTGTTTTTTAAGTAGGGCTGTTCTGTTTAAATATATAAGATTATGTTATGTTTTAAATGTATATGTATAACTATTTTCAGGAAGGAGCGGGGATAAGAATCTTTTCTATTTTCCGAATGGGTGAATGGATTTAATGAGTAATTTAAAAATGTTTTATATAGTTGACACATTGCTGTTAAAATTTATGCCTCTCCATGTATTACTTCCTGATGCTGCTTTGAACAGAAATTGTACAAATCTGACTATGAGAAGAAGAAGGATAAGTATTCCTTGGTGGTGGATGACCCTAAAACCTTGCTGGCCAAATGGGGAGGAGAGTTAAGCAGTCAGGTACTGTTGGCCAAAGTTGGTCAAGACATCCAAAATGTGGCTGGTGTCATTTGTGGATGTCCATTTTTACATGTCTGAAGTGTCGCTAGTCCGCGATGTAATAGGTGTGATCTGGGATAGTCAAAACTTTATGTCTTTCATGTACTGAAAGACTATTTGTACTTTGCCACCCAAAATTGCTCAGTAGCATTTTGAGTGAGCCTGTCCATACTCTGTGTTCTCATGAACTATGCCCCAATGGATGAGGATGACTTCTCTACTACATTTCAACTGAAAAAGAAATAGGTCTGGTTTAGTCCTATATTCTTCTTATTAAAAGGGCAGCTCTGGGTGCGGTGATAGCTCTTTTGGTGTTCAGTTATTCAGTTATGACATTATTCATGATGCTGCCTATAGCAAATGCCATTCATTGGTGCGATTTTTGAGAATACAGGAGTATTTCAAAGGCCTAAATCTCACTACCTGGGATCTAGAGCTCTTTTTGTTGTCTTCACAAGTCTTTTTTTGTGTGTGCTTCGTTGCTGTTTGCATGAACAGAATAAATATAAGTCTAATGCCAAGTTGTTCCTACAACGGGGATGTTATGAAATTCTGCGACCAGATATGCTGACAGCATTGTACAACACGTATCAGTGTAGTCAGGTAATGTTTTGTCCTAGAAGTAGTAGTAGTTGATGTAGTGGTAGCAGTAGTAGCAGTAGCAGTAGCAGCAGTAGCAGCAGTTATAGTGGATTCATAATGTTGATGTGACAATAGTGAATGTTGAAGGATTAAAAAATCCTTCATATTAATTAAATGTGAAGTAATTAAATATATATAATAGTCCACGGTAGACATTAAACCTCAGTACAACACACACGACAGAATATGGTGAATTGACTGAAGAAAGCTTTGTCCAATAAACATAAAAACTCTTCATTAAAGGAGTAGAATTGATTTGAATGTTGCCATTATTTGCTACATATTACAGCAAATTCTTTACAACCAGTAAGACAATGAATGGGAGAAAACAACCATGTGTCTCTCTTTCTGCACACCAGGTCAAAGCTGCACCTGTCTATAGCATTTATATATATAGTAAACATACCCCTCCCCCTTAGCTATATTATATGCTATTTTAGATCATTCATTCCCTGCAAATACAAATAGATACAATTTATTTTCGTTTCCCTGCCAGCCTACCTTCATCAGGACAACTTGCATTGGGGACCAACTATGATATTTATTCTCCTTCTGGGGAGACACAAATCCCAGAAATTATTGATCTGTATTTGGAAAGCCTTCTCGGTTTTTGTTAAATGTTGGAAAGGAAACATCTGTGCACATGACAGTCATTGTTCACCTGTTCTAATACAAACATCACATACATTCTCTAAGCAGGTACAAGCTGGAATAGCTGCATTGAAGGGCTTGACAATCCAAGAATGGCATTCATGTTTAGAATTTCATAATTCAATCCTCAAGCTTTCCATAAGCCCAATTCTAAAGTGAGATATCAGTCATTCATAATCTATTCTATCATGTGCAGCTACCTGAAGATTAAGTCTATCTGCTCACATTTAAACTCCAAAGCTTGGATTCACAAACAAATCATATTTGGAAATAAAGCAGCATTGATATTTGTGAACGAATATCCATCTTATATAAATCTAGTTTATACTATGATAATCTAAATTGATTTACTTCATAATAAAAGTAATATTATGATATTATGATGTCAAACTTTATTATTTACTTGCCCTAAAATTAATAGGTTGTTTGTTTTTTATATGTGAATAATTTTAGATTTGGAATGTTAACTAATCTCAGAATTACATTCAATCTCCTTGCATCTAGTCTACACACATGCTTTATTTATGGCATTAATACGTCAGCAATCTCTTAGAATATGCTGTCATTGTTTTTTATACACGCAATTCTTTGTGCATGAATTTATGTCTTTGTGCATGCGTTTGTTGCTGTTTTCATTATAATGCATACACAAAAATGGTTATGTTTTCTCTCTTGTCTTTATACCATTTTTAAGGTCCTGGTATTCTATGTATAAGTAAATAGAAGGTTCCCCAAGATTTTCAGCTACGTACAATAATTTATAAAAATATGTACAGCCTGAGTCTGAGCAGATTACAACAGGAAGGAAACACTATAAAATGAATAAATCAATATTTCACAAATTCTTAAATTTACATTCTAAAAGATGTAACTTACCTACTCTGGTTATTCATTTTAAGAGATCCTTCCAAGCACAGCCCATGTTTTCCTCTACTTGGGTGAAATCTTGCTAATTTAACTCCTTTTATTTATCATGTTCACATCCTGTCCCAGGAAGGATATATGGGATTATCTCATATCCATTCCCATATCAAGCTGGTGGGAGGGTTAGAGATGATGATTCATAGTAGTCACTCCAAAGTTACATGACTGAGAGGTGACCTGAATGTGTGCTCTGCAGGTTTTTTTGTTTTTTTTTTTTGCATCTTGTTGGCTTCCTTTGAATTCAGCATAACCAAAAGCCACCTAACTGACATTTCCGTTGTGTGGGCTTCGCTCCCCACATAGACAGTTTCAGTTGACCTCTATGCAGCTGTTGATAGTGAGCAGGCTAATTCTAGCTCCCTTTTGAAAAGGTGTATTGGCGGTGTTTTTGTCGCTGCCATTCCCTATATCACTGTTATTTGTTTTTCCTTTCACAGTACAAGTACAAAAGGCTGTATGAAAAACAAAAGGACAAATTTACAAGTGTTGTGGATACTCCAGAACATCTGAGGACTACTAAAGTCAACAAGCTAATCAGTGATGTAAGTGCTGAGATTTGAGAGAAGTGGTGTCAAGCAACATTATTATTATTATTATTATTATTATTATTATTATTATTATTATTATTATTATTATTATTATTATTATTATTATTATTATTTTGGGAGAGATAGGGAAATAGTAGTGACTGACTGAAAATTTTCAAATTAAATAGTAAGTTTAAAGATAAATCAGTGATGGGTTTTGGGTTTTTTTTGGTGTGTTGTGGAGAAGATATGGGTCACATATCTTCAAGAAGCTCTGTGTTTCTTGAATTCTTGGCTTCCCCTCAGTTTTGTTGCCATAACAAACTTCTCGGACTAAGAAATAGAGACTAGTCACTAACCTTCCTAATTAAATGGATTTGAGCTCAAACACACTTGTCAAATACACCAAATATTAAACCGTATCCTCAAGTATACAATGTTCACTGACTGGTAGCAGACCCACACCTCAATGATACAAAATCCAATGCCAAAAGTTAATTAAAATGTCATGCTTTTGTTTTTGTTGTTCTATATATGTGTGTGCTGAATATATTGGCAATTTTCTCTACAGATGCCCTCAAGAAGACTTTAAGTTGGATAATTAAGAGAGTGCCATCAGCTCCATCATTCATGTCTGATAGCTAAGATGCAGTATAGGCTATTCAGTTAGCATGCTATCACCCACTTTCTTCATTTTGACCTATATATGTTATGTGCATGCAAATGATTGTTTCATTGGCTGATTGTTCAAATATAGGAGATCAAACAAACCAGTTTTAAGATTGTTGTGATTGTAGATACAACATTTGTATGCCTTATTCAGACAGATCTAGATGGAGGTAGTAGACATGTCACTTGTTTTTCTTGGACTGGACTGGATAGTTGCATTTTTCAAGCCAGTCACAACATTCAATAGGAGATAACTAAGGAATGAAGAGGGATTGGATATTTTGGGTGTGATTTCATTACATGTGCTAACTTTATTTATTTTTTTATGTTAGATTCTTTATAAACTGGAATTCCAGAAAGCCAAACCAAAGGGGTATACTAGCATTCACGATACTCCCATGATTCTCCACGTACGGAAGGTCATGGACAGAATAAGTGAAGTAAGTAATTTTTTACAATTGTATCCTTCTAATGAAATGCCCCTCTTGTGTAAGACTATTAATTGATATGCTTTGAATTTAGGTTGTGTTGTTGTAAATATACAGCCAGCCAGCCTTAAATAATTGTCTGCAATCCAGCCTAGCATAAATGCATGAATAAAGTTTTTGCGATAGCTTTGGTTCTGTCTTTTCTTATGTCGGTAAAACATTCATCTTCTGCTTTTCCAACAGCTGAAATACAAAGAACTCTATCAACAGAACAAATCTCACTGCAATGTGGTACCAGATTCAGTTCACATTAAAGCTGCTAAGCAGGCTTACAAAGTGAACAGCAATGTAAGTTCTTCCTTCCTTCCTTCCTTCCTTCCTTCCTTCCTTCCTTCCTTCCTTCCTTCCTTCCTTCCTTCCTTCCTTCCCTCCCTCCCTCCCTCCCTCCCTCCCTTTCTTTATCTAAATGTTATCATTGGTGACTAAGGCTTCCAAAGGAAACTAGGAAAGCAAGGTTCCCAATTCCCACTCTGTTGAACATTTGAAGAACCCACTTGTCATATTTTAATAAAAATCCAAAGTCAAAGTATTTATGTTCCTCAGGCTATTTTCAGAAGTACGAGGATGGGCTCACTCAACTCATCTTGTTGAGTTAAATGCTTAATAGAGAACGGAGAGGCAGTACAGATTCCCAGGATCCAACTTTCTTGGGGAACCTTATGCAACCCAGAAGTTAAAAATGAAGATATCATCATTTAACAAATAGAATCCTGGCAACTAGCTTTTGTGTCCTCCCAAAGAGAGAACTGAGCACATGGTCAGGCTGTGTATTTTTATTCCTGGGTAAAATCTAAACTGGTTTTATCTTTTTCCATCTATCTTGCAACATCATAAAAATGGCTCATTAAATCTATATGACTTTTAGACATAGATGGGTGATTTGCCCAATTACACCATGACATAGACACACCACTCTTCTATAAAGTTTACATCTGTCCCAGACTAATATTCTTATTAATCATATCTATTGATTGGTTGATGAATTAACTATTTAGCAAACTACAATAACCTTTTAAATTTCTAAAAAATGTCAGTTTTGCAAGAACACTTTGATTATATGTTTACATTTCTTATTAAATAGCTGGATTATAAGAAGAAATATGAAGCAACCAAAGCTCACTGGCACTGGACTATAGATAGACCTGACTTTATCCAAGCTGCTAAGACATCCTTGCAACAGAGTGATGTAAGCAAATGAGAAAGAAAACTTACTTTTTTCCCTGATGAAATAAGGCAGTTTGTTGCTATTTAGATACTTTTAGATACTTTTCTTTTTTTGTTGTTGTTGCTATTATTCCTTCTTTCTTTGCAGTATGAATACAAGCTTGACCGAGAATACCTCAAAGGATGCAAGTTGTCTGTAACAGATGACAAAAACACAGTGTTGGCATTGCAGAATGCAATCTTGGCAAGTGATGTGAGTATTTTAAAATCTTTTCTATGGAAACTTTGATCACTTTTGACCATTCTTGCTAAACAGAAACAAAACATAAATGTAATCAAATGTGCTTGCAGTGTTTACAAATAATGGTTTGTAAATAGGGTTTATCTCACATTCCAATCCAATTGGAAGAAAAATTGTTTTAAGTGCCAAAAAAGGTTCATGTCTACTAATAACAATAAAAATGGAAGCAAACACCTGCCATGATTTACGGGGATTGCTGGCATTAATTTGGGTAACCAATTCTAATTTGTACTTCCCATTTCCCTCCATTATTGTAGTGCTAAATTCTTAGTAAATTCCAAGTAATCTCAAGATTGAATTACCTCTAGTGAGCAAGCCAGTCAGCTTCCCAACTTTAGTCTAGGACCCAAAGTTTTCAGTTAAATGACTCCCTTCAGGAAGTTTCAGATTGTTTATTGACACCCCCTCTTAAGACATTTTATTGTATAGAATTAATTTAATAAATACTACTTTAGCTAACATAAATTTAATAAATAAATAGTAGTACTACAAATAATACCTTCATGTTTAAACAAAGGTTTTGTAACCCATCACATCCTTCTCCTAAGATGTTTTAGGTCAAGAATTCTCCAAGGTTACATTTTGATTTCAGAAACATCTTATAGTTGCCTAAGCTATCCTGGTTTTTGAATAGCTAAGGGAAGAAAACAACATGCTTCACTGTTAGCAATCTCATTTGTGGAATCCTGTTTATGTTTGTTGCTTGAAAACATGTTTCCTTTCTCTCCCGCCCCCCAGTTAAAATATAAAGAGAAGCACAACAAGGAACGGGGAAGCATCCTTCCTGTTCCAGACACTCCTCAGATCCTTCTTGCCAAGATGGTTAGCTCTCTTGTGTCTGAGGTAACTGACTTTTTCATTTTTGTTTTGCAATTATTTGGCTTCAGAATTTCTTCTTCTTAAAGATAAGTGATTTCTGAAATATTTTGTTTGTCTTTTGATAAATAGAACAAATACAAAGAGCATGTGAAGAAACATCTCCCCCATGGATCTTTCACAAAATTGCCAGAAACACGGGATACTGTTCATGTTAAAAAAGTCACCAGTAACGTCAGTGAGGTAGGCTACTTCTGCATCATTTTATTCACATTGCAGATGGTCATTTGCCTTTGCTGTGTTTGTGAGTGAAACTATATTTTCTCCACTGTAAATTATAATTTAGTGTTTTCTGAAGGATATTCTTTATCAACAGTTCTTTCAACTGTTCAGATATTCAGAATCTATAAAGGCTTAACATGTTGTGGGATATTGCAATTGTTGAAAAATCTGGAACGTGTTCCTCTCATTTGAACTTCCATGATTTAAAAACTTGATTATGAACACAACAAAAGAATTTTAAATACCTTGAACATTTAGAAAGGAGATAGAAATGAGGGCGGGAAAAAGTCAAATTTCAGTATGAGTAGGAATTAAGAACAGATGTGGTTGTATAATTGATGGTACTGACTTTATTATTATCTGTCAATTCAGTAATATGGCTGCTCATTGAATTCAATCAATAATGCAAAGAATTTGAGAATATAAAGGAAAATTACAGCAGAACTAAAGAATAAAACTTATTACCTTACAAGCACACACTCACACATCCCTTTTTCCAGATAGCAGTGTTTTAAATTTGTCTTTCCTATTTTAAACATCAACAGATTTTCAGTGGAGAATAATAAGTATAACTTTCTATTCCAAACAGACAAATTATAAAAAGAAATTTCAAAAACAAAAAGGCAAATCAGATTATTCCAATATGGTGGAACCTCCCGATGTGAAGCACGCCATGGATGTGGCAAAGAAACAGAGTATTGTAAGTTATTTCTGCACTTTCTTCCTTAACAAATAATACGCAATCTGTTATTGGATGCAGATCAGGGAACCATTTCAATGTATTGCTAGTATTTGGAATTAAGATATCATGATTTAACCAGGATATATAAAGGACTATGAAACTAATAGTCTCCAATAAAGGAGTTATTAGAGTTGAAATGAAAGGTCCCTGGTGGACTTTGAGCTTGGTTGTTGTTGTTTTTGCAGATATCTCATTACCCAAACTAGGTAATCAGTGCTAGTTTGGGTAATGAAACATCTGCAAGAAAACAACCAAGCTCAGAGAGCACCAAGGACCTTCATTATCAGTCTCCTTTGCAAACGAACTTACTTTACCTGGTTGCTGTTGCAATGGTAAAATGAAAGGAGCTCTAAGGAGAAACATAGAAAGTATGTATAGTGTTAGTAATACTAATTATGCTAATTGCTAGAAAAATGACTGGTTATTTATTCATTTCTTTGCATTTCTGAGCTGCCCATCTTCCTTGAAGAGGGAACAGTATACTTACCGCTCCTCTTCAAAGTGCATTCAGCTTTGGAGGTTAAAGGTTCCTTGGTTTCATTAGTACATGTATTTGATAAGGTTCTGATGGATATCACAATAATTTGATTTCTCACTTCCTGGAAATATTTTTTTTAAAAAATTCCAGAGTGCTTAATGCCCCATAGAGTTAATTTGGGCAAAAAAGACATGAACGGCATGGCTTTTGAAATATATATACTGCCCTAACAATTCTAGATGTATTTCCATCATGATAGATGTAAAGAAAAAAAAACTTGTTTCGATTTACTTTGAGTTTCTTTTTTTATTCCAGTTTAAAGCATGAATGTGTGGAATTATATTCTGCAGATGAAAAGCCTAGTTTATGTTTCAAAAGTTAGTTCTATCTCTGGCCTTTATCCTGTCCCAGAAGCCTTCCTAAACACCAGCCAGTGCATCATCCTGGACCAGAGCTGAATTTCCCAGTATTATACTATTGGCTCTGCTTTCTAAACATTCTGGGAGGTTGTGCTGAGCAGAGTCAGAGGGGAGGCCTTAACTGCTCATCCAATCAAAAGCAAATTATTAATTAATTTATTTGTTAAATTTATATTGCTACTTCTTCGCCCATGGCTACTCAATACATAGTTTTCAGATGTGAGAGAAGGGACTGCAATTGTGAAGGCTGCTGAGATAATGTGTGTATGGAAACAGCAAGAAAATTGCCTCTCTCCAATGACTTTTCCTATGGTGTTACTCTTCCTTCTTTGGCAGAAGCAAATGGCTGTGAGGAACACCCCCCACCCCGAGCAGATGTAATCATGCCTCACAAGAGCTCCACCCTTATTGATCTGGGTTGGGCGTAAGGGTCTCTTTGCGCATGACAGCTTCCATAGATGACTACATTCGTATCTCCCCTCTCCATTTCCCCATTCTCCCTTTTGCTAAGTATTCATATACAGTATATTTTGCCATTTGGTTTGCTCTGGGCAGGATCAAATCACCATATATATGGTGATTTGATCCTGCCCAGAGCAAACCAAATGGCAAAATATTAGCTGATTTTCATCCTTCTGTTGTCTTTCCTTTTTTTTTTTTTAGTTAAAAATAGTTTTAAAAGTATTTTCTTTTCTAGTTAAAAATATTGTGTTTATCATTGACCTGCCTCTTCTTTTCCCTTACTGTAGATTGAATATAAAAAAGATGCCAAATCACAGCTCCATTATACCACTGTGGCAGATCGACCTGATATTATGAAGGCCACACAAGTCTCCCATTTAGTCAGCGATGTGAGTGCAAATCAGTGTAACTGCTTCAAAACTTGTTGCTTATATAATACACATATAAGTAATATTGCTTTCATATTTGTATGAAATCCAACATTGATTGGTTTTTTTCAAATGTTTGGCTTGATCTTAGATTGAATATAAAGGCAAAGGTCGCAAAGATGCTGGAGTAGGAGTCACCATGCTTGGACGTCCAGATATTGAACTTGCCAAAGAAGTGTCCAAACTAACTAGCCAGGTACAAACAATCAAAGCAAATAATTTACAACAATAGGAACATGTGACACAGGATTTCGACAATCTCTTGAAAGTAATGTTGACACCTAAAGTAATCAGTAGAGCTGATTCTGGGTTAAAGAATTCTGTCACTGTGTACAGCATCAGCTTTTCATACATAAAAAGATTAGTTCTGTGTTGTAGACATCCTGGGCTTGCATGGACTGCCCTTAACTTTGATTAATCCTGGGTTTAGTCTGGGCTTCCAAAGAGTTAACACTGAATATACAGAAGAAATCTCGATCCTAATTTCAAAAGGCTTGACTAGCTCAGTGACGATTTTACCTTAAACTGAACTATTTAAAATGAATTGTTCCTGTTCAAATGAATACGTACTGAATGGTAAAGAACAAAACTACTTTAGCATTCATTTTGGGTAGACATCCAATTTTAAATTTGCAGTGCAATTTAAATGTTTAGAAATGTTGCAGGAAAATTTTATTAGAGGTTTAAAAACTAGATTTGCTGTATTAAAATTTCTAAAGTAAAATTTGAACAAAGGGCGAGTTCAAATTTGTCCATAAACTAATTGGAAGAAAAGGACATCCTATAGAAGTATGAAGCTTTTTTATTGATAAAATATTATTGCCTTTTACAAAACTCTCATCTATGGTTTTCATATGATTGTTGTTCCAGAAAGTAGAATAGTCACTCCTGGATTTGAGATAACTCTGTAGAAATAAAAAAATACAAACACAAACAAAGCATAATGGCAATTTCCCTTATTATCAAATATGTGTATGCAAATACATACACAAAATATACACATACATATGTTTGTGTGTACATTTATAACTTCTGATGGAAGCTATAATCTAATATAGGCAGAGTCTAGACCAAAAAATTGAATACAACCTAAGTAAAACAAATAGCCAACGAAGTAAATACTTATTTATAAAATAGATTTTAATAGGCTTAAAGATGTTTGGACTGGAATTTCCGGTTTGAGCTTCTTCGGCAACAGACCGAAACCTCGTCTCTCTGAGGCTTCGATCCATGCTCGCCGCTGGAGCACCCCGAGCCACCCCGTAGAGGTGGTGAAGAGGGGGGGAGACTGCCTGCAGGGTTGAGGAGAGCCGCATCTCTCCTCCCCAGCTGGCCATTACTCCCTTTCCCGAAGGCGGTTGTAGCGGTGGTCAGAAATGGCCACCACAAAGAAGAACTCAACCGGAAAAGAATGTGCAGGAGGAAGATAAGAAGAGAACGTTTTGGTTGACCGGGTCAAACAGCAAAAGCAACAAATAAGGTACCCTGGAATTTAAACTTAACAACATTGTTCCCAAAGAAGATTTTGAAGCTGCGAAGGAGAGAGAGAAGGAAAAGGATTAGGTTTTTTTTCTTCCCTTCCTTATACTGACAGCTAAGAGACTTAAGCAAGAAACTGGAAAAAAAAATCCACTTTGACATTAATAGGCATCTAAGCTGAAAATAAAAGTCAAAGGGATAATAAAGATTTCTGGACATTTAAAAGTTTTTAAAAGCTGGAAAGGAGAAAAAAAAGAATAGAACGGCAGGATCTGGAAAAATGGAGGAGACTGCCTGGAATTAAGGAATGGAACTGTAATTAAAAGGAACTTACAGTGAAATTTTAACAAGATTCCTCAAAGATACATTTTAATGGAAACTTGGCAACAAAATAATAGAACCCCAGGAAGAGAAAGTAGAAAAAAGAAGCAAGTAGAAACAGCCTTGGATTATTTGGATTACTTGGTGATTTTTGATTTTTGCATCTAGATGACTAAAATTAACTGGGTGGTTGTTTAAAAGTTTTTAAAATGGTACTCTTAGAAGAACTGAAAACAGAACTTTAAAAATGGAAAGAAGACGCACAAGAAGGGAGAAGTTCTTTTGGCTTCATGTTTCAATTCTTAGAAATGGAGATCTGGAACTATAAGAAGCAACAATGAGAACGCTTGCAGAACAAGAAGATTGGGACAAAGAAGAAGCCATCTTTAATGATCAAATAATTTTAAGTGGGGGGAAAAAAGAAAAGGGGGGAAAGAGAGTGAAAGGTTTAAGATTAGAAAAAACAACCAAAAAGAAGAACAATTTGAAAGATAAGTATAATATTAGAAAGCAACAGAAGAGGGGATTACAGGTGAAAGAGTTAGAAGTAGAGAGATGAGGGGGTAAAAAGGGGAGGGAGAAGAAGAGGGGGAAGAAGGCAAGGAAAAGAAGTTGTAAAAGACAGAAACAAGAAATGGAGAAACAGGGAAAAGATATAAGGATTGTAACCATAAATTTGTTTAGAGATAATGGGTGAAAATTTAATTGTAAAAGGGATTCTGCAAAGGTACATAAGATAGCTTTGTTATATTACAAATAGAAATAACTTTAGAAAATATGATGATGGATAAAATATTTATTGTAATGCAGTGGGATGTTTGTTAATAAATGAATTAAAATGATTGAGAGAATTAAAAGGGAACATTTTTAATTATTAGTAATGATTTATAAAAATATAAGTGAGAAATATGGGGAAAAAAGAATTAACTATGGAAAGTTTATAAGTGTTCCCAAGGAAGTATGATATTTAATTGAAAAGAAATGTTAAAGATGTTAAGATTTTAATGCATATTAATGATAGAATTGAATTGGAATGGAATGTGTGTTTTATTTACATATATATATAATTTTTTTCTTTTTAAGAATATAGTTTCTATTTTAAGAATGTACCAAGCAGAACTCAATTTGAAGTTATGTATTATATTGAATGCTATAATCTTAAAGGTATACATTGAAGCTTAAATAAGAGTTTGAATGGATAAAATTAAAGAATATAAAGGTGTCATACTCTAATTGGTAACTACAGGGAAAAATTTGCTTAATAAGAAAAGATAATGTGAATTTTTTTTTTGAAAACAATTTTATTGATTTTCTACAAACAAACAAGACAAACAAAACATTAAAACATCAACTCTCTTATGTGTCAGTTGGTTCATCAGTTTTGTGCATTCATTTCGTAGTCACAATTACAGTTATATTACATAACAACTCATATTGTCAATCCAAACTTATATATCCTGATATCGCTATTAAAAAATCATTTGACTATACTTTTAATCATTCATGCTTTATGAGATAACAATACTTTAAACAGTTTATTCTATAACAAATCATATAATCATACCAGATCTATCCTAGAAACACTTTATAGATATAATGTCAAATAACAAAAGCGAAAGAAAAAATAAAGATATTCCTTGCTGTCTAACATTCTAAATATTCTATTATTGTATTTTGTCATCTAGCCACTGATAAAAAAGATCCCAAATTTCATAAAATTGTTTATCCTCTTGCTCTCTAATTTCAAATGTCAATCTGCTCATCTCAGCACATTCCAATATTTTCTTAATAATTTTGTTCTTGCGTTGGTATTTTCTCATTCTTCCAATTTTTAGCAAATACAATCCTAGCCGCTGTTAATACATAGAATCCCTCTGTTTTAGAATCTTCATCATACCTTGAATGTATTTGCGCATATGAAAACCAATTCATCTTTATACCTTGTTCCTCTAAATTTTGTATCGATTTAAGTTCACCCTTTTCATCCAATAGTTCCCCATATCTAACTGTTTGTTCCTTCTTATAAATTATAGGATAGGAAAATGCTTCAATAGTCGATAACCAAACTGGAATTTTCAAATAACATTGTCTTTTTATCTTCTCCCAGTTTAACCACAAAGACTCCCGTATATAATGTCTTCTAAAATAACCCTGTGTTTTAGTTCCCTTATACCATAAAAAAGCATGCCAACCCAACAGCAAATCATGACCTTCTAGTGTCAACAATCTAGTCTTTCTTAATGTTATCCATTCCTTGACCCACATCAAATTTGCAGCTTGGTAGTACAATTCCCAATTAGGCAGGCCAAAACCTCCTCTAATTCTAGCGTCTTGCAAAAGCTTTAGCTTTATTCTCGCTTTCTTACCTTGCCATATATACTTCAGCATAATTTTATTTAAATCTTCAAAATAGTCTTTTCCGAGCCTAATTGGTATTGTTTGAAACAGGAATAGGATTCTGGGTAAAATATTCATCTTAATTGTTGAAATTCTCCCTATTAATGACAATTGTAAGTTTTCCCATTTCTTCAAATCTGAAGCTATCTGTTGTTTAAGTTTAATATAATTATTCTCTTTTAATGTGCTACATCTTGCTGTCAAGTGTATCCCCAGATACTTAACCTTATTCGTAACTTGGATTTTCAACAGGTCTGCCAGTTCTTCTCTTTGTCTCAGTAGCATGTTCTTCGTCAAAATCTTTGTTTTGTCTTTATTTATTTTCAAACCAGCCACCTCACCATATATCTCTATCTTTTCCAATAACTTTGGAGCTGTTTCTAACGGATCTTCCAAAATAAAAGCTAAGTCATCAGCAAAGGCTTGCAGTTTAAATTCTTCCTTTTTAATTTTCATTCCTTTTATGCTTTTATCATCTCTAATATTTCTATTCAACACTTCCAAAGTCAATACAAATAGCAAAGGAGATAGGGGACATCCTTGTCTTGTGCCTTTTCTTATATTGATAAAATCTGTAAGTTCTCCCTCCATCATTACCTTTGCTGTCTGTTTATTGTATATGGCTTCTATTGCTTGGATAAGTTTTCTGGCAAAACCCATCTGTTCCAATAGTAATAACATAAATCTCCAATTCACATTATCAAATGCCTTTTGAGCATCTAGGAATATCAAAGCCATTTGCTTTTCAGGGTGTGCCTCATAGTATTCCAAAGTATCCAGGATTATTCTCATATTGTCTCTAATTTGTCTCTTTGGCAGAAATCCATTTTGATCTGGATGAATGAAATTATTTAAGTATTTTTTAAGTCTTTCTGCTAAAATTGAAGCAAAGATTTTATAGTCTGCATTTAATAAAGAAATAGGTCTATAGTTCTTAATTTGCAGTGGATCAGCCTCTTCTTTTGGAATAAGTGTGATATAAGCCTCTGACCATGTTTTGGGTATCATCGAAAAGATAATGTGAAATTGAAACAGGACAGACAAAAGTATAAATATAATGACTTGAATTGAGATGAGATAATTAAAACAAAGTTGAGAAAATTAAAAGAGGGGAAAAACTATGTAGAAAATATAAAATGGTAATAAGATATGGAATAGAATATAAAAATGAGCATGAAATTGAGTTTTGTGTCTGTATGAAGAAGTGATAACCTGGGACCATGCTATTTTCAAAAAAGATGTTTTATTTGTATTTTGTTTTTGTGAAAACCCAAATAAAATTTTCAAAAAAAAAAAAAAGATGTTTGGACTTCAACTCCCAGAATTCCTCAATCAGCATGCTGGCTGAGGAACTTTGGGAGTTGAAGTCCAGATATCTTAAAGTCATCAAGCTTGAAGAACACTGGTTTAGATATTAGAAAAGAGTTAAATTCATCAAGAAGCAGCTCCTTTATTCATTGTCAGCTGTATTTTCTATTCTCAGTAAATACATGACCCACAAACATACTGTACAATCCATTTAGAGGTAATTATTATACCCCTCAACTTTCTGTTAAGTAAATTTGGTATGTCATATATTACCAGTACAGGATTTTAAAGCAATAGCTACCAGCTCTACAATTTGGGGGGCAATAAATATTTTAATGCATTTGTCTTATTTGCATTCACCATGTATTTGTGATTTCTGACAATATATTTGCTTGGAAACTTACATAGTTATACTCAAAGATTTTTCTAGCATAATACTTGGATATTTCTACTTTGCTGAAACTGTGCTTTACTGCTTGTATACATGATTTATTTTCAATGATTTGGGTACCTTATATTTTAGTGTTGTTATTAATTAACATCAACCTGTTTGTCCTCCATCAAACTTTGAACAAAAGGTGAACTTCCAAATCATGCTGCTTCTATGAGACATCTCCATCAAGAGAAAGAATGGATGATGCCTGCATTTCTGTCTTAGCTCTTTGCTTTGTGTCATTGGAGGTTGGCTAACCTAATCTTGCTATCTTGCTATGCTTTGTAGGTCAAATACATTAAAGGATACTTGAGGGGCCATGGGGCAGCATCGTATGATACACCCATGATGAGGCATTTTAAAAAAGCTAATACCCTAAGTAGTCATGTAAGAAGGATTTAAAAGTGCCTGTACTTTTCAGCTTTTTCCATTTTATGAATTTTGCAAAATGTTCTTGGCACATAAAATTGAGCCTGGATTGCCAATGGGATGCTCTTTTTTATTTTTTTAAATCAAAGTCTCATGAAGTTTAATTTTTTTTAAAAAAAAATCTCCCTTTTCTTTCTTATGTAAAATTGCTCCTGAGAGTTCAGTGTTGAAATGGAGATTAAATATTTGTTCAAATTTAATAATTTTAGAAGGTACAGTTAAGTGCATTTAAAATGCAAGACTGGTCTAATGAATGTTGTTGCGCTTTAACTAAAACATACGCAGTAAAACACACTAAAAAAATGGTCATTCATTCACTATGGAGACCGAACTGAGACAATGAGCAAGTATTCCCAATAGTGATCTCTCCTTATTGTCTTCAACCAGGCTATACAAAACATTGAGTTTTGAAGAAAGGCTTCTGGAAAATTAAGCCAAAACTAGATCTTGACTAATTTCTTATTGCTGCTACTTGATGTGAAGTGTTTCCTGTTTATTTTCCCAGTCCCTCTTAAGAAAGACTCTCTTACTATCTGCCTTCTCCAAACTGACTCCTTCCATTGAGGTGGCTTCCAAGTACTTTCAGCCCCAGCCAGCATGGCCAGTGGTGAAGGATGATGGGAATTGTAGGCCTAAACCTTAGGAAGGACATAAATTGAAGAGGACTTTTGGACATAAGAAAAAAAAGGGAGATGTTTCCTTTCTTGCTTTTCTTTCTTTATGTTGCATGCAGTTACAGACATTCTTCTGTGCTTGTGACAAAAATCAGTTGTTTGTACAGAATGGTGATAATCCATCCTCTTTGTAATAATAAACTATTCCACTTATTAAGCTGTTCTATTTAATCTTTTATTGAAGAAAAAGCAACTGCTGACTCTTGGAAGGTTAAAGGGACTAATAATCTTTTCTTGGAAAAAAAATCCAATACTCTTGTCAGATTTATAGATGTTCATATGATACATCATTTGTTTGTGTGGATGTTTCTATACTTCTGACTGTGCAGAAGTTCAACATATAATCTTTCAAAGGATTATTTGTCATCTATGCTGTCTATCATGTCACCAACTCCATCACTGTTATGGTTAATCTGCATGTCATTTCTTATGTTGTTGTTATTGTTGTTTGTCTGTATCCTGTGTTGTCCATTTGTGGATAGAAAACATAGAATTGGAAATCCTTAGCCAAAGTTCACATATATAACATCGGATGTTGTTAAAAGCTTTCCCTAGTCATGTGTCAGATCTGTCATTGTGAAAATGTCATTGTTCCTCTCAAATGCATCAGTTCATATGTGATTCTGTGTATGTTTCTCAAGGAAATCTAACCAGAAGGATATTAACTGAATGTCACCAGCATTTTTATCAGTCTAGTTTAAAAAAGAAATTATCCAGCATGATGGATACAGAATTGCGTGGATAAGAACATATCCATGTTTTAGAAATCAAAAAATCATGGAATGTGAATTGAAAGTAGATTATGGCATCTTTGATTTTTCTGATGATAGACCGCATTTACTTCTTTATAGTGATGTGTGTTGCTTCCTAGCATGATCAATTCCTTTCATCAGTTATGTCAATCAGCTCTTGCAGACAAAGTTATGCCCATCTTTTAAGAGTTTTGTCCATTTACTTTATGTTTAAACTCTACAATCTAAATAAACTGAAAATGTCCTTAGTTTTGGCCAGATAATGCCATTATTTTTATAATTTGTGACTTCTTGTCTACTAAACAGCTAATGTATTTCCTCTCTTTTATGACTTTGTTTAATAATAATAATAGTACTAAAACATTTAGGAATTAGGAACCTTGTTTATCTAGAAAGTTATATTATTTAATGTAAGTATAATATTATGTAATATAAATACAATATGCAAGTTCCACTAAAAAAAAGATGAGTTGAATATAATTATATTGGGATGAAAGGAAGCTGGCTGAATTATTTACATGATTAGAAGCAGACTATTCATCAGTGGGTTCAGATAAGTTTTTTTTAATTGAATAAGAAAAAAGCATCTCAGCAGAACTTTTATTTTCAGCTGCTTTTTAAAAACTCTTTAAAAGGCTACCACTTCTCTTAAAAACAATAATTTGGGCATCAACTACACCAGGTACAAACTTTCTTGGTGGGATAATAGGGTAGATGGTAAATAATGAGAAATCTTAGGAAAGGTATTATCTTATTTTATTGATAATTATCATAATCTGATGTAAAATGTGCTTTGATATTTTCAAAGTAAAAGCAAGACATAAACGCTTTAAAAGTCTAGCTTTACCAATAGAAGAGGATATTTGGTGCTATCTGAGCTTGGTTGATTGCTTGCAGACATTTCATTACCCAACTAGGTAACACCTTCAATATTAGAAGGGAAATTGTAATGTATATAATATAGGAGATAATAATATAGGAGAGCAAACCGTACTCCTTTTTAGCCCTGAAGATGCACAGAGAGCACCATGGATTCTACAGGTTTGCTTTTACATAAATAGAATAAGAATAGAATTCTTTATTGGCCAAGTATGATTCGACACACAAGGAATTTGTCTTGGTGCAAATGCTTTCAGTGTACATAAAAGAAAAGATACATTTGTCAAGAGTCAAGAATCAGTAGGTACAACACTTAATAACAGTCATAGGGTACAATAAGCAATCGAGTCATACTAGGAAACAGTCAGTATAAATCGTAAGGATACAAGCGACAAAGTTACAGCCATACAGTCACAAGTGGGAGGGGATTTTATTCTATTCTATATATGGAATACTGCACCACTCAACTGGAGGTTGGGAAAAGCCCTTGTTATAAGAACACAAAGGAAGTTGTGCAGCATCTCACTTTCTCAAGCATCTTGTCCATTTTTTTTGCAATGGATAAATTTGATATCTTTTGATTTGTGGAGCTGAAATAAACCACTGAATGAAAGAAGAAATGTCGTCCTGTGAAATGTAGCATGTATCAATCTTACTACTGAAAAATCTTGATCTTTCCAATGGTCTCTTTCGTTTCAAAGTAGTTCCTGTGTGATGCATCCTTTGATCTGCTTGCTTGCAATCAGATTTCTTTTGATCACCTGATTGTGGCTAGATGCTTTCTCTTCTCCTTTCCTGGTGCCAGAAATGCTAGAGTTCAGGACCCTTTTTAAAATATATGTGTGTGTGTGTGTGTGTTTTCTCAAACTCAGATCAAGTACAAAGAAAGGTTCGATAAAGAAAAAGGAAAGAAGCCTCAATACGATCTGAAGGAGAGCAAGATCTACAAGACCTTGAAAGATGCTCACCACATTGCAAGTGAGGTAAGTCTGGTTCATTAGGTTTTCTTTGTTTGGTGAGGAGAACCCAGTCCCCAGACCTAGATTCCTTTGAGGGAGGTTTGTTAGAACCTTGCAGTGTTTGCAGAGAAAATAAAAGAGATAAACAGATCAAACGCAGGTGAAAGCAAACAGTTTAAAAACTCCAACAATACAGGTAATCTTTGATTTACAAACTTTCGTGTAGTGACTGTTCAAGGTTACAGTGGCACTGAAAAAAGTGACTTATGACCCTTTTCACATGATCACGGCTGTATCCCTGTGGTCACAGGTCAAAAATTTGGATGCTTGTCAACTGGCGTGTATTTATGATGCCTGCGATGTCCCGAAGGACATGTAATCACCTTTTGCGGCTTTCTGACAAGCAAAGTCACTGGGAAAGCCAAATCCATTTTACTAACTTAACTGCAAGTGATTCACTTAACGATTGTGGCAGGAAAGGTTGTAAAATGGGGCAAACTTAACAACTGTCTTGCCTTAGCAACTAAAATGTTGGGTTTCATTGTGGTCGTAAGTTGAGGAGTACAGGTAGCCTTTGACTTATGACCTTCAGTTGAAATGAAGAAGCTTCTTAGATGAGAAGCGAAACTTCTTCAAGAAAAAGAAGAAAATCCAGTTGATTTTTTTTTAAAAGCACCTTTGAAACCACTATGGCTTCAATGACTGAAAGTTTCCATAGAGACTATTACAGCTTGTGTTGTTGGGTCATTGCATGCCAGCACAAACTGTAATACGGCCATTGAAATGTATTCCATTTATAAGCCTGCTTTACATCCTCCTGTGACAAGGTTGATGACATTTTCCTTTGTTTTACCAACAGATTAAATATAAGGCCGATCTGAAGAAACTTCACAAGCCAGTGACTGATATGTCTGAATCTCTTGCAATGAATCATGTTTTGAACACCAGCCACCTAGCCAGCAGTGTAAGCCTGTTAGCTAAACCGAGTTACATTCTGTTTAACCTTTCCATGCCTTTCTAAGATAATATCAGCTAACAACCTCTGCAACATCTTTCCTCCTCCTTGACTGTTCCCAGAAAATCACCTGGTAGTGATCTCTTATCTCCTGCCTGATGACTATCCCCCATGTTGACTAGCAACATTAATATCTCAAGTCTTCAGAACTTTTTCTTTTAAAACAGAACCACTAATAATGTTAAACATCTAACTAAATTTTAGTAGTGTTTTTTTTTACTTTTGTAATTCATATTTTTACTAACAGATACTATTTTATTAACTTTTTAGATATTTTTTTAACCCACAACTACTATTTTGAAACAATAATTCTTTAACTTTTAAAACAATTTTCAGACTTAATCTGCTTTTGTCTGAACGTTTATCATTTTGCTATAATAAATTCTGCTTGTGGACTTGGTCGATGCATCTAGTCAGCCATTTTGTGGCACAAAATGCTGAACTAAATCACCCTTGAGTAATATTAGCTAATCTCATTTTATATTCTTAAGTGAAAACCAAGGGGCATTGTTCCATTTTAACAGCATCGCTTATTCACCGTATCACATTTCTTTGATTCTTTTTTTCTTCTTTTTGTTCCTGTTTTGTAATTTGGTCCCTTTTTGCCTCATATTTTTCTTTCTTCTTCTCTTTTTATATATTTCTTTTATATTTCATTTCTGATGTCTTATTTGACTACTGATATGTTTTTTGTAAGGTGATCTAGAAAAGCTGCTCTGGTTAGGACATTTTTTAACTATTGAGGCGGTTTTTGACACCTTCCCTTTAGTACCAGTACAAGAAGCAGTACGAGAGGAATAAAGGTCACTACCACGTGATTCCAGATAACCTCGAACAGCTCCATCTAAAGGAGGCCTCAGAACTTCAGAGCATAGTAAGTCAGTTAAGTGTTTCACACGATCTATGTTTATAAGACAACTGCCACGTGCTGCTGTATCAGTATTCTCATCCAAAACATGTCAGAGTTCTATAGACTTTTGGCATATTAAGTATGCAGGGGTAGATTTGGTACATTTGGCTCGTCAGTAGGAATTGGAAACTACCCTGGAAACCTTATCTGTGATTTAAATTGACTTCCCCTGGAATTTCCCCCTCATCATAAGCCATAGGTATCATTCAAGTTTTATTCTGGGAAATATGATGCCTCTGTATTTCTTAATAAGCCAGAAACGTAAATAATATATGTGCATCCAGCCAGTTATTTCTGGATTTTAATATGGGATACCAAAGTGCTAGTAACCATCACTTACCATAGATACTGCAATGAGATGAGCATTGCCTAAATTTAACAAACAAACAAACAAACAAACACATACATACATAAAATAAAATAAACACTTCCAGCAGGCTCCATGTCCACCTAATTCTATTAGATTTTAAAGGTGTCATATTATAAAGCAAACCATAGTCTTAAACATCAGATTTATTTCCAAAATACTTCTGGATCCCTTACACACCCAAAATATAAGCTTTGAAAATACAAAGAGTGAAAGGTTGTAGAACAGTACTTTGTTTGAAAATGTGATTACTTGCCAAAGAGAATGTTAAAAGTAAGCTGTGTGATAGACAACATCATGAGGACAGCTACAGGAGATGTTTTGTAACTGTGTTTCCCATGAGGACTACTTTGTAAGAATGACCATGAAGTGATCTCAAAATTTTAAATGTATCCACTAGGTCACTAAAGTTGAAGATATCTATTATGCTATGGCATTTGGTGGCACTAGTAGTTTAGGAAATATTGTGCAGGTGAAGGAAGATTGGATTGAACCACATATCATCAAAATCAATGTCCCATATTCAGTAATTAAACTGAAAGGAGATCAGATAATTAACAAGGCAACAAAACATAATAAACAATAAAGTGTTTATTCCTATAAAGTGTTTTGGAGTGTTCTTCACAGCTCTCAAAACTGAGTATTACTGAATATTACTGAAAGTCTGTGGAAAGATTTTAAACATGTGGTGCATGAGACAGACCTAAGAATATTTCTGAGCTATAATACTTCTTGCAAAGCAAAGTAGTGAAAAGCAAAAATAGATGTTTTCAGTTAGTGGCAAGAAACATTTGAAAAGCTGTTTATTTGCCAAAGAAGGCTTTACAAATTGCTGACTGAAAGAGTATGCAAACTGTTTCACCTGATATAGTCGTTACTTCCATTTTTTGAATATGTAAACGAGACATAAAAGACACGGATCCATTCAACTTGGATATGTTTGATTTTGAACAATGCAGTCTTATTCAGTAACCAATTCATTGAAACAGTTTCATTGAAATACTGTTTAATCAGTAGTGCCTAAATATTGTGGTGCAATTCTATTGGTTGTGGCTGTTGCTTTAGTTCCCTGGCTAGAGTCACCTTGACTGATGTGATTAACACATTTATCAATAAAAAATAAATCTATTTTGACATAGCATGTTATATGACCATAGCAATTGTGTTTTGTTCATCTGGGATTAGGTTGAGTGAACGATGTATCATTCTGTATGTGTTTTTTTAATCTGCTACTGTGGGATAACACGTGCCACCCTCTTGACAGGTGAAATACAAGGAAAAATATGAAAAGGAAAGAGGAAAACCCATGCTGGACTTTGAAACACCTACATATATCACTGCTAAGGAAGCCCAACAGATGCAGAGTGAGGTAGGAGGTTACTCATCAGATATTAGAAAACATCAGCGAGACACTGAATTGCGGTTGTATTGTTTCTAGTCAGTTTAAATCATAAATGTATTCTGAAGGTATTTTTGTAACAGAATGATCATATCTTTTTGTTCACTGATTAAATGACCATCACAGCTTATTTTATGGTGCCAAATAAAAGCCCAGCCCCTCTGCCCATTCCCCGACCTCATTCTACATCTATACAATTTTGTTCCCATTGTTTTGTTTTGAGAATCAGTTGCTCCCTTGCTGGGCTTCTAGACTGTATATTCTTGCCTCTATTCAATTTTATCCCTTTCATACACTTTCTTAGGCATTTCAAAATATGGTTGAATTATTGAAATATGTTCATTCCAATATCAAATTTATGCAAGGTGAAACTTGAGTATCTTGTTTGATTCTGTCAATTTTTTTTCATTCAAATGAAATACACTATCCAAATGCATGATCTATGGAGTTGCTCACTTTTTTTTAAACTTCCTTGGACCAAGTATGCTAACTGGAACAAATTTCCTGGTGTTACTGGTGTTTTCTAATACTTTCTAATGTGTTAGATCGGAACTCCCATCATCCCAAGCATATTGAGTGAGAACTACTGGACGTGTCATTCCACACATTTTTTTGGCACTGGGTTGCTAAGACCAATACCTGACCAATGATCATTCTGCCCTTTTTGTACAACCTGCTCTTCAGATACTACAATGTAGAAATTTTGCTTGTCTAAAGGCCAGATGTAGCTACTATTGCTTGCAAGTACCTAAAATATTAATTCATCATAGGTTAGGACAATGAAAAGCATTAAAACCTCTCCCAAATGGCACAAAAGCAAAATTGGATCCATAACTATTATGGACCCAATTTTAAACTGCCTGGAAATTATTTTTACAATGCCAACATTAATTATGTTTCCCCCCCCTTTTCTTTCCTTCTTTCTTCTCCCTTCTTCTTCCAACTCCTATTAGAAAGAATATAAGAGAGATTTTGAAGAGTCCATTAAGGGCCGGAATCTTACCGGTTTGGAGGTTACACCATCTTTACTGCACGTCAGATATGCCACTAAAATAGCAAATGAGGTACCAACTACTCTTCTGATTTCTGCAGTGGAAATTATGTTCCCCAAAGTAGACCCTTCACTGTTGTCTTTGCCATGCTTAAACTTTAATTTTAAATTTAAAAGTTAATTTTTTATTTTTATTTATTTTAACTTTAATTATAAGCATGATTTAACTGACAGTGATGCATAGTTTTTTTCTGTATCTTTTAAAAATTTGTTATATTGGTGGAACCAATGAGAATTGTCTCATTGTATACACCTTTGTGTGAATTTTTTAGGGAGAGTTAGTGTAGCAAGGTATGCATGTTTGGAAAGCAAAAACAACTATTTACTCTAGGAATCATTTCCTAACTCTTTAGGAAACAGAAGGTAAAATATATATCTCACTCTCCACTCAATTTGGTCAGCTACCCAGAATCACAGGTGCTTGGTGGTTCTGCTTTTATCTTTTTTCCTCTCATTGGTTTCTCTTTGTCTCCTACTTACTTACCTCTTTTGATTTATTTTCTTGTTTTCTACCCTCTAGAAAGAATACAGGAGAGATTTAGAAGAAGGTGTAAAAGGCAAAGGTCTAACCATTCTCGAAGAGACACCAGATTTACTGAGAGCAAAGAATGCAACCTATATCTTGAATGAGGTAAGGTAAAACTGGAATAAAGTTTAGGAATCTGGAAGGTAGATTTCTATGGAGTATTAAAATGCTTAGTAGTGGTCTGTCCATTTCATAGTCTTGTGTCCAGCATGTATTCAGACAGAGGAAGGACATTTTTCAATTTCAGTTTCTAAGTATTTGGATTATTTTAAATTACACAAACTAAGTGTAAAAATACATTGAACAATATTAAGGATCAATACAAAACTGATAGGGAAAGGAAATAAGGAAGTTATATTACAAGAAAGAACTTATAAGAACTTCAAGGAACAAATCATATTTTTGAAAGTCTTCTTTATTTCTCTTGTCAAAAAAGACAAATTCAAATATAGACAAATAATATTATTTTGCCCCTTATCTTGTAATTTATTGATAACTTCAAACTTTCTGATTATGCAGGCCAGCAGTTCTAAAGCAAAAAAAGAAAGAAAGAAAGCATTTTGATAAGAGATTTAACCAAGGGAAAGGAAAGCATTCTATTAATAATCAATAATCTGTGTTTTAAACATTAATAAATTATATCCAAACTATAAAAACTTTGTGGTGACCCGAAATAAATGAAGGCTTTCTTACTCCCCAGAGTGATTGTTGATGGATGCTTTAGGGTTAAAGGAAGAACATTTATTGAAAAACCAATATTGTCAGAAGTTTGATGGCCCTGTTTAAATCCAGTCTGAGCTGTATTCTGTGATTTGCTCATAAAGTAGCTCATAAAATCTAACTTCCACATTTATTAAGAAAATAGATCTAGAATGGGAACAGATTGCTTGGTTTTGGAATAAACTTGATGTTTGTTTCATAAAAAAATAAAAAATAAAGGCAGGGATTTGTGTGAAAAAGTTTTATTACGGACTCCTCATAAAACAGGGGACAAAATATAAGGAGACAAAAATCCAATCTAGTTTTTATACCAATCAAATGGAAAATCATCATAATCAATAGTCACTTCCCAGATTTGTAGTGATAATTTCTTGAAGAAATAAAAGTCACTTCAAGAGTTGTTCTTTGAATTTCCTTTATAAATTTTTTTCTGAGTAACATTTGATAAGTTGAAAGCAAAGATGGCTGAAAACCAATAAGATATTGAAGATTCTTCTCATAAGCAATAGTTCTCACATTTTTAATCTTTTTTTTTTCATTGTCAGATTTCCTTGGTAAAATCTCAAAAAGTTTGATACTTTTTTTTAAAGTTCAGTTAACCATACATAGTAAACCAACTGGTCTTTCTCTGTAGCCCATCAAGAATGACATTCCAAAGGCATTCTTTATCCTGAATATGGATATTCTTCCTGGTTCCATTGAATTCCCATGATCTTGCAACTAAAATACTCTGTTTTCAGCCAGATCCATTTTGAAATATTTAGTACCAACAGTGTTTTTAACAATGGTTAACATCTTCTCTAATCTCAAGGAGAACAGCCATTACCTTATACTTTCCAACTGCCAACAGTGACACATTAAGGAGGCAAAAAATGTGTCAGAACTTCCTAGGGCACTTCTGAGGCAGATAGAAAACAAGTTCTCCCCAACAATCAAAAGATACAACAACCAACTTCTTTTGGCTCCGATAACAGCAGTTCATGTAGCAAATAAGCAATGATCCAGATATATTCTAGCAGGATGATGAAGATAACTTTCTTCCACACATTTTAAAGCCCAATGTTAGGGATAACATTGTTTACCCTAACTGGTTTGGGTAAAAATAATAAATATGGTATCATGGTTTGTTAGTTAAAGTGTATGTGACTTTAAGCTAAAGGAATGTAATTAAGGGTGCAGCTGTAAAAGTACTATATAAGCAGCAAGGCACTCTCTGGCTCTTACTGGCTGGCTTATTGAAGACTGCATTCTTGCTGGATCGGGGAGGAGAAGAAGTGTTGGATTACTTTGAAGATATTTCTCAAGGGAGAGAAGATAAGTTTTGGACAGATTTATTATATGTGTACTGACACTGGCTATTCGACACGGACTTTGCAATTAGAGTATCCTCGACAAGACTTGACTGAAATTGATATATGACTACTGGACCGTTTACATGACTATGCTATAATTCTTAAATGGAATAAACTATATTTTTGATAGCACAAGCGTATCTGTATTTTTACTGTGTGTTAACTAGAAAACTTATCTCACACATTTACCTGTCTTCCTATCTGACTTCGCTGCACGTTCTGTTTAGTTTGTTTTCCTTAACACCCGTTGGGGAATCCAGGCTTAACACTGGTTATGGGCCCAGAGAGACTGCAAAGTCAGTTTAACTAGGATAAAAACAGGTTTATGTAAAAAGTGAGATTTTGTGTTGTTACACGTTACAGTAAACAGACAGCTGTGTTTTATCAATTATAGTTTTATATCCATATATTGAAACATGGCACAAGTCAGTCTACAAAGTTTGTCCCTTATATCCAAGCTGGATGGAACAAACTATGTTTCATGGTCTATGAAATGTAGTCTACTTCTACGAAGAGAAGGTCTGTGGAACATAATTGAAAACCCACCAAACGTAGAAGAATGGGATCCTGAAGATGAGGAAGATAGTCAAAAGATAGAAGAATTTAAACAGAAAAATGAACAAGCACTTTGCATCATAGGACTATCATTAACTGATCAGCAGCTTGTTCATATACGCGGAGAGCAAACTGCTGTTGGGTGTTGGCAAAAACTGAGGAGGATTTATGTCCGAGATAACGTTGGTGCTCACATAAATCTAACACGGAAGCTTTTCCGCACGTATCTTCAAAAGAATGGTGATATGCTGAGTCATTTGAATACTATGAAAAGCATTTTCCAAGAACTTCATGAGAAGGAGTTAATTTTCTCTGAACTACACCAGGTCTACATAATTCTATCTTCATTAGACGAAAGTGTTGATGACTACGTAACTTCCCTTGAAATATTGCCTAAAGAAAGTCTAACTTTAACTGATATCACTGGCAGATTGATTGAAGAGGCCAGAAGAAGGCTTGAAAGAGATCAGTTAAGGAGGGAGCAACCTCAAAAGGAAAATAATGAATCTCCTACTGCATTTGCAATTAAAAAGTGTTTTAATTGTGGAGGGAGAGGACATTTTGCAAGATTTTGTAAGAAACCAAAGCGCCAGAATGCAAGCCAGAATGCTGTAAGCCAACAAAGAAGAAATAAGAATTATGAGTTAGCAATGTATAGTAATGGAGTTGTAAAAAATAATTTATGGGTGGTTGACAGTGGTGCGTCCCACAAATGATAACAAAAAATTTGTAAAAATGTCCATGAGTTCACAGCATATCTCATTGGCAAACGGTTGGAAACTGAAGGCAAAAGGTGAAGGTATAGCTCATTGTTCTTATATAAATCAGAACGTAAAAATGTTATATGTACCTCAACTTAAATTTAATTTGCTTTCAGTTAGAATGTTGGTTAGGTTAGGATACATAGTTACCTTTAGGGGAGATACTTGTTTAATTGAAAAAGAAGGTAAGAAAATTACTGCATCTTTAAGAGGTGAATTATATGTGTTAAATGATAATGGTTTAGAAGTGGCTAACACAGTTTATGATAATATGAAACCTCATGATGAATGTATTCACTTGTTACACCGAAGGCTAGGTCATTTAAATTTTAAAATGATTAAGAGAACTGTTCAACTATCTAAAGGAATAAGTTTGAAACCTTGTAATAAGTATTTGCAATGTTCTGCTTGTAATCAAAACAAAAGCAAAGTTATACCGGCAAATAGAATTGATGGATTTACTACCAAAGAGCCTTTAGAGGTAGTATTTGCCGATATAATAGGTCCTAAAAAGCCAAGTGTAGGTGGTGCTAGATACATATTAAGCATTATGGACCACTATTCTAGGTATGGTTTCTGTTTTCTAATGAAGAGAAAAACTGAAACGTATACAAATTTCTTTAATTGGTTAAAATTTGCAGAGAGGAAAACTAAAAAGAAATTAGTAACTCTTATAACAGATAATGGTGCAGAATTTACAAATAATAAATTCCAGAGTAGACTTAGAATGGCAGGTATTCAACATAAAAAGTCTGCACCATATAGGCCTCAACATAATGCATTTATAGAGAGACGAGGCCAAACATTGCAATCAATGGGAAGGACAATGTTATCTGATTCTGGATTACCTGACAATTTGTGGGGAGAAGCTATAATGTGTGGTAATCACATATTAAACAATGTTGTTAATTCAACAACAGGTGAATTACCATTCACACTGTGGCATGGTAGGAAACCTGATTTGAGTTATATTCACACATTTGGTGCACCAGCATGGGTGCATATCCCTACACAACTCAGGCACAAAGGACAACATAGAGCTAAAAGATTAATTTTTGTTGGATATCAAGCAAACCATAGATCTTATAGATTCTGGGAACCAGGTACATCTAGAGTATACTGCAGTGCTAGTGCACAATTCCTAGAACATATAGGATGGAATAGATTAGAGCAGGATTCAGATAATGATATTATTATAGAACACTATAAGAGGCAGAAAGAAAAGACTAGTTATAAGAAAAGTCCAATTAAAGAAAAAGTCCACGAAGAGCAAATAGAATCAGATCAAGAGGAAATAATTGATCAAGAAGTGATAGATAGTCAAGAACAGGAAATAAAGGAAAGTCCACCTGTAAGTCCTGTTATACCTAGACGCACAACGCGTATAACTAAACCACCTGATAGGTATCAGGCAAGTATTGTTTGCCAAGTAAATAAAGTTCCAACTAGCATAGATGAACTTAAGATGTATCCTGCTAAGGATCAGGAGAATTGGAAAAAGGCAATGGAAAAAGAGTTAAATTCATTAAAGGAAATGAAGGTTTATGAAGAAACCAAATTACCTCCAGGAAAAAAATCCATTGGGTGCAAATGGATATTTAAAGTAAAGACTGGAAATAAAGGGCAAGTAACTTATAAGGCTAGGTTAGTAGCACAAGGATTTAACCAAAATGTATTTGATTATGATGAGGTATTTGCACCAAATCTTAAGGCTACAACTTTAAGAGCAGCTTTAGTATGGGCAGCTAAGAATAATTATATAGTTAACCATTTAGACGTAGAAACTGCATATCTGCATGCACCATTGCAGCATACAATATATTTGAAAAAACCAGTTGGTATAAATGATAATAAAGTAAATAGCAATGATTGTTGGAAACTCAAGAAGAGTTTATATGGATTGAAACAATCTGGCTATGAATGGAACCAATATATTGTGAAAGAATTAAACAATATAGGGTTTAAATCTGGTTTAGCAGATCCATGTATGTTTAAAAGAGAAAATAATGGAACGGTGTCATTATTGTTATTATTTACAGATTATATTGCTTTGATTACTAAGACCAATAATGAAGCTACTGAGATTATTTCATTATTAGCCAAAAGGATAAAATTAAAGCATTTAGGTGAAATTAAAAAGTATCTAGGATTGACAATTAACAAAACCACAAAAGGATTTAAGATATCTCAAGAGGATAAAATTTGCCAATTAATTAAATTGTATAAAATGGAACTTTGTAAGCCTGCAAAGACTCCAATGAGTCAGGAAATTTGCAAAATTGATGCTCAAAGTCCCAAATTTGATAAGACCATATATCAATCTTTGATTGGTAGCTTATCATATATAAGCAATTGGTCTAGGCCAGATATAGCTTATAGTGTTAATCAGCTGGCACGATTTAATAATGATCCACATCAATGTCATTGGCAAGCATTAAAGAGAATTTTAAGATATCTAAAAGGAACAATGCAGCATGCATTGTATCTAGAGCCAAAAGGTGATTTGAATCTTAGTGCCTATGCAGATGCAAGTTTTGCAACTGACATAAACACTAGAAAATCAACATCTGGGATGGCTATATTATTTGGTAAGACACTAATAGGGTGGAGGTCAATCAGACAACAGCATATTAGCTTGTCAACGATGGAAGCAGAATTTTCATGTCTGTCATTACTATGCACTGACTTAATTCTGTACAAACAGTTATTATTAGACATGGGTATAACTGTTAAAGATTCTATTATTGTGTACGAGGACAACCAGGCAGCTATACAGTTAGCTACTAATATTGCTGTAAAGACTAGATCAAAGCATACTGATTTAAGATACTTAAATGTTAGAGAATCTGTGAAAAATGGTCTAATTAAACTTGAGTACTGCATGACGGAAGAAAATATTGCAGACCAGTTTACAAAAGCTCAAGGTGTTGTAAAATTTAAAGAGAGTTGTGACAATTATGATTTAAATGTGTAAATGGTTATATTATTGTAATATTATTATTATTACCCAAAAGGGGAGAATGTTAGGGATAACATTGTTTACCCTAACTGGTTTGGGTAAAAATAATAAATATGGTATCATGGTTTGTTAGTTAAAGTGTATGTGACTTTAAGCTAAAGGAATGTAATTAAGGGTGCAGCTGTAAAAGTACTATATAAGCAGCAAGGCACTCTCTGGCTCTTACTGGCTGGCTTATTGAAGACTGCATTCTTGCTGGATCGGGGAGGAGAAGAAGTGTTGGATTACTTTGAAGATATTTCTCAAGGGAGAGAAGATAAGTTTTGGACAGATTTATTATATGTGTACTGACACTGGCTATTCGACACGGACTTTGCAATTAGAGTATCCTCGACAAGACTTGACTGAAATTGATATATGACTACTGGACCGTTTACATGACTATGCTATAATTCTTAAATGGAATAAACTATATTTTTGATAGCACAAGCGTATCTGTATTTTTACTGCGTGTTAACTAGAAAACTTATCTCACACATTTACCTGTCTTCCTATCTGACTTCGCTGCACGTTCTGTTTAGTTTGTTTTCCTTAACACCCGTTGGGGAATCCAGGCTTAACACCCATCTTTCTATTTCTTTTTTAATCTGTGCACAATTTCCATGAATTTATGCATTTTTGGCATGCCGGTTTCTCTAATTGGCACATCACAGGACTATTCATGAATGGGTCTATGAATTACACAGTCATATTAAAATAGGAACCAGATTATTTTCATGGTAATCACATTATGCATGTAAAAATTATTTTATCTTATTAAAAATAATTTTAAAAAATAGAAAATGGGGCCAATAGTACATTTAATCATTGGTTTTGAATTGACCCTTCATACATTGAATTATTTTACTTTCCTGTCTTTATCCACAGAAAGAATACAAGAGAGCTCTGGAGATGGAAATCAAAGGAAGAGGATTAACAGACCTTGCATTGGAGACACCTGATTATTTGAGGGCAAAGAATGCCACAGATATTGCTAGTGAGGTTAGTGATTAATGAATTTAATTTCCTACTGTATTAAATCAAGAAAAAGCTACATCTGTAAATTGATTATTCTGGATAATTCCCCTGAGATGTTTCTCTCAACAGCTTAAGTATAAGCACTCTGCGGAAATGGAAAAAGCCAATTATACCACAGTTGTTGACACTCCAGAAATCATCCATGCACATCATGTGAAGAACTTTTCCAGTAAGGTAATGATGGCTCTGCAAATGGAGGTGAACTCCAACTTCCAAAAGCCTTAACCAGCATGATAAATAATGTGATACAGAGACCATCTGAAATAGGCCTCTGTCTGTGTGACCTTGAGAGTGCACCATAAGTCCTTCCAATAAGTGTGAGGTATTCTACACTGTTGGACATTTTGCTCTGATTTTCACTTTCACTTTGCATTCATTTTTGCAACCATTTAAATATAGAAGAAAACTACTAATAATTAAAGGGGAAATTCATATAGATTTCAAAGCGGGATGGTGGCCACAGATCACATGCCCCTAAAATGTCTTTTTATGCCTTTAGAGTATCGCTGAATTTTTTCAGTCAACTGCCAAGAATCAACAATACAATTTCTCATTTATTTATTTTTTTAGCAGAAAAGCGTTTGGTAAATGAGTTTCATTCTTCGTTAGTACTTAACAACTTCCTAAAAATACTAAAAACCCAATCTTCCAAAATCTGTGGCTTTCAACTTCCCCCATTTTTAAAAATCCACTTCTGACAACTAACCCTTTTGGCCAAGTCTAATGAATACTTCTCAAATGAATACTTAAGTCATAAAATCTATGACCTGAATGTCTTTGATTCTAAAATTAACAGGTAATGCCACTGTTTTGGCTTCTCCTCTTAGAAGGAAATACTTTCTTTAAAAAAAGAAAATTTAGCTTGCTTGATCTATGGACTAGATCACATTTGACAGATGCAATCTAGAAAGTACAAACCCAAACCATCAAGCCTTCTAATAAATGTCCTTATTATATTGGTATGCAATGTTTATCATGCATCTGCTCTTATTTTGAAAGCATGTCTGTCTTAGACATTGAAAATTGACTGATTGCTTACGTGCCATCAGGCTGGTGGTGACTCTTAATGACCACATAAATAGATATTCTCCATGATGATCTGGTCCCTAACCTGGACTTCAGGACTTCCAATAGTGCATTTTTTCACAAGTGTAAATGACCCATCAACCTTGCTTCTGATTGTCCCCGTCTTCTTTTTCCCTTCATCTTTCTCAGCATCAGAGCCTTCTCCAGAGAGAAAGACTTCCCATAGTATGTCCAAAGTTTGATAATGTGAGCCTGGCTGTTTGAGCCTCAAGTGAGAACTCTGGATAGAGTTTGTTTTATTTCTGTGGTGACTTTGCTATTGTCCCTAGATAACAAAAAAAAATATGTGTCTTTGTATGGGTATTTACAAAGTTATAATTTTTGTTTTGTTACTGCAATGGTACATTTTCTTTTTTTTTAACCTATGTAACAGAAAAAGTATAAGGAAGATGCAGAGAAAACCATGCCATACTATGTGTCCGTGCTAGAGACTCCAGAAAATCAGCGGGTCCGAGAAAATCAAAAGAATTTTAGCATGGTAGGTATACATATAGTCATGAATTCCAACAAAGCAAGCAAGCAAACAATGTTCCCTGGAAAGGCAATTTTTCTTTCCTATCTTAGATATTAAGCCTAGTGGGTAAAAAACGTTTTGTATCTGAAATGTTTTGAGCCTTAGCCACTTGCTTTGAGTTTGAAATAGGTTGCTCGTACCTTACCAGAAGCATATCTGATGCTGTTCTGACCATGATGGCAAAGTCCCATGCTCACAATTGTCAGTGATGCTGGTCATGTAGATTCCAGATATTTTTCAGAGATACTTACCACTCTTTCTAAGGTACATTCTTGATTATTGTTTTGCTGAGCAAGAAACTTAAATTTTCCCCATAATAATTAAGCCCTTCTTGGTTATTTTGAAAACAAGTCTAACTGAGATTGGGAGGCTTAGTTACAAATAACTTAATAGAATTTGTGAAATAATTCATGAATTCATGAATGCAGAATACTTCATAGCTTACCAATATTTGACTACATTTGATACTATATTTTGAAGGACCTTGGTTCATGCTCCCGTAAATATATTTCTCATATATCTTTGTCAGTTCTATAACACTACAAAGCACTATGAAACGGTACATAAATCCTATTGCTATTACTAACATTTTAAAAAGTCAGTCTGGAAGCAAGAAGACTGAGTTCTTCTTGGAGCAATTCTGCACACCAGCAATAAGTTTTTGTCTCTCAGGCTGTTTCTTAAATAAACTTCAGAAATTCCAATCTAGATTACATTGGGTTGGCAATGGGGTTATGGTTGTACTCAGTCCAGAGATTATGGCCAGATGTGTCTTTCCTCTGTTTCTTGACCTTCTTATCTGTGCAAGGAAGGAAGGGGTTCTTGCCTGGTTCTCAGTGGACCACTCTACCAGTGCCTCCTCTTTCCTTTGTGGGATTATTCCCAACAAAATGGCTGCACAGGACAGATGTGAGCCACTGGTGAGCAGGGATGCGCTATGCACTGCAGCCAATCAGAGCTGGGCTGATCCTGAAGTGGAATAAAGCTCTGGAAGCCACCTGTTCTCAAGGACTTCAGAAGGCTCAGGTTGGAATCAAAGCTGGGAAACTAAGGTGCAGGGGGCATTGGCAGAGAGCGAAGAGGGGGAGGAGGAAGATGTCATCTGTTCTTGCACTCAGGGAGCAATGAATGGCCTGTACTGGTGAAGGCCAGGCAGAAATCTGTTTTGACATTAATGCACTGAAAAACATGTATTCTCTTAACAGCTTCAGTATCAACATGATCTGCAGGACAGTAAGGGAAAAGTCACCGTTGTAAATGAAACACCAGAAATAATACGAGTTAAGGAAAACCAGAAAAATTTCAGCTCGGTAAGTTTATATTATTTAGCGAATTATTGGTCCCCAGTTGGCTAAAACATTTCAATCTTTTCACTAATACCAATAAAGCCTCTTGACAATAGATAATTAAGAATCCAGTTATGCACAGCTGAAAGCCCTTCCTTCCTTCCTTCCTTCCTTCCTTCCTTCCTTCCTTCCTTCCTTCCTTCCTTCCTTCCTTCCTTCCTTCCTAATTTAAAAGACCCACATTTTGATCCAGAACTTAGCCCTGAGTTAGTGATAAGGGGTTTTAACCCACTCATTGTTTACATAAAGATATGACATAAAGATCTGATTCACAAACATATACATTTTTAGCAAAGTAAGTTAGGGATGGATAGTTGAAACCACCATCTTCCCACACTGGAATTCCAGAGTAAAAAGAAGATGTAGCTGTTACATCCATTTTTAGAATGGTTTGATGTTCAGCTTTTATGAAACAAAGTGATAGGGTGGGGAAAAGGGTTAGTGCCACTTTTATTTTAAAGGGAATTGTAGTTGCCCATCAGGAATGGGAAACCAATCACTTTGCAGAAATAGTTCACCTCGTTGCTGAACTACAACTACCAGCAGCCTCTGCTAGATTAGGCAATGAAGATGGATGCTGGGTTTATAATATAATTAGAAGACCCACATGTTGCCAACTTCTGCCTTATATTCTATTTCTTTTAACATTTTTTTAAAGTAATGCAATAACTTGAGTACAACATACATGACAATAATATTTTGACATATCTCTATATATCTTGATGGAGCTTTTTGGGCTCCAAAGTTGTAAGCTTCATGTGTTTTCTTTTAGCAGCTAATCCAGGAATGCCATAAATAAATATTTTTACTTTATTCTAAAATCTAAAATTCTCAAAGGGCTCCAAGGGGTAACTATTGTCATTTTGTGATGTCTTTGTTAACCAAAGTAACTGATAAGTGTTTGACCAAGAGAGGTAGCTCTATGTTAAAAACTTCGTGATTTATTTTCAATACCTGAAGTTTGAAGCTTGAAGATCCTATCAAATCCTTGCCTACCTCAGCCTTGGAAAACTAGATAATGAATAAATATTTTTTTAAAAAACTGTTAGTAAAAATCAGAAAAAAGCCTTGGAGCTTCATTTGACATAACGGTGAATAGAATCTATATATTGCTCATGTGTTTGCAAATAAATGCCTTTGTTTTTAGGCTATAAAAGCTAAGATTCTTACCTTAAAGGTTAAAGAGCTATATCCTCATATCCTTGTTTTTACTGGTCTGATTTCTTTCCTTTTATATTGCTTGAAATTATAAACACCAAGTGGTTTCTCTATACAAGCATCACTAGTACACTTACGCACAAATGAGATGGGTATGATTATTTATTTATTGAAATAGATATTGTGATGCTTTTTTATTTTTATTGAGATAAATGTTCTGATGTTTTGTAGTGCTGCTGCAGAAGTGACAATATCTCTTTCTATGCTTGATCTTGTTTTGCTTTAGGTTTTATACAAAGATATCATTGGAACAGGAACAGCAATTGAAAAAACACCAGAGACACAGAGAATTAGAAAAACCACAGATGCCATTAGCACGGTATAAAAAAATCAAAATGATTTAAACACACACACACACACACACACACACATTCTTTGCTGTTTTAACTTATAAAATTGAGTGTCATTTATGCTAATATTAGACTTAGTGTTGAATGGAATTAAAATATAATTAGATTGGAAGTGAAAAGGATAAATACGCATTGAAACAATAATTTTTGCTGTACTTAACAGTATATTCAGCAAAACCAATGAAGTTAAAATTGGGAGAAACTGGATCCAATCCATAATTCTTACTTTGATCCAGTGGCTCCATTGCATGTATAACATTTCATATTTGAAAGGATTCTATTAAATATGAAGACAACCGCCTCTTTCATTCCTCATTTTGACTGGGAGGACTCCTTTGTGCATTCAGTTACATGCAATAATGAGCTATGTCCTAGGTTTCAATGAAGAAAGTACTAGGATTCAAATGGATGCATTTTGATACACCAGAACTGAAAGGCAGTCAGAGGAATACCATCATTCACAACAAATGCTTATACCCAGCATGCCGAGATGAACATAAGTATCAAATTTCCGCTTCCACTGTCAACAAATGTAGCCTTAAGTTTGTAGTGAAAGAGAGCTTTTGTGGGAAATAAAGCAAGATCAAAATGAAGAACCTGTGGCCTTCCACAGGTTACTACAGCTATAAATAGCCATAGCCAGCATGACCCAAGATAAAGATTGCTAGGAGCCTTAATCCAACACAGTTGGATTAAGATTAAGTGAAATGAGATGGATATGTACATCTCCTGTACATGACATCATTTTTTTGGTCTTTCTTCTGAATGCCACTTTGTAGATTAAGTACAAGGAACAGATTGGAAAAGGAACTCCCATTTCTGACCTTCCTGAAGTAAAACGGGTCAAGGAGACGCAGAAACACATCAGCTCGGTATAGTGCTAAATTTTATTTCTCTTTTGATAATGAGCTGGCCAATTGTGACATGCTGCTGTTCACCCTACTAAAATGCTATTTATTCCCCTTGTTAACATGTACTAACGTAATCTCCTGTATTTTTAATGGGTATTCTTCTCGTTGTATTCCATCTCAAAGTTCCATTTGCTTTGCTAACTTTTGTATACAAACTTTGAAAGGAGAATATAAATGTATTAATGCTGAGCTGATGAGGATGAGCCATAAGTTGGTTTCTCAAATAGAAAAAAATCAAGCAGGGATGGGATGGGATGGAATTAAAAATATAATGGCAAAACTAATTGATGAAGTGCTTCCTATAAAGCTACTATAAGCAGGAGTATTTAGTCAGTATGTTTGACAGGTTTCTGGATATACTTAGAGACACAATCCTAGTACCATTACATTAATGTTTATTTGTATCTATTTTCTTAGCTTGTGAACTATGCATTATTTATTTAGCTTGTTTATTGATTTGTCTGTGGTGATCTGATTCCAGGCTTCAAATTAGCTTTTGCAACGTACCTCTTGAAATCTGATGTTAGGGATTAAAGTTTTGAAAGTTAGAAATTCTAAATAATTCACTACCCTTTACTGAACTTAATTTTTTAGCTTATTCTGTCAGGTAATCAAATCAAATTACATGGAGAAAAATCTATTTATATGATCACAAAGAGCTGGAAACAACTTGATGGTACATATTCAATCAAATCTTAATTGGACACACATTGGGTAGTATAAACCAACGGTCCCAATCTTTGCAGATTGGCGGCCTGGCTGGGGTGGGAGAGGGGAACCGGGCTGCATGAACAGCGGCCTGGTGTGAATGTGTGCACGCAGTTCAACTTACATGAGTGGCGGGGCAGCACACATGCCCGACACTCATGATACACAGTTGCAAAATGGGCTGTGGTCCAGGGTTTGGAGACTTCTGGTATAAACCATTAGGGTGGTTATTAGAAATATTAATGCAGTTTAATAATCAGTACGATATTGTGCCACAGTTTTGCCTGGAAAATAAGGCCATTATGGCTGACCAGGAAGCTTCAGTTGAGGTCTTTTTAAGGTAGTAACAATGTAACATCTCTAAAGAAACCATAAAACTTCATCCATAGGTATCGTCTTCTCCTTTCTTGTTTTCTATACTGTCTGCTTTGCATGGTTGGGTCAGAAAAATCAAGATACATGGCACACACTTCAGTTTTTTTAAAAAAAATTATTATTATTACATTGGACATACAATCAGCCAGTTGTTTAGGCTGAATTTGGCATTTTTGTCACCTATCAGGTCCTTACCAAGGATTAATTTAAATTTATTGTAATCACTCAACTCTAATGGATTCCAGTTGTATGATCACAGCCAGCATCTTGATTTTTTTTTGCCTGCCCACCCACTTCCCCATCCTAAGCTTTTCACCAATGAATTAGTTTTAAAATATGTTTTTGTAAAATCTGGTTCCACCAGACCACCAGAAACATATTTCATGTTTTAACTTCAGGTTTATATTATTTGTTTTTGTATTTTTTCAACTGACTGAATACTTGGCTCTAATTATAATTTTTCTATGTGAAGAAATCAGCATCTTTTTAAAGGAGTGAAATGCAGGACTTTTATTTTTTTAATGGAAGGACTTGGTGTTCTTTTTTCCTCAATTATTTTCATTTTTTTTTAAAGTAAAAAATATGTGAGACCTGTTTGATATTATGTTTAAATCTTTAATGTACTTCTTCTTTAAAAACGGCCTGATATTATGTTAAAGGATGTTTTTTAAAGTTGAAACAGAATTCTTATTAATTCAGGTATTTCAAATCTGATTCAAAAGGAACTTTCCAGATATTGGTTTCCCAAATAAAAAAAAATTAAAGGGAATTTTATAGTTCCAAGCTTTTGTGATCTCTTTTCCCCAACCGGAGACCCATGAAAGAGTTTTAAACAAAATGTTCAGTGGAATACAGATGGTTCTCATTTAGCAACTACAACTGGAACCAGCAACTCAGTTGTCACTAAGTGAAACATAATTTTACTATTTTATTTCAGCTTTCCTTGGCTTTACAGACCTGCAAAGGTTTGTAAATATGAGGACTGGTCACAAGTTATATTTTCATCACAGTCGTAACTATGACCAGTCACTAAATGAGACAATTACTAAATAAGAACCTTTTTTCCCCTCATTTAGTCATGTCCAATTTTTGGAAACTGCTTGGACTAATCCTTGCAGTTTTCTTGGCAAGATTTTGAATGTGGTTTGCCATTATCTCCTTCCTAGAACTAAGAGAAAGTGATTGGTCCAAAGTTCTGCTGGCTTTGTGCCTAAAGGCATGGCTAGAATTTACAGTCTCCCAGGTGCAAGTTACCAGGAACAGGAGTTTGGTTCAAAGTTCTTCAAGTTTATTACATGTTACCTATACACATTAATCTGATCTAATGGTGAAGGTCAATTGACACTAAATAAGAATCAATGGAATTCACAGATGGTTGGACTTAGGTCTCATATGGAAGGGCAGCAATTCCAAACAGATAATGCTTATGATTCCACCTTTGGGCTCCTTTTGGTCATCCATTACAGTTTCTAAATGGGTGTCTTAACCACTACACCAAACTGGACAATCTGTAGTAAAAACTGCAGTATTTCCATTTATATCATTCCTTTCTAAAACAACATGTGGTGTTTTCAAAAGAGAGTGGAAACATTTCTCACAGTGCAACTGGGTGTGTATGTGTGTGTACATATTTTATTTTTATGAAATAAGTCTGTTAATCAACATTTGCATTGCGCCCTGATGTTTTCCTAGCAGTTATCCGATTTCTCATGTTGGTGGGTGTTTGTATTCTGCAGGTAATGTACAAAGAGAATGCAGGGCAAGGAACTGCAATATCAAGTACGCCAGAAATAGAGAGAGTCAGACGCAATCAAGAACACATTAGCTCGGTATTTCTCAATAAAATCAAATCTATTTTAACAACTCATAATTTTTTCTTTAAAAAAAAAAAAGAATAATCTCTAACTATCCTACTCTATTTTCTACTACCTCTGATTTTTGTGACTCATCTACCTTTCTAACTTTTAACTAATGAAAAACTTTATGCATCATAAAATAAGTTTTAAAAAATAAAACAAAATATAATGAACAATTTGTTCCCGTAAACTTAACAGTGTTTCCCTTCCATATGCTTTCCTTAACCTGCGATGTCATTCACATATTTAATGAATAATATTCTCTTTCTTCTAGCCTTTTCTTTTTGTGGCACTAGTCCAACCGTAGGATTTAACCGTGCATTATTTACTACCTACTACCAGTTGAAATTCAATTCTGGCTATTGCACTTCTTTGCTGGGGTCTTTTGTGGATACTTTATTGTACCCTCACAGGTGTCTTACAAAGAACAGATTGGCACAGGAATGGCAACTCCTGTTACGCCAGAAATGGAGCGGGTCAGACGTAATCAGGAGAACATTAGCTCGGTATAGCTCAAAATATTTATCAATACATAATTTTAACTGTCATGACCTTATGCTAACTTTCCTTTTAATTTTAAACCCTCCATGAGATTTTGACTATCTCTTCCCCTTCCTTTTAATCCCATCAGGAGACGTGGACAATTAATGCTTTAATTATTTTTGTTTTGCAGTGATTTTTAACTTCTTCTTTTCACCATACACCTTTCCTATCTTCCTTCCCCTCCTCAAATAAAACAATATGATTTGCCTTAAACAAATATTCAGAGTGCTTTCCCTTTACCCTTATAACAGGAAATCTTTCTAATAGCTTTTGACAGCCACGTGTTGGTGCAATGCAAAGTTAGAATAACACTTTGATCCTAACTAATGAGCCTCAACAACTATTATAAAATATTTTTCTAAATGTTCTTTTGTTGCTAATCTTTATTTTTGTTAATGAAACTTTGAGACAGTTTGTGATTCTGGACAGGAAAATAAGAGCACGATTATAATCTTCCAAGTTCCAAACTCTGGTACAAAAGTTCATATGTACATGTATATATTTAAACATATGCCAATGACCCCTTATTGCAATTAAATTGGGATAATTATTCCATTGGATTCCAGTATTTCTTTATCTATCCTGTCACTTCCAAATCCTTTCTCATTCTTTCAATCCTGTCTCACTCCAGAGGAGGAATAGCATAGATGCCACTTTTGTAGTAACAACTACTCCATCTCCACCAGCTTTCATTTATTTGACTGGAGAACATGAGGCTGAAGAACCAAGACCAAGCTAAAAGGCTACCTTTTTGTCCCCTATTCATAAAAAGTGTGAATCCTTGAATTTGCCAAGCAAGAGAATTCAGTTCCAAATATATTTAAGCTGTCAAAAGAATGTAGGCAAATAAAAGTGTATGTGTGTTTGGCAATGGGGCTTATAACCTATTAGTGGTCATATGACCACAGATCGCAATTCACTTCCAAGAAGAGGTCCTCATATTCCAAGACTACATCAGAAAAGTCTGATCAACCCAAACTGAGTTCTGATTGGTTGTTCTCTTCTCCTTGTATCCTTCATAAGGGAAAATGAAAAGAAACTACAGAGGGTGTAAAGCAGAGGTGGTATTCAGTAGGTTCTGACTAATTCTGGAGAACCGGTAGCAGAAATTTTGAGTAGTTCGGAGAACTGGCAAATACCACCTCTGACTGGAGATTTTACAGTATCCTTCCCCTGCCACGCTCACCAAGCCACAGAACTGGTAGTAAAAAAAATTGAATCCTACCACTGGTTTAAAGTATTCCTAAAATTATAGCCACATCCAATTATTTGAATGCAATTAAATTATAATCTTGGGTGGGCTTTCATATTTCAATTTAGCAATAGGAATATTTTTAAAGATAGTATTTAAGGATGGAGTTTATTTTTAAGAGGATTTTCAAATTTCTGTAGACTTCATGAAGAAAACATTTCTTAAAGAAAATTGCACCAAATTATTTTTCTGTGCTGATTTTTTTTTTACGTATATATTTCTTCTTACACAGGTATTATACAAAGAGAATTTAGGGTCTGGAACTCCAACAACTATTACTCCAGAGTTGGAGAGAGTCAGACGCAATCAAGAAATCTATAGCTCGGTATTTTTGTAGTTAAAAATGCCCTTTAACTTTATTAAAATTGAATTAACTTACAAAACCTTGATATTATTCATTCCAAGTAACATAAAATGGTTATTTCTTTTAAAAAAATAAACCCTTTATTTTAGTAATTGAATGGTTCAATTACTGACCTATTTGGTTTATTTGATTTTTATTTCTTTAATGATAGTATGTGTATTCCCAACTCATATTGATAGTTACTGTGAAAAGTGTGGGAAGTAGATCAAAATAACAACAAAATTTTGGATCTGTAGATTTAGGCTACAATCCAGCCAAAATTAAATACAATTAATTTGGTGGGTTTTTACTGAAAAAGCAAAGCTTATACTTAAGTCTACTGACTTTTCTTATAATAAATGGGCTTACAATGGAACTTTGGATCCAATGTAAAGTTTATTTCATTGGATGAAATTGCATTACTTAATTACCGCTGAAGAAGCTTCTTGGATGAGAAATTAAATACTTTCAAGATGAAAGAAAATTCAAGAAAGTCCAGTTGCCTTTTGGGAAAAGAACCTTTATGTAGGCAGTTTACATTTATGATTCTGTGACAGTGTCAGCCAGGTTTTAAGGAATAGTCTTAAAGAATCATGGGCCAAATTATTCTATATCTTTTCAAATTGTAGTTCAGCTCAAAGATGTTCAGTAAAAGTTCAGCTTTGTATTTCAAATAACACAAAGTTCCCATTTGACCCCATTCAAATTATCATTTGAATCTTGATTAGCTGCCATATATAATCCACTGATCAAAATAATATTGAATCTATCAATATAGTTAATTTTCCAATGGATTTATTTTGTTCATTATTTTGTATTCTAATAGTCTGGAATATTATTCACTTTTTTGCTGTCCCTGGAATATTGTTAACCATCTGGAATACAATCCTGACTGTGCTTTTCTTTTTTAACTCCTGTGATTCTTTTTTTAAAATCATTTATTTAGCATATCTTAAATTGTAAAAAGAATATGGTCTAAATCTCCAATTGGGTAGAAGCAGGTGGATAGTACTTTTTCAGATGAAGTTTAGAAATTAAAAAACAAACAAACAATATGGACATGCTCAGAATAAAATATTGGAATCATTTTTTGCAATGATTCATAGCTGAATCTCATTTCCATCACTTCAACATCACCGTATGTCCTATTTCTGCCAAACCAGTAACCTTATGATATCTTTTGCAGTGGTTTCTTTGCTCAGTTCTGTTGGAGACTATTGTATTATTTTAGCATAACAAAAAGAACCCTTGATTTTACCACCATGGTATATAGTTTGATGTTTCCGAAATTTTGAATGAGTAATCTTTATCACGCAGTTCTACAGTTGCAGCATTGTTTACTCTCTAAAACAAAGCCCTTCCCCAGCCAGATTATTTTAAAAACTATTTATTCACTCTTTTATTAAATTTATATGCACAGTCTGAAAAGCGATTCTAATATAAAAGATCTAATGGAAAAATCTCTTGGGTAATATTATTGATATCTTATGATAGTTTGGGCATTTGGGAGGATTACCAGGCCATTTTACAAGACTGCATTCTGATGTCCAAAATCTTAACAGTTTCCAACATCTTGAACCAATCTTTTCTGTCTTAGAGCAAGTTCATCCAGGAAGGGGTGATGGTGGTAGTGACGGAAATATCAAAAAAGTAAAGATAATGGCTGCAGCATCATAACCAAAGCCTCACATTATGTATGGGTGGAGCCAAAGAGGTGGAGCTTGGATCATGCCATCGTGGTTGCCATCTTGTGTGTTTTGACCTTTCTGAACACATCACAGTGCAGAGCCTCCAAAAAATATAGGATGATGAATGAGTGACTCCCAACCTCAAACTATGCTGCAAAATGTTATGTATAGTTAAAAATAAAAACTACTGCATAGAGACAAACCTAAAGTTTTGAAGCACCTGTATAAATCCCACACATAAAATCCATTTAAATATTTTAATTTTTAATATTCATTTTTCATAATATTTAAAGGGTTTGTTAGTTGCATGGCCATGATCTACCTCAGAGGTATCTTAAAATACTATTGGGCTTAATCAAAACATAAGAGCCATGGTGGCACAGTGGTTAGAATGCAGTATTGCAAGCAAATTCTGCTGACTATCAGCAGTTTGATCCTAACCAGCTCAAGGTTGACTCAGCCTTCCATCCTTCCGAGATTGGTAAAATGAGGATCTGGATTGTTGGGGGCAATATGCTGGCTCTGTAAACTGCTTAGAGGGGGCTGTAAAGCACTGTGAAGCGGTATATAAATCTAAGTGCTATTGCAATTGCTAAAAAGCCAAATTCTTACATCATTTAATAATCTTGGATGACTTAAACATTCCTAGCTTATTAAACATTGTGGTTTGCTAGCAGTGTAGACAAAAGCAAGAAACCACAGAAAGAATATCGTGGAAATAGGACTTGGAAAAGTTCTTATAACTTTGAAAGCCTCAGACTCATTCCCAGGAGATTGAAGACCAACACTCTTGGTATATTTGAAGTGACTGCTGTTTTTCATTCTTATTTTTGTTTTGTCCCACCTTTTACCATGCAGGTCCTATACAAAGAAAACCTAGGGACAGGCACCCCAACTCCTGTCACTCCTGAGATGGAGAGAGTCAAACACAACCAAGAAATCATTAGCTCGGTACTTCTAGGAAACTGACATTTTAATTCTCTTTTTTTTTAAATAGCTTTTTCCCAATCCCTGTTCCATCTTGCTAATGTTTTCATTGTGCTTTCTACGACACTTTGATCTTTGTTGTTCAGCTTATGATAGCATCATTTTGGAGACTTTTAAACCTTTCCTGCTATTCGATACCTTGCCTCCAAATTATTGCCAAAATATAACACTCCATTTTCCTGTCACTGGTGTGTTCGATCTTCTTTGAATACTATACAAAGATCCAAAATGCTCCTTCAAAGGATGACACTGTATGTAAAAAAATACTAGTGGCTGCTTTTTGAAAAGAAAACTTCTTATGATGCCACCATCCAGCCAGATGTCCTCTTCTCAATCAACTTCTTTATAAAGCATCAATAACAAAATACTTCCATTTTAGTTATTGCTGGCTTACTTGGCTGCTCTTCTATCCCACAGGTGTTGTACAAAGAGAATGTAGGGAAAGCAACGCCAACTTCTGTCACTCCAGAGATGGAGAGAGTCAAACGCAATCAAGAGCACATTAGCTCGGTATTTGAAAGAAGAAAAAGAAAAGAATTCTTTGAATTCTTTGAAATGGGTTAATGATGTGTTAATGATGTCCCTTTCTAACTATCAGTAGTGCTGATTCATCTCCCAGAAAAAAGCCTCCTTTCTTTGGAATCCTTTCTTCAACTTAGGCGTACTACTAAGAGTTGACTCACAATTTTTAATTTTCCATATACTTAGAATCCTCTCCACCCACCCACCCCTTTCAGCCTTTTTGATCCAGCTACATAATTTTCTTCCATGGTTGTTGATTAAAAAAAATCTCTGTTCCAAGCAACAGAGGGAAATCAACAGCCAGCTCTCTTCCCTGGAAGTTGGTGTGTTTCAAGTATTAACACCGAATGCTATTAACATCTTTTGAGGAACATTGCTGTTTTGTAATTACCAGATTACCTTTTTATATCCTATAGGTTTTATACAAAGAGGACATAGGGAAAGGAACTCCTGTACCCGTCACTCCAGAGATGGAAAGAGTTAAATGCAATCAAGAATACATTAGCTCGGTATTCAAAAGAAGAAAAAAATTACCTAAATTCTTTGTGTTGATGACTTTGCTTCCTAACTATCAGTACTGCCAATTCACCCAACCCCACCCCAATCCTCAGAAGCTTTAGTTCAAGCTACGTTTACTATTACTACTAAGATTTGACTCACTACTTTTAGTTTTCAAAACTTAGAGAAATTTCACATTTTTAAAGCTTTTCCGTCTTTCTTGTGCTACCGGATTGTTTTCTCTTGTGGGTGTTGATTACAGGTCTCTGTTCCAGATGACAATGAAATCAACAGCCAGCTAGCTTCTTTGGAAGCTGGCGTGATTCAAGTATTAACACCATATAAACGATTAATATTTTTTCATGAACATTGCTGTTTTGTAATTATTGGGTACCTTTTTTTTGTATTCTGTAGGTTGCATACAAAGAAGATGTAGGGAAAGGAACCCCTACCCCTGTCACTCCAGAGATGGAGAGAGTTAAACGCAATCAAGAACACATTAGCTCGGTATTCAGAAAAAGAGAACATGAAACAGATTTCTTTGAAATACTGTAGATTGATGTGTTAATGATCTTACTTCCTAACTATCAATAATGGCTTTTTTTGCCTATTACAAGCCTCCTGTCTTTGAAATTTCTTGCCCAGACCAGATCTACTTACGCTACTAAGATTTGCTCATTCTTTTTTTTTTTTTAACAAACACGGTCTTTCCTCCCCTTTTGTTTTTGCATTTTCATCTTTCTTATCCTATCAGTTTCCCCACCCCCACCCGTCATATGGGTGTTGATTCTAGTTCTCTGCTTCAGATGACCCTGAAATTAACAGCCAGCTGGCTTCACTGGAAGCCGGTGCAATTGAAATATTAACCATGCTACCTATTAATATGTTTTCTGATTATTGCTGTTTCATAATTGCTGGATACTCTTTTGTATCCTTCAGGTCTTATACAAAGAGGGACTGGGAAAAGGTACCCCTATACCCGTTACTCCTGAGATAGAGAGAATCAAACGCAATCAAGAACACATTAGCTCGGTATTCAAAAAAAAAGAGAAATTATACCTAATATTTTAAAAATAAGTTGTTGTGTGAATGATCTGTGCTTTCTAACGGTGAATTTTCTGGTGAATGTTACCCTTAAAACAAGGTTCTGACCTTTGGAATTCCTTCTTCAACCTAAATCTTCTACTACTGCTACCACTGTTACTACTACTAAGAATTGATTCATTACCTTTATTTTTCAGCAAACCAGTGTTTTCACCTTCCTTTCAGCTTTTCTATCTTTCTTATCCTACTAGAACATTTTCTTGTGTGGATGTTGATTAAAGGTCTCTGCTCCAGATGACCCTGAAATCAACAGCTAGCAAGCTTCCCTGGAAGTTGGTGTGATCCAAGTATTAACACCATAAGTTATTAACATCTTTTGATGAACATCACTGTTTTGTAATTACTAGATTACTTTTTTTATATCCTGTAGGTGTTGTACAAAGAGGACATAGGGAAAGGAACTCCTACCCCTGTCACTCCAGAGATGGAGAGAGTCAAACGCAATCAAGAACATATTAGCTCGGTATTTAAAAGAAAGAGGCAACGGAATGAATGGCATAAAATAATATTAAATATATTAGAGCTTTGTGTTTTCTAACTGAACTATAGCTCCCATTTCTGGCTCTTGGCATAAACCATCTACCTTTTGAACTCTTTCTGCAACTTAACTTTAACATATTCCCAGAAACATTTGAGTTACTATTTTATTCAGCAGAGTGTTTGATTGGCGTGTACTGTCTTATCAGCTTCCTTATCCTACTAGATTTTTTTTCTATTTGGCTGTTGACTGAAGATTTCTGACCCAAATCAACAGCCAGTTTCTATACTGAAAGCTGGTGTGCTCCTGGCATTAACATTGTAAACTCTTGAAATATCATTTTGGTTGTTGCTATTCTATGGTTACTGGACACCCGTTTTTTACCTTGTAGGTTTTGTACAAAGAGGGTTTGGGGAAAGGTACCCCAATACCTATCACTCCTGACATGGAGAGAGCGAAGCGCAATCAAGAGTTCATTAGCTCGGTATTTTAAAAACAATTTTTTTTGATATAATAAAATATAACATGCTAACAAAACTTCAGAAATTTTGCCTTTTGTATCTAAAAATATCCCTGAAGTAAAATACTGATATATTGATCACTTACCTTCTTCTCATAAGATATCTGTGATATTAATATTAATATTCAACCATCAGTTTTTGAAGAATTTTCATAATCTAGCAATGATGGCAATAGGACTCTATCCAGATATTACTACATGCTATGATTTCTGGTCCAGATAACTTGTTCTTGAGAAGAGGTTTATGCAGATAACTGTTTTGTAATAATCAAAATAATGGATGAACTTAAAATATAAGCTCATCCAGTTTGATGACTATGAAAGGCGGAGTCAGACAAACACATGGCTAACATTTCTATATGCGCCTCAGCTGCTGATTATATAAAATTGCACAGCAGAGAAAACACAACATAAGCAGAGTTTTGTTCTGGAACTGATGTAATGAAATGTGGGAATGAGTTCTTGCTGAAAACAAGATTTAGGAAAAATGAAATAACTTAGACTATCAGTGCTTTGTTCTGTAGAAATTATAATTGCGATGGTATGTAGTCTGAATTCCTAGGATGCAGGGGCTGTTGAGGGCAAAGAGGAAAGTTTGCTCAGCAGGAAGAAAGGTAAAATGTCTCCTCCCTAGTTTTTCCTAGAGTATATCTGTAGTTATGTAAATACTTTCTTTAGTCTGGCAAGTTTCTGTCTATCGGTGAAGAAAAGGAAACCATTAGAGGAAACCATTCAGAAGTAACTCCGCAAGTTATCGTGGTTCTTGGGACCTAACATGGATTTCAATGTATTCTTCTGTAGTAGTTCATGCTCTTGAATTTTTTTAGTATGCTGTAGTGAGGAATGCAGAGAAATTATATCATATCCAAACTAAAAATAAATAGAAACTTAATGTACCAATAGAAGAGAATCTATGTAGATCAAGATTAAACTGTGGAGTCCTTAGTGCTTTCTGAGCTTGGTTATTTGTTTGCTGATCTTTCATTACCCAACTAGTAACATCATCAGTGCTAGAGGGTGTGGTATTTGCTCTGTGTTTATATACCATAGCTTGCCCTGCCAGTGTTGGTGGGGGCATGGTTTTTTGCTTGGTAATATACTGGCAGGGAAAGCTACTGCTATATAAATAGGGAGCAAACTAGCACTGATGATGTTACCTAGTCGAATAATGAGACTTCTGCAAGCAAGACTTCCAAGCTCACAGCTCACCAAGGACTCCATAGAACCTTAATATCGGTAGGAGTAAGCCATGATCAAAAGTATCTACAGGAATGAGAATGAAGTTGGTATGGAGAACTATACACCGTGCTTTTAGTCCATTCCCTATGAGAAAAACATCTCAAGGTAATTTCCTGTTGCGTGGTTTATACTGAGCAAGCAATTGCTAGCAAACAGAAGTTATTTGATTATTATTCTATTAGTGAGATAACCACTATTGGACCATTATTTTAACCATAAATACTTCATAGAAAACAACCATTGCACAATGTAATGGATCTTGCTAACTGGATAGAATCCTTATCTTTAAAATAATATTTTCTGTATTAATCATCTCACCTTCTTAATTTTTCCTTCTAAATGCTGCTACTTGAATGTTGCCTTTATTAATTTATTTCCAAATATACTACTATTTTTCTTTGTGGATTTCTCATAGAATATTTTTTCATATACTGCAGAGATCCCTTTAACAAATAACTGAGGTTTAATTCAAGCTCCTCTTTGTCTTGTGTTCATATTGCAGTTTTATTATATGTCTTTGATTTCATAAGAATCTAAAACCATGCAACTGTGATCAATGAACTATGTTTTCCTAACTTGTGTGAAATAGAGGAAAAGATAACTATATCTCAAATGACATTTCATTTTTATTAAGTTTATCTTGGACATCATGAAGTTTTTATCATTATTTTTATATATTTTTTGTATTCTTTTCAGATAAAGCCTTCAAGCACATTTTTTTTGGGCAAAAGGAAAAAAAGCTAGATATTGTATTTGAATTATATTTTTGTGAATTTTTGTGATTGTGTGATTTTTGCATACTTTTACAATCTTTAGGTTATCTACAAAGAAAATTTGGGGAAAGCAACCCCAACACCAGTTACTCCTGAGATGGAAAGAGCCAAACGCAATCAAGAAAACATTAGCTTGGTATTGGGGGGGGAAAAAAACGAAGTAACTTAAAATAACAAATTTGATCAATCTTGTCCTGCATCTAATATAGCTCAATCCCATTCATTTTACATTTTTTAAACACAACACTCCTTTTATTCTCATTTTTGTTCTTCTTCTTGATTTTATTTCACCCTGTTAACTTTTTAACCATTCTGTTTCCTGGGTTCTGTGTCTACTTATGTAGTGATTACACTCTTACTTCATAGTAATCCAGTTTAACAAAATTGTTCACAAACAAGCATTTAATCTTTGATTTTTGAACACTTTCTTGTATCCTGTGTAGGTTTTGTACAAAGAGAGCCTGGGAAAAGGAACCCCAACTTCTATCACTCCAGAGATGGAGAGGGCCAAACGCAATCAAGAAAACATTAGCTCGGTATTTTCAGAAACAACCAATTTATATTTTATATACTTTATATATATTTATTGTTTGCACTTATACATACATTATTTCTGTAATGTTCAACATATTTCCAGGCTAATAACTGCTTTAGTGTTATAGCATTATGTTGGCATTTAGAAACGAATATATTACCTAAGCATATGATCTGGTTTTTAATTGTGCCATGTTTCTACTTAAGCATGGCATAAGGATTTTTAAATTGCCACTGCCTTCAGTAAACACTTGACTTAAAAAAGAAAAAAGATAGCCTTTATATTATTCATGTTACATGGATCAAAATGATCTTTGCATTTTAAAAACAACAACCCAAGCCTGCATTCTTCTAATGTATGTTTAGAAGGAAATGTAAGATTTCCTCAGAGTGCCTTGAAGCAGTTCTTTAAAAATATTTTAGACAAAACACTTGTGTTTTGTGTAAATGTACAAAAGCATTTGAGCCACATTGAGATGATGGTGGAGCTACTTTAAACATCGATATTGGTTTCCTATGGCTTTTATCATTCTCAGAAGACCAGTTCTGGACTTCATGATCTGCCTTATGAGTACTAATCACAGAGTTGGTTTCTATCTGCTATAGGGTATCTCTTCCTTACAAGTCTTCATAATCTAGGAGCAAGTGAGACGACCCTTGTCTTGAGTATATATCACTTGTGCCTTAGGTTTACATGGAAAGAGTTTCCAAGTGCTTTTGGGGGCTGCCAAATCATGATAGAAGCCCCACTGCCTTTGGAGCAAACAAAATCTAAAGCTGGCACTTTTTCTTGGAATGGCGTAAGGTTGATTTGAGTGCCTGGCTATTGTATTGCACCATGTTGGAAATAGAACATGTTTATAAGCAGGTCTTAGAACCTTCTATTAGCCATGCAGAAAAAAACAACCAAGGTCTGAGATAATAGAAAACACCTCTTGCTGTTGTTTTGAAAGCTATCTCCTTAAAACCCTTCAGATTGAAAGGTTAAGAGATTATATAGATTTTTTTTTAAAAAAAGCAATATTACATGCCCAATAACTTTTTAAGATCAAGAGTTGGTAAAGAATAAATATTTCTGATATGCTCCTAACCTTGTTTGCATGCTTGGCATTTCTTGATTCCTTACAACTTCTAAATGAAGCATCTCTTAAAAATCTGTTCACTAATAGCTGTGGGCATTGATTCAAACTTTCTAATATTGTCAGATCCTCTATTCGGATAGCTTCCGGAAGCAAGTACAAGGTAAAGCACCCTTTGTCCTGGATACCCCTGAAATGAGGCGAGTTCGAGAGACACAACGGCACATTTCCACAGTGAGTACTGCTTTCTATGAAAGCCAAGAAATAGCCCAAGTAAACTATTCATAACATATTTTAAGGTACAGCAATTCACATGTAACATCCAAAGCAAAAAATAAAATCAGCTTCTGGAGTTTGGACAACTTACAATAGAAATTTTTATAATTTCAATGGGTAAGCAGATATTAAGCACTTACTTAAGATAGTTTTCCTCAACTTGATGCCTTTCAAGCAAAAATACTATGGATGCCTTCTTTAATCAGCAAAATCCATTTTGGGGGAAATAATTCCTAGTTATTAGAGGCTGAAAATTATGGGTGTTGTACCCCACTTATTAACTCTTACCAGGTTGAAGAAAGCTATCTCAAATATGACTATCTGTATCTGTAAACTTGTATTTTTTTAAAAATTCCAGGTGAAATACCATGAAGACTTTGAAAAGACAAAAGGTAGCTTCACACCTGTTGTCACAGACCCCATAACAGAACGTGTAAAGAAGAATATGCAAGACTTCAGTGACATTAACTATAGGGGCATTCAGAGAAGAGTTGTAGAAATGGAGCAGAAACGAATTGGTCAGGATCAAGAACTGAATAATCTAACAGGTATATCTTATATTGTATGCATTTTCCTAAATGAAGCATACAAAACTATAATGCATTGTGTCAAGATATGCGGCAGAGAATTAATTTTACCAAATACATTTTTTAAAAAAAGTTGATTTATTTTGAGAGTTTACCTGTACTAAAATTTACGCTATGTCTAAACCAAATCTGCTTGTAAAATCCATTCTTCATAGCATGCAGACATTATTCTGCACATTGGTGAGTTTATATTGAACTCGTCTATTGAGTTAATGGTCTATTCCAGATTCAATTGTTTGGAGAGTATCTTAGATCATCTAACCATAATTGTTTGTCTGTTATGTTTACAGAGAATAACAACAGCTTTGTTGTTTCCTAATCAAGCCGTGTTTCAAGCATAACTAATAAACTCATTTTCTAAATGTGGCTTGTAAAAACGACAAGCATTCATTTACTTACATTTTGACTGTTTGATTGCAAACTAAAACCGCAATAACACAAAACAACATCCCACTCTCATCCTACGTTTCTGCAGGCCTTCGTGTATGGCGAACCAATCCTGGATCAGTCTTTGACTATGACCCAGCAGAAGATAACATTCAGTCAAGAAGCTTACACTTGCTGGCAGGTATGTTGTGCTGTCTGTGAAATTGTGAGCATCATACCGATAGAAAAGAATATTTGAGCTTCATTATGGATGAAACACAAAGTATCAGCTTATGGTTTTAGCTCTCTCTAAATGCAGCTTTATTTTGTTAGGAATTTAATATATCTTACTTTCCTGCTAAGTAAGAAACCAGTGTCCCCCCCTCACTATTATTTCTTCATCTCTGGCTCCCAGTTCAAGCCCAGAAACGAAGCCGAGACCATTCACGTTCTGCCAGTGCTGTCAGTCTCAGTGGTGGGGATGAAAAATCTGAGCATTCGGAGACCGCTGATCAGCATTTGTCATATTACAGCAATGGAGGCTTCTTTCCTACAACTACAACAGGTAAACACATAAATAAATTAATATGTGTATGTATGCATGTATGTATGTATGTATGTATGGATGTCCAAATGCAAAATAGAAGTAGAGGAGAGGAGTTTCAGTTTTAGTTTCACAGCTCTAAGCAGCTTTAGTACAGAACAGTTGAGCTAAGCCATGCCCAGGCTCCTTGCTGTCTCCTTCTTGCTCACACAGCAAATACTGTTTCACTTTCCAAACAGCCCACAAATCTCTCACACACTGACAGGACGCTAGCTAGATTAATACCAATGGGTGCTGGTAGGCAGAGGCAGAATTTTTCCCCCTTATTTTCCTCCCCAAAAACTAAGGCCGACCACATAGTTTTGTGTAATAAACTGAATTGAATTGAATTGATACAGAAGGGTTGGTTATAGCATGATACCACCTTCTTCAGAATGTAACATATAATGACCAAAATTTATTTAAAGTACAATACCAGAGTGATTCTTTTCAATCAAGTACTAAAAAGTAGCAACACTTGCATGCCCAAAAGAAGAAAAAATGTTAGTATCATCTGTGGGCAAATATTCTTTTACATTTTTTTTGACAAAGAGATGTTCTTACAATAAATATATCAGTGCTATATTAATGTATAGCCTCAACCACTGACAAAATTTGAAAAAAAACATACCCAGTGTTCAAACACCATTTAACCATGTATTTTAAAAACATACTAGGGTGGGGTTTTTTGTTTGTTTTTTGCTTCTTCTGATATATTTCAACTTCATTTCCTTCGTTAGTGGATTACAAACATGCCAAAACTGTAGAGCTGCCACAACAAAGATCATCATCTGTTGCGACTCAACAGACTACAGTATCTTCCATCCCCTCTCATCCATCTACTGCAGGGGTAAGCAAATCTGACAAAAGTATCTATAAAAACGGTGTTTTCTGCAGGCAGAAGGTATTTCTGAATTGAGCCTGTGTACAAGTGAGTCCACCACAAGCCAATGACCTCATCAAAATGGTGGAGCCTGATTCATGACATCAAGCTTTGCTCCTTACATGCTTACATATTTAAGGTCTTGATGGCAAACTGTAATGGGGAAGAAACTTGGATTAAGTTATGTTACATTTTATCATTAACTCATCATTATCTGCCCGGTGTAGAAGGGCTGCCATTTCTTAGGAGAAAAATAAAACCTTCATATGTCTGAATGGATGGTCATCTTTGGGATGAATATTTATTCATTTGAGGGACTGAGGTGTATTAATGTGTTTGGGAAGGAGGTCTTTATATTCAAAGTTTCACAGAAGTGTTAAATTGATGGTTCCCGTACTCTTGTGTTTATGCTAGTAACATTTGGGCATTATTTTTCTCTCTAATATGACAATAGAAGACTTATCGTGCTATGTATGACTACATAGCAGCGGATGCTGATGAAGTCTCTTTCAAAGATGGTGATGCAATTGTCAACGTCCAAGCCATCGATGAAGGATGGATGTATGGAACTGTGCAAAGAACAGGCAAAACCGGCATGCTTCCAGCCAACTACGTAGAAGCAGTTTAAATGGAGGAGACTCACACTGACATGGACAATAAGAAGGCCCTTTATGCCACATCAGTTCAGTACAATCCATAAGTCGCCAAAGAGCCTTATTATTTTCTCTCTCTTGATACATGTGAAGAATTGTCTGACATCTATAACTTTCAGGAAACATTATCAATCCTAGTTTAACTAGGTGTTTAAGAGAGTTTTGGGTACCCGAAATTCAGGATGTCATCCCTCTTTTAATCCATCTGAATTTGCACGATTCAGTTTACTTTCATGAATCATTGAATTATATTTGTTGACGTGGTTTTTCTTCTCAAGAGATGCAGTGATCACAGACAATAAACACAGCCGAATGTATCCATGTCTGTTTCTAGTGTACAACACCTTAAACTAGTTAAAAGTGGAAAGCCTCTCTTCTGCTCTACTTAAGAGAATGCTGATGTGATGCATGCATTTTTAGCCTGCGTGTTCTTGGGTCGCGGTGGTGTTAATTTTCTCTCAAATTAGTGACTAATAAATGTCATGTTTCCGCAAATCTATTATGTGCTCTATTTCTTCATTTTATATACTTATTTGTTTCTCAGAGTTCTTGCTGGTGTCACTACAAGAGTACAATAAAATTATCCAACATCCATAATATTAATACTAAAAGAATTTAAAATGCAAATTAATTCTAAAACTATTTGATGCTAACATTTAGTCCATGAACTTGAGAGTGTCCATCCATCGACCTCCAGAAGCTTGCCAAGGCAGTCCCATCTTTAACATCTTCTGAAAAATCCATTACCATAGGGAGCAAGTCTAATACCCAAGGGGTATCCCATAGCATGAGCCATTACACAAACACCAACACTTCCTCCTGACCTCAGCCTCCCTTACTTCATAAAAGTAGGGAAACCAAAAATATTATCCACATGTGTACACATCAAGCAGGAAATTTCTGGCTGGAGATTGTTCAAATCATATATGGCTTCATGAGGCTTTAAGTGGCAGCCAGAAGCTGTGAGCAACCAATGCAGTCTATTTCTGACAGCTAATGACTAGAGGCCACTTCAGTTTGCACCTATTGTAGCTTTCAAGAGGCAGATCCGTGTACATGGGATACATTACTCTTGTGAGATATTCCATTCCAGATACAGCCACAGTTAGTGCAGCACCGAAGGCTGGATAAAGGCCCTACTGACCATGCCTTCCACCTGCCCATCTAGCAGTAGCTTTGAGTCCAGGAAGACCCACATGTGATAGTCCTGCCCATTAGCCGTGCTTCCCCGTGAAAAGATAATGCCAGAGATACCCAGTAGGCAAGTTGCCTCTCTCTCTTCTCTTGCTTGGGTTAAACCCGATTCGCTCCACACAGACCCCAACAGCCTCCAGATAACAGGACAAGACTTTGTATCATGGGTTTAGCTCAGAAGGACATATTGCAATCGGGTATCACCAGTATAATAATGACACTGCATCTTGAAACAGCGGGTGCAGTTCTTCTAGGAGACTGGAAGCATGTTTCCCCATTTACACAATTTTATTAAAAGCTATAAGTTGAGGAGCTGCATCTCACTTCATCAATTGCAAAACTGATGCTGGATTAAAACTAAATTGGGGGCAGAGTGATGAAGATAGGTTGATTACCCAGATGCAAGCAACACAGGAGAACAATTAGAAATAACTTCCCCATTAACAATTATAATGTGTTAAAAATCAATTCTTTGAGCCTTTTAACATATGTTGAGTTCAGCAATCTCTTGGTTAATTAATGGTCACTTTGAAATCTACAACAGGGAATCCTGGGGGGTTAAACTCTGACGCAGACTTCCAAGAGATCATTTTGGAAAAATGACCCTTTAATTGCATAATTGAAGAGATTGCTGAACCAACATATATCAAGATTTCAGGCTATCTCAAAAGGCCTCATAAGTTGGAATCTGGCAGAATGTTCATATTTTTCACATTGACATTTTAAACAACCGGGGCTTCCTTCCTTAATCTACAATCTACTTCACTGGAGATTCTTAGGTTACTGCTTTCAGAATCAAAATCCAACTCACTATACTAAGATTTTCCTGCTTCCCAACAGCATCCTGAGAACAGTAATTTTAGCTTTCTCCTTAGATTTTGGCCTCTTTCCTCCAAAATAAGTGATTTACAGCAGTGGTGGGGTTCAAATATTTTTACTACTGGTTCTGTGGGCGTGGCTTGGTGGGTGTGGCAGGGGAAGGATACTGTAAAATCTCCAGTCAGAGGTGGTATTTGCCGGTTCTCCGAACTACTCAAAATTTCCGCTATCAGTTCTCCAGAACTGGTCAGAACCTGCTGAATACCACCTCTGATTTACAGTCTCCCAAGGTCTCTCTGGTAGGCCACCTCTTCTGTCACCTGAGCACTACCAATATATTCAATTCTTTTCAACCAACATGCCTTATTTTTGTCCTCTATGATTACTTCTCATTGTCAGGCCTTTGATCCTTAATTAGCATTGAGGGTAATACAGTATACTTCACAATGACTATATTCCATTTGTAGCAGTTTCTCCTCATCATGATTAATGGGCGCAGTCATCATGTATCTATTTGTCTTAGCTTTGTCTTCCTTAAGGAGGTAAATATGCTTGCTGTAACAAAATAATTGAACAGAGGGATTAAAAGGGTCAAGCAAAAAGCAACAATTATTTCAGGTCAGTAAATTACATGGATACTAAATTTTGCCTTGCATTTTTAAGGGGCTTGTTGAGTCTAATTTATAATCCTCATATGACGATTGCAATAAATATTTTTGAATGATGAGCATAGGTAGAGATATTACAAATGGTAGAAAAGGTGAGATTACACGATAACAGGAAAAATTAAAACTTCAATAAATAGGAGTGCTGAATTGACATAATCTTTGATATCCTATTGAACCTATTCTATAATATCAAACAAGTGGGAAGCAATAACAACTAAAGGTAAAAAACTCAAGAATCCTCATCAAAAACCAAGAGGATTAGATGATTGTTCTGAGTCATTTCCAACAGCTTTGGGAATAGATGAAAGACGACATTGTTTAATAATATTTGCAAAAATGGCTTATAAAATTCCTTTATGGCTTGTTCTCCCTTCAATATTGAAAGCATATTCCTAATTTAATGATAGTCTTTGATTCTCTTGAGGTTCTCTCATACCCTATTATTCATTAACACTTTATGCTGAAAAACTAAAATTGGAATTAAATTAGCATATATTCAGAGAAGGTGCAATTGCCAGATTAATTTGGTTTTAAAATCCATTTCTATTAACCTTGACAAAGGCTCAGATCTACTGATTCACCCTTGTCCCTTTTTTCTGCAATAAAAAATCAACAATTTTGCCATGTCAGTCATTAATACATGGTTTAAATGCTGTTTTAAAAATGCATTTTCACTGAAACTGATTTTAATCTTAACACAACACAGTTCTTCCCCAAAATAACAACCATTTCATTCAACAATTTATATATTTTATTTATATATATTTATTTCCTAAAACATAAATCGATCCCATTGTTAGGTCAAAAAGCACAAATATGCTCTATACAAAGTTCCTCCCATTCAAGCATGTTAGAGACTCTGCCTTTCATACAGATATAATTTAGAACATTTGCATTTAGTACATCTATACATAATATACAAAATTATTCGTATGTCCAGTTTATATAGGACTTATGAATGGGGCAAATAAAACCTTTGTGGTATATAAAAATTCAAAGAGCATGTGGTCAGATCCTGAGAATTACTTATTGGAATTATGTACTGACACACTTTTTTCTTTTGCATACTACATTCATGAAAAAATATACTATGTCCTATGAAAAAGTTTGAGATATTTTTAGTATGCTAATGAAGCACCATACTTCTTAATATGATAATGAAGCTATAAAACTAGTACCTTCCAAACTACTATCAGTTGGAAGATTTGTATCACTTTTGGTAAATTAATTAACACTTCAAACTTTAGTCAGAACAATAAAACCAGAGCTTTAAATATTGGTGATGCATCAAAGCCCTTTGATTTAAAATACTTAACATTTAAAAAATATACTGCTCTGTATTGTGGCATGTTTCACAGTCATTACTGCACATCTTACCACATTTTGGAAGTTGTGCATAGCAGCAATTTAAAAAAAAGAAAATATTAAAATGCAAGTCCACAGAATTTAGAAATTTAACATTTATACTCCAATGCTGTATTTGCTTCAAGTTACAGGAATCCCTTTTACTTAAAATATGTAATGAAACTAAATATTAACCTCAAATTTAAACCTTTTAAAACCAAAACTGCCCTCAATCAAATCTATTCTTCAAAGAACTTAATCAAGAGTAACTGCTTTTTTTTAAACAGTGGTTTCGCAAGATCTTGAAAGCATCCAACGGGACTTCAGAGTTTTCATGATGCAGTCTGTAATGGTATGAAGTTTCTCTTGCATTTCAAAGAGTTCGTTCCCTGAATAGTTTCGAAGTCTTTCAGAAGTAATTTGCTCAGCAAGTAGATTTACCTGAGCCCAAAGGTCTATTGCTGATGACTCACCCGTACTGGAGACCTCGGTTTCACATACGTCTAAAATGAAAGAAAACTGGTTTGTAAAGACATTCTAGGTGAGACCAAATTAAAGCCATTTCAGACGTAGATATCCTGTAACTCTTGCTCTTGTAACTAACTGTGTAACTATAGACCAGGACTGTCAAACTCCCGGCCCTTGGGCCAGATGCGTCACATGCTGGCCAGGCCCACGCCCAGTTTCGCAAAAGGGAAAAACATTCTGATACGTCACATGGCGCTGCTGTGAAGCTGTGAATTTGACACTCCTGCTATAGACAATTGACCCACTAACTGGAGAGATTTAGCCAGCAAAATAACTTAGTTTGGAATGCTAGCATATCAGAGCAATTAGCCTTTCTTTTTATGGTCTACCTCACAAAAGCTGGTTAGTGTTCTTGGAATGTACCACACACACACACACACACACACACACACACACACACACACACAATTAGCAATCAGGCCCTACAAGCTAATCACAAAGTTTTATCAATATTATTTTCAGATGAAATGTTACTACCGTGTTTCTCACAAAATAAGGGCCGGCCTTATTTTTTTGACCCCAGCAAACGGGTAGCCCGTTTTTGGGGATGGCGGCTGGGCGCTTCTCCCAGGGTGGGCTGATCCTGCGCTGCGGCCCGGAGATCGCCTCTCCACGGGGTTGGGCTGCCCTCTCGGGCAGGGGAGGCTTTGTCGTAGTAGGGTGTCATTTTTAAAAGAATGGGCTTTGCCTTTGAGCGATGCCCGGAAGGCGGCGACAGGAGCACCTGAAACCGAGTGTCTCCGCCGGGCTCTGGTTGCAGGAAGAGCCCTGGCTGGCCGCATGGCTGCACCAAACGCCACAGCGTTGCTCTAAAGCGCGGCAGCACAGGGAGAAGGGAAAGCAATGGTGGCGGAAGGTCTCCTGATACGAAGTGCCCCACCAACGCCGAGGTCAACGCAGGCAGCACCATATCCGGGTATGCAACAAAAGTACTTCCTAACGGCAAGCCCCCACCGCCATTCCCCCCATTTCACATGTTTAATATAGGCCTTAATTTGAGGGGAGGGGCTTAAATTTCATTTTATGCCTATAAAACATGCTGGGACTTCCTATTGGGGGAGGCCATATTGTTGGAGAAACACGGTATACTTGGGAATAATCAAAGGTCATGTATCAAGTGAATAAGTGTTTAGAAGAAAATGGTAACCAATTTGGCATACCTTGAGTGTGCATATGCTACTTTTCTGACGTTTTTGACCTTTAGTTCTGCTGTATGCCACTCAAAACTGTGTTAGAAGTCAGCAGCACAGAAATACCAACAATAAGTGTAGGAATACATACTTAAACATATATAAGAATCATATAACCAGATTAATTATCCAGAAGAAACAGAGGAAGAGAACAATAACAAGGATACTGCCATAAGCTACACAGCCACTCAGTTTCATCTGGGATTTGAATTGCTTAAAAGCATGCTTTCTTATGCTTTATATTAAATACAGCAAAACAGATTGCATAGGTTTAAGTGATACTTACCTGCATTTTCATTTGTGGAAAAAAATGTCTCATCCATAACACTGATTGATTTCTCTGTATCATCCAGGCCAGCATTTTCCTCCATTCCACGAGATTTTACCTGTAAGTATTAAGGTGGGAGAAGGGAAGAATACTGTTTAATCTACAGATGAAAAAGATAAAACTGTAAGTGTGGTTCTTTTGAATGGGCCACTGTAAAATTATACAAGCATCTTCTGCACTTGTAGGTTCTGCTCAGAACTGTCCTATGCTTAAAAGCAGTGCTTGGAACCTGATTTCTGTCATATAATACATTTTCCTAAGCACGGCCTCCACAAATATTCTTAGTTCCTGAAATCAAAATGGCAGTTCCCCAAGTTGACAGTTGCGTAGTAGTTAAAATACAGTATTGCAGGCAAACTCTGCCCATAGCCTGAGAGGACTTAAGGCTGACTCAGCATTCCATCCTTCCAAGGTCAGTAAAATGAGGATCCAGATTGTTGGGGATAATATGCAAGTAATGCTTCTACATTGTAAACTGCCCAGAGAAAGCACAATAGGGGTGGTATATAAGCCTAAATGCCATTGCTATTAACAGAATCAAAAAGTAAAATGTGTACATTGCATGAATTCAGATACCACTAGAAGAGTTGAATTCAGAAATATTAACAGTTTGTCTTCACCCTGAATCCCGTGTATATATGGATACTGGATTATTATCTGAATACCTAACTTCTAGAAGGTAACAGCCCTCTAGAAGAAAGTGATTAAGCCCATCAAAATATCTCAGGTAAAGGAATATGATTAAAATAAAATGGCTCACAAACACAGGTTTGAGGGTGAATGTGGGAAGGGGGAAAGGCAAATTAAACAGGATTAGGGGGTAAAGAACAGTTTAAAACTACTTGATCTCGTGCCACAATCAGATGGGTGAAAGTATCAATGAACTAATGAGGGGTATGGAACTTATTCCAAATTTAAGTCTTTCACTATACTGCTATTCAGTATATTCAGGATGGATGTTAGAAAAACCAGAAACAAAGATGTCCTCCTTACTTTTTTCCCACCATCCACAAACTACAAGTTCTAGATTATTTAAATCATTTATTTCTCCCACTGCTCTTCTCCGTGGAGAACCAACTTTTATTAAAGCAACTCTTCCACTTTTGCATATTTTAATTTAAAAGTACAAATAAGCTTACTTACCTGCTGCTCATGATAGCCTTTAAGAACCTTTCTAAGGTTTAAAACTCTAGGAGAGCGAATAGGAAGTGTTTTGATCTCAGCTGCGGTGAGAGAACTCAAGTCACCCACCGTTCTGATATTCTTTGCTCGAATCAGATGTCCTAACCCTCTTGTCCTAAAGGTACACAAAAGAAGGAGTTTTAATCTTATGTACCATGGAAAATATAACTTTACCATCTAGAAGTGTTTTTTAAACTTCAATACAGGTTCTAACCCAATGCAGCTTATATGTTTATGTGCCTATTGAGGTAGTATGTTTCCCTCAATCTCCTTATATATGAAACTTTTGCAAAAATAAGCAACACTAAATTACTACCCCAAAACACAATATTTCTGCTCAAACTATGTGTCCAAAAGGGCATTTTATCTTCTATCCCAATTTCAAAGATAGTCTTCTGGGTTAAAATAATTTTGTATCAATCAGAATGAATTTAAGATTAGGAAATATTCACATTGTACAGAGCAATCTTTTTTAAAAAACAAAAAACAAAAACAGAACACCTCATACAGCACCATTTGAATTTTTTGCTAGTATAAACAAGAATGGGATGCACTATTTGTATAGACATTTTCTGTCTATACAAAATATATATTATTCAGCTGTATTTTCAACATGGTACATAACAATATACCATTGTTATGTTATACAACAAATATATAAAATATATTTCAATATACTGAAAAAGTACAACTTTATATTATTATGAACATTTTCAGATATATAATTTAACAATTACCCCAGAATATCAGCATGCAACGTACCCTTCAAATGTAGATTCCTGTCATCCAGTGCTTGCTCCTTTGATGCAGCTAGTGATTAACTTCAAATGAATACATTATTTTACCTGTTAGGAGCACTGCCTAAACGTATAAACATGCAACTTTTTCAGGACAGCCTGATTCAATGTTTTCCTACTTACCAAGTATTTGAAGTAATTTGAGGCAGAATTACGTCGACAGATGCTTTACAGCCCATCAGGGCAGGATATACGCTTTCTGTAGGTACTGGTGTTGGCTCCGTGCCCATTTCTGTGATCTTAAGTAAGACAGAAAATCATGAATTTGGATAAGTTTAAGAACTGAGCATGGGAGAAATTGAGATGAGGTACATAAAAGGGATACAAATCTTACTAAACACTTCTTTGAGGTCTTATATTTATGGCTACGGGTTCCAGGGGACAGAGATCCTTTGGTTGGAGTGGTTATAAGCTGGATAGGAAAAGAGGAAAAAATGTTGCTCAAGATCATAGGAATCATCTACAACCCTGTGATTCTTTTTAAAGCAAACAATTAAGATGGGGTCCTTTATTTAAGAAAAGGGCCAATGCATCAGGAGCATACTTCCAGAAGCAGTTAATACTTCTTCAACAAACTAGCTCAGCTAGGGAAAAAAACACTCACAAGGAAGATTCCTTACTGTTGAAATGACTTAAGGCATCTACAGAACGGGGTAATTCTTTCATTAACTGGATCAGACAAGAAATGTGTGACTAAGCTTTCTCCTACTGGGCTTCTGGTTCCTTCCATGACGAAATTGTAGAAAGAGCAGCTACACATGAAAACCAGTCAAGAATAACAATATGACCGAGTGATCATAACGTCTAATTCAAAAAGCAAAGGAGGGATGCCTAAGTCACATCAACAAGAAAGAACCTTCATTCCAATGTTCGTTTCCCAATTGATGTATGGAGACATCCATGTAATAGCAAATAGGAAAATCAACTCATGTTATGTCTTTTCACACCAACTGGGTGTAACTTAAAATTTTATTTTAGAGTTAACATCCCTACATGAAAAAAGGCCTTTCTGTATACACATGGGTACATTTGCTTTGCAACTACACATTTTCTTGCGTTATGTTGTACAATGTTCTGGAGGTTCTAAAGGCTTGCATAAAGTTAGATTTATGGAGTAGAAAATTGGATTTGCAGTAAAAGAAACCCTGGTGTATTGGTGTGTGTGTGTGTGTGTGTGTGTGTGTGTGTGTGTGTGTGTGTGTGTGTGTGTTTGCTAATGCAGAGCATACTCAGAATCCAAGATATGTTTTTTTCTACAGATTAATTTGTTACAAAGCTCCTGCATCGCTGATGTTATTTTCTAAGGGAAAAAAAACTAAGAAGAAGCTGAGTAACTACCTTGGCTTGGTGACTAGGTGAAGATTTAGCACTTCGCAAAGATTGAGAACCATTATTGCAAGGATGAATTCTAAGTACAGGACTTCGCCGATCAATGTCATCTGCCAATTCTTCTTGGTAGATTGGATTGGCAAAGGAGACTCTTCGGTTCTGTTCACACATATTTGACAAATTATTATTGGAGTAAATATGAAGCATCATACAAATGCAAAAGCTACAATTTCATAGCTTGGAAGTTCCCATGGCTTACATGTTGCTTAAAATACAGATCCTTTCAAACTTCCAAAGAAAATCTATACAAGTTTTCATAAAAACTTTCATAAAAACAAACTATTAGATTATTATCTATTAAAGAAACATAGAAATCTATCACATGAACCTAAAATGTGCATTTTTAGTAAAAGCAAATTTATCTAGGTTCCCACAAAGTAGACATGCTCTCCCAGGAAAGTCATGTACCTACAAAGCCAAATGAATGAATATTACAGTGAATATTATGGTGATATTTTAAAACTGGAATGCTAAACACATTTCCTTGAGGAAGCAGCACTTATTGGTGATGTAATAGGGAATTGTACTGCTAATAGTACTGGGCAAATTAAGTGATAGGTCGCACATAAATAAAACAGGAATAATGAACTTCCTTTTTTCATATTTCATTGGAATCCAAGTTAAAAGACCATGGATTTACATTATACTTTGGACAGAAAGATACTAAATGCTATCCTTTTCTTAACTCATTGAGGTTCCTTCATTAACAACACTTGTAAGTAGCCTTTAAACTCCACTAAGTGGAATACAGATAGTCCTTGACTCTCCTGTTTAGTAACATTCAGTTATAGTGGGACTGAAATTGTAAGTTTACAATCAGACCTCACATTTTTTTAAACTGTTGCAGCATCTTGTGAGATATTATATATATATGTATGTATGTATGTATGTATGTATGTATGGCATTCAGCTTTGTTCGGGTATTTTCCCACGTCATTGTAGTTGTGCTTTTAAAGTTGTAGCAACGTTTCGGCAGAATCTCATCTGCCATCATCAGGCTTCTGTAATTATATAATATTATATATTATATAATATATATATAATTTATATGAGATATTATTTATATATATATATTTATATATATATTTATATATATAGAAGCACAGAGCCGAAGACACAAGCCTGAAGATGATGAATGAGACTTCATCGAAACGTTGCCTAGATACTTCTAATCTTACGCGGGAGAAAACCCGAATAACCAAAGATCCACATACATACATACATACATACATACATACATACATACATATATATACACACACATACACACACACACACATATATACATATACATATATATATCTGACGAGCAAAGTCAATAGAGAAGCTAGCAGTAAAACTGCAAGCCGCAGTCATGGGACATCTCATTTTATGACCAATGATTGACTTAACTGTGGAAGTGAGGCAGTAAACCACATCATCTCACTTAATGACTTCATTACTAATCCCAATTGTAGTCATTACGTGGTGACTACCTGTGGCAAACAATGGCTGTTATAACTTCAGCACATCTGAATACTGGAATTTCAAAAAATTAACTCAAACTTTACATTGTTATTTTTATTCATTAAAATCTCTAAAGTCCTGGCAAAACTGCAGATGCCAGTAGAGAGAAAGAAAATATTATTTAAGTATGTAAACTCTGTGCACAATATTCACTAACCATGGAGTCAAATGAAGGCATATTTTTACACAACCAAACCCATTAAAGAATTATTTGGGGTTGTGACCAATGCATTATCATTTGAATGCCATTAGCACTTCATTTAGGCTCTGTATGAATTACTCCAAATGCCCAACCATCAGGCATAAGAAATAATTTGCTGAATAAAAACATGTGTCAAGTAGGATATAAATGTTCAAGTGGCTGTACAATTACATTAAAATAATGTATTCTATAAACCAAGTAATGAAAATTCCAGTGCTGATCAAAAGATCTCCCTTCACCCAACAGTCTTCCGAGTTTTATTGCTTCAGGCATGCCACATAGACTTTAGTAGCTTAAGAGGCTGGCGAATCATGGATTTCAACTATGGCAAAGAAACTAAAAATATATGTAGGGTTTCAAAGGGAGTTTGGGTAATATGCAAATAATCACAGGTAGAGTGGCACAAATTGCTTAAAAATACCTTGTTTGCAGGTGATGATGACTCTTCCTCTGGTTCTCTTTTGATGGCTCTCTTTAAAATACTTATAGAAGGAGAAGCTGATGGGGACCATAGACAGCGAGCCTGTGTCCCAGTGGGACTTCCACTGACCTTGGCTAAAGAAAGAAAATCAAGTTCTTTACATTTTGGTGGAGAATCCAAGGTGTTACTTTTCTCCTGCCACAAGACTAAGGTTGGACGTTCACTTGGTTCACTTGCTGCATTATCTTCTGCACCTTCTTCCTCACTCGTCTCATTTTCCTGCAGCTCTGCTACCTCAGTGGCAGATGTTACTGTAATCTCTTCTACAATATTCTGAATGACTCCTTCCTCCTCAGGTTGTGCTCCCACAACTTGAATAATTTTGATCTCTGTATCTGTTTCACTTTCCAACTGACCATTTTGGTTACTACTGGCTTCCATTCCAGTCTCTGCTTCTGCGTCAGGTTCTAAACCCTGATCCTTAGCACTGACTTCTTCTGAATGAGAATCCTCTGAATCTGGTTCTAAACCCTGATCCTTGGCAATGACCTCTTCTGAATGAGAATCCACTGAACCTGGTTCTAAACCCTGATCCTTGGCAATGGCCTCTTCTGAATGAGAATCCACTGAACCTGGTTCTAAACCCTGATCCTTGGCAATGGCCTCTTCTGAATGAGAATCCACTGAACCTGGTTCTAAACCCTGATCCTTGGCAATGGCCTCTTCTGAATGAGAATCCACTGAACCTGGTTCTAAACCCTGATCCTTAGCACTGACTTGGTCTGAATGAGAATCCACTGAACCTGGTTCTAAACCCTGATCCTTAGCAATGACCTCTTCTGGATGAGAATCCACCGAACCTGGTTCTAAAGGCTGACCCTGAGCACTAAGCTCTTCTGAATGAGAATCCATTGATCTGGATTCTGAAATTGTTTCAGAGAAAGGAACATCCGGAATTCCTGCAACTGGCTTGTCACTTTCATTTTGGACACATGCTAATTTCTCCGGTTCAACGTTTGGCGTATTGTTTCTTGGGACGCCACTGACAGATTCAGCAACATTGCTGGCCTCTTTCCGATCAGCGGCATCCTTAACAAAAGGCAGCGGGGTGCTTGTTGCACAAGGTTCTATGCTCAGCCTCTCTGCCAAATGAATCTCTTCAGCAACAGGGATCAAGGTCAGGGGCACGGTTACTTTACTGAGGCTCTTCCTTGGTTCTTTTAACTTTGTTTCTGGAGTGCTTGCCTTTTTCGGTTCAGGGGATACTTTTTCCACTTGGGGAGACAGCTTTTCATCACAGCAGTCGCAGCTCCTGGATTTCCTTGTCCGTTTGCTTCTTTTGTGCTGGCATTCGGACACATCTAGAAATCTCTTGGGTGAAGGAAAGGCACTGACAGCGGTAGCAGAAGCATCCTCTTTTGAAACGCCATTTGAGTTGTTAGGTACCACAGAACTTGTGTCGAGAGTATTAGTTTCCTGTCGGTTTTCTAAAATAGGCTCCGAAGTGGATTCCTTCCTGTTAGCAGGCTTTCTCCCTGGATCTGAAGAGGCTCTAGGACATGTCGACCCTGCATTTTCTTTAAGGTTCACACTGGGACGTAACGGGGAAGTACCTTTTTCTTCCTTTGTACCGATTTCCTTTGTATTAGTAGACATCGAAGGCACTTCTGTCTCTCCGCCAGAAGATATTTTCTGCTTTCCTACTGACCTGGTTTGGATTTCTACTGCAGCTTGTGAAGAAAGCTCTTGGCTGTCTGGCTCTTCCTTTGCTTGGTTCCCAGGGGAATCATTTTTTTTCAATTTCCCAGACCGTTTCCTCTTTGCTCCTTCCTCTCTTGTTTCACCGATATCAGTTTCAGAGTTTTCCATACTGGTAAGTAATCCTTGTGAAGCTGCTCTTCTTGTATGATACCGTGGAAATACTTTTAGTTTCTCCACAGATGTATCTGAGCCTGGTTCTTCATGGTCATTGCATTCAGATTTCCCAAGACTCATGTCCAACTCTTCCTGACTGTTCTCTTTAGAGTTTATATTTTCTGTAGCATTGTTTACAGGCCCACATATTGGTGCATCTGTTGCTTTTTCAAGTTTTTCAGCCTTTTCTTTTTGCCCAGAAGTCTCCCTATTTTGTGCCATCTTCTTTGGCAGAATCTTTTCATCATCTTTTTGCTTGGCCTTTTGTTGATTGTTCTCTTTATCTTGGCTATCCACAGCTCCATCAGTTTCTGCTTTTCGTCTTAAAGAACGTCTTAATGTTTTTTGGTTAAGTGAAATGTCAGGGCTTTGGTTAACAACAGACACTGCTTCTTCACAAACTTCTATTTCTGGAGATGTATTCTCTTTGTGCTCTACATTTGGTCCCACATTTTCATTTTTAACTATGTCCAGGAGGACTTTACTCTCCATTGTTGTGCTGTCAGCCATACTGGGGATCTGAGACTGATCATCTAGCAAATGTTCTGCTATTTCCGTGTCCACAGATAATTCCTGCTTATCCTCGCAATGCGTATCAGAAACCTGATTTTTGTCCTCTTGGTCTGATTGCATTTGTTCTGAAGCTTTGTCATCCAAAGTTTTATTTTGTCTAAGACTTGACATCTTCATCTCAACCATGTTGGTAGACTGCAGTTTTGGATCAGGAATGTTTTCTTCTTTGGTTCTTTTTGATTTGACACACATCTCTAGAGCATTTAAGAATTCTAAGCGTGTCCTCTTTGTGCCGGTGACAGTTTTCCTTGCTTTAAGTTTTACACCATCTTTATTCTTCGGATTTGACTTTTCTTTTGAAGAGACATCTGTAGCAACTGTGCTTTCCTTCTGGATAAACGGGCTTGTTAATGTTATAGAAATATTACTAAAAACTGAAGGACTGAAAGGTCTGTTCTCTGAATCATTGAATTTTTCCAAAGTAACAAAGGCTTGCCTTCTGTTCACCACTACCTGTGGTGTTGGTGAAATTATACCACTAGAACCCGAAGAGTTGCTGCTGCAATTAGGAGGATTTTCATTCAAAGTAGAATCTAATATTGGCGATTGTACTGCAACGCAAACATTCAACTCCTCATTTTTCAGATCCAGCTCCTCTTTCTGAAAGTTATTAGGTTGCTCCGTAACAGTAGAAGTAATTTTCTCCAGAGATATATTTGATTTGTAATTTCCAGTTACTGCATGCGGAATGACAAGCTGATGACTTGTTGCCTCTTTTTTCTGCAATTGAACAATTTAAAACATTAGACATTATGAGTTTACTGCTTCCATCATTAACATACCACCCTCTCTATAAAATGATTGCATTAAGCATTTTGTGGGATTTCTAGTCTCTCATCCATGTATCTACTTAATGGGATTAAAACACTGTAACTACTTGGGATGACATTTGTTTTAGTAATTGTTTTTCTATCCTGCCTCTAAAAGTGTTTGGCATTGCTTTAATAAAACGATAAGAACACAATGGTATTAAATTAGTGGCTTGCTCCATTTAAAGATAAACAGCTCTATCAAGAATAAAATGAATTTTTCTCCAATTGAACATCCAAAACCACAGGATTACTAAACACAATATAAGCAAGCCTAGATAATTCTACATATATGTAGAATTATCTATGTTATAAAGCCTGGATTACTGCTAAAGTTTTGTAAAAATAAATAAACAACTGATTTATTTCAGGTAAAATCCTTTCATATAAATCATTTATCAAGAAAACTCTAAAAACATGTTGTGTTATCCTAAACATAAATTACATTCAAAGTAGAAATGTACCTGGGATGTTAATTTGTCCTCTTCTGTCCCTTGTTCTTCCTTTATGTCAACAATGCTTGATTTCTCCCTACAACAAAAATCATTGGTTAAGATGCAGTGAAAATACAGGTGAAACTCGAAAAATTAGAAGATTGTGCAAAAGTTCATTTATTTCAGTAATGCAACTTAAAAGGTGAACCTAATATATGAGATAGACTCATTACATGTAAAGCAAGATAGTTCAAGCCGTGATGTGTCATAATTGAGATGATAATGGCTTACAGCTCATGAAAACCCCAAATCCACAATCTCAGAAAATTAGAATATTGTGAAAAGGTTCAATATTCTAGGCTCAAAATGTCCCACTCTAATCAGCTAATGAAGCCATAACACCTGCAAAGGGTTCCTGAGCCTTTAAATAGTCTCTCAGTCTGGTTCAGTAGGAATCACAATCATGGGAAAGACTGCTGACCTGACAGTTGTGCAGAAAACCATCATTGACACCTTCCATAAGGAGGGAAAGCCTCAAAAAGTAATTGCAAAAGAAGTTGAGATGTTCCCAAAATGCTGTATCAAAGCACACTGATAGAAAGTTATGTGGAAGGGAAAAGTGTGAAAGAAAAAGGTGCACACGCATCAGGGATGACTGCAGCCTGGAGAGGATTGTCAGGAAAAGGCCATTCAAAAGTGTTGGGGACTTTCACAAGGAGTGGACTGAGGCTGGAGTCAGTGCATCAAGAGCCACCACACACAGATGGATCCTGGACATGGGCGTCAAATGTCGTATTCCTCTTGTCAAGCCGCTCCTGAACAACAAACAACATCAGAAGCGTCTTACCTGGGCTAAAGAAAAACAGAACTGGTCTGTTGCTCAGTGGTCCAAAGTCCTCTTTTCTGATGAGAGCAACTTTTGCATCTCATTTGGAAACCAAGGGCCCAGAGTCTGGAGGAAGAATGGAGAGGTACACACTGCAAGATGCTTGAAGTCCAGTGTGAAGTTTCCACAGTCTGTGTTGATTTGGGGAGCCAGGTCATCTGCTGGTGTTGGTCCACTGTGCTTCATTAAGTCCAGGGTCAACGCAGCCCTCTACCAGGAGATTTTGGAGCACTTCATGCTTCCTTCTGCAGACGAGCTTTATGAGGATGTTGACTTCATTTTCCAGCAGGACTTGGCACCTGCCCGCACTGCCAAAAGCACCAAAACCTGGTTCAATGACTGTGGGATTACTGTGCTTGATTGGCCAGCAAACTCGCCTGACCTGAACCCCATAGAGAATCTATGGGGCATTGCCAAGAGAAAGATGAGAGACATGAAACCGAACAATGCAGAAGAGCTGAAGGCCTCTATTGAAGCATCCTGGTCTTCCATAGCACCTCAGCAGTGCCACAGGCTGACAGCTCCCATGCCATGTCGCATTGAGGCAGTAATTGCTGCAAAAGGGGCCCAAACCAAGTCCTGAGTACATAGGCATGCTTATACTTTTCAGAGGTCCGATATTCTATGTACTATCCTTGTTTTATTGATTGCATGTAATATTCTAATTTTCTGAGATTGTGGATTTGGGGTTTTCATGAGCTGTAAGCCATAATCATCTCAATTATGACACATCACGGCTTGACCTATCTTTCTTTGCATGTAATGAGTCTATCTCATATATTAGTTTCACCTTTTTAAGTTGCATTACTGAAATAAATGAACTTTTGCACGATATTCTAATTTTTCGAGTTTCGCCTATACAAACCCTTTAAAAAAATATTTCTGGTGCTTATTACTTACAAAGAATCCTCCTGGTTCTGAGTGTCCTGGGAAAAGAGAACAGCGTCTTGAGACATGTCCAGATTATTATACATGACAGGAATATCATCCCTGAAAAAAATGTATAGAAAGGAACACAACATAAACCAAACTTGTATTTCTGCAGAGGATGTTTGAGGAAATTGAACTCTTTCTTTAGACTATCATTTTCAAAACAATTCTAACTGAGAAATCTAGAAAATATCTAGATTCAAAGTATCTAGAGGACACCATGTGGAGAAGGGTGTTCTCTGGTAAACTCTTCTATACACACAAGCCTGGTTTAGTAAGCTCCTTGCTAGTTATGGAGTGGATATGCAGAGAAAAGTATAGGAGATTATATTCTTCGTTCCTTTGAGGCCATGGAAGCCTGTTCATTGCAAAACCTGCTTCTAGCATTTCCTGACCACAAAAGGAGTAAACTCTAAAGTCAGAAGTTGGCTGGCAAAATATAATGGGTGTAATTTTGACTCCTAAGTTTCATAGCACAGAGAAGATGCAGGCAAAAACTAAGTTAATGTGATTGATGACAAACCTTTTAGTTCTCAGAACTTCTTTTTGGTGCTCTGTTAAGACTCGCTCTTTTGTTTCTACAGGAATGTACACAAAGTCCATAGTGTTTTCTTCTTCCAAAGGAATGTTTTTTATATTTGATTTTGACCGTGAGAATTCTAGCTTTATCTTGTATGAGGAAAAAGCATTAAAAGAGAAAAATAGCTCATAAATAAGCATGGAGTCTGTATCTCAGGCATAACACAAAAAAATGATGCCCACCCCGTCTACAAATGAGTAGGAGACCTTCTGCTCATGTCTGGGAAGGAGAGCAAGTTTGTAAATTGTAAATTTAACTACAATTCTAAATGAAGGACCCCATATCTAGACTACCATGATATGCCTGGGTCTCACTGATATTTCCTATAACTATTAAAGATACAACTACCAAAACTATAATTTTATTAGTAAGCTTCTATGTCTTACCTTTTTAGGTGTAATGTGAAAATCAATATTTTCTTCCTCTGGCTCACCGGTTTGGGCCAGGAATGAGTCCCTTTTTCCATTAGGATTTACTTTTATTCCGCTGATGTTTGCACCCCACTGGGAGTTCTCTGTCTGTTTTAACATATATAAGCATAACTTATTAAAATTAATAAGTTTTATTAAATTATTAAATTAAAATATCAATAATGTGGCTGAACTAAAGCTATATATAAGTTTGTGTTTACTCAGATCAAAGAGAACTGCTAACAAAATTCCAAAATGGAATTGAAAAAAATCAGAACTTACATAATCAGAATAAGAAGTACTAGATCCCTCCATTATATCACAGCTTTCAAATGCAGGCAGTAAGAGTATGAATTTTTGTTTTGCTTTATTTAAAACAGTTCTGCAAGGAAGCATAAAATAGCAGTGAAAATTTGAAAATTGTGGTGATATTTAAAAATGTGTTTTTATCAAAATGTTTATAGCTAAACTTTAAAAAGACCTATATTTTTTCTTTAGTAATTCCAAACATGAAGATATTCCAATTAAAAATGCTTAGAATTCAAATAGAACCTATTTTCACATATACTTTCCCCAAATAATTACTACCTCATTCATATCTATCTTAAACAAATCGAAGAGAAAAAGATTAGAAAAAGAATATCATTGTATTTTCATACAGAATTTCACTGTCAAGTGTATGGTTACATGAAGTTCTAAACACAAGACTACCAGGACAGAATGAACTGAGCTCCAGATCTTTTTTCAAATTCCCAACTCTCCTAAGGCCGATTCTAGTTCTTAACACACACAAAAAGTGAAACATTAATTCACAGCTAAAAACAACTCTCATAAAGTATAATGTCATATAATACTGCATTGTTTAACAATAGCAACCACAGCTTATATAGCCAGAACTTCAAGGACTATTCTGAGTCCCAACTTTTCAGCACTATTGTAGTTCTGCATGGTCACTGAATGAGTCTTCGGTTGAAATATTAGAAAAAGTTATTGAAATTGTTTGTACTTGTCTTTTCTTATTCTCTTTCTTTCTTCTTTCTCTCATTCAATCATTTTTTCTTTCTTCCTCTCTCTTCTTTCTCTCCCCCCTTTCTCTGGACATTTTTTCTTTTTAATATTTTATATATTTTATATTTTTCTTGGTTTGTATGATTTTTTTAATTTTTATATTTTTAAACTGTAATAAAATTATTTTTAATAAAGCCAAGATGTGATCCTTTCTTTCTATCAGTTTTGGTTCTGAGATGCTCAACTGAATGAAGCAACTGGTAGAAATAATAAATTCCTTCCTTCTTGTACAGCCTCTTTTCATGTGACTATATAGAGGGATGCATCAAGCACAGGAAAAACGGTGTCATAAATAGAAGGAATGTCTAGATCCAAATTATGTTATATTATGTTATGTGTCTGTTTTCAGATAATACAAAATGTTACGATGAGCACAAGAACAAAAGATGTCTTACTTAAATTCTTCAGGGTATTCCAGGCTTTCCTCTTTTCCAAATGTTGTATTCCAAAAGCGAGCAGCATGGCTGCTTATATGCCTATTCTTATTTAAAAGCATTATACTTAATAATGGAAAAATCTCTTTCAAGACACAGCTGTCAAAGGTTGCAGTATAGTTTGACTGCAAACAAGTAAGGCTGTCTGCCAGTAACTTTTCACACTAAGAAACAAAAATGGTGTAAGAAATATCATTATTTTTTTTTAAATGAGGTATTAATCTCATTTGCATTTACATAACAAGCATATTGCCCTTTCTAATTTATACCCCGTTCAAATTAAATTTATAACAATTCAAATTAAAAAACAAGTTATCTTCTAAAGGCAATTAGCAATTGGGAACTTGGTTGAACTCTGTTGGCTTAATGGACAGTGTTATTTATTTACTTATTTATTTACAAACCATATATGCAATAAACCTAGATGGCTCATTGTATCACCAGTAAAAATAACAATAAAACACATCACTCATACATGAAGCACTATATTTCCCACCATGTCACTTTAGTGATCCCCAACAATTGGCTAAAAGCCTAATACGGAGATAGTTTGTCATTGCATAAACCTCTGGGATGTTTTCTTGAGTTCTCAGTCTTACTCTATTAGCAGGGAAATAACCAAAGACAGCATCAACGGTACCTCCCAATACAGAGCTTTGCATGCATCAGGAAGGATGTTATGCTTATCCCTACCTATACAGAATATCTTCTCTAGATCTGAAGAGGCAAATAAGGTGGTATAGGAGGTATAGTCCCTGATCTGGCCTTATCACCCATATTTGGAATTGATATAGAAACTCACTGGTAACCAGTGTAGCCCTTGAAAGTCTTGTTAGGATCTGCCTGAAAACATCTACCAAAACATTTTCTGCTGCATTCTGAACCAACTGCAATTTCTGAAGGCCATTTGAAATGGCAATAGCTGTATTTTAACAAAATTTGGCCACAGTATATATTAATCAAGGTAAAAGGATGAGAATCTGATACTGCTGTCAGAATAGGTCCCCACATGCATGCTAGCTAGAAGTGCCACTGCAATCTGCAGTACTCTCCCAGCCAAATCTGTATTTCTATGGCAGAGTACATCTGAATTGGGAATACCTCTCACAAATGAATAAGTGAGCACCATTTATTTATTAAAAGCATTTATAAACTTGACTCAACTTCAGGGGCTTTAGGTGATGTACAAAGTCTATCACAGCACAAAGCACAATATAATAAAACAATAAAAACCATAAGCTGTATTTTTTCCTAAAATTAACTGCAGAACAGCAGCATATTGAATATTGTTACCATTTAGGAATCAGAAAAATAGCTTTTTTCTATATATAAAGTACCTTGAAAATGAGCGCAGGACTTGTTCTAGAGGGATTAGTAGACCTTGCAGAAAAAAAATAGTTTGCACGTAAGTATCTATTCACCTATAAAGTTAACAACTGCAGTTTGACTACAATCTTAAGCTGAAATACAGCTAATAGGTAAGATATACAGTAGATACTGGTTTAGTGAATAGGTTACACTACATATATTAAGGAAAGAGTACACTGAATACATTAAGAAATTATCCAAGTGCTGAGCACTTTATTCAACTATAATATATATTTCATATTCTGCCCTTTCATTCCAAATGATGTTCAAGGTATCACCAAAAATGAAGATAAAAACAGAATGACAACACTAAGCTACTCAAGTCAATTAAAAAAAAACCCTCAGCAAACTGCATTCCAGGAAAGTAAAGCACATTTCAATGAATGAATGCACTAAACGTTTTTCCATTTTTTAAAAAAGTAAAACAAAATTATTTGCTTGCTGCCAGAAGGTAACAGGGATAAACCCACCTGGCAATGAGGGAATACTCACTGAGAATGCCTTCCTGCATTTCTACCAAATATGTTTCTGACGGCCAAAAGACCGAGAGTAGGGACTCACCTGAAGATACTAAAAATCAAGGTTTGTATATAAAACTTCATAGTGATTTGACAGTCCCACAAAAACAGATTAAGACAGTTTATCTTTGTTAAGCAAGTTACATACTCTCTGTAACTTCCCAATCAAGAATCTGGACTCAGCCTTCTGAACAATTTTTAAAGGCAGCCCAGCACTTTCAAATGAGATGCAGCTAAGGTAAATATAATTGTGCCCATATCAACACAAATTAAGGAATGGCCCAATGCTCTGCAACACAATTAAATTGAATTTTTCAGAGAAGGATTAACATTAATCTGTAATCATGTACATACTTCCAGGCTGTTGCTCAACTAAGAAAATTTTAGCTGCATAATCCTGTAAGATTTTTAACAGATCAGTTAATGAGCATATGGGTAAAAAAAATGTCTGCAATCAAAAACCCCAAATCTGTTTTAAGATGAAGCTTTTATGTGATGATCACCTTCTCTTTCCTAGTAGAAAAATGAGCAATCTTTTCCTTGGTGAAGCTTGCTTATGCAGTTGTAATAAATGTTTGATGATAAAGCTACTTGGTTCAAGTAATTTAAAAACTGATATTAAAACCTAGTTTAAAATGGGATGTTTTAATTACAGAACTTTAAATTAGGATGCCACCAATAAAGTATATCTAGAAAGTCAAGAGCTGAAGTAAGAGTCAAAGGGTCTTCCATGATTATGATTACATGCCCTCAAATCAATGTCACCTGTTAGGAACCACAGAGATGCATTTTCTCTGGAATTATCTTTCACTAACCTGGTCTTTCAGGTCTTCCAAAGGTGCATCTCTCACTCCTGTACCTTGTCCACCCATCTTTAATCTGCTTTTGTTCTCTTTTAATTTGCAGTCTTCATGAAAGGCCATCCCAAGCACCATCATCATTACTTCAGATTATTTGTATGAGACAAATTCATCAGAATAACATCAGTGTGCAACTGCTACATCAGTGAAACCCAGCTCTATAATATACATATACTTACTCTATTTTTTGATACAATGCTGTGAAAGGTTTTGCAATAAATCCCAAGACCGCTCTGATGACAGAAGGCAAAGAGATGCGGGCAATGATATTCTGAAGAATACCAACGATCCCAGAAGCAACAGGAGCTAATTGTTCAAAGTCAGATTCCCCGGATATAAGCATCTTAAGAGAGTTTATCAGTATTATCAGAAGTTTCATTACAGAACACAGCTTGCCAAGGGGATTTTTTGACCTTCTGGCCCATTCCGCTAGCTTCTGTGGAGCTGAAGAACAATTTAACATTAATTTTACTTGAAACATAAAAACTTAGTAGCATTTTAAAATGAAAAGTTATTCAGATTCAACCATCCCTCATACCCACTAGTTGCAATATCACTTGTGGGAGGCTTGTGGGTCATGCTTGTGGGCATGCTTGTGGGAGACTTGTGGGTCATGCTTCTCTGTAACCATGTTCTAAAGCTTAGCTTGTTATTATTAAAAGCAGTGGGACAGAAGATGATGAGCAATGGAATGGTGGGAATAGAACAAAGGATACTGTACTTATGACAGCTGCAGGATCTTGGGGTCATGAGAATGCCATTTGTGACCTTTCCAGCCAGCTTTCGGCAAGCAAAGTCAATGGGAGAATTTGGATTTGGGCAAAAAGGGCACAAAATTGGTACATAGCCACGTGAGGACTCAATAACTACATTGCTTAGCGACAATGTTCTGATTGAAAATGTGGTTATAAGGCTGTTGAAGACTATGTGTATTAGGAGAGGTGGAAAAAATATAAAAGAAAAATAGAGATAGGCCACTGAATATTGCAATATCTTCATACTAGCAAATCTTACGTTTATGTGCTGATAGAAATCTCTTATCATAAGGTGCAAAACAGACGCATTCAACTATGACTGTTGTAATATAAGAGAGCCCTTCCAACATGGGTTGATTCTGAAACAGAAATAAGACAGATATGTCAAGACAGCATACAAAGGAACACAGAAATATTTGTGTACTAGGATAAGGGAACCTCCACTTACAAGATGTGCTTCATCTTTTAATCCAGATATTATTTTGGCACAGAGTTCCTCACAGCATGTGTTATCGTCTGCTGTTGCTACTAGTAATGCACAACGGGCAAATGCTTTATACAGTTCTGACCAAGAACGCAATAGTGTTTTCATGGCAAGCTGTAGCAAAACAAATTATATATTAACACACCTTAGATTCTGAATGACAAGTACTACTATAGATATTCAAAGTTTCCTACCTCTGGGAATTCAGAAGATGAAAATATATAGTTTACTGGTAGCAACAGTGCACAGTAAATTGCATTGAAATTATGCTCCAAAGCATCCCCTTGATTGACTTCATTTGTCTAAGGAAAAAAAAAAAGTAGCCCAAATTGAAAACATTGAAAAATTTTAACATTCAAAGCATTTAAAACATTGTTCAGGTAGTCCTCGACTTAAAACAGTTCATTTAATGACATTCGAAGTAACAACGGCACTGAAAAAAGTGACTTAGGGACATTTTCCACACTTATGACCGTTGCAACATCCCCATGGTCACGATTTACATTTGGATGCTTGCCAACTGGTTCATATTTAGGACACTTGCAGTGTCCCAGGGTCACATGATCTTCTTTTGTGACCTTCTGACAAGCAAAGTCTACAGGGAAGCCAGATTCACTGAACAACCGCGTTACTAATTTGACAATTGCAGTGATTCACTTGACAAATGTGGCAAGAAAAGTTGTACAATGGGCAAAACCCACTTAACAAATTTCTCACTTAGCAACATAAATCCTGGGCTCAACTGTGGGCATAAGTCAAGGACTACCTGTATCTAGGTTGACACATGAACTGTTTACTGTTTATATATTTAAGACACATTAAAACCTTAATATTCTTGTTTATTTTTTAAATCTAGTTCTGGAAAGTATTTTTATTTCTGTAGTAATATTTTGGTATCTCTATATAATTGATACTTAACTAGACAAATTAGTTGACTATACCTGTTTAATCCATTCAGTTAATGGGTTAACCATAATACTCCACATTCGCCACAAATATTCCTTATTTTCCAAGTGCATGGCATTTTGACTCACAATTGTGAGTACAGACTCAGTAAAAGCCAGAGGAGACGTAGGGCCAGACAAAGCACAATCCACAAGAGTTTCGTAGTTTGACAAGAATCTAGTTAAGAAAAATAAGTAATTAGAATCAAAATTAAAGAGGTGTATTTTAGCAACTAAATATCCAGTTGTACATAATCAAATTAATTGGTGTAGTTTTAACTTTTAGAGATGGGAAGGGTAGTTAAGTTATACATAAGCAGGATAACACTACCATTTGTTGATGCATTATTGTACTTCACAAGGGTTATTTTAAATAAAGTAGCACTTTCGAATAAACTTCAGTATCAGCATACAGAATTTTTAAAACTATGTTTTTATCATCATATAGATTTTTTAAAAAACTGTTCAGGAATATCTACCTTCTATTTTCAACTCCACATTTCAGAACATCTTCACAGAATAAAAGCTGAACCAGGAACAGTGCTGGAGTTCCCTGACAAGAAAAGAAAACCTAATTATTCAGGCAGTTAAAGTCTATTATTCATTGGAGTAATGTAAAGTTTATTCTGCCTTACCAACTCTGCCCACCATCAACGTTTTCATCATGACTACATTTCTGTTTCACAACTGTCAACCAACATACTTTTATGAAATAATTCAACCCTTCGATATTACCTTGACATTATAAAGGTTGACCTTGTGACCAGGCATTCTTCCTATAGCATCTTGGCTGGCAAAATTATGTAAATTAAACTGCCAAATCCTCAGATCTTCCTGCTTTTAATTAATATGTTAATTGTGTCTAAATTCATATTGCCTTTTAAAAAAATATTCACCTTCTTTCAGGATTTATCAAAGTTTGCGCAAAAGTCTCCACTGAATGTTATTTGAGCTTCTTCATATGGATCTTATTGATATTTAAAGGGGATCTAAGTGACAAAACAACAACCAAGTCTGGTGCCTGTTTTGTAAGTAATCCAACATGAAATATGTCAATAAGAGAATATAATTTCTTCCTTCTAATTATGAATTGTTTGAATTAACTTTAGTTATAATAGCTCCACCATTGATTACTCTACCTGTAATCAATGATCAAACTCTCATGACACTCTGCAAGAACTTTAACCCACTTTTCCATGGTAAATTGCTTTAACTCAATAACATCTGAAAGTTTCCTAATGTGAATTGCTCGTTTCAGGTCTTGCCCTACTATTACAGTACAATAGGGTTTGGTCTGGACTTTGCAATATATTTTGCATTTAATAGCAAGCAGACTATTCTTAAAAATAAGTATGTTTGCATAATTAATATAGAAGAGATAATCTCATATGAGAATGTTGCAATAAATACACAAGTATTTGGATCAAATTACTGGAATTCTTTTCCTTCAAAAACAAAAATACTCAACCATTGCAATGCAACTTAGGGAGCAGTAGCAGACTCCTTGCCTTTATGTGCCTTCCTAACCTAGTTAGTTCTTTCTTTCACTATGTAAAAATGAATTCCGAGCACCATGCAACATATTTCATCTTCCTGACTCTATGAGAGAGAAGATCAGGATAGTTTTTCTATGGCACTTAGGAATATGTTTCTCATTTGTGCCACTTCAGATTTTAATTGTGAATTAGTACATAGTACATTTGATAGGCTGCTGCTCTGGTGGAATAAGGTTATAGTATACAAGACAGGGTCACGTCTTACAGTTAGATATTCCTTTCCTTACAATTTCCTTACAATTGAACACATTTTGTTTAAATGGATTATTTCTTGAATCTAAATGATGAGTGCATTTCTATACAGGAAAAAATAATTAAAAGCAGTTCCTGGTTTTTGAACAGTATGAAAGCTAAACTGGCTTGCTCTCACACTGACATGTTAATCTTTATCTGACTTGGGAATGTCTGTTTCCAATCAATGTCTTAGACTTAAAGGAAATGGACATGACATTCTGACTCATCAGCTTTTGATTTCTGCTTTAGGAGGGTCAACTTAACCAATGTGTAGAAATTCCAAATCCATTCTTCTAATAGTTTAGGAATTTGGACTCTAGTAGGATTAAGAGAACCACTGTTCTGACCCAGGCTTCGTCAAACATAATTAATAACAAACTTGTTTTAAAAGCAAAACCTATTTTATTGCAATGCTGGGAATTACTTTCATTCCCAGCCAGAACTAATTATAAACAGTTCCTCAAGATAAGCAGACACCTTTCAGTATGGTGGAATGTTGCCAAAAACAGAAGTATCCAATTAATTATAACAGAAACCAACCAAAGTACCAGAAGAAACCAACCAGAGTACACAGAGTTTCAAGGAGGACTCGGAATCTATCGAGCTACTTTGCTTCCTGCAAAGGTTTCGTCATTGAGGTCTGACTTTTATCACTTATGGGAGGGGCAATCACCTCCCAGCCTTACTCCTGAGGTGCCCCTTCTGCTTCAGCTGCTCTTGCCTTCTAGCAGCCCTGTGCACACATGCACTGGGAACAGGCTCCCCTGGGTCCTCTGCTTTGCTGCTGCCAGACTCCGAAGGAAGAACCCCACTCCCAGATGGTCCTGATTCCATCCCTGCACCGGATGCAGGACCCTCGTCCAAGTCCTCTCCAGACTCCCTGACTGGTCCCCTTTCTTCCTCATTGTCCAATTCCGCTGCCATCCGCATCGGCTCCCGGTGAACCAAAGCAACCACTTATCAATATCTGTGCCTGGTATCTTACCAGTTGTATTTCTTATAGGAAACAAAGCATGTGGCAATACCATGCTTTGTGTAACTCATCCAAGCAGCATCACACATCATACGTATTGTACTTACATTCAGAAGATCCATGTCAGCAATCTGATAGGCTGGTGATCCCAATACTTTTGGAGGCAATTCTTTAATAGCCACTTCTAGCAAGGGCTAAAACAGAAAAAAGCAAAGCCTTTCATTTAACAGGTAACAAGGTAAAAATATTAACTGGTATCTACATCAGATCAACATGATTAAAATTATAAAATACTCTTCTCCTTTGTTTATATATTCATGTGCATTTGGAAACTGAACATATCATGAAAAAAAATATCAAGATTATCCAAACCAGCGTTCTGCTGCACAGGAAATAAGCACTATTTATAGCTTATAGCTTATCATACAAATATGACTTATCCAAAGGATTATGCTGTATATGAGTGCACATAATAGCAAAATTTGCCCTTAAGCTCTAATAAATGAAATGCTGAATCACTTTTGTAAGTATATAAACCAATAAAGGAGAATATTTGTAGCTCAGGTTTGAAATGAGTGGATCCTTGGTGCTCTCATAATAGGTAATGATGTTACCTAGTTTGGCTATTGAAACATCTTGAAGAAAACAACCAAATTCAGGGCATCAAGGACCCCTCAAATATATAAACTTCTGAACAGCAAAATATTGCCTTGAGCTCTAATAAATAAAATACTGGAACCACTCTTATAAATATATAAGTATCTAAAAAGGATATCCAATTTAGGGTTCGTTTTACATAAGAATGGTGAATACGATAAATTTAAATTTCACACATGTAAAAACTCTATCAACACTTACCAATGAGTTTAATACTGGTAATTCTTTTGACAAAATAATGTTTTTTAAAGTCTGCAGCAACATAGTTAATACTTCTGAATTCTGCCGTTCTCTTTTGTTGCCTAGAAATAAGTTATGCATGCGGTGGTCAGTCAGATCTTATAACACTGGACATAGTAACAGGCTTCATACACTTAACTGCATCTTTACCCAGATCCCAGTTTGGGCAAATCACTTCTAAATAATGAGGTTTAACTGTAAGCTGTGTTCAAACAGTAGCATGGTATGATACCAATTTACTTAGATAGCTCTAAGTGTACATGAATAAATTCAGTAATTCCTCATTTTCATAAGGTCTCTATACAGTTGAATCATATAAACAATGATTACCTGATTCAATTGCAGCTTTCACAAAACCAACTAATTCTCTCCATATAGCAGTGAGCATAACATCTGCAAGGCGTGATTTAAACAAAAGGAAAATCAAGAGAAAAATCAGTTAAGTATATTTATATTATATAAACAGGTATCTGAAAGATGCCAACTACTGCACTATAAGGTTTTTTTAAACAAAAAATGCCCACTAAAGAATTTTTCTATGAGTAGAAGACAAAAGCTGCAAACAACTTGTTGAGTTGTTAATATCCAAATCACCATGGCAGTCAGCAATAGGGTTTCTGGGGCTTATCTTGTCCAAAAGGAGACAAGGAACTAATTCAGTTTACTTTTCAGGAATAGTAAGGAACAAAGAAAAAATGGAATATGTCTGCAAGGACTCAAAACCAAAGACTCAAAATCCAGTGCCAATGGACTATAGACAGTAAAATGCTCAGTTCTATCTATCTGAACAATTAAAATGAACCACAATCATCAACTTTTTTTCCTCATCTTTTTATGACATGCCTCTTTTCCATTTTAAGCCCAATAGCAAGAACTAGCTAATTGATTTTTATTTATTTATTATTTATATTTATATAGCATTCCTATAGTTAATGCCTTTTGTCTTTAGAGTTGAAGATTCCTGCTTACAATAAATATCTAACCCGCACATAAAAGTCCTTACCAGAAACATCTCTTCCAATTGCAATGAAACCATCCCGAGCTGCATTTATGAAAACACTGGCATACTTGCAGAAAAAGGAAGGACTGTTGATTACTGGGCACTGAAGAGGTTCTATATAAGGAGACAGTAAAGAACTTCTCTCACTGACAAATCAGCAGTTTTTAAAAATAAAACTAAGGCTACAGTATTTTACCTTATTATAAAAGTTATTTTACCCAACAAATAGTTACCTAAACTAAGTACGATTTTATTTTCCTTGGCGAAAGTCAATACTTCTGGTCCCATAAAGAAGTGAAGTAGCATTTCAATTCCTAGAAGCTGAATAGATGGAATAACAGCTCCTTCACTGCTAGAATTCAAAGTCATCTTTGGAGTGGCAATATTTCCAAAAGGGAAAACTCCTGAAATAAAAACATTGCATTTTTCTCTCTCTTCTAGCAAAGAAAATGGTTTATATGGGGAAACCCCACCACCACCACAACACCCCTCCCCAGTAGGAGTAACTTGAAGAACTGGCTGATGGAAATGAGGTTGAAGATCTGATTATGTCTCATGCTTCTAACAATAGGATTGTACTTCAAAGCTAGCCAGTCTATTTTATTTAGAAAGTTTCCCCAAATGTATATGACATTATCTTCCATTAATGGTCCTATGCTTAAACTATAGTTCTGAACTGCAGTGCTTGTTGATATCACCTTAACAAAGCTTACTTTCAGGAATGGCAAGGAGCAAAGAAAGTCTACTCAAAATGTTCTACTTCTCAGGGCAAGTGCTTTGGAACAGACTAGGAGTGTGAAAGAACTGGAAAAGGGCTCTTTTTTTCTTTTTAAACCCAGAACTAACATATTTTGCAGGTTGTGTGAACCATTTCGGGTCAGTGGTACAATTGGGCAGAATTGAGATGACCCTCTTCCTCCCCCTTCACAACGCCATATCCCACCAGTGTGGTCATCACCTCCCAACCTTCCCAGTGCTTCCCCCTCCCTCCCCTCAGCTGCCAATGTACTTGTATCTGCTTGCTTCATACCTGGTTTTCGTGAACTACACGGCATAGTTAAATTCTGATTAGAAATTAACCATGATGAATTGTCTTGTAGCGGAGAGGCAACTAGGCTTAAAGTGTTCAGAATTAATGGTACACAAACCTAAAAAAGAAACACTGAAGCATAAGCCCAAAATAAAATAAATTGGCAGATCAGATCTCAATAATTTATTCTAGCAATAAACAAGAGATATTTAATGCATACATGTATTATTTATTGAATGGGATAATGCATACAAGAGCACAATCAATATGTCAGATATTGCATAGAAATGTAAATGTCCTTCAGAACCCCATTTTAACTAATGCTCAATATTAGTTTAACAACAAACATTAAGCTACCTGTTCAAAGTGGACTGGAAGCTGAGATCCAAGCCTCATTAATAAATACCACCAAACTTCAAGCTTGGTCAGTGCCAGAGTTTCAGTTCTCACATGAATAGAGGTCAGTGGCTGCATCAGCAATCTCAGCCTTTTTGCACTGCATAATATATCTTCGAAAACAGAAATTGAAAATATTGATTATATTGAATAGAAAGAGAAGCAAAGTTTAATCCTTCTTGCCTCACTGGGTTGCTATGAATTGAAAATGGATTTGTCTAACAAATATGGCATCCTCTTTTAAAAAAAAACATTTTATTGAAGATTTTTACAATTGTAAAAGATAACCCAAACTAATATCAGAAAGAAAAAAATATAAATATAAATACAAAAAGGAAAGAAAGGAGGAAAACCAACAGCAAAACAAATACAAATAAGCCACTCCTTTTCTATGGGTGTTTCAGAAAGATAATTCTCTTACACTTGTGTAATTATAGCAATAGCATCTAGACTTATATACTGCTTCATAATGCTTTACAGCGTTCTCTGAGCAGTTTACAATGTCAGCGTATTAGCCCCCATAATGTGGTCCCTCATTTTACTGACCTTGGAAGGATGGAAGGCTGAGTCAATCTTGAGCTGTCAGAATTGAACTTCTGGCAGTCGGCAGAGTTAGCCTGCAATACTGCATTCTAACCACTGTGCCACCATGGTTTTTGTATTTGAATTCTGTACTCCCTATCTCTAAAAGCTTTAAAATGTAGTCTTCTATAAGCTTTCTCATGGGAAAGGCTAATAATCCAGAAAAGTATTTTAAACATTGGTGTTTCAATGGGCCTTTGGCAAGCATGATTGAGGCCCATTTTCCTCTTTTTCTTCTTCCCATCCAGGGGTCTATGGAGATTCTCAACCATCCAAGTCAGGGCTATCCCAAAGGTACTTTCCAAAAGACAAATACACTTTCTTGTTTTTTTCCCCCTTGAAAACGTTTCACTTCTCATCCACGAAGCTTCTTCAGTTCTGAAGAACTGTTCTCAGAATTGAAGAAGCTTTTTGAATGAGAAGCAAAACATTTTCAAGGGAAAAAAACCCACAAAAGCCCAGTTGTCTTTTGAAAAATACCTTTGGGGCTTTCCAGCCAGGTTTCTTATCTCTGTCACCTTTGTTCTTTTTGATTTGTGTTCTTTGTTTTTAAAGGTTTTTAACCATTTGAAAATTGCCCAGAGTTGCTGGGAATCAGGCAGAACTTATATTTGAGTAAATGATTTATAGTGGGTGAAAAGCACATTCTCATAAGAGATAGCTGGTATCTGGCAATGATAAGAACTATGTAAATCTTATACTAAATATAGCCAAGATGGCAACTAATTTAATTTAAACTATCAACATCACTAATAACTTCTTATGTTTTTGTGTCAGCTTAACCACTGACTTTCCTTCTGCATGTGAGAAACAAAGCGTATATTCATTGCTGATACTTACTGCTCAACATTTTAGCATACCTGGATTTAAAGCAAAGTTATCAATCAGACTTTTCCATGCAATGAAAGCTATTTTCTTTACCACCGGGGAGCCACTACGAAATCCAAGTTCTTCTAAATGCAGCAAGGAATTGATAAAGCTTCCACTATGATGCAATGTCTAAAGGGAAAAATACAGTATCACTGTACGCTGTAATGTACTTCCGGTATCATAGCTTATAAAGATTTTTTTCTCCAACTTACTTTTCCAAGCAGCTTTACAAACAGAGGCCACAGTTTCAGAATATATGTTTCATGTTTTGAAAAAAATAGCTTTTGGAGTTCTGGAATTACTTTCTGTAGGATTATAATAGAGAAAATTTATTAAAATGTTAAATTAAATTAGATAAAAATGCACTTTGATGAGATTCTTGGGGGTTTGTTCAGAATTGGTCAGCTAGGATCCTAGAACAGCATTCAGATTTTTTTTTTAAATGAAGTTTTATTATACGTTTTCATTATGCATTAACAGCTTCAATTTTACAGCCACGATATACTGGTTGTATCAACATTATACATTATGCATTCTATTATACTTCCTATGTTCAACTATTTAACTTTTCTTTATACAATACCATATTTATCTTTCTTATTCCTATAATTCTAACCGGGTTTCTATATGTATATACTTTTAACTATTATTATACTCATATTGTTTCTAGTACTTTGATCGTCTTTCATTGTAGTTTTCTAATCTTTGCATCTCTTATCTAACCAACTGTACCATGTCCCAAACGGAATAATATTCTATTCTCCTTTATCTTTAATTTCCATTGTCAACCTGTCCATTTCAGAGCAATCAAGTATTTTCCTTATTACCATTTCCTCTGTGGGTATATTTCTGTTTTTCCAATTTTGTGCGTAGCTAATTCTCGCGGCTGTTATTACACGAATCATCAAGTACTGAGGTTTTTTTATTATATTTCCCTGTTAGTATGCTCAATAGAAATAGCTCTGGCTTTAAGTGTATCTGTTGTTTTATCATCTCCTCCAACCAATCTTTTTTATCCTTGCCCAATATTTTTTTTGCCATTGGACAGGTCCACAACATATGGTAATATGTTCTTTGTGTTTCTTTACATTTCCAGCATTCTGATGGGCTAATTTGGGAACATTTTTGTTAATCTTGCTGGTGGTAGGTGCCATCTATAGAACATTTTGTACAAATTTTCTCTATATGCTGCTGACATAGTCAATCTATAATTTTTTCCCCACAGTTTTTGCCAATCATCCAACTCTATGGTGTACCCAAATTTTTTTGCCCAGGTTATCATATTTTCCTTTACTGTTTCTTCTTCCATTTTAAAATCTCAGTAAGTAGTCATAACATTTTTAATTAACTTTTCATCCATCCCCTGTAATATTTTATCCAAATCTTGTGGTCACATTCTGAATTATTTTAAATGTCTAAGAGTTGTTTATCAAATATCCAGAAGGAAATTGCAGTTATGCCTCTCCTATCACTCCAAAAAATATCAAAGCAATTTTAAAATTCCATGTGATACAAAAGGGAATGATTAAATTACTTGTGGCAAGTCCACTGCATAATTGTGCCATACGAGGCACAATTCAGATATCTATTCTCTGAGACTGGAAACTGGGTTGCTGAGAATAAAAATATGTTTTGAATAGATTTAAATTGACTCTAGCAACAGGGCTACCATTAATATTATTGGGTAATTATAGGTCAAAGTGATGGAAGAGTATTACAAACAAATTGCTCTCCTACCGATTGTCGCCTGATTATTCACTATCCTTAAGATTTAATAATGGAAAATATGTAATCAAACTGTGGATCTGGGACAGAGCCACCAAATAACCTAAGAGGATTTTTAAACATTTATCAGCTTTTCATCAAATCTCAGAGATGCTCTTCCAAAGCCTGTTTTTCTCTCTTATTCTATGTTATCAATACCCTCAGTATTTTTTTTAAAGATGCTGTAATAGCCCAGGTCCCAAGAGTATTTCTCCTATGAGAGTAAGGTAAGATAGAGAAAACTGTACATATTGTGAATTTAATTCAGACTTTTATCAAATGCTAATATTGTTTTTATTTTAAAAAATCCGAGTTATTCAGATAAATTTTGCATTAAATATTAATTGGCTGACAGAGACTTCATAGTTACATACTATACACAATTGCAAAATGTTATTGTGCAGCTATAAAAATTAATTGCATTCTTGTAACTCTTACAGAATTGATCTGTATCATTCATATGAAATTTGACTTAAGTTTTTAAACACCGGATTGACTTATTATTTTATTGCTATCTTATATCTATTGTTTTGTATCAATTGTCCTTTAGTTTGCATGTTTTAAGACTACAATAAGGTATACATTAATTCAGTTCAGAATAAATGTATTAGTAACATCAAAATAATCTAAAGGATTAGACTGAAAAAATATAAGATATTGTGCTAGAAATCACAAATGGGGAACTGTCATTTTAATACTTTTTACAAAATAATGCATTTCAGTTCAGGCTTCATTTGCATTTATCTTCCATATATGTAAAGTACTGACTCTGGTACTTATTATATAATATTTTTACACTTTTCAGTGATTTCTATTCTGGATTTTTAATTTATGCCAGAAAGATACGACTGAAAATCTAGTAAAATAGCTGTATGGGGACTGAATGAAGGTCATTCAAAAAATACGCCTGGCTCTGTGATACTCTGCAATTACATTTAAGGTAGATTTGACTTACAGTAGTCAGGAGTTGCTCAGCAACTGCTATCACTTCTTGGTTCTGCTGAAGAAGTGGTAGACCCATTTCCAAAGCACTAGCAGCTTTTAACTGTACTTTATGAGCTGAGTGAACCAGCAAAGGAATTATCATCTTAGCCCACGTCACAGCCTGTTCCTCCATGTCAGATGGAGCCTGTTCTATCAGCCTAGATTTTAGAAACACAATATGAATAAGTTTTGCAAATACAAATATGAATAAGTTTCCAACGTTTTTGCAAAAGTTTGTCAAAAGAACTAAGTATGCAGGTGTATGTAAATCTCTTGCTCTCACATGGTAGTGGTTTGCAGTCTATTCTGAATAACATTACAGTGCTTCATAGGCTAATTGGAGGGATCTACAGACCATGAATAAGATAACTTAATCCATTGTCAATTATCCCATTGGCATCAGTGCAATAATGAGGCCATTTCAGCTGATTCAGACCACAAATAAATTAAAATCACTTTAGATTAAGTAAAACCTAGAATGATTCAGAATTCTTTGCTCATATCAAGAGACTGGTGACAGTTGAAGCAATATGGAAAACTTCCCCACACTAACTCTTACAAGCAGCAATTTCCTATCTACTACATTAAAGAACATTTGTTAAATTGCTCCAATTGAAGTACTCCAATTATAATATGAAATACAATATCAATAAAGATCTAATATAGTTAGTAGCTTAACTGGAAAATAGAAATTCCCCCCCAAAATATAAATGCATATACAATTTCTTTGACACATACTCCAATAATGCGATCAATTCAAAACATAGCTGCTACTAAGCATGTATTACAACCATAACTTTAGCTTTCAACATAAACAGGTCAAAATTTAAACAGAAGTCTTTCTCCTCTTTTTACAAATGTACAAATGTATTTTGTACATTTGTACTTTTTTACAGATGTATATCTTGACACATACCGGATGATAACATTTAGCGCTTCATATTCAACTACCATGGAATGTGAATCTCCTTTATGAAGTAGTGTTTCTAGCATCGCAATAATATTGGGTACCTGAAAAAAATATCATGAGTTAAGTAAAGCAAGACTTTTTATCAACTTTTATTTATAGGTGATGAAAACAAATCCTACTCACCAACTTTCCAACCGTATCTGGAGGAAAGGACTGCTTTGAGATCACCCAGAGTGCTCTTGTTCGAGTGTGTTTGTCTCCTGAATTTGTAGCAACACTGTTTAATATAGACAGTAGTTCATGTATTTCTATTTCTGTTTAAAAAAAAGAAAAACCAGTAATTATTGTTCTAGGTATTATCACTGTGTAATAATTGATAGTAGCAAATTTCTTGGTCTGTAATGAAGTTCAGACTAATTTCATAAAGGGATGGCTTCAAGTATTCTGTATATTCTGTACTGGATAGAAGCTTCTTTCATAACGGTGCATACGCCTGGTAGTATGCCAACAGGTAGCAAAACAAAACAAAACCAAAACAAAACACTAAAGTACTGTTCATGTGACTATTTTGAGTCAGGGAAATTTACAGGTTGTTTGTATTTGTCTTTTGTATTTTTAAACTTGAATATAAATTATTATTTCAAAAAATCATTCTTGGATCCCTGCAGGTTTTATTTTGGCTGAAGCATGGACCAACCAAAATATTCTGTGGTTTATTTATGCTGAAATTTAGCCAATGGGAAACAGATTTAAAACTAACACATTCCATTTCTGTGATGATGTAATTCTGTTAATATATGCATAAGTGTCTGTATATGCAGTATCTATAGATATATACATAGACCAAGGGTCTTCAAACTTGGCAAGTTTAAGACTTGTGGACTTCAACTCCCAGAATTCCTGAGCTAACATGACTGGAGGAGGAATTCTGGGTGTTAAAGTCCACAAGTCTTAAAGCTGTCAAGTTTGAAGACCCCTGACATAGACTATGGATGTCAGTCACTGGAAGAAACTGGTTAGTCAAATTGATTAGTGTTTATCAATGTGTTTAATACAAAAAGGTACTTACCGCATAATAAGGAAGCAATCTTTGGATTACACACACAGAATCCTAAAGCTTGTAAAGCTGCACTGCTCAACTCCGACTTTTCAGTAGGAATATGTGTCTAAATAAGAAAGAAAATAAATCTAAACTCACACAACAGAAGACTGATCAGTTATATTACTTCAATTTGTCAAGATCATTCTCTAAAACATTCCCCAATCATTCTCTGGTATCATTCTCTAAAACATTCCCCAATATGGTAAACCTCTTCAATTACCATTGGTAGTCACTTTACTGGAAGGTATGAAACTGAATTTCCAGCTAATTTGGAGGCTGACCAAATTGGAGAAGGTTGCTATAGTTACTTAAGTTCAGATTATTTAATATAATATTTCAACTTATCCTCAAATACAAAAGCAAGTTAATTTGCAGATTATTTCTCCAATTCACAAACCAAAGTTGATATACTGTATATCAGTAATTTAGTGATCTTGATATGAATAATGACTAAACCTATTTATCTGGCTTAACAGGCAAACTTGATGGCATATTACATTTCTTTACACATTTATCTTCAATAAAAATAAATAAATAGCAGTTTTTATTTGATTCAAATTGTTAAAAACTTACAAAATATGCACTTCTTCAAATTAAAAGTTTGAACTACTAATCTTGCCCAATTCTGATGAGAGAAAGCAACTCAAACTTTTTTTTAGCCTGAGGTATTTAGACAACTAAACAGGGAAATAAAGTGAAATACATACCATAAATATATTGTAAAGCTGAGGAAAAGAGTTTTCAACCTCAGCTGCAAATTCTTTTCCTTCATCTTCATCCTCTTCTTCTTCAGTCAAACGACTTAATATTGAAAAAAAAAACAGGCTTTCAGTTAAAAAGTGCTCAATTGTAAGCAAATACATGATATTTAAAGGATAGCCAATACAACCTATGACTCAGTTATGAATTTGATCATAATAGACATTTATATCAGTATCAGGCTTTGCTTGCGAAAACTTCCAAGCTCTTCAAGCTTTCTGTTAAGACCCAAATAAAGTATTTGGGGATAAATGTGAAGGGAATGCTAATAGTGATGTTAAAAGTTTGTCTGGCATCATGAATGCTGTTAGCTGAGAATCTGAATTATTTCTAGCAAATGTTACATAATTATATTGTAAAGCAGGGGTCCCCAACCACCGGTCCACGGACCGGTACCGGTCCGTGGAACAAGTCCTACCGGGCCGCTGGTTTGCTGGGCGCCGCCATCTTTTTTTGATGAAAAAGTGCTTCCGGTGAGCTTTTCCGGGTAGAAAGATGGCGCCGCCATCTTTTTTTGATGAAAAAGTGCTTCCGGTGAGGTCACTGGAAGCACTTTTTCATCAAAAAAAGATGGCGGCGCCCAGCTGACGCTGGTACCGGGCTGCAGCGCCCAGCTGATGCCGGTACCGGGCCGCGGCATAAAAAAGGTTGGGGATCACTGTTGTAAAGACTATGATGGTAAAGAGGATCTGAAAAAGAATGTATTAAAGACCAAGGTATCTGATAGAGAAAGTGGCAAATGATTTCATATGTTTATTGACAATGGGAAAATAAGTAGAAAAATATCAAAAACACAAATACAAAATAGTGAGTGGTAAGTGGCCTGCTGATAAAAATAAATGCATTGACAAAAGTAAAAACAACTCGGCATAAGGGTGTGCTTCTGTGACTTTGCTACATGGAACAAATAGTTGGTCATATGTCATGAGAAGCTGAACCCAGTGGGAGTGCATGTGTTAAATAAGAAGTTAAATAAATAAAGAAGGACTGGGTATTCCAAAGGTGCTTTTCAAAAGGCAACTGGAATTTCTTGGTTGTTTTTCTCTTGAAAATGTTTTGCTTCTCATCCAAGAAACTTCTTTAGTTCTCTTGGATGAGAATTGAAATGCTTTCAAGGGGAAAAAACCCAAGAAAACCCAGTTGTCTTTTGAAAGGTACCTGTGGGACAACCATGACTTGGATGATTGAGAATCTCCATAGACAAGGAATGGGTGCTGAATTAACATAGACTGAACATAGAAATTAATGAGTACGAGGAAGGAAGTAAAATGCAATAGTTTGTTACGCAAAGGGCATTTCCTTTGCATAACAAACTTTCATTTTACTTCTTTCATAGTACTTGCATTTTACTTTTGCAAGTACTGTTGCATTTTATTTTTTACTTCTTTACTTCAATAATGATTGAAAATTGCCATTAAACAGTTGCTAAGATTCCAAAAAAGAGATGAGAATGTTAAAGAACAAAAGGCAATGTATGAAATATGTAGGAATGGGGGGGGGGGGAGCAAAAATGGTTTGTCAGAATATACATTTATGACATGGTACAACAAATAATGGTGTAAACCATATTTAATCATATTTCCCTTTTTATCTCATGCTTTCAAGAAAGCAAATTGGAAGTCAGAACAAACAGTGAAAATTACGAGAGAAGATAAGCCAAAGCCAAGACAAAAATCCCAGAAAGTTTAACAGGTAATTTAAAGAGAACAGTTAGAAGAGCAGTATTATAAGATCTGCAAATGGCAGTAAATTTATTCCTTTTAATTTATGAATATAGTAAATATTGATAAATAAAACCTATACAGTGATACCTTGGTACTCAACTGCTTTGAAACTCATCAGATTTGGTACTCAATACATTTTGATGCAAAAAAATTTCCCCGATACTCATCATTTATTTGGTACTCAATGCATAAATTAGAACCTGTCAGTGTTGGTTCCTTATGACTCACTACATTATTCCTTATGGGGAAAAAATGTTTGGTACTCATTGCGTCTCCTGGAACAAATTAATGAGTTCCAAAGTACCGTGGTATAAAGAAAATATCTTTTGGGATCCTTCATAATTTGTTAAAGTGGGAAGAGATCTTAAGAGAAAAAAGTTTAAGCAACACTCATTCTATTCACAACCCTACTCACAAGAACCTCTTGTATTAGGAGATGAAGTTAGACAAGTACTCCCAGTCATTACCAGATTGGAAGGCTACAAGATGGAATACTGATTGAAATATGGCAAGCAAACAGAAGGAAAATCAGTCAAGGTTTAACCAAACTATGCCATTAAATTTACAGAACTACACAGTAGACAACAAATTGGAAGTCACTCAACATTTCAGTGAATGAGAGGGGAAAGAGAGAGCGTGCACGAAAGAGACTACAGAGTATGGAAACTATCATTCTTTTTTTTTTTCTAGACTACTGTAATGTGCTCTACATAGTGCTCCCTTGAAGAATTATCAGGAAGCTTCAACTGATTTAGAATGCAGCAGCACAGGCAGTTATGTCTGTACCTAACAGAACACACATTACATCACCATACCAAGAGCTGCATTGACTACCAGTTTGCTTCTGTGTCCAATTCAAAGTGCTGGTTTTAACCCTTAAAGTCCTTTATGGCATGGGACCAGGTGATCTGGATCCCATGGATCATCTCTCCCAATTACATCAGCCTATCTCATTAGAAGTGGCAGAGAAGGCATGTTGTGGGCACCATCTATCAGGGACCTGCTTGTGGTAGACCCCAGAAGGCAGGCCTTCTCTGCTCTGGCACCTGCTCTATGGAATATTTCCCCTATCTCCTCAAGTCATATTAGGTCTATTCCACTTATCATTCTAGAAGTCCCTCAAGACCTGGTTGTGTCAGCAAACCTGGGGTCCCCAGGGAACTGCAAACTTTCTTAGTTTGAGTTTTTAATCTCTCTGCTTAAGTTTCTATATTTTACATTTCTTTGTGTTTTTTAATTTTTTAAATAATGACTATTTTTATGATTATTTTTATATTTATTGTGTCTACTGATTGCTGTATATTGCTCATTCTTGCAAGATGGGCAGGCATATAAATCTGATTAATAAATAAAATCATACAATATCCCTTATGTTCACATTAACAAAATAATGAAGATTACAGCCCTACCTGGAAAAGATGACAAACCAGTTTTAGAAAAAGCTAAGGAACACAAAGCATTATTGCTGATGTATCCTGTATAACTGAGAAAGCCAAAGAAAACCAAAAGGAAGTATCTGTGTGCTTCATTAATTATAGTAAGGCCTTTAAGGTTGTTCATGTCAGACTGGCTTCAGGTTATCAAAGGAGTGTAGCAAGGCTATATATTCTCATTTTATTCAACTTATATGCTGAATATATATTAAAAGAAAATGGGATGAGAAAAGACGAGCATGGTTTTAAAACTAGAGAAATAAGTATCAATTATATGTGCACTGTTGATGGTACTACTAATAATGCAAAGAATCTCCAAGCTCTAGTAAATAGTCAAGGAACAGAGTAAAAAAACGGAATTAAAATTAAGGACACCAAACTAATGACAACAGGTACAACAACCAGCTTTAGAATTGGAAATAAAGATACAAGTAGACTTGTATAATGACTGCCTATTTCACATTCATAGTTCTGATGGTGATGAAAAAGTAACTTTGTAACCAGTGCTCGCATTTATAACCTTTGCAGATCTACAAAGCAAAGCTGAAGGAAAAGCACAATTAGCAGTGACCACTTTGCTTTACAGAATAACAGTTGGAAGGGAGCTTGGAGGTCTTCTAGCTCAAGCAGAAAACCCTATACCATTTTAGATAAATGGTTGTCTAAATCTCTTCTTAAAAACCTCCAGTGTTGGAGCACCCACATAACTTTTGGAGGCAAGCTGTTCCACTGATTGTTCTGTCAGGAAATTTCTCCTTATTTCTAAGTTGGTTCTCTCCTTGCTTGGTTTCCATCCATTGCTTCTTACCCTGGCTTCAGGTGCTTTGGAGAATTTATGATCAAGTTGCTAGCCCCAATTGTGGTCACTAAATGAGGACTTATCTATACTGATGTGATGGATAAGCTTGTCATTTAAGATCAATTAGCAACAGTACAAATAGCAGCAGCCAAGAAATACTTCTCAATTCAGTTCTTGGTAGAGTAGTCATGAAGACCCTGGAAAATATATGCAGATGCTTGGAGCTATCTGTATCTTCAAAGATCAGAACTGTGCAGGCAAGTCTTCCCTGTGACACTATTGAAGTGAAAGTTGGATTTTGAAAAATGAAGAAAGGAAAAGAACTGATACTTTTGAACTTTTGTGTGGGAGAAGTCTCCTGAGTGTACCTTGGATAGCAAGCAAGGGGGAAAAACCCCTCCAAAAGAAATGCATCACAGAATAGATCAACCCAGAGTTTTCACTGCACCACCTGTGATCAAATTTTCATATTCTGGACACATTGTGTGAACACCTACAGCTTCCTAGCTAAGTCTGCAGTGCTGGGAAAGTGGAAAGAAAAAGAAGAGGATGACCAACATCAAAATGGATGGACTCAATGACATTAGTGATGGGTACACCAATGTACTCATCAAGTACCTGAAGAACTAGATTGGGAACAGATCATCCTATGAATCTATTTGATGACACATAAACAGTACCTTTAAAAAAAAAGCTGTAATGGGATATGGCACTAATGTCTTTTTCCCTTATGCCATTATCAGAATATTTTTTGCCTTCGATTGTGCAGCAAACAAATATTCCAAGAAAAGGTGCCCCACACCAAAGCTTCACCAGTCAAATTGCGATTCAGAAAAGAAAAACAGAAAAGACTGCAACGACGACACTATTAAAGCCAACCTCTTTAACACATTCTTTGGCTCAGTATTTGGTAACAGCAATGGATCATGCCCAGTATTTCCTAGTCGAACCACAGACAACTACAATGATCTAATACATATCGATTTTACAGAAGACAATGTTGAAAAAGCACTTCGCAATCTAAAACCATCTCTATCTATTGGACCGGACGGAATATGTGCCTACTTCTTAAAAAAGCTATCCACTGCCATAGCCGAACCTCTAAGCATAATCTTTGAAAAATCTTTCAGGACCAGCTCCTTGCCAAAACTCTGGTCACAAGCCACAGTCATCCCCATCTTCAAAAAGGGAGACCCCAGCCTAGTTGAAAATTACAGACCAATCTCCTTATGCTGCGTCACCTGTAAAGTCATGGAATCAATTATTAACCAATCTATTATCCTCCACTTAGAGACAAACAACCTACTCTCTAATAAACAATTTGGTTTCAGAAAAAAACTATCCTGTAATCTGCAACTCTTACACTGCAAAAACATATGGACTACACAACTCGATCAGGGCAAAGCAATAGACGCAATCTACATAGACTTCTATAAAGCCTTTGATTCAGTGGTACATGACAAACTACTCCTAAAACTAAAATCTTATGGTATCCTGCATAACTGGATAGAAGCATTCCTGTCAAACAGGCAACAAATGGTCAAAATTGGTAGTGTCCTATCAAATTCTGTACCTGTCAACAGTGGTGTCCCCCAAGGCAGTGTTCTAGGACCAACTCTCTTCATACTCTACATAAATGACCTCTGTGATCATATTAAGAGCAACCGCAATCTCTTCGCTGACGATGTAAAGCTATTCAACACCACAGACAATACTGCTAACCTTCAAAAAGATCTTGACTATGTATCAGAATGGTCAAACAAATGGCAACTTCAAATCTCAACAAATAAATGCTCTGTCTTACATATTGGCAAAAAAAAAAAAATCAGACAATAAAATACAAGCTGAATAGTCAAGATTTTGTTGATGATCCAAGCTCTGTAAAGGACCTTGGAGTACTCATCTCAAATGACCTAAGTGCTAGAGCCCACTGTAACTACATAGCCAAAAAGGCATTAAGAGTTGTTAACCTAATCCTACGTAGCTTTTTCTCTGGTAATATCACACTACTAACTAGAGCATACAAAACATTTGCTAGACCAATACTTGAATACAGCTCATCAGTCTGGAACCCACATTACGTATCTGATATTAGCACAGTTGAGAAAATCCAGAAATATTTCACAAGAAGAGTTCTCCACTCCTCTACTCGTTGTAGAATACCTTATGCCACCAGATTCAAAATTCTAGACCTAGAAAACCTAGAACTATGCCGCCTTCGGACCGATCTAAGTATAGTGTATAAAATCATACATTGCAATGTTCTACCAGTCAATGAATACTTCAACTTCAACCATAACAACACAAGAGCAAAGACTAGATACAAACTCAAGATTAACCACACCAAACTTGATTGCAGGAAATACGACTTCAGCAATAGAGTGGTCAATGTCTGGAATACCCTACCTAACTCTATGGTTTCTTCCCCAAACCCCAAAAACTTTAACCTTAGACTGTCTACTATTGACCTCACCCCTTTCCTAAGAGGTCTGTAGGGGGCGTGCATAAGCACACCAATGTGCCTATGTCCCTGTCCTATTGTTTCTTTTAATTTTTCTTATATGTATCCATGTATTCATAACTATGTTTATACTTATACCTATTATCTTGTAAGCGAATGACAAATCAAATCAAATCAAATAAACAGTGCAAATAAGAATCATCAGGATGTCAGAAAAATCCCTGCAACGGTATGTCCAAAAAGAAAACAACCCACCCTAAAAAAAATATCTCTTCTTCTCTACAGCATTTTAAAAGAAACACCCACAGAATTCCTGCTGGCACGTTTCAAACCCAAGAAATAACTTTAAAAAAAGAAGAAGCAGAGAAAGCATGTGACTTGTGGGACCTTTTCAAGGCAAGACTAAGAATGGCAGGGGACAAAGGTTTCCCCTCTCCCCCTTTTTTCATCATCTTCACCACCACCACCATCATCATCATCAATAACTCCATTTCGGAGGGTTAGGGTGAAAGAAATCCGAGGTGGCGAAGGCTGAGGAAGCCGCATAGCCTCAGGATGCTGCGCTGCAATTGGAAGAGAGACTCTCGGGAACCCCACGGATCCGGCAAAGAGGTGTCTGGATTACATGCATATATATTATATATAAATAGGCTTATCGGGCAGTCCCGTAGGAGCACCAAGAATAACGCCGGCCCTCAAAACGAACTTGGTTCTGGTTTGGTTTTTCTTTGAAATATCCTGTACGCGGCTGGCCGGGCACGTCTCCTCGCATCCCTATGGCGGAGAGCACAAGGAGTCGTAGTCGGGACTCACTTCGTCAGGGTCAGCCACGCGTCTGTCAACACCCCCGGCGAGGCGCTTGGGTCCTCGAGGGTCTCCAGCAGGGCCCGCATGCTTGAACCGTCGCAGGGTCCCATCGCGGACTAACGGCTCGAGGAGTGGGGAGGGGGAGGAAAAAAAAAAAACGGCTGTGAAGTTGCCGCCACCCGTTCTCGAACGCCGTTCCCGCGCTCGCGTTCCTTTTCTCCCGGGGGTAAGATGGCGAAGCGCGGGAGCCGGAGCCTTGGGGGGGGAAGGGAGGGCCGCTCTCGGCCAATCAACGCGCGGCAGGAGGCGGGGCGAGGACTATTGAGAGGCAGAGCGCCGAGAGGTCGAACGCCTCTGCTCTTCTTGCCCCGCCCGCGCCGTGGCGAGGGAGAGTGCGGAATCATCGATCGACACGTTCTTTCCCCTCACCGCCTCCCGCCCCCAAACCGCCCTTTTCTCCCTACTGTGGAATCGAAGGCGTTGCGGGTCGCGGTTTTTTTCTTCGCCAACTGCAAACGGCAGCCGGGGCGTTTGATCCACGATGCCGGCCGTTGCTGTCTCCTCCCTTGTGCTTTCCAAACACCAGCACCTCCTTGCCTTCCTCCTTAAAATGAAGGCAAGGAGGTGCTTGGTGTTTGGAAAGCGTTTTGCGCCTGCCAAAGGCGCTTTCCAAACTTGAGTGGGCGATTCGACTCATTTCATTGTCTTGTAGACTAAACTGATATTGCAATCCGCGCTCATTTTAGGACTCGCCTTCACTCCACTCAGTAAGATCGGTCGAGCTTTCTCCAAAATAAGCCCCCAGACTAAGCTTTGAAAGCATGGAATGCATGAATTGGACAATATCTAGGGAGATTCTCAGTCATCCAGGTCATGGTTGTCCCAAAGGTGCTTTCTCAAGAGAAATTTGGACTTTTCTGGTTTTTCTTTGAAGACATTTCTCAACTTCTCATCCAAGAAGCTTCTTCAGCTCTGACTGGATGGTGGGAATAAATTGGTAGAACCAGACCGTCAACGTTGATCTAAGCCGGCAAAACTTGAGTTAATGCCCCCAATTCAGTAGCAACAGGGTTAAAGCAAATCATGAGTAGAGTTTGCATAAAATAGAACTTTAAGATGACTTTAGCTAAGTTGATAGATTAATAAATATGCATCAATTTTACATCTAAATGTGCTAGCGCACAAACTTGGCACCATCCACTTCATCCACTGAGTGACCAACATGTATGTAGAAGTTGCGGTTTCTTAGCAAACCCGGAATTGTGAGAAGCGTTTAATAGATTTGATTAAAATGGAGTGTTAGCAGCTCACAGTTCAAACATGTTTTGCACCTAAAACTGAACTTCAGTCCAAATCCAATTTGAGTGGTTGGAGGGAGATCAGAATTGTGGAGTTGGTTCTGTTGAAAACTTCAAACGGGTCAAAAGTATGCACAAGCACAAGAATCAATTTGGCAATTTTCATTTGAAGGTTCGGTTAAGAATGTTTGGATACATTGTAAACTTAACTGCAACTCTTTACACACCTCTTAATTAAATGCATATACGTGTTATTTGTTCACCTTAATCAGAAGAGGACATCATCAGAGCCTGGGGGAGTCAAGTTTGTTGCCTGATTTTTAAGCGGTATGGTAATTTGCCTTTCAGCCTTGGTAAGGGTATAATTGTCCCTCTTTTATCTAGTACTGATCTGGTTGTTGAATACTGTAAGAGAGCGAGTAGTTTATAGATAAAGCTTTTCTCAATTTGCCTTTTAATGGCTGATTTGTCAAAGTGCCAGTTTCTAGGAATTCTGTTGAATTTTTATATCTGACTTGTCCATAGCTTTAATTTTTAAAAATGTCTTCTGCAAGTGCTCTTTTGTTTTTATTATTATTAATGGCTGGCTTAACTCAAAACTAAAAAATACCTACCTGTTAAAAGACAGAAAAAGAAAAAAAAAAGCTGGAAACCAGTTGGACAAGTAGGTTATATAGTGTTTTGCTTTCCACATGTTTTCTTAGCTTAGGGGTCTTAGCTTCTAGAACAATTAAGAATTGTGAATATGAGGCAAAGGAATGGGGTAGGCAACTTATCCTGGCTAGTTGCACAGTCAGTCAGACGTTCAGACAGGATTTGGCATTTTTATTCACTTGTTGAGTCCTATTAATATATAGGGAAACGGGCTGAATTGGTGGGATTTAGAGATGTTTTTCATTTCTTGCTCTTTGTATTTTCAATTTGGAAAAACTCTAATTCTTGAGCCTGGATTTACACAGCAGCACCAAATGCAACTTGCTTAATATTTTAGGCTTGGTATGATGCATAGTATGATCCATCTAGTCTGGTTGATTTGTGATTCTGTCTTTTGTGAACCCAAAATATTGGGCTAATCAGCAGACTTGTGTGAAGGCTTCTTCTTTGTCTTCTTCATGATATAGAAGTGGTGGGAGAAGCCACTAGGACCTGCCTCATCAAGGTATTTCCTGTTTCCTCTAGCATGCCCTCCAGCAGTTTCAGCAGTTAAAGAGCCTTTAATGTATTTGCATATTTATCTCTTTGCTAAAAAGATTTAAGGCTATCAGCAAAACCCCAAAACCATGAATGGCAGGAAGGGAGAGTGAGTGTTTGATTCTTGGCTGTCAAATCATCTTATGGATATTTGTAGTGTGGATAGCCCTAGCTTTCAAGTATACATAGGAGTCTGGTCAAGGCTACTAAACTGCCAACAGAGAAAGGTTAAGCATACAGTAGTACTGTAGTACACCAGTTTTCTTTTATAAGAGAAGAAAGAGAGTGCTTGTTTGCTTTAATCAGCAGCTGCATGAAATTTCATCAGAGTGAAGGGCTATTTTGAAGTTTTAAGCAACCCTGTTAATTGGACAAACTATGGTAGTGCTGATGTGAGAACATAATTACCTTTCCATCCTATTTCCCTCTGTGTCCCGTTTATATAAATGCTACTGGTACTTTGGATGCTGCTCTTTGAAACCGCTAGATGGCAGAATTTAATTAGCATCATCAGATAATCTATGGATTAAATTCTTATGTGTGCTCGTCTGAGAGTAAAATCAGCTGTTATACAAGAACATATGAAGCCTTAATTTCTCTCTCTCTCTCTCTCTCTCACACACTCACACACACACACACACAGAGTATGGTAGGCTTAGGACTTTAATTCAGACTCCCATTTAGTGAATTTTCTATCTGATCATCCCCTTGAAATATTCTGTAAAATGAAGTAGTTCAGACAAGACACTTATATTTACATTAATTTTGTGGTAGATTGTGGAAAGTGCCACAATGACATCCTAGGGATCTTTGTAAGACTTGGAAACAAACCTTAGAAAATATTTAACAACAAAATGAAAAATAAAACATTCTTGTAAACTTAAAGGCAGACCCGAAGGCTTTCCAACAGTCAGTTGCTGAGTAAAAGGTGATTTATCTAATATTTGTATATTGCATTATGCAAACTCAACTTAATCAATAAAGGGATTTATTCATATCCATTGACATAAGACAATAGTCTGAATTAAGGAAAACTTGGGGTAATCATACTCTCACAGCCCTAGGAAGAAGGCTGTAGCAAACCACTTCTGACATCTTGCCAAGAAAACTGCAGGGATCTGTCCAGGCAGTCATTAGGAGTCAACACTGACTTGAAGTCATCCTTCACCCCAAAAATAATAAGCAAGCAAACAGATGTTGTGAGGTCTGCCTACAGATGTTGTGAGGTCTGCCTCTTCCTCCTCAGTTAAATTAAAGGACCCCAAAGGTATTCCTTTAAATATTTAATACCTCAGCTTTTTAATAATACATCAAATGCAGGGTAGTTTTTAGAAAAAATTAGTGAGTGAATACTTCACAACTTTCTGGCTCAAGAAAATCCCTGTTGTATAACAACTAAGGGAATTACCACAGAGCAGTTTTTTTAAAAATATAATTTTATTAAAAGATTTTAAAAGGATAAAAACTAGTACAAACTAATGTAAAGTAAAAACAAAAAAGAACGAAAAATCAAAACAAAAGCCAAAAGTGCAAGAAAGGAAAAAAGTAAAATAGGAAAGAAAGAAAAAAGATACAAGTGGCTTCTGATTTTCTTTACAGCAGTTATATGTACAATTATAAATGTACTTCTTTCTCTAAAGTTACAACAAAGTCTTTCTATAATCCTGTCTAATCATCAAAATCATAAATTCACTGTTTTCTGTTTTCTATTAAAAAAAATCCATCAGAGGTTTCCAGTTATATTTTTGCATTTCCAGTCTTATGCTTTTGTTAAAAAGTTTTAAGAAAAATAAGATAAAAAGTGTTGGATGCAAACTAATGCAAAGAAAAAAAGAAAGCTGAAAAGTGCAAGAATGGAAAAAAGTACAAAAAAACGAGAAGAAAAAAAGAGCTCCGAAGCAGAAAGGAGGATACTACCACAGTCGAGTATCACTCCCCCAGACCCTTGACTCAAAATATTAAAAAGCAGATTCAGCAGGAACAGAAAAGGAGGGAGGGCTCAGCTCAGTTCAGCAAAAGGTACCTGGATTAATGGCTAATAAAAGGAATGGAAGGAGAGGGCAGAAGTCGTGGAAATGGGTTCTTCTGGGAGAAAGTTGGCAACTTCCACAAGGTGTAGCATTTACAGGTTTTTATCTTTCTTCGTTGAAAAATTATTTTACACAATGCCAAATTTTCCTGGAAAATACTTTGTAGTAGCTTTGGGGTTTATCATCTTTTTAGTTGAGTTGATAGCAGTGTATTCAATCTGAAAGCCTCCTGCTGTCACTGAAGCATCTGACAAAAATTTCAGTGTCATAACATTTCCTGGAGAAAGAAAAAGAGAGACCATGTATGCATGGGATAAAATATTACCATTCCTTTTTTATTTATACAAACAATGGAAACATTTTTGGATTTAAAAGAAAGGTATAGATTTTTTTTCCTTCAGGGTTCTTACAGATCTTTCATCAGTACTTGGATGGGATACCACCAGCAAATCACAGAGGTTGGATGCTAGACTGAAAAGTTGAAAAAAAAATCTGAAGAATGTTTGTCTGACAAAATGATTAAACTTAGTGGTGTCTTTCCTACCTTAAGGTAATGCTATATGTAGGGCTACCAAATTGCTGCTGAAAACATCAAGATGATCATTAGAGGGCAATAAGAATATAAGGGAATGTTTGCTGCCATCTAGTTATCGTTGTGGGTTTTGAAGAAATAGGAAGAGTATTGACATTTGATCTTTGAAATTGAAGGCTCCCAAGAATACCATGGACAGCCAAAAAAACAAACAAATGGATCATTGAACAAATCAACCCAGAGTTCTCTTCAAGACACAAATGACCAGCCACCAATTATCTTACTTTGGACATATTATGGGAATACTTACCGTATTTGCCGGCGTATAAGACGACTTTTTGCCCTGAAAAAGATGCCTCCAATTGGGGGTCGTCTTATATGCCGGGTCGTCTTATACGCCGGCAAATAGTAATTGGGAAGCACTGCGGCTGCCTGCGGCTGAGGCACTTTGCGCACCGTGGAAAGCGAATCCCGTGAAGCCGAAAGGAGCAGCCAGCCTTCTCCCAGCTCCCAAGGAAGCGAGGCTCGCACCGCCCGAGCTCTGCTGAGGTATCCGGCTGGGGCTGTCAGGAGTTGTTACCGCTGGCGCGGCTCCGCGGCTCCAGTCCCGTTGCCTCGGGAAGGGAAAGGCAAAAGCGCGGCTCTTCCTTTTGCCTTTCCCTTCCCAAGGCAACGCGGACTGGAGCGCCGCGAGCCGCGCCAGCGGTAACAACTTCTGACAGCCCCAGCCGGATACCTCAGCGGAGCCCGGGCGGTGCGAGCTCGTTTCCTTGGGAGCTGGGAGAAGGCTGGCTGCTCCTTTAGCTTCATGGGATTCGTTTCCACGGTAGACAAAAGTGCCTCAAAAAAAAAAAAAGTGCAAAAGTGGAAGGCGTGCGGAAGAGGGGCGAGTATATAACAAACTATATTTTGAGTGGAAATGTTGGGGGTCGTCTTATACGCCGGGTCGTCTTATACGCCGGCATATACGGTATCTCTGGAGAAGGCTATAATGCTGGGAAAGGTGGAAAAATAAGAGGATGACCAGCAACAAGGTGGATGGATTCGGTTACAGTAACAATGAATGTGGTTATGGAAGAACTGAAAAACCAGGTCAAAGATAGATCATAATGGAGAAAACCTACAATGACTTGATGGCCCATAGTCAAGTGATCATTCAGCTTAATGCAACTCAGATTTCGTGGCTTCTAGCTCGTTGAATCAGAGAGGGAAATGTTATATTGCAATTTCATCTGTGGTCATTGTATTACCTGTGCTAACGATGCTATCTGGTAGTTCATCACCACAATATCTGAAAAACATAACATTACAAGTCAGTTGAATAACAATGACATGTTTGCTACTTTCCCCCCAAAATCAAATGGCAAATGAGACGAGTGTTGGATGCTTTGGATTTTGCAACAGGTAGCTTTTTGTAAAGCAATGTTTGGCAGACGTTTTGTGAATGGTCAGGCCCATCCAACAGCCATTTTGTGGGAATGAATACAACATATTTTCAAATGTGGTTGCCAAAGAGTTAGCTCCCCTCACACAAGGAGGCTTTGATCCTTTAATGTTCAAGAAGTGTTCAAGAAGTGTTTAATGTTCAAGATGTTCAATAAGGTATTTTCTCCATTATTTTTTTACTCCTGAATATTTCACTGTATCCTCCTGATAGATACATTTTCCATTACTAGAAGTCTCAAAATTATTTTTTTTAAAGTGAAAGTAGGCAAGGGGACGAGGATGTTACCTCAAATTTTAGGCTTTTTTTTAGCATTTAAAAAAACACATCACTTTTAACATGGCAGTCTAATGCCTCTTAACTTTGAGAAAATTAAAATGTTTTTCTCTCTTCAGTCAAGGCCATTTCTTTGGTATGTGAGAACTTGCTTTTTCAGTAACATAATGAGAGCTGTATGCTAAAAAATCCTTGAATACACTAGCAAATTTTAAGAAAGATGTAGTCCAGCTGAGAAAGAGTAATGTAAACCATACATTTACTAATTGCTGAATGTTGTCTAAAATCAATGTTTTTTGTTGATCAAGTCCCAAATAATAATCAATGTCTTTATTGTTTGATCACTTGCTTTCTGATGTATCATATACAAAAAGTATGTATCTGTACCTTAGGAAAAGACACACCCCCTTAATAAATGCTTTTTGCTTTGTCTGAATTACTTGATTTGTGTTTTTGGCTGGGCAAAAAAACCCTTTGCAAAGGTAAAAATCTCTCAAATTCAGGGATCAAGCTCTTATTAGCTCCAAGCAAACGTTGGAGTGCTATTAATTTACCTAAGATTGCATGAGTTCTTTATAAAAAAATAACAAGGGTAGGATATAAATAAAATAAAAATAAGCTTAACCTAAATGCTAAAGCTGCACGAAACATTTGAAAGATAATGCATTACTTGAATTAAGCATCTCTCATTGGTGCTTTAAAGTAGCTGTGTCCTTTTCAAGGGCTGCGTAGCTGATTCAAAAGCTCTCTGTGGTTACTGGTCCATGTGGCATCAGAGATAATACTTCCGGTGTGAGATCATTAGCAATGCACAGGCAGGCAGGGATCATTAGGAGTTATGTTTTGAGTAGCCACGCAAACATTGGACAAGATTTGGCTACTGCTTGAGCAGTTAAAAGAAAAGTGTTCTGTTTGGGTTAACACACTTTACAAAATATTTTTTAAAAATGCCTAGCACATCTGCTACTAAATCTTGCTATGAAGGGTAGGAAAAATAGGTGGATGGTGTTAATTTGTAAGAGTAAGAAAATATTATCTGAAGCATCTGTTCTCCAATTCCTTCCATCCATCTTACATCTAGTGGGATATATTTAGCTCCTTAAGCAAAAGGACTGTCTGCAGGATGTAGTAAAAACAAACAAACAAACATGGAGGCAACAATGGTACAGTTCAAGCTCCTCTTGTTTTTTTTGTGGTTTTAGAGAGCCAGTTTAGTCTAGTGGTTAAGGCACCAGGCTAGAAACCAGAAGACTGTGAATTCTAGTCCCACTTTAGGCATGAAAGCCAGTTGGATGACTTTGGGCAAGTCACTCTCTCTAAGCCCACTCCATCTCACAGAGTGGTTGTGGGGAAAATAGGAAAGAGTATTAAGTATGTTTGCCACCTTGAATTATTTATGAAAATAATAAAGATGGGATATCCACCATCTTGACTTTTTGACAATATCCTTTTGCCGAGATCCCCAACTCCCAGGCTGCGGCCTAGTACTGTCCTGCGGCCTATTCAAAACCAGGCCATGGGAAAAATCAGCAAGCACACGTGTATGAAGTTCCATTTGTGCAAGCGGAGGGCGCTTGCACTTGTGCGCAAAGCTCCATTCTCACGAGTGGAGCTCCGTGCATGATCACAAGCGCCCTTCGCTCGTGTGAGTGGAGTGTCACACGGAATGCAAGTACCTTCTGCTCGCGCACGAAGCTCCATTGTCCCGAGTGAAGGGTATGTGCACCCATCGCTCGCATACACAGAGCTGTGTGTGCATCTGCCACTCCCCCTCCCCCTGTGCTGGGCCACCAGGCTGGAAAGTTTGGGGACCGCTGCCCTACAGGCATCCTTGGAGAATTTTCTTAGTATGGGAAGGAAATGTTTTACTGAATAATGTATTTTTTAAAACATTGGTGTATTACATGCCCCTACACATTTGTAATCAGATATATGTGAGAGGGTGAGAGAAAAACCAACCCTAGGTTCAGAATTGTTCAAATCCAGCTTCTGGAGAAGCTTGAAACACAATCAGCGGGCTCAGTTACAGCACTTCCTGCCTGAAAAAAAACAACACCTTGGTGGGCAGAAATCCAAGGGCTCCTTCAGTAAAGTAGCTCCAAGTGCTACATTGTATGTTTATCATAGCCTGTGTCAGAATATATCAAAAATCACATTGGACTGAATCAGAAGCAGGTCCAACAGAATACATTCGGCTCCCCAGAGGATAAATCAGCAGGATGAAAAAAATCCATAAGAATGATATACATTTGACACTTTTCCAACTGGTGTTACTCTGATGCCCGCATTCTCAAGAGAGCATTTAAAGAAAGGAAAGTCAGAAAGCAGTAATTGATGCAGTATCTAAAGAGCTACCCTATCCCACCATGCCTGGCCAATAAAACTAGAGCCTAAAATTAATATCTACAAGTCACAATGCCCACAGGAGAAGGGACTCATTTCCCTCATTTTTCCCTTTCTGTTCGGGTGGGACATGAAATACTGGGGTGGGTGGGGAGGCTTTCCACTAATCTTTGCTAAGATAAAGGAAGTGAAGACAATTCCATGGAAGAAGATTAGTTAAGCCAAAGATCTTTGGGTGGGTCCAAACTTCATCTGCCATAATCCTTCGTCACTGTCATTCTGACTGCAGCTGAAAAGTATTTTAAAAAAAAAAACCAGGAGTTTCCTATTGGAATCAGAAATACTTCACAGTGAGAGGTAAGGGAGAAAAAGAATAAGTGGGGAAATAGATGATTACAATCAGGACTGAGAGGAGATTGATTGGGATTACAGCTTTCTCTAAGCAAGTGTCATGAGTTTGGAAGATGGTGAGGACTAGGTCTAAGATGGGCTCCCCAGGGTAAGGGACAAAGAAGGAGTGGGTGGAAAAAAGAAGGAAAAAGTGTGTGGCTATTAGTATTTCTTTGGCACTTATTAGCTAGGTTTGTACTGATATATGCTTATTAGCTTGGCTTCTGTGTGTGTAAACATGATACATAATCCTTTGAGACTGGGTGGAATTTAAAAAAAACTTGGCTTTTTCTCTGATCCCTTCACCCAACCATTTGCAATTTGTACATCTTGTATTATGAAAGATTTGAACATTTTACCTGCCCACAAATCCATTTATATCATCATAGCTGTCGTATATTTCCAAGTAATCAGCCATGCAGGCGGTATCATCCTCAAGGTCAAAGTCAAGAAACTGGATTTTGATTCGTTGGCCATACTTCACTCTTACGTGCCAATAACAGACTTGGTCATCTTCATATTCCTTTGGGTACCCGGGAGTTTTAAAAACATGTTTTGAAGCTGTGAAGATTCCACCACAATCTTTTCCTAAGAGAGGAATAACAACATCAGATATCATACTCATCCCAGATGTCAAATTGTGCCTTTGCAGCCTTATAGCACATGGGTTTTTTTGTGTGTGTGTGCCAACCTTCTACAGCTCAACTCTAACAGTCCTGAAAGGGAATTTAAATCATATACGCTTTTGTAAATCTGCATATTAAATTGACTGGATACGTTGTTAGCCATCTTTCAAACACATGGTTTTCTCCATGTAGGTTACTATTTCCTATCAGTAGAACAAGCTCGTAACATACTGCAGGTTGGCCACCTGCAGATAGCAGTAAATTCAGAAGCCAACACAAATTATGAACACTTTCAGAAGAAATGAAAACATACTCAGTATCTCTATCCAGGTTATTTTTCTACCTTTTGTATTGCTGTCTAGTCTAACTTCTACTCTTTTCACTCTAATTCATTCCTAAATCACCTCCAAGCACCTAAAGGTAGTCCTCAACTTACAATTATTCATTTAGTGACTGTTCAAAGTTTTCAGTGGCACTGAAAAAAGTGACTTATGACTATTTTTCACACGACCGTTACAGCATCCCCATGTGATCAAAATTCAGATGCTTGGCAACTGGCTCATATTTATGACGGTTGCAGTGTCCTTCAAAATGTTGCAAAGCTTGCAAAATGGGATCATGGGCCATGGGATCCCATTTTGCAACCTTCTGATAAGCGAAGTCAATGGGGAAGCCAGATTCACTTAACAACCATGTTAGTAACTTTAAGAACTGCAGTGATTCACTTAACAACCATGGCAAGAAAGGTCTTAAAACAGGGCAAAATTCACTTAACAAATGTCTCGCTATGGAACATAAATTTTGGGCTTAATTGTGATCATAATTCGAAGTCTACCTGTGTTCAAGGGATTCCACTGCCTTCCTGAAATGAATAACTGAATAACAGAAATATAAAAACCTGTGTGCTTGATGTGCTTTTAGCCACAGCCAATATCTTCCCAGATATTTACAAGCAGAAACAGGCCAATTCAATGCCTTTCTGCTGAATCTAAGAAGGCATATTTATGTAATTTATTTAAAGCATTTATATAACTTGTGTCAACTCAACAACTAAGTTATGATCCCAGATGATTAAGAACCATGTTTTGATTCTCCGGGTCATCCAGGAAACAGATAGGAATAAAAAAAGCAAGCATATAGAAACTATTTTTAACTAGAAAATGGACTAATACTTTGACACTGAGTACAGCACACAAGTCAATTCTTTTTGATTGGAACATGAGACAATCCAAAGTGATATAATGATGAACCTCCCAAGACCCAACTACCTGCAGTTTTGTTTTTAAGTTTCAACATCATTCACTAGTAATGGAGACCTATTTTTTTCCAGAATGGAAAGAACATGACTCACCAGCCAGTGCAAACAACTTGGTTTAATTAAGCTTTCCATCACTCAAATAATACATTTGGGAAAAAAATCAGATTTGTCTCTCAGAGGATATGGCCAAATAGGAAAGGAAGAGAGGTGGACTATATGTCATTTTATGAACAAGAGGCCACTCCCATTTTCCTGACATCTGTGAGTGTTTTCTGCGCTGAAAGATTATTCAGTGTTTACATGGAGAAATCTCCATAACTTTTCATCTGTGGTGTTTGGTTCTCTGCAGGACATTTCAAAGAAGGCACAGTACCATTGTGTACATCACTCAGAGATATAAAATTTTGCATTTAGGAGAAAGAAAGAAAGAAAAGAAAAAAGAAAAGAAAAGAAAAGAAAAGAAAAGAAAAGAAAAGAAAGAAAGAAAGAAAGAAAGAAAGAAAGAAAGAAAGAAAGAAAGAAATGGGAGTAAAGAACATAAATCAAGCACTCCCAATATTGAATATAGTGTAGTTTTTAATATTAGACTATTATGGTATCTAACATATTATGGGTGAATCTATATATTAATTAAACAGGGCTATATTATTCTTCCATGTTGGAAGCAGTGAAGTGTTTCTGTGACAAAGTAATCACCATTGCCCAGAGGAGGCCCAGTTGGCTCCTTTCGTGTCCCCATTAAGTTGTCCACTGAAGTAGTACCCATTTAACTACTCGTGGTTATCTGCTTTTGAACTGCTGGGTTGACAGGAGCTAGAGTGAGTGATGGAAACTCACCCTGCCACATGGCAGCAATGGATGTCAAATGCAAGCCGGCAGATCATCAGACTAGTGTCCTAGCCACACAAGCCGCTGGGCTCCCTAATTAAACAGCAACGAGGTACTTCACATTTGCTTCTAAGCTTTGGAGGGTACAACATGGCACCTTTCTCTTTTAAGAGTTATTTTCTGAAGTAACTTTCAAAATTGAATCCAAAGTATTGCAGAAGTAATAATGAAAGATCTCCCAAAATTGAAGATCCTTGCTACTAAAATAGAAGCATATTCTCTATATTATCCAGTTTAAAAGGTAAAGGTGTTCTTGTCAGTCATGTCTGACTTCAAGGCATGGTACTCATGGTACTTGGCCAAGGGAACCAGTGATTTCCAAAGACAATTTCCATGGTATCTAGCCAGCATGGCTATGGCTATACATCAAAGGTGCACGGATATACACCTTCCCACCAAAGAGATACCTATTAATCTACTTGTATTTACATGCTTTTGAACTGCTCTCTGCTCTCTTTACCTTTTAAACTTCAGCGTCTTTAACTGCTGAGACTTAATTCCCATTTTCAACTGTTTCTTCCCGTAATGGGTTTAGAAATTATGCTGAGCCATAATACGAGTTGTTTCTTTAGTTTTGTCTTTAATGTACAGACTCAACAGTTATTTGTGGCGTAATGTTAAGCGTGAAGTGGGCTATTAAGTTTTGTTCACCAACCATGGAGGAACCAAAGCACGGTTTGGTGTGACATGTTGAATTAACCTCTTTTGAACTTAATAGTTTTAAGAACATTTCACAGAATGATAAAAGTCTCTCCCCTGAGTATTTCCTGCTTATGAATTGCACCTCCGCAAGTATCCTAAAGTAACCTCAAACTTCTGGCAACTCAAGTCAGGGCTGAATGTCACAAGCAATTAACACTGACAAGCAGAGAGGCCCTCCGGCCCACTTGGTAGGCTAGCCAGATGGAATGGGTAGGACTTTCCCAAACAGCAACCACTGGGGCACAGCAATAAGCTTAAGAACGGGTTCTGCTGCCAGCAGAAAGTGGACTTGGCAGAAACAACGCTATGTGCTTTGACATGGTTGGACACTGGAACCCATCCTGAGGACTAGCCCTGTCTTCACTTGCAGCTGTTTTCCTTACAGTTCCTTCTCCAGAAAGACTCTGGCAAGCCAAGGAATGCTCACAAAGATTTGAACTTATATTTGTCATTGTAAATGAAATCTGCCCTGAACATAGGACAGAAACAAAAGGGAGTTGGTTGAAGATGCAGATGCTATTGGAATAAGGAATTTAATTTAATTTAATTTGAACTTTAAATCCTGCTTTCTGCATGTGGCTTTTGGCAAGTCTCTTTGTGTTGGCATACAAGCACGGTACAATTAGGCACAGTATGGAGCGGCTGCTCAGAATGATGTCGATTGCCTGGTTGTTGTCTTTTCCATCTCTCCTGTAGGGTGTTAAATCTCTTACCATGTGATACATTGTGACAGTACATATTTCCCCATCATTTTGGAAGAACATTCATTTTTCTAGGGCACTTCATCGTAAGTTTTAATTTGGCCATTCAGTACTACCTTACTTGTTCAGCAAGAGGCTCTGCTCAATCTTCTTCAGCTGGCATAGGACAAGTTCTTTTTCTCATGCTCCATATGGCATATGAAACAGGCTGAGCCCCATAAAATGATGTCCTTCAAACAGGCAGGATATCTCTTAGAAATGCTGCAGTGCAGGGAGGGCAAACCTTTTGGGTTGGCGTGTCAAAATTTCAGAAAATGCCTAACTTGACTCTGCTGGCATGTCACCTCCCCACCCCAAACAAAAGAGAAGTAATTGAAAAAAAAATACAATTTAATCATGCGCGTGATCCCCAGAATCTGCCGTGCACTGCTTATCTTCAGGCAGTGTTCTCTTTTGGTTGACAGCCCCCCGAGGTCTGCCTGAGGCAGCTCTGGGCCAAAAGGAGGCCTTCATTCTCGGAGGGTCTTTGGAGAATGGTCTTCTGCAGCCTCCGAAAACTGTATGAAAGCACACCCCATTCTTATGCGATTTTGGGAGGTTCTAGAGCAGGGGTATCAAACTGGCGGCGTCACGGTGGCATCACGTGACGTATCGTGACTTCCCCCCTCTCTTTGTTAAACCAGGGGGTGGGTGTGGGCAGCACGTGATGTATCTGAACCACAGGCTGCGAGTTTGACAGCTCTATTCTGGAGGCTGCGCAAGAGCTGCACAAAAACATAGCCCATTCTCAGGTTGCCTCTGAAAATTGTGTGAGAGTAAGGTGTGCTTTTGAGAATAGTTGTGGGTGTTGGTGACTACTAGCCCAAAACATCGCGGTGTAGCATTCCTTTTTTTACATGGTCTAGTGCAGGAGTCTGCAACCATGGCATCTTTAAGACTTGTGGACTTCAACTCCCAGAATTCCTCAGCCAGCAAGGTTGGAGACCCCTGCTCTAGTGAATCCAAGAATCATGGAGCAAGGGGATAGATCAGATAATTTTTTAAACTCTCTTCAAACTCTAGTATTCATTATACGTTGATTACCCTTCCAATATGAGGATTTCTGTCTTACTGTCCATCTTGTAAGCAGTCACTGCTAATGAAATTATTATCACTGGCTGTACCTTCTACATTTGTTTCCTTGTAATGTTATCATTTCAAATTGCCAGGATAATTTTCTCAACCATGAATCCTAAATCAAAAGATGTTAAGGCATCTGATGAAATGGGTTTTAGCCTATACAAGTTTTTGCTAGCTTTAAGCGTACATTATTTTTTAAGGGGCCACAGCAGTTAAAGGCAGGTACTTTTGCAAAGGTGTATCCTTAAGTCTAAACAGCTGTAAGAAATATATTTCATGTTCACGTACCATTAGGATTATAGCAATAGGCGTCCCACTTCTCACTTTTGTTGAGCCGAAACCCATAATCTACGATCCCGGTTTTCCCAAAGCCACAGTTGCTTCCTGGTTTGACAATAGGATATCCGACTCTTCCCTTAGATAACCAGCCAGCAGCACACATATGGAAGCCTGAGAGATGAAAGGCAAGTGTCATAAAAGACAAGTGTTGGCTAAGATGGGATGCTCAACTTCAGGTTCACAACTTCTTGTGCTCTAAACTACCACCATACAATAGAGTCCTAGTTATTTAAAACATGAATTAGGCTTTGCTAGCAAAGCACTTTCCACCCCTGACACATAGAAACGTATATGTCTGGTTCATATTTTTTTTCAGTTGTGTCATCTTTGCTTTTTAGCACAAAAAGAACCGTTTCACTTTATATAATTAAAACGTATTGGAGGCATAGGCTGAGTAAATTGTATTGTAGTCCTGAGAGTCTTTATTGAAAGATGCCTGATTAATATAAAACATTACATACTGTAGTCTTGATAAGTTAATTTCTATTTTACCCAGATGCAAATTTATCTGACACAACACCATCCCCTGTAGAATACACACATTGTGTTTCAGAACATGTACATTTATTCTTTATAAAGGTAATTTTTTTTTCCTTTCCAGTTGTGTCCGACTGTAGGGGGCACTGCTCATCTCCATTTTTTTTAGCTGAGGGAGCTAGAGTTGTCCCAGGACAAGCAAGAATATTTTCTAATAATTTAAACTCATGTATAAATAATTCATTCTGTACTTTAATTCTGAAAAAAAAATTATACCTTTGTTTATATTTTTCTCCTGTTGCTGAAATATCTTTGACTTGCCCTATTCTGAATTTTCTGTTCAACAAATGAGGCTGTGGCTGTGCATATGTTACTTGATAGTGTAAGCAGCCCAAGCCATATATCGTTAATATTGGTCATTGGTTTACATCATGTATGTGAATGTACTTTACTTTGGTGAAAGTTCTAGAACTATGTTGTACTGCTTGTATGGATATTTTAAAATGCATCTGTCCAGCATATGATCAACTCAAGACCAAACGGATGTGTATCCTAGGACACAGAGTTCTCAGCATATTGCCCTTTGTGCTGCTTATAACTTACTTTTTGAAACATGGGCAGCTCTTTAACAAAACAAAATCAAAAGCCCCTGATGGACAGACATCACAAAGTTTGCTAATCCCTAGAGGGCCACAAGGGATTGGAGTTTTTGGTGCTGCCATCTAGTGACTGACTGTATTTATGCAGCCCACATATGGAAATGACTGATAAATGCATTCCAGTCTTATTATCCTGTGCAGTGCTTGTTCTGGTGGATTTTACTCTCTAGTGAAATCAACCACACCGTCGTACCTATTTTTCTTGCAGCCTCCAATTGCTTGAGTGTTGCTAACCGTCCTCCTTCATATTCACACACCGATTTTGCCTCGTCGTAAGTCAGCTGGTATTTCCCAGACCGTCCTTCTCTGTGATACACTCCTGCTGCTCGTTCTGTTAATACAAAGTAAAAGTTGCAATGAATATTAAAAAAAGAAAAGTTGGCATAATGACTACCATGTTGGAAAACTAAAGCATGGAGATTTTTTACTCCCCTTGGATTTTTAAAAACTTGCTGTGTTCCTGATTTAAATTAGGGAGGAGGGATCTCATTAAGACCAGAGAAAAATTCTATATTTGCTCCAGACCTGGAATTGATTAGCATCGGGAATGTAATTCTTGGAGGCACCAATTTGTTCCTTGGTATCCCTCAAACCTACTAGCTTATTGCATTAAAAACCATTTTTTAATTTAAAAAAGAAAGGAAAAGATGCCTGAGATGCTGAAAAGCATAGGCACAGCCTCCAGGGCATCTGTACTGCCAAGAGCACTTCTCACCCCAAATTAGTCTTTAAACTTCATTATAAAAATAAATTTTAAAGAAACGGTTGGTTGCATCCACTATTTTGTTTGGGTATGTGGCTGCCTGCCTAGAAAAAGGACAAAAGGTGGAAGAAGCTGTAGGGACCATCCTGTGGAAGATGGGATAGAGGCCCCTGTATAAATAAATCAGCGTTTGGAACAGTTTAAGTCCTAATCGCTATGTACCTTTTTCATCTGTGATGCCCCAGGGATCTGTTTTGAAAGTGCACTTTCAACAAGTCCTAAATTTTAAATGCCCATCAACCTCAGGACCCATCCCAAAAGTTCTGAGATCTCCAGATTAATAGATGTAGTAGCATCTCCTACAACCAAGAAAGTCTTGGATTCCTATCTCCTACTCCTGTTCTTTTGTCTCCTTTATCCCAGGGGTCCCTATCCCCGGTCCGAGGACAGACACCGGTCCGTAGCATGCCAAAAACCGGGGCACGCGCAAACAAGCAAAACTACATCCACAGGATGCAGGCAGCCTGCGAAACCACGGTTCCTCCAGTCTGTGGAAAAACCTCTCTCCATGGAACCGGTCCCTAGTGCCCAAAAGGTTGAGGGCCACTGCTTTAGCCTCTGACACCACAGCTACAGAAATAAGGATTATAGAGGTACTGCAATAGCTGGGAGATGAGGTGAAAGTCTCCTGTTCCTATATTATAACATCTACAGAATTCTTTTCAGGAACCAGAGGATGGCTGTCCAAGTATATTTAGAGTAAAACAGCAGAAATAGATCTGTTTTGTCCCCATGCTAAGGATAGTGTTTTTGCTGGCCTTTGGCTGTCAGAAATTGATCTGATTTAATTGGATTTAATTTGAAGAAAAGCGTTAAAGTGTTAGTAAGCCTTAAGTGAAAAACTGGTTGTGTTCCAGGAACATATTTTCCCAAACCAAGATTGGAAGGTGGGGTTTTTGTTTGTTTGTTTGTTTGTTCTAACATAAGCATGGAGAACTCCCAGCATCCCCATGTGGGCCGTATTAGGAACATTCAAGTGGTGCAGAAATGACGTAATAAAAATAATAATCACAAAATTATAATTATATAACATGAATTATATAATATATAAATATTAAAACCACACAAATGCATATGCTACCCGTTTCCCTTAATTGTAAAACACAATTAAGAATGCATGGACTGTTTTTGCTGCCTCGAGTTGAGTGAAGAACTCAAACTCCATTTTTGCAGTCCTCACAGCTATCTCAAGAAGGCATCAAAGGATTATAATAGCATGGATTTCCCAAAATCAACAAAACAGTGTTAATGCTATTTTGAATTTAGAATAACACAAAAAAATGTTGGGTAAACTTTAAAATAAGAGCAATAAAGCAAATAAAGGAAAACAAAGAAGTTCTTTCTTAAAAAGAGAGGGAAAGGAAAGGCTGCTACATGCAAATGTAGACCATTTTGAATCATGATTTGGGTCACTTAGCCTTGAGAGAGAATCAGCAAAAGCCATTGTTATAAAGACCAAGTTGACCAAACTATGCTGTTTTCCTTTCTTCCTTTTCTACCTTGAAGTAAATTACAATTATCCTTAGCTTTTGTCTGTCCTTTGCCTAAAATCCATTGAAAGACATGAAGTGTTTCTGAACACAAGTAGGGAGCGAGTAGGCTATATTATAAACCTCACCACAAGTCTGTAATAATTCTGTAAATTATTATGAAGGAAACTTGCTATTCACAAATGGCTATGGATAGCCAAAGATGATCAATTAACAGAAAGTAAACTTGTGAGGTAGCTTCCTTCCATCTTTTCTAGATTGAGTTGTGCAAAATTTTACGTGTGCCAACAAGGAATTGTCTCCAGAATGACTCTGGAAATCATAGAACCATCTGAAAAAGGCAAGATTTGGCCTGGTCTGGAAGTAAATGGAGTATTCTACAATATTTTGGAACATTTTGCCTACTTATTTTTTTCACTATCCTGCCATTCCAGGAGATTTACTATCAGTTCCCATTGTGGTTATTCTTTAACACAGGTAGGCATATTTGCAATCAAGTGGCCTCCAACCACTCAGCATTTTTATTTGCTGAGCTTTTATGAATCTGCGGGCATTGTTAAAAATAAAAATAACAGACTAGTACTTTGCTTTATAATTGCCAAATTTCATTTACATTTTATTTACAACTAATGGTTTTTAATGTTAAAAAGTAGAACGAAACAGGGAGCCTGACAGGATAGAATGATTTTTAAAAGTGAAACCAGAAGCATTGTAAGTAAAATAGGCCCTGATGGAGTGAATGAATTATAGCTATTTAGTATAGGCTCCTTTATTCCATAATATTCAAATTACGGTATAATGTTCAGATAGTGATAGGTCCATTCTATGAATGCTATTTTGGAATATTAAATGTACAGCAGTAGGATACTAGAAATTTTGGACTTTGGAAGAATGAAATGTATTATTTTTATGGAACAAATAAAATTGTAGTTATTATAGAAATGTACATCAATAAATAAAATATAATTAATTGTAATTAATTAAATGTAAATAGTATTGAATTAATGTCAGCTTAAATCAGCATTCTTGATTTTGATAGCATTTGTCGTGCTCCTGGTGGAGACTGACTCTGAGTCAGAGGAGGGCCCAGGCCCATCCCCTATCCATCCTAGGACGTGCAGGGAGGAGAGGATCAGAGAAAAACGTGGTCTCTTCAGGAGGAGAGGGCCATGATCCTCTTCACTTCATGGGTTGTAGGTGTGAGATCTGCAAAAGAGTTTGGACCTGCATGCTAACAAACGCTGGAAACAAATTAGTGTTTTATTCCTGGATGAGATTTATCTTGGTTGGCGTTCTTCGAACAGACTGTACCTGGTTATCTTCCTGAAGTTTGCAATTATTTATCCTGGTCTGTTGTGGAACTTTATTCAGTGAGGTTTGTTTTTGGTTTTTGCTTTGTTATCTGCTCTTTGAATTTGAACTGTGTTTCTTTCGTTTGGAATGTTATTTTGAAAATAGTTTAATCTTCAACTGTGAACAATTAAACAGTAAAGCCAAGTTGAAGGCATTAAAGGACCTTTATTTACATTTTGGTTTTTGTTATATTTTTGATACACTCTGGGTCATCACAGCATTGAGATATGTTATAAACAAATAAGTATGGTCTACACATTAGTGCAAGATTGGCTAATCTTCTGTAAGGAGATGAATAACAAGGGTTTTAGGTTTTTTTAAATGAAAACAAAAATGTTTTATTTTCACATCCTTCCAGCTTGATTAATAGATGGTCCATGAACGCACTCCTCAAATTGTATTTTATTTAGATTTTGAGATTGAATCTTCCCTCTGACCTGCTCAAACAATTGGGGCAGGGTTTTCAGTTTATTCCAAAATTATTCCATAACAGAAGCAACTTACTGGACTGATGTAATTTGGCTACTCATATCATCTATCATGAGTAACTTTCCCAGGTTTGTTTGGAAAAACCCATACATACTGTTACATATTATATTGTTATATGACATAACATATTGTTGTTGGATCAGCCCAATAAATGACGTCAACAACACGAAAAAGCAACTCACTGAAGTTGAATCGGTGAGTGGCATCAAGGGTGCAAAACAGAGCTCCCTGGGCCCCCAGGCAAATCTTACAAATTCCTCTTCCTACCTCCCCCCCACCCAACCTGTGCCATCAGGATGAGAGGACTCAGGCGCTCCGTGTCTCTAGAGATTCTCGGTCATCCAGGTCATGGTTGTCCCAAAAGTGCTTTTTCAAAAGGCAACTGGAGAAGCTTCTTGGATGAGAAGCAAAGAACTGGAGAAGCTTTTTGGGTGAGAAGCAAAATGTCTTCCAGCAAAAACAAAGGAAGTGCAGCTGCCTTTTGAAAAAGCCCACTGTAACTACATAGCCAAAAAGGCGTTAAGAGTTGTTAACCTAATCTTACGTAGCTTTTTCTCTGGTAATTTTACACTAATAACTAAAGCATACAAAACATTTGCTAGACCAATACTTGAATACAGCTCATCAGTCTGGAACCCACATTACATATCTGATATTAAAACAGTTGAGAAAGTCCAGAAATATTTCACAAGAAGAGTTCTCCACTCCTCTACCTGTTGCAGAATACTTATGCCACCAGACTTGAAATTCTAGACCTAGAAAACCTAGAACTACGCCACCTTCGGTCCAATCTAAATATAGTATATAAAATCATACATTGCAATGTCCTACCTGTCAACGAATACTTCAGCTTTAACCAGAACAATACAAGAGCACACAATAGATACAAACTCAAGGTTAATCACACCAAACTTGATTGCAGGAAATACGACTTCAGCAATAGAGTGGTCAATGTCTGGAATACTCTACCTGACTCTGTGGTTTCTTCCCCAAACCCCAAAAACGTTAACTTTAGACTGTCTACTATTGACCTCACCCCTTTCCTAAGAGGTCTGTAAGGGGCGTGCATAAGCGCACCAACGTGCCTACCGTCCCTGTCCTATTGTTTCTTTTTATTTCTTTTTATTTTTCTTATATGTATCCATGTATTCATAACTATGTTTTTACTTATACCTATTATTTTGTAAGCAATTGACAAAAATAAATAAAATAAATAAATAAATAAATAAATAAATAAAAGCACCTTTGGGACTCAGGACCTGAGCTCTATGACACTGCAAAAATCAAGAAAGACAGAAAAAAAGGAAAAACACATAGCCCCATGATGGCGAACCAATGGCACACGTGCCAGAAGTGTCATGCAGAGCCATTTCCCCTGGCACGCGAGAGCTCAGCCGTAAAAGCCCTACTGCGCATGCACACATGCTGCTGCCACCGGACAGCTGATTGTCGGGTATATGGCGTGCGTGTACTGGGGGGGCGGGGGCACATGGACAACACATGCACATGCACAGAGATGTGCGGTGTGTGCACCGGCAAAAAGCTTATCTTTCACCACAGGCTAATAAGTCTATCCAGCAGGGAGATGAATAGTTGTCTGCCACATCTATTTATCTCCGCCCCCTGCCTTTTATCCCCAGAGCTAGGGTGGGGCTTCACTAGCAGCAGTGGCTCTTCCTTCCCAAGGATTGGCTCATAGATTTCCACTGCTCTCCTCTCCTCTGCCTTCTGTGCATCCATGTGTCAGGCACTGGACCCTGCTGTTCCTCCTCTTCTTCATCAGCCATCTCCAGAGCTGGGGGCTGTTGATTCTCCATCCGATGGGCATCCCAGGATCCGCCTCTGTCTCTCCCGCTCTCTGCCAGTTCCATCCCCTCTTCCCCCTCAGAACTCTCAGGTTGCCTTGATGCTTACCCTGACTCCCATGCCTCCTCCTCCACATCTGATTTAGCTGCTGGAGGGATGGCTACAACAGTGCATTGGAATACATACCCTCACCCCATTCTACATGCATCAGGATGCTGTTGACCAGTTCTGTATATTTGTTCTGGATGACAATTGCTTGTTTATTCTGTGTGATTTGCAGCATACCATAACAGAGTGGAAAACAGAACAGACAAGATCAAGTAAACCAATAGCAACAGACCCTTCAAACCCTCTTGTGTTTGGGCAGCCTGGTGGAAGGATGATGTGGATCAGGCCAGATGTTCCTTTGGTGAAAGGATAGTTCAAAGCACCCTTGTTTACCATGGAAAACTTGCCTCTGGGCCCAAGCCTTCTCACCTCTCCCAAGGGTGGTCATCTTGGTTTTTGCAGCCCTACTATGGCATTTCTATTCTCTTTCTCCTTGTTCTTTCACAAACAGGAAAGAGAAGAACATCTGGAAGAGGAAGACAGCGCCCAACAATAATTCCAGGGAAATTGCCAGGGTGTTGAAAGAAATATCCTTCTGGGTTCAGTTCCAAGTGGGGGGAAAAGACAATGGAAACATGGAGGCTGTTAGGAAAGATGGTTAATGGTGGACAGCAGGACCACATAGCTTGAAGCTCCAGGGAACGATGATCACATGCTCCAAGGAAGGAAAAGAGAAGGAAGGGCTGAGATGCTGAGAGTGCCTGGGTTTTATAACCATTGTTGGGATTTGAATTGGAGTTTGTATTCTGATTGGTTGTCAGACTCCCATGGGGCCATGCAGGGGCAACTCTGTAGGCTGTCCTGAGTTCCAGGCTTGGTTGAGCCTTGCTGGATGATGGTGCACTGAAAAGGGCTTTTGGCAATTGCTATAGCTTTACCTGCAGATCTTTGTTATGTAAAGTATTCTGGCCCAGGCCTTAATGGCCCACCCATTAACAAAGGTGGGGGTGAGTTTCTTCTTCTGAGGTGAGTTTCTGCTCTTGAGTTTCTACTCTTTTTAGGGGAAATATTTTGCCTTTTTAATATTTCCTAGGATATTTCAATTTTCTAGGGGAGATGTGGGTGCTAACTTCCTACAAGGGCTTCCAATGCCTTTGGCGTTAGCAGTGCTGCTACAACCAAAGCAGCGGCTGACTTGGGAGTAGCAGCAGCAGGAGTGGGGACTCCTCACTTGCTTCTCAATCCTTCTGTGGAGCCCTTTCATTAGATTTCCTGCTGGGGCCTCACATCTGGACTACCATGGTGGGTACAGCAATCCAGAGGAACAGTAAATATAGCAGGAAAGAAATACCAAAAAAAAAATAATCTATTTCTTTTGTTTTGCAATGTACTGATCATCTGAATTTCCGAAAGCCATGTAAGCTTGTTACAAAATCTTGCCTGGTCAGATTTTGTTGAAAGTCTGGGACAAGAAATGGCCAGAACGAGAGCCTGGTAGGACTCCATGCTTTCCCTGCCATCTCTATATATTAAGCTTCTGAATAGCATGCAAGGATCTGGGCAAGTTACAAAAAATAGTTTCAAAATGAGAAAGTGAGTGAGTTCTAAAGCAACATCAGCCTGGAGGCATCTGAAAGGTTCTACAGTTCTGTTATGAAAGATAAAGGAGAGAGAGAGAGAGTTCTTATTTGCAAGGCATAATCGTGTATGGCACGGTCCTACTTAAAAGCATCCTACACTAGTTCTTTGTCTCATCAAAGCACTGACCAGTAATTGTACTAATGACTATTTATACATCATGTTGGGCCATATTTCATTTTAATCATGCCTTGTTGAGTAAACCTCTGTGGCCAGATTTGCATTTGCCAAGCCCAAATGAAACAAATAGACATTATGGCTTTACACAAAATGAACACAGTCTCGGTGTTATCTTCCCATCCTTTTGCTTCCTTTGTTTTCTTTTAGTGCTGGTACACATGCAGTCATAACAGGGTCAATGCTTGTATAACATTAGTCTTTACTTCCTCCATAACATACAATTTTTTATTTGGGATTTGGGAGAGCTATAAGATTAATATAATTAAAGATAATAGCCAGTTGAATATAATTTTTAAAAGCTACTTAGTTGTAACCTACATATTTATTTTAAAAATAAATTTTAAACTCAATTTTAACACAGAATTAAAAATGTGCTTTAATCTCTTCCACTGATATGCATGCAATAAAGGTATGTCCAAAATCTAAAAGTCTTGATAAAGGCTATACATTTACTAAACCAACTCATAGTTTAGAAAATAACATCCCAGTCACAGAATTGTCAAGAAGGATTTCTCAGATAAAATGATTGAAGGATCAGAGGAAGAGAGGTTTGTGACCATTATTTAAGTCAGGTAGAACAAAGAAAATGGAATGGAAATTTGGGGTGGAAATTTGGGATGGAAGTACTTTTTCAAAGTTTGCTGGGAAAGAGAAACAAGCAAATTGGTTCTGACCAGGTATAGAAAGAGGTATTATACTGTATTGTTTTGAGGTCCATCACTCTTGAGAGTCTACACCACAGTTACAGTGGTGATGGGTGCAGTGTTGGAACACATTTGATTTGAGGGGTCAAAATGTAGACAGATGCTCCTGGAGAAGGTCTGTCTATATTAGGGATGGGGACTGATGGGCCCTTTATGAACTGAGGTCTTCAACTCCCAGAATTCATGAGTCAGCCTGACTCATGAATTCTGGGAGTTGAGGACCTCAATTCATAAAGGGCCCATCATTCCCCACCTCTGGTCTATATGGTCACTAAAAGTCAAGAGTCAACATGATGGCACATAAAGAATGCTAACCCATTTCCATCCTTAACAAAATAAGCATTTATAGTTATGAAGCTAGAGATAATGTTGGCTGCTATACTATGTGAAAAGAAGCACAATAAGCCCAGTTAAGTACTGTAGTAGCACCTAGAGGTGTGAAAGCATTTCTTCTCACAGAATGCAGTGCCGAGGGCATGAGAGCTTGCTGTTGAATGGGTAAAACATTCTTTTTTACTTATTGCATAAAAAAAATAAATCTATCTGATGGCCAACCTTCTGATGGCCAACCTTCTGATGGCCTTATTAGGCCCTATTCTCTCAACATGGTTGTATGCCACCCAATGTCACTGTCTTGTGCAATGTGCGGTTATATACAAACAGGATAAATCAATCAGAATGGTTCTGGATTTTGTTCTTCACTAACAACAATCCACTTATACTCTTATAAATGTGTAGATATATAGTAAAGCCTGTACATTGTATCTAGGATATTGAGAATTTAATGCTCTGGTATCAAAGCACAGAAAAAATCCCAGCTGGATATCATTAGAGTACCCAAAGCAGTTTGAGGAAATCCTTCACCCTGGGAGGCTTGGAAAAAAAAGCTGTTTTCTAATGGTATGTGAAAATCTAAACACATTTGCACATATTTATGCTTCTCTATTATGGAAGGGCAACCAGCAGGATTAATACACTGGAATACAAGCTTCTCCTTCATGGTTGAACATCAAAAAATTTTTTTGGGGGGGGCTTGGAGATATCACAGCTATATTCACCTTAGCAATCCATGTCTGTCAAGCCACCTCTTGTAGCTTAAATCAGGAAAAGTATCCCGTGGCTGAGATGGCACAACATTGGAATTGTGTGGGGTTCGGGATGTTGTGGTAACTCAGCCACTGTCTGAGCATGTTGCCTTTATAGTTTGGCCTTGACTTATGACAATTGACCCCCAAATTTTTGTTGCTAAGTGAGATAGTCATTAAGTGAGTTTTGCCCCATTTTACAACCTTTCTTGCCACCGTTATTAAGTGAATCACTGCAGTTAAGTTAGGGACACGGTTGTTAAGTGAATCTGGTTTCCCCATTGATTTTGCTTGTCAGAAGGTCACAAAAAGTGACCACATGATCCCGGGACACTGCGACCGATCATAAATATGAGTCACTTGCCAATGCTTGGAGAGAGGAATGGTCCAAGAAACCTTCTTGTGGCCTGACCATTAGTGATCCCTCTATCAAACCACCTGGTTTTGACCTGCCTTGCTCTGTCTGGTTAAAATAGAACAGAATTAGGTGTGATGCTGGAAGAAGTACCTCTGGCCTGGATCAGCAGGGATAGAAAGTTTCCCCTTGTTGTAATTGTGATGCTGGTATGCAAACGATTAAGCATACTGTGCAAGATTGACCACAACGTGAGTTCCCTGGTTTCCTAGAAGAACTGCATGAAGCAATGCCAGAGGAAATCACTTGGAGAGCTAATTTGGACATCCAGTTATAAGGCCACTGCCCTACCTCCACAGAACTAGTATATAATTACATGGATTGTGTGTGTATATTTACTTCTCTTCTGTCATGTTCTCACCATATACTAAATAAATAAGTTGTCAAGTGTCTGGATTTTAATCACATGACCACGGGGTTGTAAGTATGAAAAACAGTCATAAGACACTTTTTTTCAGGGTTTTGGTAACTCCAAACAGTCACTAAATGAATTGTTGTAAGTTGAGGACTACTATATCCTCCTGAGTTATCAGAAGGACCTTCCTTCTCACTTTTCCCTCCCTCCTTATCTTTTTCAAACAATCAGTCCAGTTCTCTTTCTTGTTTTGGGGGTAATTCTTGTCAGCTAAAAGATGTAAGCACGGCTTATCTTCTTAAATACTGATACAGACTGCAGAGAAAAGCTTGGGTGGCTGGGTGCAGCTTGCAGGCTGCAAGTTTAAGATCCCTGGTTTAGAGGACAAAATGCATGTTCATTTAATCAGGGCTTTTGGGTTGTGTGTCATATGAACATAATCAGTGTTAGAAAAAAAAATTATCTTTTGGCCTGAGGTGGAAGGGGCAATTGCCTCAACCTTTGAAGGAAGGAAGATGTGAATGCAATAAATAATGCTATAACTTAATAATATTTTCCTTTCCAACTGCTTAAATCTGCATTTAAATTGTTTTAATGAAAAGAGGTTATTCTGACGTTTGACCTCACATATGAGAGAATTACTGAAGGATTCCATTTCCTCTCTTTAGAGACTCCCAAAGAATGCAATATTTAATTTAGAAATGCTCAATCCCATGTCAATGCTTATCTTAAACTATTTTTTTTCTTTCCTTGCTGATGACATTCTCTCTGTCCCCTTCCCCCTTTGTCTCTGTATATGTTAAATGAATCCAGAAAGAATGAAAAGCCAAGTTTACATTTGGCTAAAACATTCCCTTTTCTTTCTTTTTGTATATTTGTGACTTTAATTGCTCCCTATAGAAATAGAAATGATATTATTTGGGCCATGTCAGATTTAAAATATCCTATCCCAGAGCTGCTATAGAGGCCTACAATGTTGTATATGGAATGTAAGCTGTCTTGCTTTTGGAAGTTACAGTTTAGACATTCATGACATTTTCAATTTAAAAAGAAAGTTTCCATAGCAAGTGACAACAGTACTAAAAATAAAATTCAAAAAAGAATAGAGGGAAAAGACAAAGAGGAGTACATAGCCAGAGCATTCTGTCAGGATACAAGGATATGAAGTTTGGGATGAGTTCTAGGCATGGCCCCATATCTAGCCAAGAATTATTTTCAACAGCAAATATAAATGTGGTATGGGAACATGCATATGCAAATGTTGTCATATGCATAATAAGTACATAACATTTGTGTTTATAATGCCATACATGAATAACACTCAAGACAACATGGTATCTGCTAAATGGAATTTTTTTTAAAAAAGTATTCTTCTTTGTATGACGGGGGAATGATGTCTATGAAACCCAAGCCTCATTCTCAGAGAAGATCACTAAACCTTTCCAAAATGAATTAATATCTCAAAAGATGTGAACTCGCACATGTTTCACTTAACTATTTCCTCTCTATCCTCAGTGGCGGATTAAGGCTCAGATACAGATACAGATAATCAGAGTTGAAAGGGACCTTGTAGGTCATCTAGTCCAACCCCCCGCCCAAGCGGGAAACCCTACACCATTTTTGACAAATGGCAGTCCAATCTCCTCTTGAAAGTCTCAAGTGATGGCACTCCCACAACTTCTGAGGGCAAGCTGTTCCATTGGTTGATTGTTCTCACTGTCAGAAAGTTTCTCCTTATTTCCAGGTTAAATCTCTCCTTGTTCAGTTTCCATCCATTATTCCTTGTCTGGCCTTCAGGCGCTTTAGAAAATAGCTTGACCCCTTCCTCCCTTTTCTACTTTCCTCTGCAACACTGGGCATTGGTATTCATTGTTGAACGCAGCATGTTCATCTTAGTGAGACTTAATGATAGCTGAACATTGCCTACTATCATTTGAATGATTTTGAAATACTGCTTCCGTTTTGAGCCAGCAAGAGAGTGGTTTAAAGGCAAAATTAAGTTATCTCATGGAAGCTCACTGTACCTATCATGCCTCTTGTTTTGGCCCTGGATATTCTGCCCAAAACAAACAGCTTTGATGAACTTTAGCAGTTCAGTCCAGAAGGGCTCTGGGCCAGCAACATGGGCCTGGAAGAGTTGCAGATTTCTCCCCATTCATTAAGCTATAAGCTGTGGTTTATGAATCACAGTGGCTGACTTCACAGAAGACACTAAGCTGAAACCAAGACAAACTCGTTCCGAAATAACATAATGTGATAACCAGGCCCTGGGATAAAAATTATTTGGAACACATACAAAACTGCTTTGTATCAATAGACTGTTCATCCATCAAACCCAGCACTATTCTGATTAGCAAGAGCTACCTAAGATATGCTTTTTGAGGGTTTCTTCAGGCTAATATCTGTTCCAATGCTTTTTTCCCCCCCAGCAGAAAACAAGATGAACAACAGTTCCAGTATTGCTCCATCTTATGTTGTGAATGAGGAATTGGAAAGAGCAATTTTAACTGGGGTTTGAACGAGTGGTGCTGTTCCAGTGAATGGACACTCCCAGCAAGATAAATAAAATAAATAAAAATGTTTCCTACCCCTCCGTTTGCTTACATTGCCAGAATTTTTTAAAAGAATTACAAAGAACAATGTCTGAACCAGAGATTTTTAGGAAAAGTTTCACTTCACAATACGCTATGGTCCCCTCAACCCAGTATCTCTGCTAAGTCCATCATCTGTAGTTTACAAATCAAAACTACTGAGTTTACAACACTGAGCTAAGCCCAAACCAAACAAACCACACTTAAGCTTAATCTCAAAAAAACTAAGCAAGGTGAGTGGTCTAGTTAATACTTGGATAAGACACTCAGAAAAATTCCAAGGCTTTATATTTATATAAGATTGCAAATATACCTTGGAGGCTGGCAGTAGCCAATCATTTTCATGCTACTACTAAAGTCATCCAGTGTTGAGCTTGACAGGAGGAAAACTTGACATGACTGTCCTTATGTTGTGAGACAATGTTTTTCTGGTGAAGGAGTATGTTTTTCTATTTTGTGGGAGCAAGGGCTTCCTGCAGTGGAACAGAAATGAGTTGGCAGCTTTGGGGCATATAGTATGATGATGTTGTATTTTAGATTTAAATATCTAGGCTATTCAGCTCCAATAACTGTAGGTGGCTTAAGCTGTAATCTACCCTAACACTCCCAGAATTTTAGCTGTTTTAGAAAGGTTTCATGCTGCCATGTTCATATGCCTACTGGAAGGTTGTTTTGTTGTTCATGGGTGGCTTGCAGTGATGCAAGTTTTAGAAGTATGAGATCTGTAAAAAAAGGAGCTTAGGAGAGAATGAATGAATTTTGGGCCATATAATTTTATTTCACCCCATAACACCCGACTATGTAAAAATTGGTTTTCAGGAAGAGAGCGATAACATCTAGTCCAGGGGTGTCCAACCTTGGCAAATTTAAGACTTGTGGACTTCAACTCCCAGAGTTCCTCAGCCAGCAAGCTGGCTGAGGAACTCTGGGAGTTGAAGTCCACAAGTCTTAAAGTTGCCAAGGTTGGACACCTGTGATCTAGTCCTAGGGAACTTCAGCTTCCAGCAATTTCAGCCAACATGCGATAGGATGAAAAATGCTGAGAAGGGTAGTAAGCTGTGGAGGGCCACCAGTATTCTGATTCTTCTGCAGTTCTGTACCTGGATAAGCAAAGCTGTTTCTCTGAAGCAGAGATGGCTCCAGACTATTAAAATGTGGGTAGTACAACCAAAGAGGTAGGAAAGAAGAAATGGAGCAGAAGAAATAGTACTACCTTCCCCAGTTTAGTATCATTCACTACATTGTCCATCAACTACAACTGTTTCAGCCATGCTAGTTGGGCATGATTGGAAGCTGCAATTGAACTCTTCCGAGAGTTGCCAGATTAGGAAATCTAAATTAATCAATGAAGAAAATGCAGTACAGGGAAGGACATGTAACTACCTGGAAACTATAGTTTTAGGCAGTATTTCCAGGAATTATTTATGTTCAAAGGAAAAGCTGATGTGTATCTTGCACAGCTGTTTCTCTTTAAGTCTCTTCTCTCCCCATACACATCTCTAGAGGTCCTGCTTTCTGTATAGCTCATGCTTTCAGATAGCATCGCTCTTGCAGCTCATGTTTCAGAGGCATTCCTTTTCTTTAAATCAGATCTCTACAAAAACATCGTTTAAAATGGAAAATAAAGAATATTAACTCCACGGTGCTATTATTCAGTAAAGATTTGTATCTTTAATGCAAGCTACACAAAAATGCCGGGTTGGGTATAAGAAAAAGTAGCTCTTTCTGCAGTTAAACATGTATTAATAGAAGCACAAAATAAAAATCCATCAACTTACCTAACCAAATAGAATTGTGAAGAACTCCATCCTTGAATCCCCAGTTAAAACCTCTATCCCATAACAAGGCAAAAAGAAAAGTTAATGCAATCATCTTTTCAGTTAAATATTCTGTACCTTCTGTTCAAGCAGCCTGGAAAACCAGTGCTCGCAGCTGCTTAGTTGCTAGTGAAACATCTGGTTGGCAGAACTTAAATAGTGTTTTCATCTGTGAGGTCAGAATGCCTTCTCCAATTAAAGTGGTCATAGGATTGCTCACAATTAAAACTGATCCTTGTTTTTGTGTGTGTGTGTGTAGCTGACTCATTTTCTGCTTCCCTTAAAGAAAAGTCCAAAGTCTGCTGTTGTAAATGTGCAAGTGTACAATTGCCAAACCAAATGTCTAATTTTTGAAAAAAATTCAAATTTCAGATATCTTTTAACGCTTTTGTATGTGGCAAGCTGCCCCATACAATTTTGCTTTTGGTCAGATGAATTGATTGCAAGATAATTTCTTTGGGGTTTCTAACTATTACAGCTCAGCAGCTATTCGTGAGAAATGTTTGCAAAAACTAAGAGTCAGAAAATTCTAATTGAAAATAGAATGTACAGTGGTATGCACTAAAAAAAAAAAAGCACATTCATAATCTCCTATATTACTTTTTGCTTGAACGAGGGCATGTAATATAAAGTCATGCAAATAGAATGAAACAATACTTTTGCCATAGAGCTTATAAATGTTTTTAAATGAGTAGATGGAAAGGGGGGAAAAGAACCCCCCCGGCGGGCGGGGGGGGGGGGGGGGGGGGGGGGGGGCCCCCACACAAATTTAAAAAAAAGAAACAAATAAAAAAAAATAAAAAAAAAGGAAAAATTTACTAAAAGGGATATATTGAACTAATTAATGAAATAAAAGTAAAAGGTAAAAGTAGTAAAAATATGTTACCTCAAAATTAATAAACCTGATTTTAAAAAAAGTAAAAGTAAAAATAGATCTGGGAAATTATGTGATAAACAAAACCATTCCTAAAAAAAAGGACTCTCTTGATCAAGACTTCTTCCATGCCCTTTTGTAAAAAAACCAAACAAACACTATTTCAAATGTTGACACACACACACAACACATAAAAGTATATTGGTGCAAATCAATCAAGCATAATTTTTTTCTTTCCAATATTAAATGATAATTTTTAGCCAGCCCTTAAAAGTTTAGTGTTTGATGTCTTGATAGATTTAAAATATCATGGATATAGCCAAGAAGAAGTTATGTTGCTCCTAACGTGCAGCAGTTGATCCAAATCATCTTAACAAACCTCTTTACGTCAACCTCAAATGGGACAATAACAGAAGATCAAAACATAGGTGTAAATGTTCTACTTCCTAAATCCACGACCAAAGCAACTGCAACCAATCCTTTCAAACATTTTCTGAATGTTTATTCAGTCTGAACTTAAAGGTTACATTTTTTGTCTCCAGGAAATATTTTTGAGACCAAGTCTGATTCTGTTAAAGAATATATTAATTATTGACCCAGCTGTTAAAGCACCATATATTGACACTCAGTTTGTCAGTAATAATTGAGTATAATTAGGAACTGGATATACTGTAGTTCTACATACTGTAGATTGGGGATTCTGGGACTTAAAAGAGTTCCAGCACACTTCTTGGGAGCCAATTTAGTTCATTAAGAATGAACTGCAGCTTTTCATACTTGTACTTCATACTCCATACTATTGAATTCTATCCCCAAGTTCCTAATTTTCATTTTGTATAATGGTTACACTTAATATTACATCATACACATTTCCTTGCTGGGGAAAACAATAGAAATGGGACTTTCAGGTGGGTAAGGAGTTGCCCACTTCAATCCCTCATGATGTTGGGTTTATAATGGTGTGCTGGGTGTACAGAGAATTGGGTTAAGTTCCATTCATTTGGTGATGATAATGCTTTTCTTCCAGCATCCATGTATATATGGCTTAGTATTCCCTATAGCAGGGAGGTCAAACTCGCAGCCCTTGGGCCAGATGTGTAATGTGCTGGCCCCACCCCTGCCCAGTTTAGGGAAGGGGGAAAAGGTCCCAATATGTCACATGATGCTGCCGTGTCAATGGCGAGTTTGATACCCCTGCCCTATAGGGAATTATTTAAGTAGGAAAGGTTTGAAAAATAGCATTGTCTTTACACCAAAGGGTAAATTTCATTTCCTTGCTCCTAGCTCATGCTTGATTCATAATATGACAGCTGTCTGCCTGTATCCTCCCTTGTGGTTTCAGCAGCTGTTTTGTGGTAGGTGGAACTAAGGAAGAACACTTTGGAATGGAAAAATATCTCAGAACTTTTCAATGGTCTTGAGGAATCAAGTTCATTTTTTTTATTGCCCAAGGGACTTTAAAAGATCATTTTCAAATACCTCAAGAAGAGGGTGTCAGGTCAGTTCAGCCTTGAATTTTATTTAATAACAACAAAACAAGCGGGAAGTTAAATTAAAGGAAATACGATCCTGCCTCTCTCCTACTTGTCTGTTGTGTAGAAAGCTAGGAAACAGTTAATAGGAGCAAACAGTCTCTCACTGTTCTCACAGGGGTAGATGTGTTAATATTTTGCAGAAAAATAAGAAAAGTCTCGTGGCACAATGGAAATACTATTGTATAAAATAGAGTGGACAAATTTTAATTAAAAGCTTACTTTCCCAAGTCCCAAGGTTTTTAAAAGAGCCTATTTATCAGTGGTGGGATTCAATTTTTTTTACTACCAGTTCTGTGGGTGTGGCTTGGTGGGCGTGGCAGAGGAAGGATACTGCAAAATCCCCATTCCCTCCCCACCCCACTAACCTGCTTTCCAGCTCTGTTCTCCTGTGCAGGGCATCAAAAGAAGACCCAGCAGATCAGCTGGGACTCCGGAGGCAGAGAATAGATGGGGGCGGGGCCAGTCAGAGGTGGTATTTGCCAGTTCTCTGAACTACTCAAAATTTCCACTACCGGTTCTCCAGAACTGGTCAGAACCTGCTGAATACCACCTCTGCTATGTCTTCTATACAGGCTCAGATTATCCTACTTTGGATATGTTCTTAGATTATCCTACTTTGGACATGTTCTTAGATTATCCTACTTTGGACATGTTATGCAAAGAGCTAGGTCTCTGGGAAAGGGGGAAGGAAAGAGGAGAAGGGGACAACCAACAGCAAGGTGGGTGGATTCAGTTATAGTGGCAGTGACTGCACCATTAGAAGACCTGAAAGACCAGATCATCAAGGAGGAAAGCCACTTATGGTATTATGGCTGGCAGAGTCAAAATTACTTGATGGCGCATAATCAATCAAGTAAACTTCCTGCTTGATGGTTGTTGTTTGTTTTACAAATTTCTTTAAATTTGTTTTTTTAAAAAATTAAACATAATCTGTATTTCCAGTATCCTACCATATCAGTTGAGGAAAATTCTTAGAAGATAAAATGGTGGATAGTAGTAGCAGCAGCCCTCTGCTTGGATGGAAGCATGTCTCCCTGACCAGGTGGTGGTGGGACAAAGAAAACAACAATCCAAAAGGTAAAAAAAGAACACATGCTGAGAAGTAGAAGGGGAGGTGACAGGGTCACCACTAGAATCATTTTATGATCAACTACCCTGGTAGCCATCTGTATGATAGCGTCTGGATAGCAAGATGCAATTCAAGATGCAAAAGTTGAAGACCACTGGCTTATATGAAATTTGTATTGATTTATTTATTTAAAAGATTTGTATGGCCACCCCTCACAAACACAACTGTGGTGGCTCCCCACAATAATAAAACCCCTGAACTATAAAAGCCATAAAACCATAACATTGTAAGAACGATAATGGCTCTCTACAACAATAAACAAAACCTGAATTTCAAGCAATAAAAAGTACAATTGTAAAACACATCCATGGCTCTTTAGTCATTTCAGATGCTCCAACAGCCAATCTCAAGCACCCTCATTTTGCCCAACTATCAGAGAAAGAAGTCAAGTCTTAATTGCCTACTAGAAAATTGCTGGATTGGTGGAGATGGGGGCTACCATGTAAAGGCACGCTTCTGATGTTCCACTAGATGACAACATTTCAGGGATGGGATCTGGAGCTGCGAATGGGGCAACTTGCCACAGCCAACTTGCTGTGACCAACTCACCATGGTCAACTCGCCATGGCCAACTCACCATGGTCAACTCACCATGGCTAACTCACTACTGGATAAGTTGCCATGGCCAACGCAACGTGGGATAACTCATTGCTTGACAATTTAACAATTCTATTTAATTACTTAAAACAAATAAAAATTGTTTTAATTTTTTTTTTGGTAAATTTTATTTGAGTTTTCACAAAGAGAAAAAAAATACAAATAAAACATCTTTTTGGAAAGTAGCGTAATCCCGGGTTACATTTCTTTGTACAGACACAAATTCAGGTTCATGCTCATTTTTATATTCTATTCCATATTACTATTTTACATTTTCTGCATAGCTTCTCCCCTCTTTTAATTTTCTCAATTTTATTTTAATTATCTCATCTCAATTCAAATCATTGTATTTATATTTTTTGTCTGTCCTGTTTCAATTATCTATTATCTTTTCTCATTAAACAAAATTTCTCCTGTAGTTACTGATTGGAGTATGACGCCTTTATATCTTTTCCCTAAAGTTGTAACATTCAATATAATACATAACTTCCATTCGGATTCTGCTTGGTACATTCTTAAAATACACACTGTATTCTTAAAAAAATAAAAAAATATAAATGTATATAATTAAAACAACATTCCATTCCAATTCAATTCTATCATTAATATTAATATTCATTAAAATCTTAACATCTTTAACATTACTTTTCAATTAAATATCATACTTCTATGGGAACAATTATAAACTTTCCATAGTTAATTCCCCCCCTTCACTTATATTTTATAAAACATTAACTAATTAAAATGTTCCCGTTCCTTCCTAATTCAATTTTCTCATTTATTTTATTTCACTTATTTTATTCACAAACTTTTCACTAAATTACACTAACTATTTTATCCCTCATTTTAATCATACGTTGTTTCCAATTTTCTAAAGTTATTTCTATTACTAATATAACAATACAATCTTATGTACCTTTACAGAATCCCCTTTTCAGTTAGATTTTCATCCATTATCTCTAAATAGGTCTTGTTTCTCTATATCTTGCTCCGGTCCTTTGTAACTTCTTTTCCTTTCCTTCTTCCCTCTCTTCTTCTCTCTCCCCTTTTTACCCCCTTGTCTCTCTACCTCTATTTCTCTCTTCTGTATTCCCCTTTTCTGTTGCTTTCCAGTATTATACTTATTTTTCAAATTATTTTTCTTTTCTTTGGTTGTTTTTTTAAGTCTTAAATGCTTCATTCTCTTTCCCCCCTTTCCTTTTTCTTCCCCACATAAAATTGCTTGTTCATTAAAGATGGCTTCTTCTTTGTCCCAGTCTTCTTGTTTTGCAGTCTTTTCTTGTTGTTTCTCATAGTTCCAAATCTCCATTTCTAAGAATTGAAAAATGAAGCCAAAAGAACCCTTCCTTTCTTGTGCATCTTCTTTGTACTTTTTAAGTTCCATTTTCAATTCACCCAGAAGTGGTGCCATTGTATAAATTTTTAAACAACCACCCGGTTGATTTTAGTCATTCAAATCCAAAGACCACCAAATAATCCAAATACACGCAAGCTGTTTCTTTTTTGCTCTTTTTTTTTCCACTTTCTCTTCCTGGGGTTACTATTTAGTTGCAAAGTTTCAGTTAAAATGTATCTTTTAGAAGTCTTGTTGAAGTTTTACTGTAGATTCTTTTTAATTCCAGGCAGTCTCCTCCCTCTTCCAGATCCTGCTCTTATTCTTTTTCTCTCCCTTCCTGCTTATGAAAAAGAAAATTTTTAATGTCCAGAAACCTTTATTATCCCTTTGGCATTTTGTTTTATTTTCAGCTTAATTGCCTATTGATGTCAAAGCGGATTTTTCCGATTTCTTATTTAAGTCTCTTAGTTGTCAGTATAGGGAAGGAGAGAGAAGAAAAAAAAAAAAGCCAAACCTTTCCCTTTTCACTTTCCTTCGCTGCTTCCGACTCTTCTTTGGGAACGATGTTATTTTTTGTAAGTTTAAATTCCAGGGTACCTTAGTTGTTGCTTTTACAATTTAACCCGGTCAGCCAAAACTTCAACTTCTTATCTTCCTCCTGCACATTCTTTTCTGGTCGAGTTCTCCTTTGTGGTGGCCATTTCTGACCACCGCTGCAACCGCCTTCGGGAAAGGGAGTAATGGCCAGCTGAGGAGGAGAGATGCGGCTCTCCTCAACCCTGCTGGCAGTCTCCCCCCTCTTCACCACCTCTACGGGGTGGCTTAGCCCCAAAACCAGCTCAGGGTGCTCCAGCGGCGAGCCCAGACAGAAACCGCGCATGATCGCGGATTTCTGTCTGTCGCCGAAGCCCTTCAAACCGGAAGTCTCAAAAATTGTTTTAATTTTTGCCATTCACACTTCATTCTGCCCCTCCCTTTGCATCCTTTCTTTATTCTATTCCACCATTTCTTTGATATTAGTGTAACTCTTGTCCCACAGTGAGATGTCCTGTGGTGAGATGGTTGTGGCGAGTTGTCCTGCAGCAAGTGGGCCGTGGTGAATTGTCATAGACACTCAGAAGCTTGGCTATCCTAGCCTATCTGATCTGGTAGGATGGGAATAGATGAGAGATGATCTTTCCTTTATTTTTTTGCCTCCTGGCAGGGCAGAGAGATTGCTTAAACAAGTTATCACTTCTAAGCTGCTTTTCTCCCTAGTGCAGTACATTCCTAAAAAGTGCTAATAGCAAGTTAACAAGCTGAGCTCTGTGAGCTTAATTACTTGATTAGACCCTTCCCACTCACTTGGGATATTGCCTGAAACTGACCAGACTTTAATCAGTTTCACACTGAAGACCCATAACATTTTATCAAATCATGAATTGGTGAGAAAATTAACTTTTAAAATGGTTGCTAAATGAGGTAGTTGCTGAACGAGAAGTGCTTGTCCTTGACTGCGTGGCCAACATTTAAATAACACGCAGTGAAAGGACACATGCATGTGAACTGTTCCAGGATTGATCTGAACAAAATATTTTTATTATACTTGTTTGGAACTGAAGATAATTGTGATTAGTAATGTTTTCTTTTTCTATTATGCACCTTATTTACAAGCCATAATCTAATCCAGAATGCAGGTCAAAAATCAGTGATGAGAAATGTACGGTGATCTAGATCCTAGATGACAGCTCCATAACCTATGACCAATTTTCTGGGTCAAAGACACAGAAAAGTATTTGGAGGCTCATGATTCACCCAACAGCATTTTCTTTGCAGAATCCAGAATTCTTTGTGGAATCTTTGTATGTGAACTCAATGGAACCTCAACTCTGCTGACATAAGCTTCTCTATATATGTTGGGTGAACCAAAGTGTTCTGTCTGTCTCACAATTATTTACAACCAAGCTCTGTTCTAATTTTGCCCTTTTTTTTCCTGGAAGACCTAACAGGGTAAACCAGCATCTATTTCTCCATGGACCCATACATGTTAGGACATAGAAACCGCGGTGTGGTTTTTCTTTGAAAAATACAAGAATGGGTAAGCTGCATTCACATAACTCTGAGGTAGTGGATTCCCACATAATAATTAGGAAATAGGCCGAATGTATTTCTTCTTCGCCTCAACTCTAAAATAGTATAATGGGAATAGTTGCCTTGAAGCAAATGGGCTTCAAATGAATATCTGCATCATGAGCCAGGTATAAGAGGCACTGTACTTTCCAGATCACTAATCTATAATTTTTCATTCATATAATGCTGAAATGGCCCATTTTTTTCATTCTTGAAATCCATTCTGTGTTCCAGCCAATACTAGGACAAAATTCATTTTATTATTCAATCACAAATGGACAGGCTCTACTCTATAACAAAACACCCTAAAAATGACTAGTTTTCCCCCGTCTTTGATATGAACTTGAAAGTCAGTATGGTAAGAGCAGGGGTGTCAAACTCAAGGCCCAGAGACCAGATTCAGCCCACGGGGTGCTTAGATCTGGCCCACGGGGCTGCTCTGGAAACAGAAAAGGACTGGCCCATGGTGCCTCTGCCAGCGGAAATGGAGCTCAGGAGGGCTTTGTATGGATGGCCCTCACAAGCTCAGTTTTTGTTGGCGGAAGGTATCAGGAGGCCATCGCAGCCGCAAACGGAGCTCTGTATCCCACTGTCATTGGCAGAGCGCTTGGGCTGCCACAGGTGCCCCTGACACAAGTGACGTTGAGCTAGCCAGGCGCACCCTGGCCATACCCACCTCAGCCCCCCAAGGTCAAACACAACCCTGATGCAGCCCTCAATGAAATCAAGTTTGACACCCCTGGGTAAGAGTGGGCTAGGAGAACAGAGAACCAGTTTTGAGACTACCCTTAGTTGTGGAAGGTCACTAAGTGAACTGGGTTCTCTTTTAGCATATTCCTCAGGGTGGCTATTACAGAGGAAAATGTAGAAAAAGTGCTATATATTCACCTGAAATTTCAGATGTGGTTTGTCATCTAACAAAGTCAAACATGCTCAGATAGTCAAGGGAAGGTTACAGCAAATTGAGAGAATGCCATTTGGGAAGGGTTTGGGGTTGCAAGAATTAAATAAAACAATTGGGCTCTCCCTGAAAGAAACAACTAAAAAATAAAAAGCATATGTAGTTCCAGGGATGCGATTCAACTGGTGTAACAACTGATTCAGTGACCACGTGCGTGCAGAGCATTTACTATTGACTTTCTCCAGCAATCCCTCTGTGTTAAAACAGCTGACATGTGGTAATCCGCTGTGCTGCACAAATCAGCTGACCTTGAAAATTGTGGGAAAAACAGGATATAAAGCACAGACTAAAGCCGGGACGGGTGGATAGGCTCAACAGGTGACCGTTGGAGTGAACTGATTCGCTCACAGTTGATCCTCGGAGCTACCGGTTTGCCTGAACCAGGCCGAACCAGTAGAATCCCATCCCTGTGTAGTTCCCAAACACTCTTCCAACGCTCCAAGCCACCCCAATGACATTGGAGAGCAGATGGGATGAATATCACTGATGAGAGAGGTTGTGTGGGAGGACTGTTGCAGTTTGGTTTGAATCCTTATCTTGGAGAAGTGGAGTCTGAACGCTGGGAAATAGAGTCTGATACTTAGAGGATAATAGATTTCCAAACCTCCTTTAAATGTATTCTGGATGAGTGTCCAGCTGGTTGATCTTCAATGTTTGTTAGATGATGGAGGTACAGCATTTTATCATAGGTACCATTATGAAGCCTGTGCTCTTCAATGAACTAGAGAAACTTGAGATTGTGGGAAAAACAGGATTTCATTAAAACTAAGGATAGGCTAAAGTAGTGCCAAGGGACACACGATCCCCTGGTAGACTTGCAGCTGGCTGGCTGGAGTATACTTTATTTTAATGGATAAAGACCTCATTTTGTCTTTTCTGACTGTGATCCCACTCTGACTGAAGTTAATGTACAAGTTATTACGAGGTTAGACTTCTCAACAATTACCACTTTTCCAAGGAAAACAAAGCTACTTCTCATAAAAAGAAGCTTCCTGGGAATATTTGGGATTATGAAATACAAATATTAGAGAACATGCAAAGATATGTATTATACGCTGCTCTGAAGTCAAGTCCCAAATTATGTGAGAAATAAAAAACAAAAAAGTATATTGAACTGTGGCCTTAGGGGGCTCAAATTCTGACTGTTAGGCAAAATAAAGTAATTGTCTGAATTCTAAATGAGGAGTGTAATATTTTCATCTGACTCCAACCTCTCTCTCAAACAAATGTAAAAAAAATATAACAATGGATATATTAGATAGCATCTTTGATCAGCATACAAAATTGAACAACTTACTTTAATCAAAGGACTTTCCCACACTTTAACTTCTCTCTCTCTCTCTCTCTCTCCCTCCCTCCCTCCCTCCCTCCCTCCCTCTCTGTCTCTCTCTCTGTGTGTGTGTGTGTGTGTGTATTTTTGCACCATCTATGCCATTTTGCTTTACCTATTCCTCAATGACTTTTCTCTGAAATTCTGCAGTCCATTTCAGGAGCAAAAAAACAAAGGTAAAATTGGAAATATTCAGCCAGGGTCTTCCAGTAGTTCCTTTCAGCCTCCATGGTACAAGGTCTGACTCTGTAAATCAGTAGGGCTCCGTGAAAAAAGGAGATGCTCCTAAATAGGGCAGATCAATTTGCTGTGTGCACATTGTAAAACAACAACAGGATCAATGTATTATATTTGTATGTGTGTGTGTGTGTGTGTGTGTGTCTGTGTGTATTTGTTTTCTGAGGTTTTCGTGGGTATTTGTATGTGGATCTTTGGTTATTCGGGTTTTCTCCCACATAAAATTGGAAGTATCTAGGCGATGTTTCGATGAAGTCTCATTCATCATCTTCAGGCTTGTGTCTTCAGCTTTGTGCTTCTCGGAGTAATGTGAGCTTGCAGCTGCTTTTAACTGCTAGTGGGGGTGTGACTTGATTGGGTGGGGGCTTGGCTATGTGTTCTGATTGGGTGTTGGTTGGGGGTTTGGCTGTGTTCTGATTGGTTGGGGGTTGGCTGTGTTCTGATTCGCTGGGGGTGTGTTCTGTTCAGGTGGGAGCTTGGTTGTGCTCAGGTTAGTCTTAGTTGCTGGGGGATTTGAGCTGGTGAGCTGTGATCCTGTTGTTTGGCTTCGTGTTAGTGGTTGTGCCACATCTTCATGGTGGGCGTCCATTCGCTTCATGTATGGGTCGGAGGGGTTTGAAGCGGGTAGTGATGCAGCTGCGGTATGGTTTCTGGTCCGTGGTCGTGTCTCATCATCTGTGTGGGTGTGAGTCTGCTTTCTACGTGGAGGTGTGGTGGTAGCATCTTGTGTGGCCCGCGTGGGTGTAGGTCTGGCGTCATTCTTCATGTTAGGTACTCATTTGTTAATGAGGGCGAGTTTCCAAATGGCTGGTAGGCGGGAGGTATCATCTCGTTTATTCATGCTGTGTGGGCGTTTTTCTATCTCTATGGCTTCTCTGATTATTCTGTTGCTGAAGTGTTCGGTTTTGGCGAAAGTTCTGGTATTTTTAAAGTCAATCTCATGTCCTGTGGCTTTGAGGTGTTGGACCAGGGAAGAAAAAAGGAAGAACCAACCTCTTCCTTGGTCCAACACCTCAAAGCCACAGGAGGGGAGGAGAGAGACGGGGAGAGAGAGAGAGAGAGAGAATGAATGAATATTTGGAGATTCCCCAATCTCCCTCAAGGAGCGAATCTGGGTGGTGTGCAAATAGACATAAAACAGAGCTTGTGAAACTATGAAAATATTGAAACATATTTTCTAAAAGTTTGTTTTAATAATATATATTTTAAATATATATTTAAATATATTTAAAATCCAGAAAGATTATAATGCATTCGTGTTTTTTTTTAAAGAGAAAGCTTCCAAATAAATACAGTTCTTAAGACTGAAAATAGCACCAATATATCACACTCATAAAGTCAATCTATTTCACGGGAGTATTAGAGAGTGGTAGGTTAATTTGTGCAGCTTTGGCACCTTTGAGCACTGTTATTTTGATTAATAGGATGCTGTGAGATCTGGGCTGCTAAAACCAGACCATCCATATCTTTTTGCTTTTATTTAATGGAAATTTAAAAGTTTTGCATCCCAGATCTCATAGCTTTAACTTACAGGCAGAGAGATTACAGTGTTAGTTGGAAAGTAAATAGGGAAACAGATGAAGGCAGAAATAATTAGGTATATTTGCCACCTTTATAAATACATATATATGTATGTGTGTAAAAATGTAATAATTTTGTGGAAAAGGAAAACCCAATGAAGATTGTGAGAGAATTTGATTAAAAATCCTGACAATTATCTTTCAACCTTAAATGGGAAACATAAAGCTATTTGTCATAAGCATATAAGCCAATATGTAGAATAAGTTATTTATGATAAGGTTAAAGACAAGCCTTCCACGCCCTTTAACAAAGCCTGTTGCAACAAGGTAAAAACTAATAATAATGACACCATGTAAGAATGAACACAAAACACACAGAAAAGAAAGAAAGAAAGAAATTAGTCTTGGGATATTCTCATTTGAGCAATAGGATTTAGCAGCAAAAAGACCTGCACTTCTGTTGATGGGAGCTAACATGAAAATAGGTACAGGTCCAAGAGACTTTGCAGGGGATCTGATTAAAAAAGGAGAGTAATAAATCATAAATCATAAGTACTCTGTGTGGTAGAAGCTTCGAATAACGCTACATGATTGAATGATCCTCCAGCTTCCATCCTGTGGGAGCAGATGTGACTGTCATATGTTATACCCTGGAAAAAGTTTGATTAGCAATGCAGAAGGGAGGGAATTAAATCTGGTTCTGGGGGAAAAAAAATACCACAGTAGCGTTAAAGTGTTCAGATTTTACAATGTAATTTATTCATTTATAAAGGACCCCAATGGATAGAGTAGATCTTACAAACCACTGACAAAGAATACTGGAAATTAGTATCCTTGACGCTCAGGTTAGATGGTATCCCTTTATGGTATCCCTTTATGGATTTAGCCCAGCTATTTTCTATCCTTTTAATGTTCTATTCTTGGCATAGTTTAATATATATGTTCTGCTTGATTCCACGTAGAGATTCTTCTTTTTCCTGAAGATACCATTTAGTTTATAATTTTTAGTATTAACTGGTTATGTCAGCTTGTTTCCTGGTCTACTGTACAATCTCATAAAAAGCAGACATCCATGCATGTTGGCTTCTATCTTTACTCCCAAACTGCCTCATCTAAGCCTGTGGATTGATTTCTTTTTTTTCACAAGAAGGCTGCTAAGGGGGGCCAATCTTTTGGTTGATTTAAATACCTGCAGGGCAGCTGGAAGGAACAGCCCATACACATTAAACAGAACTATAAATCGTGCCTTCAGTGCTATTAGCAGCAGATTAATCTGCATTGGTTATTTGGAGGGATCTGGAAAGAGAGAACTGAAAAAATATTTAAATTGCTATGCTTGTTCTTCAAGCAGCTCACCAGAGAAGCATTTACAGAACTAGTCTTCAGTCAGAAAAGAGTATTTTCCTAGATTTAACAAAAAGGGAAAGCATTATCAGAAATGTGTAAGTAAACATAAAATACGACTTATCATTATTAGAGAAAGAAGGATGATATTGCCAACGTTTAGCTCCTGTAATGATTCTGGGGCAGTAATAAAGGAGTAAGAGTTAGAGGCATAAAGTTAGATTGATTTACATTGCAGAAATGATTCAGTTTTTGAATCTTATTCAAAAACAAATTGAATAAGATTGAATAAAAAATTGCAGGGGACACAGAAATAAAAAGCAAAGGTATCCAGACTTCACAATTAGAGAATATATTTATTATATCATATCAGTCATAAGATAGGATGCAAGACTTGAATTCTTCAGAACCATTCACTAGGCAAAATGGTCCTGGAGAATCTAAACATTTTAATATATTTGATAACCCTGAATTATAATATGAATCCAAATACTATTATGTGAAAATCCAAATAGTATTATATGAAAATAGCATTTCCTTTTATATTTGTAATACATAAAGACCTTTATTATGATATATAAACTTATGCATCTCTTTGCGTACTGCTACAAACCACGACTAAAAGGATGGCTCTCTCATTTTCTCCCTACCTCTCTCCCATCCTTCTCCAGTTCCCTCTTTCTTCCCCTCATCTCCATTCTAATCATTTTTTGCTTCTTCCTGCCTTTCCTGGTATAGCTACCCATTGGTTACGACTCTGAAGGATTAGGATACGTACTTGGAATATTAGGTAGGCAGGTAACTAGGTAGGTAAGTAGACAGACAGTCTTAGAGTGTGACTTCTGGCAAGTATACATATATGTACACATGTATCTATAACTTATATGTGGTCTGTTTTTTGGGGGGGAAAGACCATCTTAAATTCAAAGTACACTTCCTTTCAGACATTTCCTGTGTTACTCCGCTTTTGAGTGTTTTAGGCAAAATAATTCAAAGTCAATTCTGTTAAAATAATATGCTGTGTTTCAACAAAAACATCAGCACATATTAATCATCTGATGTGATAATACCAAAAAGTCATTTTATTCCCAGTAATAAATAACAGACGTGAGAACTTTTCTTGTATCAATCCATTTTTAAAAATTCCTCATTTATTTTAGTTGATCACCTAAAAGTTTTTTTTAAATATATATCATGACTCATGATACAGGAAAGAGAAAGAGAGTAGCTAAATTGACAGGAGAGTCATGAAAAGGCAGCTAACAAATCCCACCTCGGTTTGGTGATCCAGGAAATCTTCTGGCCATAAACTCATGAATCAATTGAATTAAGTCATGAAGACAGAAAGCTCCTCCTTAGACCCATCAATTTTCTCTGGAACAGACAGCATTTGTGTATGGGTGAGTTATTAACATTATCTCCTTTCTGAGTCAACTGTAGGTTTCCTATAAGCTGAGTCAAGCGGTTGTAACCACCAATTCCACTATACTAACTCTTCCATTATGTATTTGCTTACAAACTTGGTGGTAAGGACGGAGAACAAACTTTTCTGTGTCACCTCAGCCAGCTGCTGGAATGTAAATGAGCAAATGATGTAATTCTGCATCAACCAGAGATAAGTGATCTCAGGCTTTTATACAATTTAAAAATAAGCAACCTTGGGGGAAAAAAGTCATTCTGCAGGACCTGGAGGGTAGACTGTACTCTAATCAAATAGGCCAGACACATATCAAGAGCAGTAAACAAACAATCCAGTCAGAGGTGGTATTCAGCAGGTTCTGACCAGTTCTGGAGAACTGGTAGAGGAAATTTTGAGTAGTTCAGAGAACTGGCAAATACCACCTCTGACTGGAGATTTACAGTATCCTTCCCCTGCAATGCCCCCCAAGGCATGTCCACAGAACTGGTAGTAATTTTTTTTGAATCCCACCATTGAATCAAGTGATGAATCAGAGGAGAATTAGAGACAAGGCGAGGCAAAACCCATAATCCAAGATATGACAAAGCAACATATACTGAAATTAGACCTAAGTTTTGAAGAGTGCTTCTCAGCAGTCTTCATAGGGAGGGCGGCAGAGGTGGTATTCAGCAGGTTCTGACCAGTTCTGGAGAACCGGTAGCGGAAATTTTGAGTAGTTCGGAGAACCGGACAATACCCCCTCTGACTGGAGATTTTACAGTATCCTTCCCCTGCTACACCCACCAATCCATGCCCACAGAACCAGTAGTAAAAATTTTTGAATCCCACTACTGGAGAGAGGGTTATAAATAAATCACACTTGAGCCGGTTCCCAGTGTTTCCTTCAGACAAATCACATAGAAACTGACGATAGAAACTATGCTGTATTAACACTTCCATGCCTTTTAGCTACGGTAGTCTCCAGGCTCTGTGAAGTTCAGCTTTCTGCCTGCCTTTGAATCTTCATTAGGTGCTTTTTTTTGTGGAGGGGAGGGAAAACAGAACTTCTGAGTTAGAGAGAATATTAGGGGGTGCAGGTAAGGGGTCCTGAGAACATGGTGGTTCCGTAAAGGTCAGAGTAGGGCCGATGGTTTTACTACTGCTGGAATCTCCCACTACACTACTTGTCTCTGACTTCTCCTCCTCCTCCCCATTCTTCTTGTTTGAGAACATATCTTTCACAGGACCATAACATGACCTGCAGTTTGAAAACCCCCGCTCTAAAGAATATAGCCACAATCTATTTAATAATTAGTATTTATTTTATGTGTTTGTTAAATAAATGTCACACTGTAAGCTGCTCAGAGTCACCTTGTGATGAGATGGGTGGCAAACAAATTTAATAAATAAATAAAATATATATCCTGCCTTTCTTTCAGGAACTCAGAAGTGGTACATGCTGTGCTCTCTACTCCCATGTTTTCCTACAGCAATAATCCCAAGCCATAGGTTGGGCTGAGAAGGAATAACAAAGTCCTCTAGTAAGTTTTCATGGCTAAGAGTCTCCCTCGTTTAGATCCCAACACCTTAACCACAACATCACATTCTCTCTAAGAGTAATTAAATATCATGGAAACCATTAGAACAAAGAGACGCTAATTAAAAAACCCACATTGTCTTCTATCAATATCATGTTTCCTTTGATATTATTGATATTGTTCAAATTAGTCATTACAGCCCAGTAATCTTACAGCTATGTTCGCATGGCTTCCTTAACCCTGATTTATTGAAACAATCTAACAACCTGTGTTTAATAACATGCTGGACAATAGGTTAATAATAACAATGACTGGATTCACAGAGCATGCTAAGCCAAAAGCCTGGCAACCACAGCTTAGTTATGTACATCCAGCTAGCAGTGTGTTTGTAGTAACTCATTGAAATAAATTATCTCTGTCAAGATGAGAGGGAAGGAGCTGTCCTGGCTAACATAATGTATCGTTTGTTTACTATAGGTGTATGGCACTTATTTATTTATTTATTTGATTTGCCAATTGTTTACAAGATAATAAGTATAAGTGTATACATAGTTGTGAATACATGAAATGGGTACATATAAGAAAAATAAAACAAGAATAAGAGAAACAATAGGACAGGGACGGTAGGCACGTTGGTGCGCTTATGCATGCCCCCTAGAGACCTCTTAGGAAAGGGGTGAGGTCAATAGTAGACAGTCTAAGGTTAAAGTTTTTGGGGTTTGGGGAAGAAACTACAGAGTCAGGTAGAGTATTCCAGACATTGACCACTCTATTGCTGAAGTCGTATTTCCTGCAATCAAGTTTGGTGCGGTTAACTTTGAGTTTGTATCTATTGTGTGCTCTTGTGTTGTTATGGTTGAAGCTGAAGTATTCATTGACAGGTAGGACATTGCAATGTATGATTTTATATACCATGCTTAAATCAGACCGAAGACGGCGTAATTCAAGGTTTTCTAGTTCTAGAATTTCAAGTCTGGTGGCATAAGGTATTCTACAACGAGTAGAGGAGTGGAGAACTCTTCTTGTGAAATATTTCTGGACTTTCCCAATTGTGCTAATATCAGATATGTAATGTGGGTTCCAGACTGATGAACTGTATTCGAGTATTGGTCTAGCAAATGTTTTGTATGCTCTAGTTAGTAGTGTGATATTACCAGAGAAAAAGCTACGTAGGATTAGGTTAACAACTCTTAATGCCTTTTTGGCTATGTAGTTGCAGTGGGCTCTAGCACTTAGATCATTAGAGGTGAGTATTCCAAGGTCCTTTACAGAGCTTGGGTCATCAACGAGATCTTGACTATTCAGCTTGTATTTTATTTTCTGATTTTTTTTGCCAATATGTAAGACAGAGCATTTATTTGTTGAGATTTGAAGTTGCCATTTGTTTGACCATTCTGATACATAGTCAAGATCTTTTTGTAGGGTAGCAGTATTGTCTGTGGTATTGAACTTATTCCTCAGACTCTGTGCAGCTAATAATTTCAATAGAATAATATCAAAAAAGTCCCAAAATATATCTAAAAATAAAAGTCAATAAAGTACATCAAATCAGTAGGTAACAGAGTCATGCACCTGCAAACCCCAGCTTCAAATATATGTGTGTGTGTGTATATATATATATATATATATATATATATATATATATATATATATATATATTTTTTCTTAAGTTTTCGCGGGTACTTACATGTATGGCCTTCAGCTTTGTTCGGGTATTTTCCACGTCATAGTAGTGGTGCTTTTAAAGTTGTAGCAATGTTTCAGCAGAATCTCATCTGCCATCATCAGGCTTCTGTATTGTGTCCGTCTGTGAGTCAGACTTTACAGTGGTTTCAGATTTAAATTTGGGGCAGCAATAGGCTGCCCCAAATTTAAATCTGAAACCACTGTAAAAGTCTGACTCACAGACGGACACAATACAGAAGCCTGATGATGGCAGATGAGATTCTGCTGAAACGTGCTACAACTTTAAAAGCACCACTACTATGACGTGGGAAAATACCCGAACAAAGCTGAAGGATATATATATATATATATATATATATATATATATATATATATATATATGTATGTATGTATGTATGTATGTATGTATGTATGTATGTATGTATGTTTTCTTAAGTTTTCGCGGGTCCTAACTAATGATAGCCGTCCATTTACCCGGAGCCAAGCTGCACTAAAGGCCTCCAATAAAGTAACACAATGCGGCCAGCCAATCAAGATACAAAAAGAGCCAAAAAAACAGACAAAAGATATTAGAAACACCAATCAAGCAGAACACAGCAAACTCCAAGACCAATAAACACAGACCAAGACTCTCAACCAATCAGGATGAAGAAAAAACCATTCTGGCACAGCAATAGGCTGCCCCAAATTCAAATCTGAAACCACTGTAAAAGCCTGACTCACAGATGAACACTATACAGAAGCCTGATGATGGCAGATGAGATTCTGCCGAAACGTCGCTACAACTTTAAAAGCACAACTACTATGACGTGGGAAAATACCCGAACAAAGCTGAATGCCATATATGTAAGTATCCGCGAAAACTTAAGAAAACAAATATGTGTGTGTGTGTGTGTGTGTGTGTTATGTCTCACCGAGTCACAACATATATGTATATATATATATATATATATATATATGGTATTCAGCTTTGTGTTTCCTGTATTGGAGGCTTTTCGTGCGGCTTGGCACTCATTTATTAGGAAGCTAGATTTCATCTGGGTGCCTGGTTGGGGTGTGTTTGAGCTGGAGGTATCAGAGGGGGGTCTGTTTGTGCCCAGGTGTTTGCCTGGCTTGTGGTGTGGAGATTTTTTTGATTTGTGAGTGCAGGCTTCCAAATAATCGACAGTCTGGTGGAGTCATCTCTTCTATTCATGCTTTCAGGTCTTTTTTCAATCTCTATGGCTTCTCTGATAATTCTGTGGCTGGGGTTTTCTATAGTGGCTAGGGTTTTGGTGCCATTGAAGTCAATGCTATGACCTGTTGCTTTCATGTGTTGGACTAGTAAGGAAGTGTGTTCCAGCTTTTTTACTGCATTTTTGTGTTCATCCAGGCGGGTACTTATTCTTCTATTGGTCTGTCCAATGTATGTGTCAGGGCATGATGCCCAGGGGACTTCATATATGCCTTGGTTTTCCAGGTCAATTTTATCCTTGGGGTTTCTTAGGGTAGCTGCTATTTTTCTGTCTGCTTTGAAGGCAGTCTTGATGTGATGCCTGTGTAGTATCTTGCTGATTTTGTCTGTAGTACCTCTTATGTAGGGCAGGACAGCTGTTCCATAGGTCTGTTCATCTTCTAGGTCTCCATTATGTCTCAGTGTGTTTTTGTGGATCAGGCCAGTGATTTTGCTTTTGTGGAAGCCGTTGGCTGTCAGTACTTTAGTCAGGGTGCATAGTTCAGTCTTTATGTGTGTCTTGTCTGCCAGGCGTTTGGTTCTGGCAATTAGTGTTTTGGCCACGGAGTTTATCTGTGCTGGGTGGTGGTGGGATTGGGCGTTGATGAAACCTAGCTTCCTAATAAATGGTAGCCGTCCGTTTACTCGGAGCCAAGCCGCACTAAAAGTCTCCAACACAGGAAACACAATGTTGCCAGCCAGTCAAGACAAAAAAAAGCTACAAAACAGACAGAAGATATTAGAAACACCAATCAAGCAGAACACAGCAAACTCCAAGACCAATAAACACAGACCAAGACTCCCAACCATCAGGATGAAGAAAAAACCATTCTGGCACAGCAGTAGGCTAGCCCCAAATTTAAAACAGAAACGGCTGTGAAAGTCTGACTCACAGACGAACACTATACAGAAGCATGATGATGGCAGATCAGATTCTGCTGAAAAGTTGCTACAACTTTAAAAGCACAACTATAATGACGTGGGAAAATACCCGAACAAAGCTGAATACCATACATATAGATACCCGCGGAAACTTAAGAAAACATATATACACCCACAGCCAGAGCTTCACGACTTTCCCTAAACTAAGAAGAGATGAAGATGACTAAATCTCTGCAGGGAAGAAATTTTAAAGGGGGCAAGCAGTTGAGAACACCTGTTTCTAAGATGACAGTGATCCTTTTGAGCTTGATGCGTCAAAATTTCAGAAAATACCTTACTTGATTTTGCCTGCATGTCATTCCCTCACCCCCAACCAAGAAAACCATTTTTAAACATATTCATTTATTTTAAAAAATACAGTCTATATTCTTAATCATATGTAGTACTATATATTATATAAAGAAAAGTTAAATAATCACAAAACTGAATTATATTTGGAGGCTGCACATTCTTATGCAGCCTTAGAAAATTATGCGAGAACTGGGTGTGCTTGGGATAGATGTTATAATTCGATATTTAAGGAAGCTAACCATCTATCTGCTTCTGATGTGGTACGATGAGATGATCCCTGATGCCTTTACATTTCCTGAGAAGACATACTTGAACTATGTGTGTTACTGTTTGTTTTGGAGAACTAGAGTCACATTGCGGCTCTCAGCCTTAGTTCTAACATGGCATGTCCTGATTCTATTCACATGGCTTCATATTTTTCAGGGAAACTGCATTCCTTCATGTGGTTTTGTTGGATCTGCATGATCTGTTTTGGTTGTGGCTATTAAAAGTTAAACATCTTAATCACCATTCTTCATCTAGATGTAAGACTGTGGTATGTTGTCTCAAATTGGTTTCTTAGACTTAAGGCTGGTAGAGAGTATAATATTTTATGTATTGGAAAATCACTAGGAATCAATGGCACATTTAACTTATTCCACTCTCGGACTGTCTTGTTGTTGTTGCCTGAGATTAGGAGGGGCAATGTTAGAAAGAACATGGAGCCATGAGAGCGGTGTGGATTTAAGGGTTCCAGTTATTATTCTCATTGTGTGATTAAGTGAACATCAATCTTGTTGCATGAAAACTTCTTCCCCAACTTCTTCCCCGGCAACAGGGTATATCAATGATTGTGCCACTATGCACAATTGCCCCATTTGGTGGCAATTTATAAAGATGGGGTGTAAAGGGAGTTTGCACTCTTCAATCTAGTTGGATTGGGAAATGAAAACAGGAGAAGGAATCAGATGATAGATTCAGAGTCAGAGAGGGCCTCAAAGATGACAAGCAGAAATGTGCAGAAACTGACTGGCAACTAATACAGCTCTCAAAGCAGTGTATCATAATATATGAGAGCAGGGCTTTCTGGTTGAGGAGTGGTTGCAACTGGACAGAACTATGCAAAAGCCCTTCTAGCTACAGCTGCTGCTTGTTTATCAAGCAGAAGCTGAGTCCAGGAGAATCACCTCCAAGCAAGGGAATGCAAACCTATTCAGTCTCAAAGATGGACTTTCCCTTGAAGCATTAGGTCTACAAGTTCAAAGCCATTCTGCCTTGAAGATATCCAGATACTGATACCTTCAGGAACTGGGTCAGGTTTTCCAATGCATCCTCCTTTTGGCTTGGAGTTGAGATGCTTTTTTAATTTATTTTAATTTATTTATTTTTGTCAATTGCTTACAAGATAATAGGTATAAGTAAAAACATAGTTATGAATACATGGATACATATAAGAAAAATAAAAACAAAAGAAACAACAGGACAGGGATGGTAGGCACGTTGGTGCGCTTATGCACGCCCCCTACAGACCTCTTAGGAAAGGGGTGAGGTCAATAGTAGAAAGTTTAAAGTTAAAATTTTTGGGGTTTGGGGAAGAAACCACAGAGTCAGGTAGAGTATTCCAGACATTGACCACTCTGTTGCTGAAGTCGTATTTCCTGCAATCAAGTTTGGTGTGGTTAAAAATGAGTTTGTATCTATTGTGTGCTCTTATATTGTTATGGTTGAAGCTGAAGTGTTCATTGACAGGTAGGACATTGCAATTTATGATTTTATATACTATCCTTAGATCGGACCGAAGGCGGCGTAGTTCTAGCTTTTCTAGGTCTAGAATTTCGAGTCTGGTAGCATAAGGTATTCTACAACAAGTAGAGGAGTGGAGAACTCTTCTTGTGAAATATTTCTGGACTTTCTCAACTGTGTTAATATCAGATACGTAATGTGGGTTCCAGACTGATGAGCTGTATTCGAGTATTGGTCTAGCAAATGTTTTGTATGCTCTAGTTATTAGTGTAACATTACCAGAGAAAAAGCTATGTAAGATTAGGTTAACAACTCTTAACGCCTTTTTGGCTATGTAGTTACAGTGGGCTCTGCTTTGGTTTCTATAGCAAGCAAGTGATTCTGGAATCTGGGTATTATCAGTATATTAATGACACCAAATCCCCAGCTGAAAGATGACTTTCTACAGGGATTTCATGCAGAGGTTAAAAAGAAGTGGAGGAGATCATTGAAGTACTCCACAGAGGTAGATAGACCTCTTTTATTTGAAGCACAAACAAGTGGCGACTCACATTTTCCATAGATTATCCACAAGTATGATATAGTTTCCATGCTGTACACTGGTAGGAACCTGACCACCAATGATTCAAATATTCCACTTTGTCTAGGAATCTTTGTAGCTGTAGGACTGCTTTTCATAAAAAAATAAAGTTGGAGATGGACCTAAAAATATCTAAAGCAGATACAATTGTGACTTCTTGATCAGGATGTGCACCATAGTGTCTTTTAGTGCGGTTCAATTACTGACATTAGTAAGTTTTTGGCCACATTGGTCATTTCAACATCTCAAGTCACATGTAAATTACACTAACTCTGGTTGTAGCTTTATATTATTATTTAACTCTTTAGTTTTTCTTATATTTTACACTGTTCTGTGAGCCAATTTTTCCAGAAATTGAACTGTTGGTTAATTTATCCATGTTTAACAGAATGGACAGTTCTGCATGTCTAGTTTGGTCATAAATGTTCTACTTTGATGATCATTGTCCATTTTGGCTTTCAAAGAGTAAACCAAAGGGGAAAAATATTCAAATGATTCATGTTTCTCATTCAACAAAATTCTACTCATGACTTATTCATTCAACTGTCTAGCCCTTCAGCTGAGTCAAAACTGTTGCTTCCAATGCTTTAACAATTGAGGATGACCAGTGGTTCAGATGAAAACAATGATACGTGGAGGGAATTCTGCAGAGGATGTGGCAGAGGTTGGTTGAGAATTAGTTGTATCATACGGAAATAGCTCTACTGCATATGATTGCTTACAAGACCTATGTCAGATAAGATTTAGATTTTTAATTCCACAACCTAAAATTATAGTACCGTAATCTTGATGGTATAAGTTTAATGTCAACAAACAACCCAACTGTAATGTGTGAGATGTAAGATTTGATAGACTGTGCCAATGGAAATTCTAGTGCCCCAATTTCTTCCTATGTTACATGTAATATCCTTGTTGAACTGTTTATGCCCATCCATAGGTACTTTTTCATGGGATATAAGAAGTAGGGGGCACCCCAGAATGGATGGCAAGAGCACCCCAGTTCTGTTCTGCTGTCAAGAAAGCTAGATGGTCACAAATCTCCAAGAGCTAAGTTGTGTCAGGTAGTAAAAGCATGTCAGGAGAAAGGTTAAGCCGATTTAACTTTGTATATAAGACAGAAAGCAACACCACCTATCAAAAGAAAACAAGCCTGAAGCTTTGAAACCTCATGATTTACAGACCCAAAAACAACTCTGAAGGAGAAGCAGGCAACAAGAGAGGGCAAAACTCCACTATAATTCACTGAGAATTAGTACACTTAACGAGGACACAGTGCTTTTACAGGGAAAAACTGATCATCAGCCCTTTAGGGTAGACAAGGCTAGAAAACCAATGTCATATAAGTCAGTACCATTTTGTTATTGTAACAGAGTCTTAAAAGTCTGAATGTACCCCTCCTCCTCCACTTTACCTTTCTGAGAAGTAGGTAGGGGCTTGTCTGAGATGTTTACATGTTACATTTTTGCCCTGGGCTCAGGTTCCTTTTATCTAACTGTTGCCATAGTAACAGCTCTTCCTCCTGTCCCTCACAGCCATTTTCTCTGTCCTCTTTTATGAGAGGCCAGCTCTTCCTCCTGTCCCTCAAGGCCATTTCCTTTTCCCTGTACATGGAGAGATCAGAGATGGAAGAAGAAGGAACAAACTATCCAGCTAGAATTCCATGCATGTTCACTAATACAGTGGTCCCCAACCTTTTTGTACCAGGGACTGGTTTCAAGCAGAAAATTTTTGCAAGGACCGGGGGAGAGAGAAGAGAAGGAGGTCGCTCTCTCGCTGCTCCACCTGCCCAGGAAGAAACTGCTTCAAAGAAGCGGGGGCTTTTCTGTCGCCGCAGCTATTCCAGCGCCCGTTTCACCCCCACCCCACCACCCCGCCTCGCCTGCGCAGCGCTTCAATCCACAGTGTCCAGCTTCTGCCTGCCTGCCTTAGTTTCTGGTTGTTTGGGAGCAGCTTCGCTGAGAATAATAACTATTCGCCTTTTACTCAGCCGAAGCTGTTCCGATTCAACCATTAACGAAGGCAGGCAGGCAGGCAGGCAGGCAGGCAGAACGGAGCACTGGGTTGAACCCCCAGCGCGTGCGGCGTGGGCGGGCGGGCGGGCGGGCGGACGGATGGATGGGGTGGGGTGGGGGAGAAACGGGCGCTTCAGAGGCGCTGCGGCGACAGGAAAAGCCCCCCTTCTTTGAAGCAGTTTCTTCCTGGGCTGGTGGAGGAGCGAGAGAGCGACTGAGAGAGCTGACCCAGAGAGAAGGACAGGCTTCGGTTGCTTCCTCCCTCCCTTCTTTCATTTGTGTCCTGATCCCCGATCCCAGCAGCATTCACGAAGGTGAAGAAAGCCGCCATTTTTTTAAAAAAATTCTTTGCGGCCCGGTAGAGAGTGCTCCACGGCCCGGTACCGTCCGCGGCCCGGTGGTTGGGGACCCCTGCACTAATAAACGCTTTTAAAAATACTCTTTGATGTCTGGGTATCTCCAGTAGACATTCCATTTCTGCACAAGCAGCAACAACAGCTGAGCCGTGTGGCATTTAGAATATTTATTTAATTTAAATATTTATTTATTTACTTATTTAAGAAGATTTTATTTATTTTTGTAGTCGCCCATTTTAAAACAACTCTGGACAACTTAAAACTAAATATAAAACTAACTCCATACCCATGCTTCGCTATGAAACCATGTGATCGGGCTTAGTTTTTGGGGGGAAATAAGGAAAAAAAAATATGCCTCTGCCTACCAGCATCCATCAGTATTCATCTGTCTGTGTGAGAGAGTTGAGGGCTGTTTGGAAACTGAAGCAGTATTTGCTGTGTGAGCAAGAAGGAAACAAGGAGCCTGGGTGTGGCTTAGCTCAACTGTTCTGTACTAAAGCTGCTTGCTGCTGTGAAAGTAAAACTGTGAAAGTAAAACTGAAACTGAAACTGCTCTCCTCTGCTTGTTCCAAATTTCTTTTCAGATGGGGAGGAGTAGTAGAACTCCTTAGCATCAGAGCATGTTAATAATAATATATGAATACTAATGCTCTGATGGTCATTTCGAAAAATCCTTTCTTAGTGAGCACCTAGAAGCCAAGAGGAATATACGTGCCGGATTTCAAGTTTGTAGGCTTTGCAGTTCTGGAAATTTTGTGATGATGCTTGAATGGTATTTTGCTTCTATAAATAGATATAAAATATAAGATATAAATATAAACTATAAAATAAAATATAAATATAAAAAACAGTATAAAAAGCGATACAATGAAAACAGAAAACCCTGGCGCAGCAGCCACACTTGTCTAATGCACTTACATTCTCATCCCACCCTGAGCTCGCTCTATTTCAATGCCTGGGGGAAGAGCCAAGTTTTAAGTGCTTTTAAATATCAATAGTTTATATTGCAGTACTTCTATAGACAACAACTACTACATGTAGAAATCATAAGGCACTTAATATTTCTTCGTATCCTTAGCATTGATGATGGTAATCATTATTTTACTAATTTTCTTGTGGGCACGTAGTCTTTAAATTAGCAGTGCAAGTTTAAATGCTGAAATTAGATATTTTAGCCTCTATATTTCATAGTATTATGAGAACACCCTGTCATATCATGAAGCCCAGCTTCTAGAGAGCGATATAGCAAATGCATTTACTTCAAAATACAATATTACAATCCAATCGTTCTGTATCTGGTGATCTTTTCACTCATTCTACATGTTGAGTGGGCCCTGGACTTCTCCCTCAAAGGGGCAGGATAATTAGATAATTAAGCGGGGAAGCTTAATTAATGTTTAGGATCTATATACTGTATATGCTAGTCAGAAATCATCAAAGGATGCAACTTCAGTGCAGATTTGACTGGAAGGATGCTGTACATTTGTTGGCTATAAAGGGGTCTGGCCATTAACATCAATTTAGGATTCCCTCTGACAGAAGGGGCATAAGACCCTTCATCTTATTATATTCTTGAATATTCAAAGTTGCCATTATGTGTCAATATCCTTTGATTGGTGTCATGGTTTATGTTATATTCTTTAGTAAATATATATATAAAATGACCCAGGAGATTACAACGCAGGACCCAGGATACCACAACAAAAGAACTCGCAAGCCCATCACACAACCCATTACCCAAGCTGTTAAAACACGAGAGGCTAATGGAAAAAAGATCACTACAAAACAAACGACCCAGGAGATTACAGCACAAGATCCAGGATATCTCCACAACAAAACTCACAAGGCCATCACACATCCCATTACACCAACATCAACTCCATCAACCAATCAAGAGTCAGCAGTGCAGCCAACCAGCCCAGCACACCAGCCCCCACCACCAGTATTTATAGAGAGACAGCAGCTCCGATCACACACTGCTTGCACTGGCACAAAGCCGAAAGCACCAGCCTGAGGATGGCGGGTGGGACCTCGCCGAAACGTCGCCAAGATACACTTAATCATACACGGGAAAAGACCCGAACACACCTAGACCTCTCTCTCTCTCTCTCTCTTGTGTGTGTGTGTATGTATGTATATATATATATATATATATATATATATATATATATATATATATATATATATATATATATATATCTAAGAAACCCTAAAGACAAAATCGAGTTAGAAAACCAAGGAGTATACGAAATCCCTTGCACTGCCTGCCCCACCACATACATTGGACAAACTAACAGAAGAATAAGTGCACGTGTTGAAGAACATAAGAACTCAATCAAAAAAGAAGAACCGACCTCTTCCCTGGTCCAATACCTCAAAGCCACAGGACATGAGATTGACTTTAAAAATACCAGAACTATCGCCAAAACCGAACACTTCAACAACAGAATAATCAGAGAAGCCATAGAGATAGAAAAACGCCCACACAGCATGAATAAAAGAGATGACACCTCCCGCTTACCAGCCATTTGGAAACCCGCCCTCATGAACAGACGAGTACCTAACATGATGAATGACACCAGACCCACACCCACGAGGGCCACACGAGATGCCACCACCACACTTCCACGTAAAAAGCAGACTCACACCCACACAGAAGATGAGACACGACCACAGACCAGAAGCCGCACTGCAGCTGCATCACTACCCACTTCAAACCCCTCTGAGCCATACATGAAGCGAACTGACCCCCACCATGAAGATGCAGCACGACCACGAACTCGAAGCCAAACAGCAAGATCACAGCTCACCAACTCAAATCCCCCAGTAACTAAGACCAACCTGAGCACAACCAAGCCCCCACCTGAACAGAACACACCTCCAGCCAATCAGAACATGGCCAACCCCCAACCAATCAGAACACAGCCAAAACCCCAACCAATGAGAACACACCCCCACCCAATCAGAACACAGCCAAGCCCCCACCCAATCAAGTCACACCCCCACTAGCAGTTAAAAGGAAGAAGCAGCTGCAAGCTCACATCACTCTGAGAAGCACAGAGTTGAAGACAGAATCCTGAAGATGATGAATGAGACTTCATCGAAACGTTGCCTAGATACTTCCAATCTTACGCGGGAGAAAACCCGAATAACCAAAGATCCATATATATATATATATATATATATATATATATATATATATATATATATATATATATATATATATATATATATATATATGTGTGTGTGTGTATGGTGTTCGGCTTGGTTCGGGTTTTTCCCACGTCATTGTAGTTGTTCTTTTAAAGTTGTAGCAACGTTTCAGCAGAATCTCATCTGCCATCATCAGGCTTCTGTATTGTGTCCGTCTGTGAGTCAGACTTTACAGTGGTTTCAGATTTGAATTTGGGGCAGCCTATTGCTGTGCCAGAATGGTTTTTCTTCATCCTGATTGGTTGGGAGTCTTGGTCTGTGTTTATTGGTCTCGGAGTTTGCTGTGTTCTGCTTGATTGGTGTCTCTAATATCTTCTGTCTGTTTTTTGGCTCTTTTTGTATCTTGATTGGCTGGCAGCATTGTGTTGCTTTAATGGAGGCCTTTAGTGCAGCTTGGCTTCGGGTAAATGGACGGCTATCATTAGTTAGGAAGCTGGGTTTCATCTGGGTGCCTGGTTGGGATGTGTTTGAGCTGGAGGTATCAGGGGGGATCTGTTTGTGCCCAGGTGTTTGCCTGGCTTGTGGTGTGGAGATTCTCCGAGAAGCACAAGGCCGAAGACACAAGCCTGAAGATGACGAATGAGATTTCGTCGAAACATTGCCAAGATACTCCCAATTTTACGCGGGAGAAAACCCGAATAACCAAAGATCCATATCTATCTATCTATCTATCTATCTATCTATCTATCTATCTATCTATCTATCTATCTATCTATCTATCTAATCTGCCTCCTGTTATGTGCAGAGGTGGTATTCAGCCAGTTTAGACTGGTTCTGGTGTACCAGTAGTGGAAATTTTGACCAGTTTGGAGAACTGGCAAATACCACCTCTGGTTAGCCCCGCCCAACTGCCCCTGGTCTTTCTCAATTCTTTATTCCATTGATTTTTAGCTCAGCTAATTTGTGAGGCAGAGTGAAGTGTCGTGCTTCAGCTGAGCTAAAAACCAGGCCAACTCTCCGAGGGCGATCTTTGAGTCCTCTGTGCGCGCACAAAGCATGCATTAGGTGTATGCGTCCTTTATTCCACTGATTTTTAGCTCAGCTGATTCATGCGGCACAGTGGATTGCCACTCCTCAGCAGAGCTAAAGAACAGCTCAGGCGATCTTTGAGTGCTGCGCGTGCAGAACTGGTAGCATGCAATTTGGAATCCCACCACTGGTGATGTGATTACTTCTGGTTTCTGACAAACCCCCCCCACACACACACACACATTTGTATAATGAATGTGGTGTTTGCTCTATGACCGTAGCCTTTGACTAACTGTTATAAAAATGGTTATAACTTTGAATTTGATCACATGAGGCTTGCCTTATGACAGCAATGGCCATAATTCTAAGCTCAATTATGGTTGCAGATTTAGGACCACCTATATATTCCTATCATGTAATATTCTTAGATTATGTTTTACAGGTTCTCTTGAAAGCCTTTTAAAATATTTGGGGGAATGATTTGCAATTTGAACCTGGCAAATCTCACTGAAACTCTCTGAGACATAAAATTCCTTTCGAACAGTTTTCAATCAGAAAGTGACCATGAAATCAATCCACAGGTGATGTTACATCTTACTATATTTTAATTTTCTAGAATGTGGTATTGGGCTAGTTGTATACCAGTTGTCATATTTTCCTTTGGTGGCAAAGCCCAAATAATATCCTTGATTGAAAGTTTCCAAAGAATTTGGGGAAAAATTCTAAACAATCTTTCAAAATTAATGCATTTTCCCTAATTCATATAGACTGGTACAATCTAAGGAATTGCTTCAGTTCCTCTGTTAGCAGCAAAATTGTTGTAATTAACAAGTGTTTATTGCAAAATAATAGAAATCCAGTATGTTTTATGTTGAGACAGTGGTATTTAAAATTCAAAGAGCTTACAGTATTTTGGCTGTAAAACTGACAGTTCAATACAATGCTTTGAAAAATCCAATAATTAAAGATTTTAATGTAAAATGTGTTCTTAATAGATTACTTTCATCTACACAAACGTCATTCGGAAAAGAAGTACTGAATATGGGTATTTTAAAATATTTGAATATGAATATGTATTTCTCTTTAAGATCACACCCACCCACACCCACAAATTGTGTGATGCTTTGGAACAGAAGGCAAAAATGTGTTTTTGACAGATCATCTGTCTTCAGCAAAATAGGAACACATTTTCCCGGAATTGCATGGCTGTCCTTGACAGATGCAGTACAGCCTTAGAAAAAGGCTTATTTGTTTAAAAGAGTTGCAGGGAGGTTCCCCATATATCTCCAGCATGTTCCTATGAGTAAAGGGGCTTTTTGGTTTTGTATCCAAAGCATAAATACGTACCCTAAGGTTTTTGGCTGGTTTCATTATTAACTTGTTTTCTTATGAGTCTGTATTTTAGGGTTTGTTTGTTTTTTTGTAAAAATAAAAATGTAACCAAATCAAAAGGTGACCTCTTTTTTTCTCAAGTTTCATAAGTTATCTTAGCTCAGTCTCTGGTGTGTAATTATTTTTCAGATAGTTTCCCCCCCACAGTCCATATGTGCATAGAAATATAACAAATAGCAACATATCATCCACATTTATTTTATCCTGTCAGAATCCTCTAGTTTGAGTTCCTCCCATAACTATCCATTCATAAATTCTTGACAGAAGAATGATGTTGTCTTTGTTCCTAAATTCTATCACATGTTAATAATGGCAATGTATCTGTCTAATGTATTTAGTATTTTGGTGAAACTTTACACACTGGATCAGTTAAGGGACAATATACATCAGCATTATTAATATCACTGTGGAAAATGTTTTATGGAACATGGATCTGTGCCTGATCCTTTTGAAAGGTAAATCCAAATTATGCAAAGAAGTACAGTATATCTTTTTTTAATTCATAGTTTTATTGCAGTTTTTATATGCTGAAAAAGAAACAGCAATATACTGAAAAGAGAGCAACTAGCTAATTTTGACTCACACACTGTGCTGTCATAAAATAAGATTTAGAAGCCACAAAGGGCAAATACTAGAACAAAAACCCAATAAAACATGCTATGCTTAGTGTGACTTAAGAATGTGCTTCAGATAAAGAACTAGAGAATAGGGAATATTTTCTTGTTCTACTATGATTTAGAATAGGAGTTGTCAACTTTTTCTAATATTTATAATAATTAATTACATTGTACATGTAATATCAGCATAGATTAACTCTAAGGTTAACATCAGACCAACAATCAAGGAAACAATATCCCAATCAAGAATCTGCCAAAGAAGCGAACAGCAAACAACCGAACCAAAGAATCCCTAACCACCCCCACCAACACTGGCAAGCCACGAGAATATAAACTGACAGCAACCCACACTTCTTACTAGCACTGATGATGTTATCTAGTTCGGATAGTGAAACGTCTGCAAGAAAACAAGCAAGCAAGCTCAGAGAGCACCAAGGACCTCACATTTAACATGTACTTAACTTCCAGTGACTCTAGACAATTGCTGTCTAGATTGTTTAAAACATTAAAAATGAAATAATAAAACAAAACATAAAAAGTAAAAGAGAGCAAAAGTGACAAAACTACTAGGAAGAAAAAAAAAAAAACAACTCTCACAATCAAAAGAGGGTTTCAGTCACATTACCCAAAAGGACTAGGTGAAGAACCTGATCTTCAAAACAATAGTAGAGTGGGGACAATATGAATCTTGGTGTGCACGTGTGTGTGTGTGTCCCCTAATTTCAGAGGGCAGGTATGCACAATTCTGGGCTCCTGACAGAAGACATCATTTATCGATAAAGGAGAATATCCGTAGATTGAAATGAGGAAAGTCTTTAGTGCTCTCTGAGCTTGCTTGTTTTCTTGCAGATATTACATTACGCTAACTAACCTCCTCAGTTCTAGTAAAGTGTGTGGGTTTGCTGTCAGTTTATATTCTAGTGTCTTGCCTGTCTGTGTGGGTAGGGATTCTTTGGTTGAGGCTATTTACTGATGGCTCTTTGGCAGTTTCTTGATCGCAGTATTGCTTAGTTAATTGTTGGTCTGAAATTAACCTTGGAGTTAATCTATGCTGATCAGGGTGCTGATTCCTAGTGGATAGGTGCTGGAGTTTTTTTCTCTTTGGGGCTGGTTGATTGTCTCTTTTGCACAGTCTATAGATGTTGTTAATGCCTATGTGTCTATTGATGGCTGATTCGTTTAATCGTTTAATCAAAATAACCCAGACTTTACCAACAGTGCCAGCTTCAACTGGACAGGTAGATACTATAGGAAAGTGGAATTCAAAGGCAGCTCCAGGGTTTCCTTCTGAACTTCAATTACCTCTGTGGCCCCTCCCCATAGTTGCCATTAGCTGGAACCAGGTAACTTACCATATGCAGTGCTTATTAATATAAACTGTACCAAACTATTAGTAGTAGCTAACAAAAATGATTGTTTATGCAGACAAGAAATTAGCATAGTGAATAAGATGTGGTTATAACAAACTGTCCATAATAGCTAGAAGTTAAGGTTGCCTGACCCCCTAGAAATATGGTATGGTTCCCTGGTGGGGAGGCACCATATGTTTCACACTGAGAATCACTAATCTAGAATAGAAGTCTCCAACCTTGGCAACTTTAAGACTTGTGGACTCCAACTCCCAGAATTCCTCAGCCAGCTGGCTAAGGAATCCTGGGAGTTGAAGTCCACAAGTCTTAAAGTTGCCAAGGTTGGAGACCCCTGATCTGTAAGGCCACATGACTTCTATGTTTTGCCTGTAGCACCTACAACACCTGGGTTTCTACCGGTTCTGTCCACCTCTGTAGAACCGGTAGCTCTGAAGAGCAGCAGACATAGAACTGGTTCTATGTCTGCTGATGATTTTGCCCTCCCACCCATCCGGGCTCTTACCTGACCTTTATTTCCTGATTTTTCAACTTCAGCTGCCGAACGAGGCACAGCTGCAGTTTAAAAAACAAGAAAAGAGGGCTGTTTCAAAGGCTGCTTCTCCGCACGCAGCGTGCTAATGACGATTAACAGGTGCGTGGCTCACAGGGAAGCTTGTAAATCCCAAACCGGTAGTTAACCCTGTTGTATCCCACCCCTGACCTATAATACATACATACATACATAAATGAATGAATGAATGATAATGATCTTCCATTACTAAAGATGAGCCACTTGTGTATTGAATATGTGACTGCACTGTTACAGTGTAATGACAGTGACATTCCTGCTGAAAAATAAATGAGAAACAAGATGATTAAAAAAGGCACAAGCACAGTGTCCCTATTAGATGTTGACAACCTGGATAAAGAAGCAAACACTTTCCAAATTCATAGATAAAATCACCTTCGATGCAGCTATATCATGTTGACAAATGCCTGATTCATTTGATATGGTTTCTTGCCCCTTCTTTCTTGGGGGAAAAGAAATGCATTCATAGTCATATAGAGCATCTAAGATACACTTGAGATACCAAAGGAAGGCAACTATGAGTCCCTCAAATATGTGAGCTCATAGCATTTAGTGTAACAGTTTATATGGTACTGTGGCTGGGTTCATCCATACTAAATTTAAGTATGGCATTATAGCTGGCTTAACATATCATATGAAGTCAATCACTGTGTAAGTTTGTAAGCAACAGTTATATCTTTGAATCAGTGGTGGGATTCAAACATTTTTACTACCGGTTTTGTGGGCATGGCTTGGTGGGCATGGTAAGGAAGGATACTGTAAAATCTCCAGTCAGAGGTGGTATTTTCTGGTTCTCTGAACTACTCAAAATTTCTACTACCGGTTCTCCAGAACTGGTCAGAACTTGCTAAATACCACCTCTGCTTTGCATGTTCTGGGACTCCAACAATGATTTTTAATAAATCACTGTTATAGAGGTCACTGTACAGCCAGGGGTGGGATTCTACCAGTTCGCACCTATTCGCTAGAACCAGTTTGTTAACATTCTAAGCAGTTTGGAGAACCGGTTGTTAGAAGAAATTACTGGCCTAATCCTGTAAAGAAAGCAGGAAGGAAACATTCTGGTGTTGCTTACAGAAACTGCCTCTCCTTTAACCCTTATTACATTCTTGGCAGGACTAGACTTCCTGTCTCTGGAACGTCTCTGGAGTTTCCCCCCCACTCTTTTGCTGGTACTTTGCTTGTGTGGAGTGACCATTCAAAGTTACAATGGCACTGAAAAAAGTGACTTATGACCATTTTTCACACTTACAACTGTTGCAGCATCCCCACAGTCATGAGATGCGTGCCTCGATGTGAGTGATATTGAGTTGGCCACGCCCAGCCAATAACATGACCTCAAAGCCACGTCCACCCAGTCACATGACCACCAAGCCACACCTACCAACTAAGCCATGCCCACAGAACCGGTTGTTAAAAGATTGAATCCCACCCCCGTGTACAGCTTAATACAATGTACAAGCAAGGCAGTTGCTCTATATTGTCTTCTCATTATTAATCTCATAGGCCTCTCTTACTGCATCCCTGATTTTCAATTGGTGGACAAAGAGATTACATGCAACTGAGTTGGGTGTTGGTCTACAATTTTTAACCTGATGAAGCTTGTGCAGCCTAAAGTAGGAGCAATCAAAACTTTTTGCTCCTTATTTTTGCTCCTTAATTTCTTGAGTTGCTGTCTTTGATTTAAGCCATCAAGTCAGCGATGACTCTTAGTAACCACCTAGGTATTTCCTCCAAGGTAAGTTTAAATCCTGGTGACATAGGTGTTAAAATTTAATTATTACAAGTGTTTTATTTATTTCTTGCCAAACTCTAACACCAATGAAATCTTCTTATGGAGGGGGGGAAATGTTGCGCACAAAAAAGTGAGTTTTAGAAGGCTGAGGTACTGCAAAGTTTGTGAACCATACCTGTACTGTACAATCTTACTTTTTTTTTTTTTTTTAAGAGAAGACATAGGGGAACCAGTTTTGAGATGTCCTGGGAATCAAGTCTATTTCTGAGGCAGCTTTCCGGACTCTGCCTAGCATCATCTTGCTGGCAATTTTGGAAGACGAATTCCACTCTGCATCAAATTGGGAAGCTTATTCAGTACTGTCTGCTAGGAAAAGGGTGAGAATTAGAAAGCTCTGTGATCTTTTCTTGGCTTGCCTACTGACTAATGGCAGCGCGTTATTGAAATAGCACTTAGACTTATATACCACTTCACAGTGCTTTACATACAGCCCCCTCTAAGCGGTTTACAGAGTCAGTATATTGCCCTCAACAATCTGGGTCAGATTCAGACAGCGCAATGAGGCACAGAGTGATTGTCTGTGGACATTCTCAGTCATCCAGGTTATAATTGTTTCAAAGGTGCTTTTTCCTTCAAAAGTGGTCTGTTGTTTTTTTTCCTGAGGGAAAAAAACAACGTTTCGCCTCTCTTCCAATAAGTTCCACACAGACTATACGCAGAGCTAACTAATCCTATTTCAGTTTCGGGAGGCGCGAAAGGCGCCGCCGTGTGTCAACGCTTGGCAAACGTGAGAAACCCCGCCGCTCTCAAGCTGCTCTCTTGTCATGGGCAGAGGGCGGATGGACTTCCCTCTTTGGCCTCAAGGGGAGATGACTTCCCAGCTGCAGGCGATAGCCGCACCTTCCCGCCCGCTTTCTTTCCTTCCTTCCACGTGATCTGTAGTCAAACAAGGTTCCGACCTTTCGTTTCTTGCTGCTGGGGAAACGGGCCTTTTTATTTATTTATGTATTTTTAGCGAGAAAGCTTCTTCGGGTATCTTGCAGTCTCTTTGGCTTGTCCCGCCGTCGGAAAGACTCTTGCACGTCAATCCCGCTGTGAAAAGCGGGCCGAGTGGAGTAGGGGAAACGCCTGCGTGCAAATCTATTGCAAACAGAATCTGCTGGCAGAGTTCGAAAGCGAAAGTAAACTTTCTCCGTGGAGGACAGCGGTGAGCGATTTTTTATTTTTTTTTACTATAGAAAGCGAACGATCCGGTCAAAACCAGGATCATTGGAGATCTAAGATCGTACTATGCGCTTTAGTTCGGCCCGGTTGGCACGCACGTAACTGAACTAGCCTAAATTAGAAATAGGATTAGTTAGCTCTGCGTATAGTCTGAGTAACCGATGGAACTTATTGGAAGTTCCATCCCCCTGCTAACTTCCTCCGGAGTTTGAACTTTGCCCCAACATTCAATACAACTTCGCTTGATTTCGAAAACAAAACAGCGTCGGCTCGGTTAGTATTACCGTAGGGCTTCATCTGACATTTCATGTTTTTCCCATTTAACTTTTTAATTAGTTTATCAAAGTATAAAATACAAAGGAAAAAAAACATGAAAAAGTAAGAAGAGAGGGACGGTGGCGGGGAAAGGGATATAGTGTAAAGGGAGAGAAAAAAAGAAAAAGGCACCGACTTCCAACTCTCTTTAGCACAATAGAAAGTAACAACATTATAACCACAACTTTATCTGACATTTCTGGATTTTTTGGGGTTTTTTTTTGTTTTTGTTTACCAGAGCTTTGGAAATATGGAAAAAGCCCGGTTGCTTTTTTAAAAAAATGCTGTCTTCCAATCTACTTAATAAAATAAGCTTGCTCATGAAAGAATGAATATAAGGAATCTACATAGACAGAGCTATTATCCTGTTACTGAATTAGTCCTGTTTTACTTCTAGTTCTCATATGCTGTACCTGTATTTTAAAACACTCATTTAGATAGATACCGTAGATTATTGGCCAAGTGTGATAGATACCGTAGATTATTGGCCAATTGTGATTGGACACACAAGAAATTTGCCTTGGTGCAAATGCTGGTGCAAATTAAAAAAAGATACATTTGTCAAGAGTCAAGAATCATCAGGTACAATACTTAATGATAGTCATAGGGTACAATAAGCAATCAAATATACTAGGAGACAGACAATATAAATCGTAAGGATACAAGCGACAAAGTTACAGTTATACAGTCACAAGTGGGAGGGGATGGGTGATAAGGAGTAATGACAAGATTAACATTAGTGCAGACTTTGTAATAGTTGAACAGGGTTGAGGGAATTATTTGTTTAGCAGAGTGATGGCTTTCGGGGAAAAACTGTTCTTGTGTCCAGTTGTTCTGGTGTGCAGTGCTCTATAGCGTCGTTTTGAGGGAAGGAGTTGAAACAGTTTATGTCCGGGATGTGAGGGGTCTGTAAATATTTTCACAGCCCTCTTTTTGACTTGTGCAGTATACAGGTCCTTAATGGAAGGCAGGTTGGTAGTAATTGTTTTTTCTGCAGTCCTACTTACCCTGTGTCTGTCCTGTTGGGTTGCAGAACCAAACCAGACAGTTATAAGGGTGCAGATGACTGACTCAATACTTCCTCTGTAGAACTGTATCAGCAGCTCCTTGGGCAGTTTGAGCTTTCTGAGTTGGCGCAGAAAGAAAATTCTTTGTTGTGCTTTTTTGATGATGTTTTTGATGTTAGGTGTCCATTTTAGGTCATGTGATATAGTAGAATCTAGAAATTTGAAGGTCTCTACTGTTGATACAATGTTGTCTAGTATTGTATCTAGTATTTGCTTAGGTGAAATGTTCCAATAAAATATTGGTTAATGAAACCATTTTGAATGGTGGTTGGCAAAATTTTTAGAAATTATTCCAATAATTCACGATTTATTTCAGTTTCATATCTGATGGGAAAAAATGAAACTCTGGGAAATGTAAAAAACAGCTTTTGATGCAAAATGGAAAGAAACTTCCATTTTTGTTTTGCAGACTATGGCAGAAGATAAACTTTCAAAAATATTTATAAGTGAGACTGAACTACTGGAAGAACTAGAAAAATGGAAGGTAAATTTTTACAAACTCTTGAGGTTTTCCAATGATAGTGAAGCTATCTATACATACTATAACAACTAGAGAGGCTGTGCTTTTCTGCTAGTCCTATTTGATTGGCAATCCTGCAACTGCATTAATGGATTCTTAATTTGCCCAGGAAAAGCTGGAAAAAATTGAAAAGCAAAAGTCTGAAATCCTTCTTTCAAAACTTGACCTTGATGAGCAAAGAAAAATGAAGCAAAAGGCTCTGGCAGATCTACTAGCTCAAAGTAATAAGCAGGCAACTGAAAGAAAGAAGATACAGAAGAACCAACAGGTAAAGAATGGATATATCTACGTTCCATCAGTTTAAAGAATAGAACTCAACCTTGATGCTGGGAAGTGTGAATGTTTACAGAGTGATATTGAGTCAAATTTGCCAACATTTGGCTGGAGGCCCCTAATTGGTAGCATGTAAGTCAGATAACAGATAATCAGAGTTGGAAGGGACCTTGTAAGTCATCTAGTCCAGTGGGCTGGGGACCACTGGTGGTCCGTGAGAAAATTTTAGTGGTCCACAGAGAAATGTCCCCCCCAAAAGCAATTAATCCAGGCTGCTTGGGAACACAAGGCTGCGCCGCCCACATGGCCTGCCCACTCGCTGGCCCCCATCCTTCGGCCGAGCGCAAACCTTACCTTGAGTAGAGCCACGCGAGCTGGAATTGGAAGGTAAGACCAATGGTGGGGGAGGAAATTCCACCCCAGGGTGGCTTGCTGACGTTGGTGGGAAAGTCGGTCCCATATTCCAGAGCTGCAGTAGTCACAGGACTGGCTCTTTGGTCATCCCGGAGCAGGTGCTCCTCCACCCAGGTGCACTGGCCTGCCATGGACTGGAGGAGCTTTGGGATGACCAAAGGCCAGTCCTGTGACTACTGCAGCTCTGGAATATGGAACCGACTTTCCCGTCAGCAAGCCACCGTCAGTCAAAATTCATATTAGTGGTCTGCGGGATTTAAAATTATGAGTTTGGTGGTCCCTGAGGTCCAAAAGGTTGGCGACCCCTGGTCTAGCCCAGCGCCCCCACCCAAGTTCTTGACTTACAACCACAGGGGGCGTGCATAAGCGCACCAACGTGCCTACCATCCCTGTCCTATTGTTTCTTTTTATTTTTCTTATATGTATCCATTTCCTGTACTCATAACTATGTCTATACTTATACCTGTAATCTTATAATCGCTTGACAAAATAAATAAATAACTTATGTTATATAAATATAAAAATTATGTTGGTAAGGAAGACAGTTGTTAAGTGAGTTTTGCCCCATTTCATGACATTTCTTGCCACAGTTCTTAAGTGAATCACTGTAGTTGTTAAGTTAGCAATACGGTTGTTAAGTGAATTTGGCTTCCCCATTGATTTTGCTTGTCCAAAGGTCATACAAGGTGATCCCATGTCCTCCGGGACATTGCAACCGTCATAAATATGAGTCAGCTGTCAAATGCCTGAATTTTGATCATATGACCATGAGGATGCTGCAGTGGTCGTAAGTGTGAAAATGGTCATAAGTCCCTTTTCTCAGTGCCATTGTAACTTCAAACCGTTGTAAATCAAGGACTGCCTGTACGTGTTTTCACCGCTGCCACCTTTTTGCTCCTCTATCTTTATTGTTATATTATTGTTTTTTGTCTGTTTGTTTACTTTATGAACTGCTTAGAACAGGGGGGCCGGATGTGGCCCTCGGGTCGTAGTTTGCCCACCCCTGGCTTAGAATCTCTGGGAGTTGGGTGGTGTATAAATTTAACAAACATCTTGCAAACTTTGTTTCTTATGCCTGGTCACTGTATCTCGCTGAGGAAACCAATACTTTTAGTCCTTGTAGAAAATGTGTGTCTTGCAGTCTGTAATAAAGTAGAAGCCATCAATTCAGGGATTATAACCATGCTCATATTTTGCAGATTTATTTTCTTAAAAGTTGAGACCAAAACAACGAGTCTGAATATTAACTGATGCCAGAATTTGGAATCTTCAGACTCAGAAACAGACAGTACAGGTAGTCCTTGACTCATGACCACAACTGAGCCCAGAATTTATGTTGCTAAGTGAGGAGTTTGTTAAGTAACCTTTGTCCCATTTTATGTTGCTAAGTGAAAAGTTTGTTAAGTTACCTTTGACCCCTTGGCCACATTTGTTAAGTGAATCACTGCACGGTTAAAAGTCTATTTCAAACTAATTGTCTCTGATAAGAACGAGTCTTGCCAATGTTGTGCAAGGCTGCCAAGAACACTAGATAAAGTTACTAAAAAATATTTCAAACACAAAGAGTCTCCAAACACCAACCAAGATATTCCAAACATCCACAAGGCTTGAGTGCAAAAACTTCCTTGCTTCCTGCAAAAACTCCGGTTTCTCAGCTGGCTTTTATATCTTAAGGGAGGGGCCATTACCTTGTAGCCTTACTCCTGAGTCGCCTGTGCTGCTGCAGCTGCTCTTTCCTTTGAGCAGCCCTGTGCGCGCGCACACTGGGCACAGGCTTCTCGGGGACCTCTTCATCACTGCTGCCAGCCTCCACAATCTCCAAAGGCAGCACTCCACTCCCTGATGGTCCTGGCCCCATCCCTGCATCACACGCAGGCCCCTCATCTGAGTCCTCGCTCTCCAAGCCCTCAGCCATCCGCACCTGCTGCCAGTGAACCACAATACTTACTTTGCTTGTCAGAAGGTCGTAAAACATTACTACATGACCCCGGGACACTGCAACTGTCATAAATATGAACCAGCTGTCAAGCATTCAAATGTAAATCACGTGGCCATGGGGATGCTGCAAAGTGTGAAAAACAGTCATAAGTCACTTTGTTCAGTATATATACAGTATATACAGTATATACAGTATATAAGTACATAATACATACATACATACATATTTAATATACTTAAGAAAACAAATTATATATTTATATTTATATTTATATTTATATTTATATTTATATTTATATATATATATATATATATATAGAGAGAAAACATCTGAGAGAGAACCCACTGTAGTATTAGATGAGATGTTCGGAATATTTACTTTAAAAGAACTACAATGACGTGGGAAAATACCCGAACCAAGCCATTGTAGTTGTGCTTTTAAAGTTGTAGCAACGTTTCGGCAGAATCTCATCTGCCATCATCAGGCTTCTGTATAGTGTCCGTCAGACATATATATTTAAAACATCCATACACCAATTCTTCAGCACTTAAAGTCTTTTTTCATATTCCACAGGAGCAACTTTTCTTAATACATGAGCAAAATAATAAGCTGAAAAAGGAAATTGAAGTCCTTAAGATGAATCTGGCAACAAAGAAAGTGAAACGTGAAGAACTTAGAAGGAGTTTTTCGGTAAACTTGTGCATTAATCAGCTGGCGTGCATGTGGGGCTTAATTTGGTGTTCTAAAATACTGTACTTGCTTCATAAACTTACTTCATCCTTCATAAAAGGATTCTTCATCCCTTATTTAAGAAATAATGCCTTTCCCCTCCCAGGGAATTTGTGGTTTACAAAAAATTAGTATCTTTAGCAATTTTATCCCATTAGACAATTTTTGTGCCATAAGTCTATGACCTAATAACTTTATAGAAATCTCACTGAACTCTAGAGTTCTTTTTCCCAAGTAAATAGATATAGACATGCTGCTTCATTATAGTAATTGCTTTTACTTTCTTACTAATATATTGTAGTAGTGCAACTATTCAGTCTCAGATGAACCCCAGATTTAAAGCTTTAAAATGTTTGGATACCTTAAGAGACAACATGTAGCTCCTAATTCCTGTTGAAATTATTCAGCCCTTTGGCAAGAAACTGCCTGATTTCCTGCTGATTTTTTTGTAGAAGATTGTTGTGTTAATCTTCCCCAAATCCCTCAAAGAGTGGACAATGCAATGAAAATTCTGTCCATTATACCTTTGGACAAATGGGAGAGGGAGGGGAAACTATCTGGTGAAAGCTTCTTAATGACCTTATGTGTCACTGAAACTAGTAAATAAAGAATATGCTTACTTAATAGTCTTTTGTCCTAAAAGCTATCCTCTCCTGTATTATTACTAACATTTCAGCTTCAGCAATGCCTACTTAAAAAAAAAATGAAGTTTGTGCACCTAGAGGAGGCCAAGGATGAAGATGACTGCACAAACATGTCCTGCAGTTTTCACCTAGCTACAAAAATCCCATTCACAGTGAACCAAGGAGAGGCTCTCATTCAGTTTGAAGAAGAATCTGGTACATGGAGTTCATATTCAAATGTCGTATTTCTTCCTGTTTTAAATAAGAGAGGTTGTATTAAGTGAGCTCTTCATTTTCTGACAAGAACATTTTAGGATCAGTTCAAATATCTGCAATTTATGAATCTGTCTTAATAGGTTTTGATGTTTGAAATTCTAACCTTATCATCCCCACTGTAAAAATGATAAAGAAAATAATTTATAATTTGATGCTCTTTAAGGGCCCCAATCTCTTACCAGCCTTCCTGTATATGGGTTAGCTATGATATTAAGTGATTGAATTCACACATCAGGTAAGATAGGGCTTGCCTAAACGTGAATTGTCTATGAATGATTGGGTTCGCACACCATGCCAAGCTTTGAACCAGAAGAAAACACTTTTTTTTGTTAAGGAGCCCTTCCATTTTTAAAATTAATTAATTCAAAGTTGTTTGCCACCCACCTCACTGTCACATGACTCTGGGTGCCTTACAATCGGATATGACTACTGTATAAAAATTAAAAGAGGAAAAAAAGCAATAAATGTAATACATTTAATGTTTGGAGAAAGATAGCAAAATATATATCCATATGGCAAGATCATTCATACATATATTTATTTATTTATTTTTTAAATTATGTTAAGTCTAGTTAATGCTTACCATTTTTGCCAAAATCAGATAATGACCCAATTAGTCAGTGAAAAGGGACAAAGGTGGCTGTTGACTACCTTGCCATAACTTATACACTAAACCAAATCAGATCAGATTATTGCATAGCACGATGTATCATAGCCAGTGCTGTGGTCAGGGTGGATTTGATTTAAATCAAGTCAATTTAAATCACGATTTAAATCACTAGTAAAAAGGCTTGATTTAAATCAACTCGATTTAAATCATAATTTTTAAAGAGCAACCGTCATCTCTGTCCCGCAGCGGCTCCTCCTCTGACCCGCTGTTGACTCACGGACAGTCCCAATATTGCAAAATATACATTCTCGTGCTAATATAACTAAGCTCCATTGCATGCTGAATAAACTAAATTATGAAATAGAAAACTACCTTTAGATAGATTTTTTTTTTACTCCAAAAGCATTTTATTAAAATAAATTTGATAAAAATAAAAATCCAATTTAAATAAAAAAAGCAGATTTAAATAAAAAAAAGCAGATTTTTTTAATTTAAAAGAAAAAAAAATCATCAACTTTTATCCACCCTGGCTGTGGTGAGGCATATTTTTATGCCAATAAAAATAACCTTGCGCCAACTTCTGAATTATGAATATTCTGAGTTGTTAGTGGATCTATTAGCATTCAGTGCAAGAATGGAAAAACACAACCTTTTCAAGAATACTTCCTTCAGGGATCTGTTACCCTGCTTTCCTTGGCAAGAAACTTTGACCATTACAGTGTCCTAATTGTAGGGGTGATATTATGTTTGAGTTGGGAAACCATGCAAAACTAGCAGCAATAATTGTCAACAAAATCCCATGTTGAAAAAAATCATTGTTGAAACCTTAGCTTCCTCACAATTGTTGATTAATGTGACTGCATGTCTCATGTGAAATTGAAGTATTTAGTCAATGTTCAGTATGGAAACCTGTTAATCTGTTGTTCTTTAGTTGCTCAGCAGCTGATTAGAAAACATAACCATGTCATCAACCTGGAAAATAAGGAGGTTGCTTTGAAAGCCTGCCCTGTTGCTTTGGCGATGGGAACAGCATTTAAGGTAATGGCATTATCATGAAAGATGTTAAAATATATCCAAATAATCTGAACTATTCCTTACTGGTAACTGGACCTCCATGCATAGACAGCCTAAATTCAATGGTCTTTGCCCTACATAGAAATAAAGACTCTTAAGGTCGGGATACAGTAAATTTAGGCAGAAGAGTTTTCTCCTTTTATCTTTTTCAAAATCACATAGAAAGAAGACAAGCTTTTTCTTAGAATTTTCGTTCCCCCCCGCCCCAGATATGTACCTTTCCAGATGTTAGCATCTAATTCAACCAAAAATACATACAGACATAACTGCATCCTTTTTCCTGAGCATATCTTGTTATAATACTATGTTCTGTTGGCCAAACACTGGATTGAGAGTTTATTGGCAAAGATTGTCTGTAGGTCTAATTTAAATACTGTTTTATGAACATTCTCTGGTCTTTATTATAAAAAGGGAGTATACATGCTTATTGACTAAATTTCATTGGGCTTATCAAGGATTTATCTTCTTGGCAACAATATAGAAATTGATTCCCATTGTCTTAACAGTTAACAGATAATCAGAGTTGGAAGGGACCTTGTAGGTCATCTAGTCCAACCCCCCTGCCCAAGTGGGAAACCCTACACCATTTCTGGCAAATGGCAGTCCAATCTCTTCTTGAAAGTCTCAAGTGATGGTGCTCCCACATCTTCTGAGGGGAAGCAGTTCCATTGGTTGATTGTTCTCACTGTCAGAAAGTTTCTCCTTATTTCCAGGTTAAATCTCTCCTTGTTCAGTTTCCATCCATTATTTCTTGTCTGGCCTACAGGCACTTTAGAAAATAGCTTGACCCCTTCCTCTCTTTGGGCAGCCTCTCAAATATTGGAAGACTGCTATCATGTCTCCCCTGGTCCTTCTCTTCACTAGACTAGCCAAGCCCAGTTCCTGCAACCGTTCATCGTATGTTTTAGCCTCCAGTCCCCTAATCATCCTGGTTGCTCTTCTCTGTACTTTTTCTAGAGTCTCAACATCTTTTTTATAATGTGGTGACCAAAACTGGATGCAGTACTCTAGGTGTGGTCTTACTAAGGTTTTATAGAGTGGTATTAGTACTTCCCTTGATCTTGATTGTATCCCTCTCTTAATGCAACTTAGGATTGCATTGGCTTTTTGGGCTGCTGCTGCACACTGCTGGCTCATATTTAGCTGGTTGTCCACTAAGACTCCAAGATCCCTCTCATAGTTACTGCTATTGAGCCTGGTTTCACCCAGTCTCTATGTGTACTTTTGGTTTTTCTTGCCTAAGTGTAGGACTTTACTTTTCTCTACATTGAATTTCATTTTGTTAGATACAGCCTAATGTCCTAGTCTGTCAAGATCCATCTGGATCTTGAGCCTATCTTCTTGGGTGTTAGCTATTCCTGCCAGATTAGTATCATCTGCAAATTTGGTGAGTTCCCCTTCTGTTCCCTCATCTAAGTCGTTAATGAAGATATTGAAGAGTACTGGGCCTACGACGGAACCTTGTGGCACCCCACTGCTTACTTCCCTCCATGTAGACTTAGACCCATTAAGGGCTACTCGTTGAGTACGGTTTGCCAGCCAGTTGCGAGTCCATCTGGTGGTGATGGTATCTATTCTTCTTTCAGCATGTTTTTTGACTTCCCACTCTAAACTACAGTTTTGATGGTATTAACCATGTCTGGCTCTGCTAGTATTTTCAAAGTCAGCTGTTACGGCGAACAAATATTGTAGATGGAAATTACACTAATGCATGGTTTAATGATGGTTTGTTGAATAAATCACTGTGTATTTAATGCTAATGTATTAACAGAGCCTGGAGGGGGGAAATTGTGCTAATTTCCCTAAGTATTGACTGGGCATACAAACCACATTGAGCCATAGTTGCATTATGCTTTGTTGGGTAACTACAATTTTAGCTTAGTATATTGTACAAATCATCACACTATCTCAATGCAACTGTTACGTTTCTATCTTAAAATCTTGAGGAATAATTTAACTCTTGACTATTATAGTATTTTTTTAAAATTAACGCTGACTGTATCTTTTGTATAGTTCAGCCTTTCCCAGTTCTCTTGTCCATAACTCCCAAATTTCATGCCAGTATGAACAGAGAACTCTGGGAAAGAGAGAACCTTGGAAGGAAAGGCAGTAGAGATAACGAGAAAAGGTTCTTCCCAATTAGAAATTGATCATAACATGTTTTGAATAGTTGCACCTATAATTTTTTTTTACGTGCATAATTTTGACACCGGCTTGTATTGTTCTTCCAGATCCATGTTAAGCTCTCTCAAAAGGTGATTTATGTTTCTAACATCCCAAACGTAAACATTGCTAAGGAGTGGATGAGAGAGAAATTGGAGCTCCTTTTCTACAAAGTGAAACTGGGTGAAATTCAGTCAATATTATATGATCCATCCCTACAAGAGGCCATTGTTACCTTTTGTCAGCCTATAGGTAATTTTTGAATTATTCTGCCGGTTTATTTTTAGGTTATGGTCTGTAATCAGCCTTGCTCACTTGACTTTAAGCACATAGTCTTAGAACAGAGGCCACACCCATCCCTGTGGCTGTGACTGTCTGGCCCACGTAAGGTCAATCAGAAATTAGAAGTGAAATATATAAATAAGTATGCCAGAAGAGCTACAATTTCACATACAAGAGCTATACAAAGCAGGAGAACCATTTGGCTTAAAAATATGGATCGATGACAACAGCAAGCATTGCAGGCCCAACTGGCAAAAGAAAGCTCAGGACCATATTGGTTAGAAGCAGGCAAAAGAGACCCGCATCCTGCAGTGAATAGACAATGGATAAAATGATGGTGATGATGCCATGCATGCAATACAACTGTGTTGCTTTTATTTTGAAGATGACTGCTATTTGTTTTTCAATTGATGTACGTGCATACGTGCATGCCTATGGACCTTTACAGCCCTATTGGTTTGGCCCTCCACAGCAGTCCCAGTTTATCATGTGGCCTCTTGGGGAAATTAATTACCCAGCCTTATCTTAGAAGAAACTAGTTGCTTAAACCTTGTCCCAAGTCCAATGTGGTTTTATGCTAGCAAGCACATGGATCACTATGTAGGATGACTTTTAAAGCTGACTGGGAAGAATGGAGTCCCTGAGGATCACCCTATTTTTTAAACTAGGGGTTTTTTTTTTAGTTTTTTTTATTTTTTTTTTTAAAAAATTATTTTTTTGTTTCGCTTTTTTTTTGTCTTTTTTTGGGTTTTGGGGGTTTTTGGGGGCCCCGCGCTCCCGTTCCCCCTGGCTCTTTCCCCTTTCTTTCCCTTCCCCCCGCCCCCCCCCGGCTGGGGCCTTCTTTTTTTTCTTTTTCTTCCCCCCCCCCCCCCTCCCGCCCCGGGGGGGTGTGGGGGGTGTTTTTGGGGGGGGGGGTGGGGGGGGTTGTTTGCCCGGGGGGTCTTTTTTCCCCGGCAAATACGGTATGTACACTATCCCCCATCATTCTGTCTCAAATATTTCACTTGCATCTAGCCAGGCCATTATTACAGCATTTCCAGTCTTACTAGTTGTCACCAACAAGTATTGCTCATTTTGTAAGCAGGTCTGTGGATGTGAAAATATTTTACTCTGTTCATCCCTGAGCTATATACATTCTCTTCTATTGGCATTTCAATATCTACACTATGCCATTTTCTTCACTAGAATGCAAAGTAGCCTTCTACAACTGGATTTTTCCAGATGTTTTAGAAAACACACTGCCACAGCTGTTGCCATCTGGCTAATGAATGAAGAAAAACATAACCTGTTTTATCTGGAGGTACCAGGTGCTACACAAGATTTTTCTGTTAATGTTACATTTCATCTTGTTTACTTTGGATTAAATTCCACTGGACTTTTGTGAGTTACAGGTAGATCTGTCTAGAATTGCACTACACTATTACTAGGCTTGTGATGAATATTTTATTACTATATTTGCCTTATAGTCTGGTCCATTGGTGGCTTATATTGAAATAAATACCTTTATGTCCCATAGTCTCCTAAATAAGTATACTATTTAAAATATATGAGGAACTCTAATGTTTAGGGTTTAATTTATTTAAATTTTAACCAGCCATTTTCAGATGTGGACCTCTTCATATAATTCATTTCTAATTTTTTTTTATTCTAGCTCTTAATAAAATAATAAGTTATGGACAATACAGTATCAATGTGTTTGGAAGGACTCATTTTCTCAGTGTTTCACCCCTCAAAAAAAGCAATGTGGAAAAAGTTCAGGTAAGTAACAGAATAATCAAGCATGGCAGGCAATTCAGCAGCTGAATGAACCTGTTGCAATAATAGCAATAGCACAAACTTATATATCGCTTTATAGAGCTCTACAGCCCTCTCAAAGCGGTGTTACAGAGTCAGCATATTGCCCCCAACAATTTGGATCCTCATTTTATCCACCTCGGAAGAATGGAAGGCTGAGTCAACCTTGAGCCTGGTGGGATTCGATCTGCCAAATTGCAGTGGGAGTAGTTTGCAGTACTGCACTCTAACCACTGCGCCACCGAGGCTCTGTGTAGCTGTGGGCTACTGAATAAGCAACAATAAAGCAGACATATATCACATTGTATTATTGATTATAAGCTTGATTTAGAGTCGCTCACAACTGGACGTAGGCATTGCCATAACTACACTGTGAAGTGGTTGATGGGTAAGTGTAGGTTTAGGATGATTGCAGACAGGCTGATGTGCACATCTCCCAAATCCCAGTTGTGCGGAGGTGCACATCCTGTGTGCTGATTGCTTGAACTGATTTCCTGTTCTGTGCTTTGCTGTTTTGAGAGCTCCTTAGCCATAACATAAACATTTGCAGAAATACAGCTGCAACATACATGCAACTATCCCAATACAATAGATGGTTACATGCTCTGATGTGCAGTGATGGAGAAATCTAATCCACGCTTTCCAGACTAGTGGCTGGGTTGATGCTGCATGATACATTACAGTTAAAAATGGCAGTCAATATGAGTCATTGAGTTGACAGGGACTTCCTTTGGAATAAGGTTTATAGCTTTTGTAATAGTTAAACTGTTACTCCCCTACTTTCCAAATAACTTATCCATTGGATTTCCAGCCGCTGGCAAATGTGTTCTATGGGTAAACAACAGAACGAAGTTCTTCATATTAAATGTATGTAGAATGAAGTTGAATCTGCTTACCTCATAGTATCAACCATATACTGTAAAAATCTGGTAATTCACTAGATGGGCTTTAAATAATGTAAACCTCTTTTAAGCAATGTAAAACCTCTTTGCTGCCACCTACTGATCTTCTCAAGTTTTACACTACAGATATGGTTGGCCCAATACTATCAAGCACTTATGGTGGTTTGATAATGATTGGGTCTTGATTTTCTTCCATTTAGCAAAGATTTGGTATGTGTTACACATTGAATTAAAATAAATATTAATATCTGACTGTCCCATTGTACTTTCTGCCACACACTGCTTTTAACAAGGCATTGTACTTCCTAAACAAAGAAAAAAAAAAAGGCCATCATTTTGCGATTCTGGAAATGGGAGTTGTACCCAGGGTTTGTCATAGATTACAAGATCAGGTTTTCAGACATGAGCAACGTAATCGTGTGAGGTGCTGACACTATCAAACTGTAACAGGGTCAGTGGCATCCACCCAATGGGAAGTAAGAATTAGAGTTTATTGCTTTCAAATTGTGATGTTGGAGATGACTCTTGAGAGTCTCTTAGACTGCAAGGAGGTAAAAGTCAGTCAATCTTAAAGGAAATCAACTCTGACTGTTCTTTGGAAGGATAGATATGAAGCTGAAGCTCAAATGAGAAAAGAGGATTCCTTGGAAAAGGCCCTGATGTTGGGAAAAAATGAAGGCAAAAGGAGAAGGGGACTGCAGAGGATGAGGTGGTTAGGACCATTGATACAATAAACATGAATTTGGACAGTCTCTGGGAGACAGTAGAGGATGGGGGAGGAGGAACTGGCATGTCATGGTCCACGAGGTCTCAAACAGTTGGACACGACTTAGTGATTGAATAACAAAAACTATGTTTATTTGCAAACATAGCTTGAGTGTTTGCCGCTGCTTTATTTGGGTCAGGATAAAGTTGTATCGAGAAGAAATATACTGATGATCACATTAGACTGAAAAGGGAAAATGTGCTATGACCTGGATGGCGATTCCTTGCCAATTTTGTTTCATTAGGATCACAGCAGGGGAGCAAATGGTTCATTTCCCAGCCTTCACCCTGCTGTGATCCTGTAATAATACATGGCTATTTTAGAAAGGGCATGTGAGGTGCAGCTGCCTTATCCAGGTCTCACATTTTGTTGGTTCTTGAACAGTGCATTTATATTTTGTAATCAGTAGAAAAATGAAAGGGTGTAATTATCTCTTAGTGATGGTTTCTTTCAATATTAGCTTTCTCCAAGGAAGACTATCGAAGTAACATATGGTATATGCTTCTTTTTTGTGCCAGATGTTTTCAGGGACTTCCAGGAAAGCTGTACTATTAATAGGAATCGTTGCAGAACAGAAAGATGAGAATGTGGAAGACATGATTGAAATTCACTTCCAGAAACCCAGCAATGGAGGAGGTGAAGTGGATCGAGTGACCTATATTCCCAAAGGAATGAAAACTGCCTATTTTGAGATAGATAAAGCGGATTTTATATGAGAGTCTTGAAGATGTGGACCAGGGGTCCCCAAACTTGGCACCTTTTAAGACTTGTGGACTTCAACTCCCAGAATTTCCCAGCCAGCTATGCTTAAATTAAATTTGCCAAGTTTGGAGGCCTCTGATGGAGACTGTCTCAGCTTCCTACTATGCCAAGAGTTTAATAATTGAATACTAAACCTGCAGTTTTTTTAGGAGCGAAGCTGCTTCTAACAGAAGCTTTGAACACCCTTGTTAAAAGTCTCCTTGTTTGAGTAGTTTTTTTAAAAATGTTGAAATCATGAGACTTAATTTGTGATCTAATCGCAACTCACATCAGTGCTTATAGCGCAAATACTCAATACCAACTGCATTTGGCATAATTGTAGGAACTGGCTGAGATGGTGAAAGTACTACTTTGATTAAAGAAAAGAGTTGTTTGTTTTTACATGGAAATCATTTTGGACTTTTTGCTACAAACTAAAATATTTAATTTTAGGATTTGATGATTAGAAATATTCATGATTGTATGAATACTGAGTTTGAAATTTAAAACAAAAGGTTGATGCATTTTATATCTGTAACTACTGAAGAAAGAAGCTATTTTTTTCTCACCTTTTTATTCCTTTGCACCTTCTCTTCCCTTATCTTTTTCCTTAGTATTTTTTTGCTTGGTTGGTTTTTACATTTTATCTTTTTATAGAAATTTAATACAATAAAAAAAACAAAACATAATGGCTTATACTGTAACCGTGATTGTTTCTATTAGAAGCCCAGAATTGTATAATCTCTATTTTATTCACGGTACTTGAATCTCAATAAATTTCACAAGTCAAAACTATTTGGAATGATTTAATTTTTTAAATAAACATGGTTCAGAATAGGCTATAGATAAATTTTATAATCAAATTAAAATCTATTATTACTTCATCAAAAGATGCTTTTCATGAGACACATCCAAAAGTCAAAGTCGCAGCATATATTCTAAGACTTGCATTATTCTAGTGGGTGATCTAATATGTCACAGGCATTGCTTCTTGGCCTTTTGGCTAAGATCAAGTGTAGTCATATGTCACAGGCTTGAGTATCATTTCTAAGCCATGATTAAGTGAACAATGATGCTTAATGAACTTAAAACCATTGTTAACAAGTCATATGGCTGAGTTCATCATATGCTCCAGGAAATTAAACCCATAAAATATGACTGGGGAGGCATAGAAGCAGGGGGTGGGCTGCTGGAGGTTCGCAGGGGTTTGGGAGAAACCCTACCTAAGATTCTGTGCAGTTCGGAGAAGCCCTAAATCCCACTCCTGGCTGGCCCTGCCCACCCCGCCCACTTCAACTCCCAGAATTCCCCAGCCAGCTTTGCTGGCTGGGGAATTCTGGGAGTTGTCCTCCAGGCTTAACGTTACCAAGGTTGGACACCCCTGTGCTAGATCAACAATAGCCACTAAGATGAAGGCACTACAGTAAATAAAATGCTTGCCCTGAGCAATAATACAGCAGTAGATACAGCTGTTTGTCATTAATTTGACTGCTTTCTGCTTCCAAATACTCTATAAAGGAAGAAAAATCTTGGAATAAAAAAAGCCTTTGAAAACAATAAATCAGCATGCAATATTGTTAAATATAATTAAAAGAGGCAGAGGATGGACTGTGCATGCCAACATGCAAACGTCTACTGTACTGGTTTAGCAAAAACTGAGGGAAAATGAAAGGCAAATGTAAGTCACTGTTTTATTGGGAAGGGGAAGTTTTCCTGGTTAGGCAAACACAAGTTTTGCTCTGTTGGTCCTGCACATAACAGCAACGAGGGAAAAACATTCATCCGTTGTCCCTGGATTGTCATGCAATCACCTGGGCTTTGGAAATCGATCATTGGAAGCAGTGGTGGGATTCAAATTTTTTTTACTATCGGTTCTGTCAGTGTGGCTTGGCGGGCATGGCAGGAGAAGAATACTGTAAAATCTCGGAGGTGGTACATGCTGGTTCTCCAAACTACTCAAAATTTCTGCTACTGGTTCTCCAGAACTGGTCAGAACCTGCTGAATCCCACCTCTGTAATTGGAAGCGTGGGTGGCTTCTGAGGTACCAGAGGTTGGTCACATGACTGGAGACCTTGTGAGGGTCCAAAAGGGCCACTGGTTTTGATGTGGGCTAATCTTGCTTGTAAGATCATGGGACCATATTGGGGTCATAATTTTGGCATGCAGGTGGAAGCTTACTTTTGGGGTGCCCTTGCTAATCTGAATGGACATTAAGTGTCTAGTTGTAAGTCGAGGACTAACATATCGGGGAACCAAAAACGCAATTCGGAAGAGTCAGAGTCAGTTTAACATCACGTTAAATACAATGTCCATTCTGTAATTGATTGCTTCAAGCATTTTTAAACATCAGAAGCTGATAAGAATTAGCACTGAGTTTAAATTAAAAGTTTGCAAACTCTCTTTGAACTCGTCCCTTCACTCAAGAGGAGACAGAATATTAAACATTTTGATTCTTGTCTTTTTCTTCTTCTTTAATTGCTTTCCTACAGAAGGGCCCGTAGGCACTATGGTTCTGCTTTGCTTTCTGAAACAAAACTCCAGTGAATAGAGGTTAAGGACCTTGTCTAGATATGAGGCAAAATTAACTTGGTTTGCAAAATGTCAGCTTTTTGCTTTCCGTGGGTGTCCTTGTCCTGATGTATCAACGATGCACTTTTTACACAATCACCCGCACACAGCTCTTGATGTTGAATGAGGACATTCATTTCTCATGTAGTTTCTCATTTTCCTCATTACAGGTGCTTTTCTTCTTGCCAGTGTCTGAAGTGAAATTGGTGATGTTGTTAAGATTAAGATGGTGTGTCTTCCCTTAAAATTGAGACCCCACACTACAAGCTCACCTGGGCCTCCATATTATTGTTTTTTTTTTTTTTTACAAAAGGAGCAGAAACTTGTTCTGTTTACCGTGAATAATGGTTCTTGAATCCGCATTTCTACTGAGAATGAACCAAAAGAGCATGCGCGCATGCACACACACACACACACACACACACACACACACGAGCAAATTATTGACTTCTGCATACTCAAGGTAGTGTAAGGCAGGCAGGTGGGTATTAGGACAAAAGAAAATTCAAATACGAGAGCTGGAATTCAGAATCGATCTGAAAGTAAAGATTATACCCCTTTATGGACTTTTTGTGTAAAGCAGAAAAAAAAATGAACTTATGATTTATGATTTTAATGATTAGACAGGATAGATTTTAGAAAGAAAAGTTTGTTGTAACCATAGAGTAAGAGATAAATTTATAACTATTGTAAAGAAGGTCAGAAGCCACCACTTTGTACTTTTTCCCTTTCTATTTCCTTTCATTTTTCACTTTTTTTGCATTTTTAGCTATTTCTTTTCTTTTTTCATTTTACTTAATATCAGTTTGTATTAAACAGGTAGTCCTCAACTTACGACCACAATTGAACCCAAAATTTATGTTGCTAAGCAAGACAGTTATTAAGTGAATTTTGCCCCATTTTACAATCTTTCTTGCCACAATTGTTAAGTGAATTGTTGCAGTTGTTCAGTTAGTAACACGGTTGTTAAGTGAATCTGCATTGACTTTGCTTGTCAGACGGTCCAAAAAGGTAATTGCGTGACCCCAGAACACTGCAACTGACATAAATAGGAACCAGTTGCCAAGCATCTGAATTTTGATTTATGGGGATGCTGCAATGGTTGTAAGTGTGAAAAATGGTCATTAACTTACCTTTTTCATTACTGCTGTAATGAAAACAATCAGTCGTAAGTCAAGGATTATCTGTAGTGTTTATGTTCCATTTCTTTTTAAAAATCTTTAATTATATATAAAAATGAAAATAGACATTGGCTGCATTAGTTAGAGTAAATGGCAATAGTTAGGATCAAAAATTAATGGCTGACACTTGCATCCCTTATATCTTGAAGATATAAAAGTTGTAAGCGACTCCAGTCAACCTCCTGGAAAAACTTATTTCTGTGTCAGCAGAAATAGAAAAACTTGATGTTCCAGTGAGGCCATAAAAATACCATAGAGCTTTCCACTGGAAGCAACGAGAAGAAGTGTGTGGTTTTCCGAATGAGGGTTACACAAAAAGGCACTTCTGGGAAAAACAATTATGTGCACAAAGGCTGGTGGAACAAGAGCGAATGTCTTGTGTTCCAAAACCTTGTGAAATGTATGTGAAACCAGAATTTGGCATCAATTAATATGTAGCAAATTCCCCTAAATTTATACAGTACGGCATTGTTTCAAAGTTGGATGACTCCCCTTCCAATGTCTTTTTTTTAAAACACATTCATGTTTCAGTAACAAACCATTCCCTCCTGTCAAGTCTGCAGCATACTTTCTATAGCAATAGATCAATAAGTTATTTTTGTACAAATGAGACAGCGTGGCAACACAGATGCTACCACCCAGGTGGCACTATTATAAGCAGTAGCATACTACCTGAGTGGGAAAAGCAGGTGAAATGTATTTAATATGAACATGTCAGTAATAAGCTTTTAATTTAATTAGTGAATCTTAGGCATCCTGCTGAGAAGTAACATAATCTCTCAGGAAAGCAGCTTTGAGAGTTATGGTGGAATCACGTATGGAGTGTTGGATTAGGAGTGGAGACATTCGGCCTTCAATTCTCAACTCTGAAGACCATTTGGTCAGAGGCAGTATTCAGCAGGTTCTGACCAGTTCTGGAAAACAGGTAGCGGAAATTTTGAGTACCGTATATACTCGAGTATAAGTCGACCCGAATATAAGCCGAGGCACCTAATTTTACCACAAAAAACTGGGAAAACTTATTGACTCGAGTATAAGCCGAGGGTGGGAAATGCAGCAGCTACTGGTAAATTTCAAAAATAAAAATAGATACCAATAAAAACTTTCACTAGGACAGTTGAGAATAAGTTTGATGTTCACAATTTCCTCTTTGAAAAAGACCAGTAAATAGGGAACAAGAAGATGAAGAAAAAGAAGTGTGTTTTTTCACACTTTTCACACTGCAGTGAACAAAAATGGCATCATAGGAACAGGCTTATTCTCAGTCCAAAGGTTTGTTTCTGATTTCTTCCCTGATTTAAGGGAAATTTGGGAAACGACCTCACTATCATTAAAGGTTTAATTGATTCACTAACCCAAAAGAAGATGATGATGATGACAGTGGTAGGCAAGAGTCACTCTCTCCTTGCAAGAAAAAAAGCAAGAGTCGTTCTTATGATCTCTCTCTCCCCGGAATAAAGTCAAGCCCTTTCCAACACGCGCGCGCAATCCGCCACCGCCCCTTTGCACCTTGCAAATGCAAAATCCCGGGGTTTTGCATTTGCAAGGTGCTTGCAGCGCGTGGTGGAAAGGGCTTGACTGTATTCCAGGGAGAGAGAGAGAGAGAGAGAGAGAGAGAGAATCATAAGAACGGCTCTTGCTTTTTCGCCAGCCCCGGGCACTGGGGGCTTGCAAGGAGAGAGTGACTCCTGCCTCCCACTGTCATCATCATCTTCTTCTTTGGGTTAGTGAATCAATTAATTTGGGAAACGATCTCACTATCATGAAAAGTTTAATTGATTCACTAACCCAAAAGAAGAAGATGATGATGACAGTGGGAGGCAGGAGTCACTCTCTCCCTTGCAAGAAAAAGCAAGAGCCGTTGTTATGATCTCTCTCTCTCTCCCGGAATAGTCAAGCCCTTTCCAGCAGCGCGATCCGCCGCCGCCCCTTTGCACCTTGCAAATGCAAAACCCCGGGATTTTGCATTTGCAAGGTGCAAAGGGCGGCGGCGGATTGCGCATGCTGGAAAGGGCTTGACTATTCCGGAAAGAGAGAGATCATAAGTGAATCAATTAATTTGGAAAACGATCTCACTATGAAAGTCAGTGTTCTCTGCCAGTGGGGCGTTTGAAGAAAACGCCCGCGGCATATCCACGCGTGTGTAAGGGGAATCAGAAATCCCTGCGTTAAGCCACGAAGTTCCCCAATCGCACAGCCCAGAATCGCCCTCCCCTCAGGGGGCAGCAATGACGCCCGGCGTTTCCCGAGAAGCTCCACCGTGTCAGATTCCCCTCTGAAAAAAAATGGTGTGGAGCTCTGGAGCTGGGCAGCCGCTTCCCTGCTTCCGTGTTTCCTTTGCAACTTGTAAGCATGGGGGTAATCGGAAGCAGAAAAGTTCTTGCATGAGGATATATTGTTTTTCTTTTTAACTGTTTTTAGGGGGAAGACCCACCATCATGTGAGAATGCTCAGACGAAATCTATCCTCCCGAAAATAAGTGTGTGTGGAGGATTTTAACAGAGGGAAGACGTAGGGAGAACGCAAAAGCAACGGAAGATCCTTCTGGGGAAACTGAGGGGAGACTCACCCTTGGTCCAGATGAGCCCCTTCCCCACCCCTAAGGAAGCAGAGGCAGCCAGCAAGGGCAGGCAAGCCCCACTTCGCGGACTCCATCCGTCTTCGCTCCCACCCAAAGCCACGAAGTCCCCCAATCGCGCAGCCCAGATTCGCCTCCCTCAGGGGCAGCAACGACGCCCGGTGTTTCCCGAGACAAGAAGCTCCGCCGTGCAATGAAAGCGCCCTGGCTCTAGGCTCGCAGGCTCAGAAAACAACGCGAGCCGAGGTGGCTTCGGCTCCGCTTGGTTTTCCTCAGCCCCAGCTGCCTTCAGTCCGCTCGGGAGGAGGAGGAGGAGGAGGTGGTGGTGGTGGTGGCGGTGGTGGCGGCTGCGTTGTTTTCTGAGCTCTAGGCTCGCAGGCTCATAAAACAACGCGAGCCGAGGTGCTCTCGGCTCCGCTTGGCTGTTTCCTCAGCCCCAGCTGCTTTCAGTCCACTCGGGAGAAGGAGGGAGGAGGAGGTGGTGGCGGCGGCGGCGGCGGCGGCTCGCGATGTTTTCTGAGCCTGTGAGCCTAGAGCCTAGAGCTCAGAAAACGACGCGAGCCACCACCACACCACCACCTCCTCCTCCTCCCAGTGGACTAAGCAGCTGGGGCTGAGGAAGCGTTGCGAGCCGCCACCTCGGCTCCCGCTTGTTTTCTGAGCCTGTGAGCCTAGAGCTCAGAAAACAACGCGAGCCGAGGTGGCTTCGGCTCCGCTTGGCTTCGCTCTCAGCCCCAGCTGCTTTCAGTCCACTCGGGAGGAGGAGGAGGTGGTGGTGTGGTGGCTCGCGTTGTTTTCTGAGCTCTAGGCTCTAGGCTCACAGGCTCAGAAAACATCGCGAGCCGCCGCCGCCGCCTCCGCCGCCACCACCTCCTCCTCCTCCTCCTTCTCCCGAGTGGACTGAAAGCAGCTGGGGCTGAGGAAACAAAGCCAAGCGGAGCCGAGGCACTCGGCTCGCGTTGTTTTATGAGCCTGCGAGCCTAGAGCTCAGAAAACAACGCGAGCCGCCACCACCGCCACCACCGCCACCACCACCACCACCACCTCCTCCTCCTCCTCCTCCCGAGCGGACTGAAGGCAGCTGGGGCTGAGGAAAACCAAGCGGAGCCGAGCCACCTCGGCTTGCGTTGTTTTCTGAGCCTGCGAGCCCAGAGCCAGGGCGCTTCATTGCACGGCGGAGCTTCTTGTCTCGGGAAACACCGGGCGTCATTGCTGCCCCCTGAGGGAGGGCGAATCTGGGCTGCGCGATTGGGGACTTCGTGGCTTTGGGTGGAGCGAAGACGGATGGAGTCCATGAAGTGGGGCTTGCCTGCCCTTGCTGGCTGCCTCTGCTTCCTTAGGGTGGGGAAGGGGGCTCATCTGGACCAAGGGTGAGTCTCCCCTGAGTTTCCCCAGAAGGATCTTCCGTTGCTTTTTGCCTTCTCCCTACGTCTTCCTCTGTTAAACCCCCCACACACACACACACTTATTTTCGGGAGGATAGATTTCGTGTCTGAGCATTCTCACATGATGGTGGGTCTTTCCCCACCTAAAAACAGTTAAAAAAAAAAAACAATATATCCTCATGCAAGAAATTTTCTGCTTCCGATTACCCCCATGCTTACAAGTTGCAAAGGAAACACGGAAGCAGGGAAGCGGCTGCCCAGCTCCAGAGCTCCACACCATTTTTTTTTCAGAGGGAATCTGACTCGAGTATAAGCCGAGGGGGGTTTTTTCAGCACAAAAAATGGGCTGAAAAACTTGGCTTATACTCGAGTATATACGGTAGTTCAGAGAACTGGCAAATCCCACCTCTGACTGGAGATTTTACAGTATCCTTCCCCTGCCACGCCCATCAAGCCACGCCCACAGAACCAGTAGTAAAAAAATTTGAATCCCACCACTGCATTTGTTCTGGCCACTGTTTCTCATCCAAACCTACTTTTTTCTTGTTGGAGGCATGTAAATCAGAACAAACAATGAAGCAATATATAAATATACATAATAATATGTAATGTATATTATATGCACACATTATCATCATTATCATTTTAGTCATTGTCCATCCATTACAGGATGAAAACCTCTTCTGCATGTTTCCAACCAATATGGTCCTGAGCTTTCTTTTGTCAATTCGGCCCGTAATTCTTCTTTGATCGTCAACCCCAGAGACGCTGCCGAGAGGTGGCGGCAATACTTCGAGAAGATCTCCACCGAGGAGTTCCCACACCCACGAACCCCACGAGGTGACCCCGTCGAAGGCCCAGTCTCAGGCATTCATGCCAGCGAGGTCACCGACGCCATCAAGGCCATGAAAAACGGTAAGGCAACAGGACCAGATGACATCCCTGCCAACTTCTGGAAAAAGGCACTACCGGGCTCGGCATTGTGGCTGTGCGAGCTGTTCAACAACATCGTCTCCACGGGAATAGTGCCTCACGACTGGTACCGCAGCACCACTGTTCCGATCTGGAAGGGAAAGGGCAGCCCAGCGGACTGCTCCAACTACAGACCGGTCAGGTTACTGTCACACACTATGAAGATCTTCGAACGCGTCCTCGATAAGCGCATTCGGGACATCGTCGACATCAGCGCCAACCAGGCCGGATTCATCAAGAACTGCGGCACCACCGATGCCATCTTCGTGTGCGGGTGCTGATGGAGGCTCACAGAGAGAAGAAAATCCCGCTCCACACCGCCTTCTTGGACTTGGAAAAGGCCTTCGACCGAGTCCCGCACGATCTCATCTGGTACGCACTGCGAGATCACGGCGTGCCCGAGCTACTCGTACAATGGGTCCAACTCCTATACAGATGTCACAAAAGCCGTGTAAAAGCGGCAGCTGGGATATCAGAGGAGTTCAATATCACCGTCGGCGTACACCAGGGCTCTGCTCTCTCACCACTGCTGTTCATTCTGGTGATGGACACAATTACACACGACCTGCACACGCCCGCCCCATGGACGCTGCCGATGATGTGTTCCTGGCCAACCTGCGCAAGGCTGAACTCGAGCACCTAGTCCAACAGTGGCACGACCGCCTCGAGCAGTTCGGGCTCCGGTTGAACCTAAAGAAGTCCGAATACCTGACCACTGACAACGAAACGACAGGCTCCATCCACGTGAACGGGCAGGAGCTACCGCGCGCCTCCACCTTCAAGTACCTGGGAACTACTCTTGGGAAGAAGGCCTACTACAAACTGAGGTGGCAGCCAGGATCAACGCAGCGTGGGGCAAATGGAAGTCCGTCACGGGCGTCCTCTGTGACAAGAAGATGCCATGCGCCTGAAGGCGAAAATCTATAACTCTGTGGTGCGCCCGTGGCCATATACGGCGCAGAGTGCTGGCCGATGACCAAAGAAGTCAAAAGCAGACTCCAGACAATGGAGATGCGAATGCTCCGATGGTCGGTAGGCCTCACCCTACTCGATCGCGTCAGGAATGAAGAAGTGCGCAGACGGTTCAACGTCGTGCCCATCCCCACGGTCATGAGGCAGTCCCGCCACGATGGTTCGGCCATGTGAGTCGCGCCAAGGAAGAATCCATCATCAAATCTGCGATGAAGGTGATTGTCGGAGGAGCGAGACCGCGTGGTAGACCTAAGCAACGCTGGATGGACACGATCAAGGCCGATCTAGAGATCGCGAAGGCAGACCCGACATACGTGGCAGACAGAGAGGCGTGGAAGCAATACTCAAGGACATTAGCGGACCTCGCCAGAGCGCGAGACAAACGCTGAAGAAAAAGAAGAAGAAAGAAGGCCCGTAATTCTTCTTGATGTAATCAATCCATCCTGTTTTAAGTCTCTTTTGTGGATACTTTTCATCAAGTGGGATCCATTTTATGTCTGCCTTGGTCCACCTGCCATCAGTTCTTCTTGTTATGTGCCCATTTTCCATTTCTATTTCAATTCTCTTGATATATATTTTCATTTGTTCTCTAATCCATGTGTAGGTTTTTCTATGTTGTCTTGTAATGCTGAACATCTATCTTTCCATGGCTCTTTGCACCACTCATAGCTTTTGTATCAATTGTGAGGTTAGTGTCCATGTTTCACCAGCATATGTTAGAGCAAGTAACACACACTGATCAAACACTTTTCTCTTCAGGCATAGGGGGAGGTTGATCTTGAAAATTGTGCTTAGCTTGCTGAATGCCTGCTAACCACATTTAACATGCCATTCAATTTCCTTTATTATATCACCTTCCATTGAGATCTGTTGGCCATGGTATATGTAGTGGTCCACTATGTCTAGTTCTTCTCCAGATACAGAATTCTGATGATGGCAGATGAGATTCTGCCGAAACGTTGCTACAACTTTAAAAGCACAACTATAATGATGTGGGAAAATACCCGAACAAAGCTGAATACCATACATATATACATACATACATATACATATACATATACATATACATATACATACACAAACACACACACACAAACACACACACACACACACACACACACACACACACACATATATATATATATATATATATATATATATATATATATATATATATATATATATATATATATATATATATATAGCCTTCAGCTTTGTTCGGGTATTTTCCCACGTCATAATAGTGGTGCTTTTAAAGTTGTAGCATCGTTTCAGCAGAATCTCATCTGCCATCATCAGGCTTCTGTATTGTGTCCGTCTGTGAGTCAGACCAACCGCTACCTCAACGCCCAATCCCACCACCACCCAGCACAGATAAACTCCGTGGCTAAAACACTAATTACTAGAACCAAACGCCTGGCAGACAAGACACACATTAAGACTGAACTATGCACCCTGACTAAAATATTGACAGCCAACGGCTTCCACAAAAGCAAAATCACCAACTTGATCCACAAAAACACACTGAGACATAATAGAGACCCAGAAGATGAACAGACCCATGGAACAGCTGTCCTGCCCTACATAAGAGGCACTACAGACAAAATTAGTAAGATACTATACAGACACCACATCAAGACTGCCTTCAAAACAGACAGAAAAATAGCAGCCATCCTCAGAAACCCCAAAGACAAAATTGACCTGGAAAACCAAGGCATATACGAAGTCCCCTGTGCATCATGCCCGGCCACATACATTGGACAGACCAATAGAAGAATAAGCACCCGCCTGGATGAACACAAAAATGCAGTCAAAAAGCTGGAACACACTTCCTCACTAGTCCAACACATGGAAGCCACAGGTCATAGCATCAACTTCAATGGCACCAAAACCCTAGCCACTATAGAGAACCCTAGCCACAGAATCATCAGAGAAGCCATAGAGATTGAAAAAAGACCAGAAAGCATGAATAGAAGAGATGATTCCACCAGGCTGTCAATCATTTGGAAGCCTGCACTCACAAACAAAAAAATCTCCACACCACAAGCCAGGCAAACACCTGGGCACAAACAGATCCCCCCTGATACCTCCAGCTCAAACACATCCCAACCAGGCACCCAGATGAAACCCAGCTTCCTAACTATAAACTCACTCGCCAAAACCAACACCAACCATAAGAACCTCCGTTGCCGCCCTGACCTAACCATACAGCAACGTGCCCGCTCCCGTGCACTCCGCATTGAACTCAAAAACCGTCTAGACAATGGAGAGAAGGACCTGTACATTGACTACCATGCTGACTGTATCAAAAGTAAGCCACGCAACCCAATACTCAGCTTCTACCCTCAACCACAACCCTACCTCAACCGATCCACCATCACCCAAGACTAGGCACGCACGCCCCCAACTACCTCAATTCCAACTACTGCCGGCCTTAAATGCAAACTACTCAATGCAAGAAGCCTCGTGAATAAAATGCCTGAATTTCTCATCCTCCTAAATATGGCTAACTTCGACATTATATTTGTCTGTGAAACATGGCTCAATGCATCTCTCCCGACTCCATTACCACAGTAAGAGACTATCATGTTTACCGATCAGATCGTGAAAATCGTCGAGGAGGTGGTGTTGCTATATTCTATAAAAATCCTTACATCTAAAAATATCCAAGTTACCCAGGAGCTTGCTCTTCCTGAGACCATCATCTGTGAACTATCCTTAAATATCACAATTCGATTCTTACTATGTTACAGAGCACCTGATTATGACATCGAACATGTAAACAAGCTAAATACATTACTAACATGGGCTGCATCCTGCCCATACCCTTTTATCTTTCTTGGTGATTTCAATCTACCTCATATTGACTGGACCCTAAATGATTGTACAACTGAAATCATACACACAACCTTCTACAATGCTATTACAAATCTGGGACTGGAACAACTAGTAACCAACAACACTAGACTAAACAACTGCCTCGATCTCATCTTCTGCAATAGTTTGAATTTAATTTATGGAGTACAAACTAAAGAACCCTTTTCCAGTAGTGACCACAATATGATTGACTTTTGTCTCAACATACGTCCACACAAAAATCACCACAATGATGTAATCCCCAATTGTAACTTCAAAAAAGGCAACTATGATCTTATAGACAACGATCTCTCATCCCTGGATTGGCAATCTCTATTCACTGGATGCAATACTGTTGAAGACCATTACAACATATTTTTACTTGAAGTCAAAAGAGTCATCAAACTATATGTACCAACAACAACTCACAAAACAAAACAAAAAAGTAGATTACCCATATCAATAAGGAAACTTCAATCCAAAAAGAGATCACTCTGGAGGAAAAACAAATCTGGTCATGTTGCCAATTTCAAAAACCGATACAAAAATTTATGCCACCAGATAAAGACCGAATGCACCAATTATCACATTAAACAAGAGGAAAACCTTCTAAGCACCAATTCCACCCGTGCTTTTTACAATTTTGTAAACAACAAACTAAAAGACTCAAGTTCCATCCCTCCCTTGATAGGACCTGATGGTAAAGACTGCAACGATGACACCATTAAAGCCAACATCTTTAACACATTCTTCGCTCAGTATTTGTAAACAGCAATGGATCATGCCCAGTATTTCCTAGCCGTACCACAGATAACAATAATGATCTAATACATATCGATTTCACAGAAGACAATGTTGAAAAATCACTACGCAATCTAAAACCATCTCTATCTATTGGACCGGATGGAATATGTGCCTACTTCTTAAGAAAGATATCCACTGCCATAGCCAAACCTCTAAGCATAATCTTTGAAAAACCTTTCAGGACCAGCTCCTTGCCTAACCTATGGTCACAAGCCACAGTCATCCCCATCTTCAAAAAGGGAGACCCAAGCCTAGTTGAAAATTACAGGCCAATCTCCTTATGCTGCGTCACCTGTAAAGTCATGGAATCAATTATTAATCAATCCATCATCCTCCACTTAGAGACAAATAACCTACTCTCCAATAAACAATTTGGTTTCAGAAAAAAACTATCCTGTAATCTACAACTCTTACACTGCAAAAACATATGGACGACACAACTCGACCAGGACAAAGCAATAGACGCAATCTACATAGACTTCTGTAAAGCCTTTGATTCAGTGGTACACGACAAACTACTCTTAAAAATAAAATCCTATGGTATCTCTGGACAACTGAATAACTGGATAGAAGCATTCCTGTCAAACAGACAACAAATGGTCAAAATCGGAAGCGTCCTATCAAATCCAGTACCTGTCAATAGTGGTGTCCCCCAAGGTAGTGTTCTAGGACCAACTCTCTTCATACTCTACATAAACGACCTCTGTGATCATATTAAGAGCAATTGCGTACTCTTCGCTGATGATGTAAAGCTCTTCAATACCACAGACAATACTGCTACCCTACAAAAAGATCTTGACTATGTATCAGAATGGTCAAACAAATGGCAACTTCAAATCTCAACAAATAAATGCTCTGTCTTACATATTGGCAAAAAAATCAGAAAATAAAATACAAGCTGAATAGTCAAGATCTTGTTGATGACCCAAGCTCTGTAAAGGACCTTGGAATACTCACCTCTAATGATCTAAGTGCTAGAGCCCACTGCAACTACATAGCCAAAAAGGCATTAAGAGTTGTTAACCTAATCCTACGTAGCTTTTTCTCTGGTAATATCACACTACTAACCAGAGCATACAAAACATTTGCTAGACCAATACTCGAATACAGTTCATCAGTCTGGAACCCACATTACGTATCTGATATTAGCACAATTGAGAAAGTCCAGAAATATTTCACAAGAAGAGTTCTCCACTCCTCTACTCGTTATAGAATACCTTATGCCACCAGACTTGAAATTCTAGAACTAGAAAACCTTGAATTACGCCGTCTTCGGTCTGACTTAAGCATGGTATATAAAATCATACATTGCAATGTCCTACCTGTCAGTGAATACTTCAGCTTCAACCATAACAACACAAGAGCACACAACAGATACAAACTCAAAGTAAACCGCACCAAACTTGATTGCAGGAAATACGACTTCAGCAATAGAGTGGTCAATGTCTGAAATACTCTACCCGACTCTGTAGTTTCTTCCCCAAACCCCAAAAACTTTAACCTTAGACTGTCTACTATTGACCTCACCCCTTTCCTAAGAGGTCTGTAGGGGGCGTGCATAAGCGCACCAACGTGCCTACCGTCCCTGTCCTATTGTTTCTCTTATTCTTTTATTTTTCTTATATGTACCCATTTCATGTATTCACAACTATGTATACACTTATACTTATTATCTTGTAAACAATTGGCAAATCAAATAAATAAATAAATAAATAAAAACTAATGATAGCCGTCCATTTACCCGAAGCCAAGCTGCACTAAAGGCCTCCAATAAAGTAACACAATGCTGCCAGCCAATCAAGATACAAAAAGAGCCAAAAAACAGGCAGAAGACATTAGAGACACCAATCAAGCAGAACACAGCAAACTCCGAGACCAATAAACACAGACCAAGACTCCCAACCAATCAGGATGAAGAAAAAACCATTCTGGCACAGCAATAGGCTGCCCCAAATTTAAATCTGAAACCACTGTAAAAGTCTGACGCACAGACGGACACAATACAGAAGCCTGATGATGGCAGATGAGATTCTGCTGAAACGTTGCTACAACTTTAAAAGCACCACTACTATGACGTGGGAAAATACCCGAACAAAGCTGAAGGCCATACAAGTAAGTACCCGCGAAAACTTAAGAAAACAAATATCAAACCTCTACGGGGAGGGATTAAACAGCCAGATCAAAACCTACGAGAAACTGGAAATTAAAACAGCAGGAATACTATGTGACCTCCAATTCCTACGCAGCTGCAGAGACAACAATACTACACCAACCTGCTTCAAATTAACATTTCATCAAAGCACAGCAGCCACTAAACGTATCCTGAAAAGAACTGAAATGGCTCTACTAAGGAACGAGCTCCACAGTAAGAGATTCCAATTAGATCAGTTAAACAAAGATTTGCTAGCACTACACCTGGAATTGAGCAGCAAAATCCACCCTCTACTTTGGGACAAGATAAAACAACTCACAACTTGGAGATCAGAATCTGCAAGCACTTACAAACAGGAAAAGCTCTTGAAAAAAATTAAAGAAATTAGAACATGACAAGAAAACCCCCAACAACTCACAACAACACCTGAAACAATTAGTGTACAATGTTTCCAACAGGGAACTCACCAAAACAGAAACAGAAGTCCTAACCAAAGGATTCAACTATGCTATAGCACCCCAAAAAATCCCCACAGAATCCATCATATGTGCAGTAGAATCCAGCCTAACTAAATTAAATACAGATGAAGCTGATAAAATAAGACACCAAGTTACCAACATCCTATGCACAAGCAAACCACCCAAAAGCAACTTGCAGCAAAATGAAATTAAAGCGCTACAAACCCTGAAAAGAGACAGCAGCATAATCATCCTCCCAGCAGATAAAGGGAATGCCACTGTAGTAATGGACAGAAAAGACTATGAAACAAAATTGACAGACCTACTCCAAGACTCCACATACAAACCCATAAACACAGACCCAACCACATATCTGGAAAAATTAACCAAGAAGAAAATTATAACCAGCCACATAAGCAAAGAGATCCAACACACGATCATACCCAGAGAGAAATCTTCCAGATGCCCCAAACTATACGGCCTCCCAAAAATACACAAAGAAGGCATACCTCTCAGACCCATAGTCAGCTCCAGAGGAGCACCACTACAAAACCTAGCTAAACACCTAGCAAAAGAGCTACAGCCCCATGCTGAAACAGCAGCTTCTCATGTAAAAAGCTCATACCACTTCTTGGAAATGATCAAAGATCTACACGTGGAGCAAGAAGATCTGCTTGTAAGTTTTGACGTGGTTTCACTATTCACTCAAGTCCCGATAAAAGAGACCCTTGAAATCATCAAAAATAAATACCAACCAGCTAAACACCTCATGGAACTAACAGAACACTGCTTAACCAACACATATTTCATATACAAAGGACAAAGATACAAACAAATAGAAGGAGCTCCCATGGGATCACCACTGTCACCTGTCATTGCAAACCTGTTCATGGAAGAATTCGAATCCAGAGCCCTGGCCAATGCCGTCCTCAAACCCAAACTATGGTTAAGATACATCGATGACACATTCGTGATTTGGCCCCATGGACAAGAAAACCTAAACAATTTCCTAACACACCTAAACAGCGCACACCCCAAAATCAAGTTCACCATGGAAACAGAAACAAACAAACAACTACCATTCCTAGATGTACTAATCTACAAAAAAACAGATGGCACACTAGGACACACCATATACCAGAAGAAAACACACACCAACCGCTACCTCAACGCCCAATCCCACCACCACCTAGCACAGATAAACTCCGTGGCTAAAACACTATTTACTAGAACCAAACGCCTGGCAGACAAGACACACATTAAGACTGAACTATGTACCCTGACTAAAATATTGACAGCCAACGGCTTCCACAAAAAAGCAAAATCACCAACTTGATCCACAAAAACACACTGAGACATAATAGAGACCCAGAAGATGAACAGACCCATGGAACAGCTGTCCTGCCCTACATAAGAGGCACTACAGACAAAATTAGTAAGATACTATACAGACACCACATCAAGACTGCCTTCAAAACAGACAGAAAAATAGCAGCCATCCTCAGAAACCCCAAAGACAAAATTGACCTGGAAAACCAAGGCATATACGAAGTCCCCTGTGCATCATGCCCGGCCACATACATTGGACAGACCAATAGAAGAATAAGCACCCGCCTGGATGAACACAAAAATGCAGTCAAAAAGCTGGAACACACTTCCTCACTAGTCCAACACATGGAAGCCACAGGTCATAGCATCAACTTCAATGGCACCAAAACCCTAGCCACTATAGAGAACCCTAGCCACAGAATCATCAGAGAAGCCATAGAGATTGAAAAAAGACCAGAAAGCATGAATAGAAGAGATGATTCCACCAGGCTGTCAATCATTTGGAAGCCTGCACTCACAAACAAAAAAATCTCCACACCACAAGCCAGGCAAACACCTGGGCACAAACAGATCCCCCCTGATACCTCCAGCTCAAACACATCCCAACCAGGCACCCAGATGAAACCCAGCTTCCTAACTAATGATAGTCGTCCATTTACCCGAAGACCAAGACTCCCAACCAATCAGGATGAAGAAAAAACCATTCTGGCACAGCAATAGGCTGCCCCAAATTTAAATCTGAAACCACTGTAAAAGTCTGACTCACAGACGGACACAATAAAGAAGCCTGATGATGGCAGATGAGATTCTGCTGAAACGTTCTACAACTTTAAAAGCACCACTACTATGACGTGGGAAAATACCCGAACAAAGCTGAAGGCCATACATGTAAGTACCGCGAAAACTTAAGAATATATATATATATATATATATATATATATATATGTTTTCTGAGGTTCTCGCGGTATTTGTATGTGGATCTTTGTTATTCGGGTTTTCTCCCGCTAGATTCAAGTATCTAGGCAGCGTTTGATGAAGTCTCATTCATCATCTTCAGGCTTGCTTGGCTCTGTGCTTCTCAGAGAAGACCTCTGAGAAGCACAGAGCCAAGAAGCAAGCCTGAAGATGATGAATGAGACTTCATCGAAACGTTGCCTAGATACTTTGAATCTTACGTGGAGAAAACCCAATAACCAAAGATCCATATATATATATATATATATATATATATATATATATATATATATATATATATATATATATATATATATATATATATATATACACACACACACACACACACACACACACACACACACACACATACATACATACATACATACATACATATATTTTTCAGGGTACTTACATGTATGGCATTCAGCTTGGTTCGGGTATTTTCCCACGTCATTGTAGTTGTGCTTTTAAAGTTGTAGCAACGTTTCGGCAGAATCTCATCTGCCATCATCAGGCTTCTGTATAGTGTTCATCTGTGAGTCAGACTTTTATGGTGGTTTCAGATTTAAATTTGCGGCAGCCTATTGCTGTGCCAGAATGGTTGGCAGAAGATATTAGAAACACCAATCAAGCAGAACACAGCAAACCCCAAGACCAATAAACACAGACCAAGACTCCCAACCAATCAGGATGAAGAAACAAACAAAAAAATCTCCACACCACAAGCCAGGCAAACACCTGGGCACAAACAGAACCCCCCTGATACCTCCAGCTCAAACATACCCCAACCAGGCACCCAGATGAAACCCAGCTTCTTAACTAATGATAGCCGTCCATTTACCCGGAGCCAAGCTGCACGAAAGGCCTCCAATAAAGTAACACAATGTTGCCAGCCAATCAAGATACAAAAAGAGCCAAAAAACAGGCAGAAGATATTAGAAACACCAATCAAGCAGAACACAGCAAACCCCAAGACCAATAAACACAGACCAAGACTCCCAATCAATCAGGATGAAGAAAAAAACATTCTGGCACAGCAATAGGCTGCCCCAAATTTAAATCTGAAACCACCATAAAAGCCTGACTCACAGATGAACACTATACAGAAGCCTGATGATGGCAGATGAGATTCTGCCGAAATGTTGCTACAACTTTAAAAGCACAACTACAATGACGTGCAAATCATAAGTGATTTAAAAAACGCCATTGGTTTTTATTCCATCTTTTCCCCAGTCTAGTTTGCAAAATACTTCTTCAAGGCAGGCTGAGAAAAGGACAGGTGATATTGTTTCGCCTTGTCATTCCCTGTTGATTTCCATTTTAAGATCATTAAGGCAAATTGTTGCCATTGTTTGCTCATATATTGATTGTAATAAGTTTGGGTAAACAGCTTGGTTGAGCAATATACACATATATGCACCTGTAATTTGGCAAGAATATACCAAAAAGTGTCTTGGGATGCCTTCTTATGCCTTGAAATCTCTCTGTAGGATTTACAGATATAAATGCAAACAAACAATGAAGCAATATATAAAGAGAAATACACACGTGTGCACCTGTAATTTGACAAGAATATACCAAAAATAAAATATAAATCAGAACAATGAAGCAATATATAAAGATATATGATATAATCCTTCACAACTTTTTTGGGGGGGCGTTCTTTCCTGAAAATTTCCAAACATTGAGAATTAACTTGAATTAGTAATAGCTGATCCATCAATATCATACTAATTGTTTGTTCATTACTACAGTGAAATGGAACCAGCTTTTTCAGCGAGGCTGTAAACTGATTCCCCAAAGAATGCTTGAAACTCTTGTGCAAGAGGGATGAAGAGGTTCTCTCTTGCCTTTTGAAAAGATGAGATTTTTTTTTATTCCACAGGCTACTGAACAGTCTGTCAAAGCCCGATGTGGTACTACACATGGCCTTCAAAAGTGAGGACACAATGGACGGACTTCCAGTTTGTCGGCTTCGCAAGCGGCAGGGATTCGCGATACTGCGCGATCCCTGCTGCGCTAGCCGTTTTTGGTGCTCCGATCCGGACGGGTTTGGAGCTAAGGCTGCCCTGCAGGGGTGGCTGAAGATAGGGGGGATCCGGAGAGGGGTTTGGGGGTGTTGCAGACCCCCTTCCCGGCCGGCAGAACCCCCTTTTCCCAAGACGGTGCAGCGGCGGTCTGCAATGGCCGCCACAAAGAAGCTGGCAGCCGGGTAAGAATGCGCAGGAGGAAGAGGAGAAAGCCTTTGAAAAGAGAAAGTTTTTCTTGGTTCCCAGGACTCTAAGACATATTTAACATAATTCCTGGAAATTATGGTTTTTTGAATGATACCTTCCAGAAGAGAAAATAAGCGGCAATTTGGAGGTGCTGAAAGGAAAGTTTACTCTCCTTCCCTATGGAATTAACAAGTGGATATTAAGAAACCTGTCTTTTTCAGGTAAAAACTGGCTTTATGTGATAAGTGGGAAGGGAGAGGACTAACATATATATTTATATGTTAAGATTTTGTTGGAGGAGATGCCTTAAGGATTTGAAGACTGAAATATATTGCAATAAGGCTTTAAAATACAGATTTGGACTTTTTTTTTTTTTTTGATTGATACTACCCCAGGAAGAGAAAGTGAGAACTTTGCCTTGGCTTGGATTGATTGATGAATTTGGGATTGTTCTATTTTTTTGAAATATCTTGGTTGCAAGAAGAAAGAAGGGGAAAAAAAAGAAAAGAAAAGATTTATAATGGCTTTTTCTGCTGAGGAACTGAGAAAAGAATATGAGCAAACAAAAAAAAATGGCAAAGATGGTGTGAAAGAAGCCTTCCTTTTTTTTAGAAATGGCGCTTGCTAACTATCAACAAACATTACAACAGATGGAGGCAGCAGAAGAAGAAGAAGGAGAAGAAGAAGCCATCTTTAATGAATTTCAGAATTTAACTAAGAAAGAAGGAAGAGGGAAAGGAAGGAAAATGAAGGACTTAAGATTTAAAAAAACACTCAAGAAAGGGAAAAATAAGGTGCAAAATCAATATAATGATAGTAAACAAAAGGGAAAGGGAACACAACAGAGAAGGGAAGCCAGTAAGGCAGAGGCTAGAAGAAGGGGGGGTAGAAAGGTCTGGTGGGGGAAGAAAGGAAGGGAAAAGGTGGAGAAAAGCCACAAAGTTTTGAAATTAGATGGGAAAAAAGGAATCTTTTTTAGGGACAAAGGGTAAAGTATAATTTCTTTAAAAAAGATTTTGCAAGGTACATAAGATGGTATTGTAGCATTGTATTAGAAATAGAAAATTAGAATGGTTTAAGAGTTAATAAGAGATTAAAATGTTGAAATGTTTAGTAATGATTGATTTTAAAATTTAATAAAATATTAAAGGGAATGTTTAGAATATTGAGTTTTAATTAAAGAGTTTAATATGACTATGGTATTGATGTTATTATAAAATTTTTATTGTAGCATTTGTCTTTGGAAAAGGCAATGGGAATGTTATAAGATTCAATATTTAGATCTATTGCTTAGCTATGTATTTAATCATTTTGGATTTATTATTTTTTGTTTACTTTTTTTAAAAAAATTAGTAGATAGAATGTACCAAGCAGAATCAGATTGGGTATTAGGTGTTATTTTAAATGTTAATTTGATTAATTTAGGGGGAAGATAGAAAGGCATCATACTCTGATTAGTGATTTCAGGAGAAATTCTTTTTTTTATTATTATTATTATAAGGAATGAGACAAAGGGATAATAAAGAATGGACAAAAGATACAAATATAATGACTCAAATTAAGATGGATTAATTAAGATAGAATTAAGAAGAGTGAAATGTGTGGAGAAGCTAATATAGAAGACATAGAATGGTAAATAAAATAAGTAATGACATGTAAGATGAGCATGAATATAATTGAAGTCCATGAAGAGAGAGATACCTGGGGCCAAGTTACTTTCCTAAAAGATTTTTTTTTATGTTTTGTGTGTTGTGTGTTTATGTTTTTGGGAGATTTAATAAAACCTTGCAGAAATATAGAATGAGAATAATGGTAACCAAGTCAGAAAGAAATAGATGAAATAATAATAGTGAAATTGAATAAGAGTAAAGAGAAGTAAAGAGAAACTGGATAAGAGGTATTTGTATGTTCATATGGAAATGGTTTAAAATAGAATTATATTGTATAAAATAAGGTTTTATTTGACTTGTAAAATTTATAATGGAAAAAGGTTTAAGTATGTAATGGTTAATGATGATTTGTTTGTCTTTAAAAATTAATAAAACTTGTTTTAAAAAAAAAAGTGAGGACACAATGACTGACATCCTGATGATTAATTTTCAGAAGACAGAGGATAATGGAGGAGATGCAGGGGGTATAGACTACCCTACATCAACAAAAGAATATATACCTTGAGGATAAACAAGGTAATAGGGAATAGCTCGCTTGATCATTAAACATAAACCGGAATTCATGTTTTTCAACTCCTTCATTCTCAGTGCCTCAGGATGCTTTCTTAAGCCTTGAAATCTCTCTCTGTGTAGGGTTTATAGTCACTCATCAGATGTAAATGCAAACAGGATGAAGAGAGAGTGAGCGTTAGAGAGTATCTGTGTGAGGTTTGAAAGTATTTGCACAAGACTAAAAAATATCAGCTGCCTGACAGATGAAAAATTTGCAGCTAAAACTTGGGGGAGTCAAATTGCTGCCAATTAATCTTGTCAAGAGACAGGCTGTTCTCTCTCCCTTGAACAATCTTGTGCAATCCATACAGTATTCGGGATCCAAAGTTCAATTGTGGGATGAATTCAGAAGGGAAATTATGGGGACAAGAAGTGACTCTAATGTGGTATCCCAACCATCAAAGCATGCATATAACAGTGTGTGTGTGTGTGTGTGTGTGTGTGTGTGTGTGTAGTGTGTTGATGGTAAGCTAGGGAATAGGATGATGGGTTAACAAAAGGAAATCTGAATTTCTGCTCAGTGCAGAGAATGTTCTCAGAAAAGGTAAACTCACTTTGAACAACAAGAGGTTAAGGCTTTTCCCCTCAAAATATAGCCATATGGAGCAGTGGTGGGATTCAAATTGTTTTTACTACTGGTTCTGTGGATGTGGCTTGGTGGGTGTGGCAGGGGAAAGATACTGCAAAATCTCCATTCCCACCCCACTCCTGGGGGAAGGTTACCACAAAATCTCCATTCCCTCCTCACCCCACTAACCTGCTTTCCAGATCCGTTCTCCTGTGCAGAGCAATAAAAGAAGACCCAGCTGATCAGCTGGGACTCGGGAGGCAGAGAATAGATGGGGACGGGGCCAGTCAGAGTTGGTATTTGCCGGTTCTCCGAACTACTCAAAATTTCCACTATGGGTTCTCCAGAACTGGTCAGAACCAGTGGTAGGATTCAATTTTTTTTACTACTGGTTCTGTGGGCGTGGCTTGGTGGGCATGGCAGGGGAAGGATATTGTAAAATCTCCAGTCAGAGGTGGTATTTGCTGGTTCTCCGAACTACTCAAAATTTCTGGTTCTCCAGAACTGGTCAGGATCTGCTGAATACCACCTCTGGAAGGAAGCCACTTTGTGGGAGATGTACATACATATAACTAGTCCTTGTTTAGTGACTGCCTGTTTCAGGGACCATTTGCAGTAATGAAAAAGTAACTTTGAGACCAATCTTCACATTTACAACCTTCACAGGTCTGTAAAGCAAAGGACAGCTGAAGTAAGTTCATAAACACAGTTGTGGCTTTGCTTAATAACCAAGATGCTGGTTCCAATTCTGATCAGTAAACAAGGACTATTTATAGTGTTGACAATGGTTATTTCACATTCTCACATTGTGTTTTCTATCCCAAAGTTCACATGCAATGCAAGTATCATCTGCAGAATTTTTTTTTCAAATTACAGACACAGGTATCCACTCTGCATTTTTTTGTTCTTTTTGTTCTTAGCTGTTTGTATGCTCACACACATGTGTATTCAGGTTGCCTGTATCTTTTCATTCTGAGCTCAGGGCCTCATACTTCAATGCACAAGTCATGTCAAATATAATTCCCTTGTTCTATCCTGTGCCACAATCATCTTTTTAAAGGCCTGTCTCAAAAATGCTATAATTCAAATAGTTTCAAATGTTCCTGAACTCGCTCTTCATGGATAAATAAGTTAAATATATAAGCAATTGTATAGTTCATCCCTGAAAAGTCATCATCATGAACGGTTCAAGAATAACTTCTAACATTTTTCTACAGATAATCCTCACCTTATAACCACAGTTGGGACAAGAATATCTGATGCTAAGCAAGGTAGTTAAATGAATTGCATCCAATGTTACAACAATTGTTAAATGTCTAGTTGTAGTTGTTAAGTGAATAAGTGTTAACACGATCATTAAGTGAATCTGGCTTGCCCCGTTGACTTTGCTTGTCAGAAAGTGGTTGGGAAAGTTGCAGAATGCAGATGGCAACTTTCCTAATTACATGATCACATGAGCTGGGATATAAATATATACCAGTTGCCAAGTGCCTAAATTTTGATCACATGACTGTGGGGATGCTGTGGCAGTCATAAGTGTGAGGATCCTTGTAAGTCACTCCGAACTACTCAAAATTTCTGCTACCAGTTCTCCAGAACTGGTCAGAACCTGCTGAATACCACCTTTGATATGGAGGAAGTGTAAATTATAACAACTTTGCATTTAATGGGAGTATCTACCTGCTCTGACTTTGTCCATTATGTGATATATCTGACTAAGTAATTCTTGGGTCAAGAAGTGATTGTCTTTGCTTTTTCTTACATTCCTGACACAATCAGCATGCGTCAAATAGTTTTCCTTTGATTTCAGCTAGTCACAAAAAAATGGGAATTGATTTGTCATCTAATCCAGCTGTGTTTGGAACTTCCGTGACCATGTTCCTTGTCAAAATGAAAAGATCAAAAGGTATCATTCCAGAGATACTTATAGGATATGTAATGGGTTTAATCAAAATCAATCCAAGTGATTTAAGCAAGCAAGCTCGGAGCCCGACACAAGCTAGCTAGCTCTGCTGCTGTAAAGGAAGAGTTTGCTGAGGATCTATACACAATGTACAGCCAGCAGTTGTTGGTTGAAGTGTTGTATATTTATTTCCATGAGATTAAATTATACGGAATCAAGGCCATACATAAGAGTGTTCATATCATTTGCAGCTCACAAGAGATTTTTTTTTTTAAATTTGAGCAAATCCACTGATTTAGCTGTGATTTGCACAGGGATAAAATATTCAAGTTAAAGTCATGTGAAATGGTTCTGAAAAATGCATAACATTAAGCAGATACCCTCGGATTTAAAAAGAGACTCATTCTGTTAAAAAGCTTTTCCTGAATAAGAATCTTTCTTTTTACAGTCTATTTTTAGTTTTGGTCATGTTGTTATCCTGGGACAAAAGAAGAACATTGTTGTTTCAATAGCTGAGCATTTGGGAAGGCAGATTGATTGAGAATGACATCTTACCATTTATTTGATTTTGTCTGGTTCAGCTGGGATCTCTAAGGAAGAAATACACTAATATGAGACATCTTCTTCCGAATAACACAAGCACGATGCCATATTTGTATAGAAGTCTAAGCAAGGTTATCTACGGTAGCAAATATATAAGCCTTAGGATGTATAAATATATTCACCTTGCTTGTATGATGAGGGTGTTTGGTTGCCCATGAATTGAAATACCTTTAAATGGTTAAAGGCCATTTGTTTTGCTTTCTTGTTACTAGAGTACTGATCATTCGTACAGTACAGTATTTATTGACTCTGCTTTTCTTATATAAGTTTTATGACATACTTTCAGAAGTAAGAAAGTTACAACCTAGAAGACAAAAACACAAAGATTGACCACTGGGATGTTGAAAATTTCGTAAACAGAAAAACCACAGGAGGGAGCCAAATACCAGACAGTTGTATTTCTTGTTCAGAACAAAACAACCAGTTTGCATCTCTCCAATCAGCCTCTTCTAATCTAACATGTTTTGGAACAGAGATCTTGCATATATAATTAACCTTGCAGTGGAGTCTCTACCACCTAATCACAAAGATTTCGGCAAAGGTACATAGAAAAAAATCCAGGTGAATATCATAGACCTCCTAAGATTTTGATTTTCCTTAAACTGCAACGATCCTAACATTCCCAGGATCACTGTTTTTTAGTGGTTATCTGATTTTTGCATTTCAGCTATGATAGGTAATGAATATGATTTTTCCTTATATTTATAATAGGGGACCATTACAAGTAGTAAATCTTTTTCTGCTTATATGTGGCTCCCAACATCTACAATGTTGGGCTTCTTAGGGAACGTGCTTAGGATTGATCTGTTTGTAAGCACTAAGCTCTGTGAGATAGTTAAGAAACTACGTACATTTAAAAAGTCTCCACATCCTTGCATCAAATAAGATTAGAAAGTCTGTAAGTCTTGTGGATTGTTTCCTGGCTACACTTCGTGATAAGCTAAATCAGGATGATCCAAAGGTGAATAAGTTACAGTTCAATGTTAACGATACAAAAGGTCCAGAGGTGGTATTCAGCAGGTTCTGACCAGTTCTGGAGAACCGGTAGTGGAAATTTTGAGTAGTTTGGAGAACCGGCCAATCCCACCTCTGACTGGCCCCACCCCCATCTATTCTCCGCTTTCCATTGAGTCCCAGCTGATTGGCTGGGTCTTCTTTTGTTGCTCTGCAGAGAAGAACAGAGCTGGAAAGCAGTTAGTGGGGTGGGAAGGGAATGGGGTTTTTGCAGTATCCTTCCCCTGCCATGCCCACCAAGCCACACCCACAGAACTGGTAGTAAAAATATTTGAATCCCACCACTGAAAAGGTCATAGGTATCCTATAGCTTAGCTTAGAGAAAAATCCATATATGCAGTTCTCTATTCTCCACAGGTGAATATTTTTATATTAAAATGAGTACTCTCTCTGCAGATGACCGAATCCAGTGACAATGATGGTCTCAAGGTACAATCCTGTACATTCTGATCTATGAGAAAGCCTCACTGAATTCAGTGGGATTTAGCATGGAGTAGACATTTAAGAACTGCACCACTAAATGTTTGAATAGGGACAGGTTTTATAATGGCAAGAATCACTAAATTTGGCTTTTAGAAAACAGAAAATAGGAAAAATTTGCAAAGATGGGAGTCTGCTCATAATTGCTAATGTGAGTTGCCACCTTACGCTAGCTTGTGCTTCGCTGCTATGTGGTGACAGACTGCCATGAACTGTGGGGAGGGGGAATGCTTGGGAAACTGAAAGTAAGCGCTCTACTTCCTCGAGATGATGCCTCAAGGTCACCCAACTGGAAGAAGGAGGAGCCGCATACCAAATGGCGCTTGGACTGACCATTATGAAAACATCTTGCTGGACCTGACTGGTTACAATGGGGTGGGCAATAAGAGACGGTTAAGTAAGGGAAAAGTAGAAGTTAGGGATTTTGGCATGCGATTCTCAGTTCTGGCTATGCAATACACTTGATCTTTAATAAAACGATACCTTTATCAGCAAATGGAGCCAAGGATCATGTCTATTTAGAAGTTTAAATTGTGGCAGGTCCAACAGCTTCATGAGGCCATACAGTTTCCTATTATCTCTTGGTAATTCTCACAGTATGAACCTTGCAAGGATATGGTGGTGGCTTAGAATGATGAAGTGACATGGGGCATCAATGTGACAATACGTAGATGGATAGCATCTTTGGTCATTTCCCTCATTGTCCCAAAGGTGTTTTTTTCACCCCAAAGGCAACTGGATTTTATTTTCTTCTTTGAAAATGTTTTGCCTCTCATTCAAGAAGCTTCAGTTCTTCAGAAGAGTTCTTGGATGAGACATGATTGAGAATCTCCAAAGACATTTCCCTCATTGCTCTACATAGATAATGCTGGGCTAACAACACTGATTAGGCTTATACATGTATACAGTTTTATGGTGAATGGTGCTCCCATCTACTATAAATATTCAGCTCAGGGACATGTGATCCTTCAGTGGTTGGTAAAAATGTCCTGAATCAAATGTCTGTGGAGATTCTCAGTCATCCAGGTCATGGTTGTGAAGCTTCCAGAACTGAAGAACCTTCTTGGATGAGAAGTGACTTGTCTTCAAGAAAAAACAAAGTCCAGTTGCATCTTGAAAAAGCACCTTTGGGACAGTCTGAATCAAATGCATTTCTTTCAGCAGATTTTCTAAAGAGCTATGGCTGGCATGCTTTTTTAAAAAAAATTAAAAATGCAATAGCTTTTGATTATCTCTTCTTTTAGGTAACTTAGTAATATAATCCAAGCAATGATTTTCACTGGTAGCAAACAGCCCAATGTGGACAAATTTTTGTTTGGTCAGCTGGCCCTTTCCCAGTTTTGAAAAACATAGCTAACTAAGATAGGAAAGTGCCTGTGTGACGCAAGTAAAGATTCATACAGATTGACTGAAAAAGGACGAGAAAAGTATTTTGTCCTTTTTAAAGTACTTTTCTCTGATGATAATGCAATTTTGGCTAATAGAAGGAGTAAAACCTTCACACTGAATTAAATTAACTTTTACAAACAGCTGAACAGTCTGCTGTTCCCCTTGTTTAGAGGGTGTGAACTCCTACAACTACTCTAAACTTAGGCATGTTTTAGGCAGACACTACTGGTGACTGTTTCTAATTGTTCAGAAATAATGGATTTCACACTGAACGATGTTACATTCTCCATTCAGGCAGATTTGTATAGAAAGGAGACATTCCAATTCTCCCTGGAAGTGACTTCTTCTTTTTTTTTGGCATGGGCAGCTTGATAAGGGGGAGGGAGAGTGCGGGTGGAAGAGAATGCCTAGAGTAGAAGCAGTTGTTAGTGTTGTCAGTGTTATAGCCACAAATAAAGTCGCCTGTTGCTCGTCCAGCTAAATGAGAACTACTGAACATTCTGGGACCAATTTCAAAATAGGTGGAATATTGCAGGGGTCCCCAACCACCGGTCCGCGGACCGGTACCGGTCCGCGGAACAGGTCCTACCGGGCCGCTGGCTTGCTGGGCGCCGCCATCTTTTTTTGATGAAAAAGTGCTTCCGGTGAGCTTTTCCAGGTAGAAAGCTCACCGGAAGCACGCTTTTCATCAAAAAGATGGCGGCTCACAGCACGGGCAGCGCCAGAGCGAAGCGAGTGAGCTTTTCCGGGTAGAAAGCTGATGCTGGTACTGGGCCGCGGCGTAAAAAAGGTTGGGGACCCCTGGAATATTGCATATAACTATTAGACAGCAAGTCCTTATTGTTCAGTTTCTTGGTTGAAGGCTCTCCTTTTATGCATAGATATATCCTAGTTTTCCAGAGAGTCGGCACCTCTTCATGTAAGAATGTGTCTAAAGCCAAGAAAAGTTCCAAATAAATCATCTTTTGGGATGGAGAGCCGCCTTATAGTGGTTGGGGAATGCAGGAGGACCTAGCTAGGTGCACTTATTTATTTTTTTAATATATATTTTTATTGTTTACAACTATAAATACAAAACACAGTGCAGCCATTTTGGCATTACTTTGCCATACATACCAAAGATGTAGTCAAACCCATTAATATTTCTATTATTGGTACAATATTTACATTGTGCTTCCAATCCTCCTAGTTGTTTTTGTTCTGATCTTCCCCTCCTTTTTGCGGCAACAGATAAAACTTGTTCCAAGTATTGTAATATTCTGAATCCCCCTTATTTTTCATTTCTAAAGTTAGTCTATCAGATTCTGCAAACACCATTATTTTTCTTATTATCTCTCCTTTTGGTGGTATATTTTGATTTTTCCAATATTGTGCGTCAATACATGTATTATTAAATATGCTGTACCTTTACTGTGGCCTTCTGTCATTATTCCCAACAGGAATAATTCTGGCTTAAATTGAATGTGTTCTCCCACCATTTGCTCTACCCATTCCTGTATCAATCTCCAATATTGTCTTGGGTGATTACATATCTACCACATGTGGTAAAATGTACCTGGTAGATCCTTGCACTTCCAGCATTTTGGTGATAAGTTTTTGTGCATTTTAATAAGCCTTGCTGGAGGTCGATGCTACCTGTAGAACATCTTATATAAATTTTCCTTTTAGGCCATCACCATAGTTAATTTCCTCTTGTTATCCAGAGTTTCTGCCATTTTGCCTGTTTAATGTTATAACCAAAGTTTTTTGCCCAGTCCACCATTGTCTTCTTGACATGCTCTTCCTTTAATTTATATTCTAATAAGTATCTGTACAACACCTTAATCAGTTTTTCATCAGTCCTTATCAGCAATTTGTCTAGAATTGTTGGTTCTGTACTGATGCTCCATATTTTCCTATCCTGTTTGATGCATTTATTAAGGTCTGTAATAAATACCCCCTCAAATAGCACTTTCCCAATTCATATGTGTATTTATGCACATACAGAGACATATAAAACTCTTAATCAAAGGCCATTAAAATTCCATAATTTGTCCAAGGTTTGGGTCCATGGGATCTAGAGGGAAAACTTGCTGGGAACCCTGTTTAAACTCCCTAATGGGAGAAAAACAGATGTACTGAAAGAAATTAATAGTGTATCATTAACAATGGCTTGCCAATTGTTTTTTTTTTTCCCTCACCAACTTGCTATTTCCTGGATGAAGAAAGTAGGAGATATAGAAGGCAAAAGATCTGTCTGCTCCCAAGTCATACCACTAGATTATCTAGCTTTATACAATCCAAACAGGCTTGCCTCACTAAGAAAAATAGGTAAACATTTGTAAACCATGGTTCATGGCTTAGTTTATGCATACATCTGGCTAGTTAACCAGCCAGAGTTAATCGTGGGTTAAGGGAAGTGCCCCTTGATTATAACCTCTGCAGTGTTGGAACAGCTAAAGCTTATAAGTTACTTGTAAAACTTGTTTTATTAGGTCATGACTGTAACTACCCTAGAAAAAAATACCGCCAATGTATTTTAAGATTGAGGATTTAGCTAGTAATGTTTTTTATTTTTATTTTACTGTCTAAACATTAGTGGTTCACTCTCCCTCTCCCTCTCCCTCCCTCCCTCCCCCCTCTCATATATATAACAATAGTAGTATATAATGATTACATTATTAATATATAATATAGTATATAGCATTGGCAGCGAGGGGTGAGGCATCAGGATGGTGGTGGCACTGGGACAGCGTCAGGGGTGGGGTGGCAGCCCTTCACAACAATCCCAGCTTCTTAGATGAGCCCTTGGGAATGGTCCAAACTCTATCAAGGACCTTGGAATACTCGTCTCTAATCATCTAGGTGCTGGAGCCTACTGTAACTACATAGCAAAAAAGGCATTAAGAGTTGTTAACCTAACCCTATGTAGCTTTTTCTCTGGTAATATTACACTACTAACCAGAGCACACAAAACATTTGCTAGACCAATACTTGAATGCAGCTCATCAGTCTGGAACCCACATTACATATCTGATATTAACACAGTTGAGAAAGTCCAGAAATATTTCACAAGAAAAGTTCTTCACTCCTCTACTCATTGCAGAATACCTTATGCCGCCAGACTTGAAATTCTAGACCTAGAAAACCTAGAACTACGTCACCTTCGGTCCAATCTAAGTATAGTATATATAATTTTATATACTGCATGTATACATATGATTTTATATTGCAATGTCCTACTTGTCAATGAATACTTCAGCATCAACCATAACAATACAAGAGCACACAATAGATACAAACTCAAGGTTAACCGCACCAAACTTGATTGCAGGAAATACGACTTCAGCAACAGAGTGGTCAATGTCTGGAATACTCTACCTGATTCTGTGGTTTTTTTCCCCAAACCCCAAAAACTTTAACCTTAGGCTGTCTACTATTGATCTCACCCCTTTCCTAAGAGGTCTGTAGGGGGCGTGCATAAACGCACCGGCGTGCCAACCGTCCCTGTCCTATTGTTTCTTTTATTTTTCTTATATGTATCCATTTCATGTATTCATAACTATGTTTATACTTATACCTATTATCTTGTAAGCGATTGACAAATCAAATAAATCAAATCAAATCAAATTAATTGCCCACCCTTTCCATAAAGTATCATCTTTTTTTGAGACTTGGTGTCAGCAGAAAGTCTCTTACGGATTTACTTACTTTTAGACACAGTCTAACCATAGAAGCCTACATTATTATTGACATTGTTGATATTAACTTGGGATTCCATTTTTCAAAAGTGTCCTTTAATATTTTCAATATTGATTATAATGTTTTGAATAATTTTATAAGTATTAGTTAATAACTTGTCAATCAGGCTTGTGTATTTTTCTTCTTAACTAAAATCTTTAATTCCTTCCAGTGCCCAATTTTTAAAATTACTTACCTTTATTTTATATTGCAAAAGTCCAAACAATCTATTTCCCATGGGAAGCAGGGGTGGGATTCTACAGGTTCACACCTATTCATAGAACCGGTTGTTAACATTCTAAGCAGTTCGGAGAACCAGTTGTTAGAAGAAATTACTGGCCTAATCCTGTAAGGAAGGCAGGAAGGAAACATTCTGGTGTTGCTTACAGAAACTGCCTCTCCATTAACTCTTACTACATTCTTGGCAGGACTAGACTGCCTGTCTCTGGAACTTCTCTGGAGTTTTTTTCCTCCTTTGCTGGTACTTTGTTTGTGTGTAGTGACCACTCAAAGTTACAATGGCACTGAAAAAAGTGACTTATGGCCGTTTTTCACACTTACGACTGTTGCAGCATCCCCACAGTCATGAGAGGCCAGGCGAGGAGATGCGTGCCTCGGTGTGAGTGATGTTGAGTTGGCCACGCCCAGCCAGTCACATGACCACCAAGCCATGCCCACCAACTAAGCCATGCCCACAGAACCGGTTGTTAAAAAATTTGAATCCCACCCCTGACGGGAAGGATTCTTTATAATTGATTACAAAAACTTATTCCAAAGATATTTGTGACTCTTAATCCACTCATAACTTTTTAGGATCGAAGTGTTGTTTAGCTTTTTGTTTTTTATTTCAATTTTAAAAAACAATTCTTAAGCTTATGATTAATATTTTATTTCATTAAATTTTGAAAGCAAACTCATCTGTGTGTTTTCAGATGTGTCAATTCAAAGTCTCTAATGTCTTAAAAGTATTAAAAGCAATGTTTGAACACGATTAGAAAAGGAAGTTCACAAACTTAGTGTCATTTCAAAGTTGCCAAGCACGGTTGAGAACAAGATGGTTATTCCCATAATTTCCCAGTGCTCAAAACCTATTGGGGACCAGTGTCTTGAGTTCTCTTTGTGAAGAGCACCTGTTTGAAGCTCATGTGGACAATTTCCCATCTACTCCTTTTCTGGAGAGGTTTCATTCTTGCCACAATCATTAGCTTCACTTTTCCCGGGGTGATCTTCAGTCTGCCATTTTTTTCTTCTTCAGAAGTTGTAGTGCTTGTAACTTTTCAGTGACGTGCATCTCTAGGAAGGCCCAACTAACTCATATTCTGGTAAACAAGATCTTAAGTATATCAAGAGGATAATAGGCTGAAGGAAACCTCTCCACTAAATATCTTTTGCAATTTATTTGAAATACTTCAATGCAATCTATCATGACATCACACTTCTACAATTGCTTTTGATTTAGTGGCGGTCATAGTGACAAACCATCCGGAAATGTCTTTTGTTTGTTCAAGGGAACAAACAAGCCACAGGATGTCTCTGTTAACAGAAGCATGCCTTCTTATTGCACTATAATGTTCTTTCTCTTACATGCTTTCTCTCACTTTCCTAAAATATGTTATTTTAAATATATTAAAATATATAATAATTGACAGGAATTATATGCAGATTAAATTGATTGAAGCATTGGAATGAATGAGACACATTAGTCAAGATCTAGAGTAGCCTAGAACATTGGAAAAAAAGATTATGCCTTCCTACCTGGCATGCCAGGATTATGTTTTCTTTCCTGTCTTTAACCCAGTTAGTGATGGATTTAATTTAAATATCACACATGTATCTTCTTAACCTTTTTCTTTCCATTCAATTGTGTCCGATTCTCAGAGACTACCTGGCCAGTCCCTGTAGGGTTATTTTTTGGCAAAGTTTTCCAGAAGTGGTTTGCTTCCTAGAACTTTCTAGAGCTGAGAGAAAGTGACTGACCCAAGACCACCCAGTTGTCTTTGTATCTAAGGTGGGACAAGAATTCACAGTCTCCCAGTTTCTAGCTGGAAGCTTATTCCACTATAGGTAGTCCAGGACCAGTGACCACAATTGAGCCCGACATTTCTGTTGCTACGCAAAGTAGTTGTTAAGTGAGTTTTGTCCCATTGAATGACTTTTTTGCCACATTTGTTAAGCGAATCACCTCAGCTGTTAAGAGAATGATGTGGTCATTAAATGAATATGGCATATCCCATTTAGTTTGCATGTCAGAAGCCTTGTGGGAAGGTTACAATGGTGATCACATGACCCTGGGACCATGCAACTGTCATAAATACATGTCAGTTGCCAAGCACCTGAATTTTTGATCATGTGACTTCAGATGCTTGGCAAGTAGCTCATATTTATGTCCATTGCAGTGTCCCATAGTCATGTGATCCCCTTTTCCAAACTTCTGACAAGCAAAGTCAACCAAACATTGACAAGCAAAGTCAATTCTGGAATTCCAAATTCACTTAACAACCGTGTTACTGACTTAACAAATGCAATGATTCACTTAATAACCATGGCAAGAAAAGTCGCAAAATGGGGCATATACACTTAACAAATGTTTCAGTTAGCAACACAAATTTTGGGCTCAATTGTGATCATAACTTGAGGACTACCTGTACTACAAACTGGCTCTCCCCTTCTTAACCTACAAATGCTCCAAATTAGGCACCCAAGGATCACTAAACTTTACTTGCTGCCTTTTCTCCTTTTCATAGTTTTTGGACGCACCTGCCTAAGTCTTTGCATTTGCAGTTCTATAACCTGAAAATGGCTGGAGTCAAATTACTTTTCTCACTATTGACTCTATTAAACAATCATCTTTTGAATTTTGAGAAAGAATAGGCTTTGCATGGGTTCTTTGTGCATTTAATTCCTTTTTCAGGGTTCCAGCATATAACATTGGGATCAGTCTGCAGGAGGCATTAGGGACGTCCAGGCGATGAAAGTGATTATTGCAGCCATTTGGCCTATGGGTGATATATTACACTATATAAGCTGTATAAGAATAAACTTTTCTGTGGTTAGTTAATTTTTCTTGTATTGGAAATTGAATGTAATCTGGCAAGCCTCCCCCTCCCCCATTTTTGCTAGCAGTAAATGTAATGGAGATTTCAGTTGCCTCCTTTGGCAGCTGAGTTCAAGCTAGCTTTAGCAAGTGCTAAATTTAAATTATATTCTTGGCAACAATTATAATTTTCCCTTACTTACAAACAGTTCATTAGGCTGGACCCAGAGAGTTGTTATTTAATGAACCACAAAACATGCATGGCTTGTTAATGAAGTTCATTCACATAAGAGACTTAGAATGAGGTATGTTACGAAGTCCCCCACCGAGCGTCAAGCCCTGTTGAATGTCAAATGCAATTAGCCTTGCCGTTTTTTTGTTGAGAATTTGTCCACCCTTACAATCACCATTTGGCCTCTGCAGAATGGTGTCCAGGTCGGGAGGGATGGGATAGGCTGGGGAAATAGAAAAATCAGATCGAATCTATCCAATTTTCAGCCGTTTTACAATTCTGCAATTGTGATTCTTGCACTTTAAGGGAAATGATTTTGATAGGGCTGTGATTTGGAGTGACGGGGCCATGGAGAGATTTGAATCTCTTCTACAATCCCCAAACAAGGGGGGGGGCTTTTCTGATCCTCTTTCCCCTTCCATTATCCAGATGCAGGCTCAGATGCCTTTTATCTGACTGTTTCCTTGGCTGTATCCCTTTGACCTGTCTCCCAAGGCCATTCCAGCTAGGATGTATCACCATAAGGTTAGGATGAACCCACATAATGGTTTGATTCAAATACCAGTGGAGCAATGGTTCTTAATGTGTGGTCAGGGCAGGGGTGGGATTCTGCTGGCTCGGACTGGTTCGGGCAAACCGGTAGTTCCAGCAAGCATTTGGCCCCACCCACCGACCTCTGTTCTTTCCTATGCTTTATTTTGTTGTTTTAGAGCACAGCTGATTCACGCGGCAGAGCAGTTCGCTGCACCTCAGCTGTTTTATTCACAGGGGCTGCAGTAGAAGGTAAGTATTAGAGCTGAAAATGGACTTTTTAAAAAACACTGAGTGCGCACACAAAAGTGTGTGCTCACCGAATTGGCTGTTACACTGGTTGAATCCCACCACTGGATCAGGAGATTCTGAAAACATTTCAGAGAGACTCACTGAGGTCACATAAACGTTTTAAATTTTGTGACAGATAGATAGAGACAGGGATAGATAGAAACCCCATAAACCAAAACTCTTTGATGTTCTCTATCATTTTCAAGAATGTAAAGGAGACCGTAAAGTTTGAGATCCAATGCACTAAATCGGGGCTGTCAAACTCGCGGCCCACAGGCCAGACGTGTCACACGCTGACCTCACCCACGCCCGGTTTAGCGAAGGGGAAAAAAAAAGTCACGGTACATTACGTGGCACAGCCGTGACGATGCTAGTTTGCCACCCCTGCAGTAGAGCATGCTGAGAATCGTGTAGGCTGAGCTTGAACCACACACTAGGCTAAGTTCAAATGGCATGAGATAGTTTTTAGTTCTGGAGTTTTGTGAGCCATTATCTTAAGTACATTTAGAACCATCGTTTCTAAGCTATGAAAATTTAGATGAGCGCTGGAGAGCAACCAAAGACAGAAGACTCTTTTGCTGCCGTCTACTGGTAGTAGTAGTCCCTAGAAATTTTGCAGCCAAGATAACACTGTGCATGCAGGTAGTCCTCTACTTGCAGCCATTTGTTTAGTGACTGTTCAAAGTTACAACGGCACTGAAAATAGACGACTTCTAACCAATCCTTGCACTTAGAATTGTGGCAGCATTTCCATAGTCACGTGATTAGGACTCTTGGCAACCAGCATGTTTTTACAATGATTTGCAACGTCCTGAGGTCACGTGATTGCCATTTGGGACATTCCAGGCTGGTTTCTGTCAATCAGAGTCAATAAGGAAAGCTGGATTTATTTAACAACTATGGGATTCACGTAAGAACCGCATTGATTCGCTTACATGGCTCCTGTCACTTCCTTCCTCTCTCACAGTTCTTTTCTCTTTCTAATCCTTATGCTGAACTGAGTTCTCTCTCTCCCCCCTCCCTCCCTCCCTCCCTCCCTCCCCCAATGGAAGAAAGTGTACCTCTGGTCCTTAGTTGTAACTTAAGTAAACCTAGGTTCTCCTATCATCGTATCCTTTTTTCTTTCTTTCATGCAAGCACCCGCCTCGACAACACTTTCTTACAAAAATTGTACCATTGATTTCAGGGTTCCTCCGAGACTCCCCACTCTGAATTATTCCATCCTGCTATCTTTAATTTTATCCGCTGGCGTAGTTTTCCATAACTAGCCCTCCTGATGCTCCCTATAACTAGTTTCCCCTCCCCAACTTTCCTGTTTGGACTCTAAAGAGAAATTCACCTTTCATTGGGTTTATCCAAATCTGCTCCGGGCCAGGTAACGCTTTCCATGACATTATCATTACTCAGATCTATTTGAGGAAACAGCTTATAGGAAATCCTGAAACGTTGGCTTGGAATTAAGACTTCCTTCCTTCCAAAACCAAACAATAGCCAGAACTTCAGTGGTTTGGAAAGCTGTGTGATAAAATAAATTCTTCTCAAGCCTTCCAGGCTGGTACAAAAGTCAGGTATTTGCTATCTGTCGGTACCTGCTATTAACATTCTCCAGGAGACACGATTGAAACCCCTAAATTCCTTTTCTCTGTGTGGCCTGCATTGCTTTTCCATAATTATTGCTTTAAAGGGATATCTAGCTTGTACAGCACTAACTTTTTTTTTCTTTTGTAGTGTAGGAAACCATGGCAACACTGTGTTCAGACTATGTGTACATAATTTCACATTTTACAACTATTACTTTGTCATTCTCTTCACACACTTAGATTTGTGGCTTTGGTTTTTTTAAAGCAGCAGGGCGTTTACTTGGCCTGCCAAAATACGTCACTCATTATGAAAAAAAGAAAGAAAGAAAAAGACGTTCTCTGGACCTTGATTTGTATTAGATTTGTATTAGATTTGGCCACAACATCAGAGTAGGTTGGAAGAAAACACCTAATCCTTCGATCTGTGTTTTACAGAGCTTGGCATTTCGTTTTACTTCTCGAATCAAGTGAAAAGAATTCAATGTAGCATTGAACCGGAATGGCCTCAATCTGTAATTTCTCAAAAGATTTCTCAAACGTTCACAAATGTTTGATTTTTCCTGCAAAAAAAAAAAAAAAAAATGCCACTAGGTGGTTTGAAGGGCAAAATGCAGTGGGACAGAATTCTTCTTCAAAAAGATGATACAACAAGGGCTTAGAAATGGCATGTAAGAAATAGGCTCTTCTGGGTTGAGAGGAAGGAGGTGTGGATGTTACTGTAGGAACAAGGTATGAGCAAGTTTGGGAACTGAAGACTACCAGCTGCTATTTTTCAATTCCAATTAGAGCCAAGTCAGTGGTGGCATGGCAAGGAATGTTGGGAACTGTAGTTCAGCAACCTAGAGGGCCACATATTCTTCTGCCCTCAAATTGGGGCTACCATAAATGTATTTGGTTCCATCCTTAGGGATCATCAGTTTCAAAGGTGGTATTCAGTAGTGGAAATTTTGAGTAGTTTGGAGAACCGGTGATAACCTTCCCCCTGGAGTGGGGTGGGAATGGGGATTTTGCAGTATCCTTCCCCTGCCACACCCACCAAGCCTTGCCCACAGAACCGGTAGTAAAAAAAATTGAATCCCACCACTGATCAGTTTTGACCCAATGTCCTTAGAACTTGTTCAGCTGAATGAAAAACCCTTTGGTAGAGGAGTATTTTTTTTTTTTTTTGCATATTACTGTATATACCTGCAAATAAGCCCATTGGCAGACACACCAATCCTTGAAATTTTTAATAAAAATACCATGAAAAATGTACCTCTTGCAGATAAGCCAATCCTCGACATTTCTGTATGTGATTTCAATATATGCTGAAGAACTTCATTTATTTTCATATTTTGTACCAATAAATGTTTTCCAGAACAGATTCCATTTTAAACTTTCACATTGGCTTATCTGCAGGTGGTATATTTTTCATGGTATTTTGGTTTGGCTTATAAGCAGACATATACAGATACTGTAGAAAAAGTATATTTGCAAATCAGCTTATCCACAGATAGGAAGTACCCAGTTTGGGGATATATTTTGAAGTCTAACATTCTCAGCTTATCTGCAAGTATATTTGATAATTTGAATGCAAATAGAAGGTAACTCATAATTACAAATTCTTTTAAAAAGTCATTTGGAATGTCAAAACAGCAAATTATGGGACTTAGTTATGTTACATTAACACAGAGTTATATTATTCATTTACCTACCTACTTTTTAAGTTGTACATTCTTAAAAAAGTGATTAATGATATGTTAATATCCTGGAATAATCACATCAGGGCTGCAAAGTTTCAGATGTCAGGAAGAGATACAGACAATTCTAAAATTTTGCTGTTATCTAGGGTTATCTGAATTTTTGAAGCAAGCTATGTTGTTCATACAACATCCCCATTATTTAGGTATTTGATTGTTATGCTGCCTTTATTACTTTAAAGCTCAAGGAAGTGACATACCTAATGCTCCTTCTTCCTCTTTTTCCTGTGGGGTGGATTGAGCTGAGTGGGAGTATCTAGCCAGGGGTTGGACCAGTGTTCAACCAGTGTTACTACCAGTTCGGTGAGAGTGCGTTTTGCGCACGTGTGTCCAGCATTTGCAAAATGCCGCCCGGACAGCTGACAAGCGCTGCACTCAAGTGTGCAGCGTTTGAAAGTCCTCTTCTTTCCTGCTTTTCCAACCTCAGCTGTGCCATGCAAAGCAGCTGAGGTTGAAAAAGCAGGAAATAAAGGACAGCCAAGAGCCCGAGCGAGCGGGTGGGCCAAACAGAAGAGCAAAAGGTCGTCGCAGCGAACCGGTTCTGTGTCTGCTGCTCTTCAGAGCTACTGGTTCTATAGAACCGGGCCAAGCTAGTAACATCCCACCCCTGTGTCTGGCCCAAGGACATGACCACCATGCCTTAGCTAGGACTAGATCTCACAGTGTCCTGGTTTCTAATGTGGTGCCTTAAAAGCACTTGTTCTTCGCTTTTAACATGCAGAATACCAAAAAAGGAGTAAGGAAGCAAAAGAAGCTAATGCTATATGATAAGGCAAGGAAGGAAACCTATTTTGCACAGCACATTGATTCTTCCTTCACATGAGTGCTTTAAATCTGAATTCATTCTCTTGAGACAACCAAAACTTTCACGCTGGTCACTCACTTCGGATTCTATTCATTTTGCTCAACACCAATTCATTCTTAAATTCTGTGGATGAAAAAGAGACAATCCAGCCGGTGGAGATTCTGAAGGGATTTTTAAGTGCTTTCCTCTTTGTCTCCCACCTTGCATTCATCCCATTATTCACTTGATGATAAGGCAAATCCAGGTGGAACAGGTTATGATTTGCCTATTGTAATTTGAAAGAATTCAAATGCTCATCAGGGTAACCAAGGATAAATCTCAGTTTGATCAGTAGTTAAGGCATCAGGCTGGAATCCAGGAGACAGTGAGTTCTAGTCCTTCCTTAGGCACAAAGCCAGTTGGAAGATCTTGGGCCAGTTCCTGTCTCTCACCCAATGACAAACCATTCCCAAAACTGCATGGACTTGTCCAGGTGGCCACCAGAAGTCAGTACTGGCTCAAAACCACAGATATACATGCATACAAAACATCAGTGAATAAAGGGAGGGAATAGCATAATGGAGTTTATTATAATCAGCAAAAGTTGTTTGAGTTCAAGTTTACAAATTAGTGTTGTAATATCAGGTCCAAGTTATGTATGCCATATGCCAAAAAAAAAGTTTTGGTTTTCTTTTTGGATGTTTGCAAAGAACAAAAATCTTTGCATGGTTTTGAGGCTTTCTGTAGATAAGAAAGTACTGCATTATATAGGGAACAGTCTATACATAGACAAATTCAAAGCAGCTGCTTTGCTGTAGCAAAGTGAAGTGTAGCATGTGAAGTGAGCAAGTTGCTAAATTGTTTTACAAACTGCTTATAATAGAACAGAGATTGCAGTGAAGGAGGAAGAAAAAGCACAGATTAGTGGATGTAAGGTGGAGGGAGAGCTTGCTAGCATTTGTGAAGCCATTTGATTCTTTTTTTTCCCTTTTGTAAATTACTTTGAAGACCTAGGAAATCCAGATAATTTTTTTTTTTTACTTAAGTGACTATATTATGTCTGATATTTTTTTTCCAAGTGCATTAGCTGAATGATCTTCAGATAGTTCAAAAAGGTTTTGTCAGGTAACAGGCTGTATGTCAGATATAAAAGCTTAATAAGCATCTTGCACTACATTTTTGGGTGCAATCAGTCTTTAAATGCCTCCATTCACTTAATATTACTGGAGGTAATTTGAGCACTTCAATCAAATTGTTTCCTAGAGATGGAATATTACTTTAGCAAGCTTCAACTCAGAATGAGATTAATTCACGTTTGTTCAGTGTTTCACCAACCTTCAGAATGGAAGTATAACTCACTATCTTCCTCAGCTTCAGAAAAAGGTTGCCTTTTTAAAGGGATTTTCTTCCTGTAAATGAGGACTTCACTTTCACAACTGAACTGCGATATTTTTGACTGAAAAATCCTGAACTTTGACTGAGTATGCGAAGTAAAAACTTGCCCACACAACACAAGTGAATAGAGGCCTTTGGGCAGTTTTGCAGTGGTGTCTGTAACAGATGGAATTATTACTCATTGCAGGAGGCACAAACATCTTGAAATTATAGAATTGTCTTGTTCACTTGTGACCAAAGTGTACAGCAATTTCCTTCCATTTTTCTTTGCTCAGATATAGTAAAACACTGTGCTCAAAAATTATGTCCATATTTCTAAATCAATCAACAACGGAAGAACAGAACACAACAGATTATTTTATTGTCCAAGTGTGATTGGACACACAAGGAATTTGCCTCTGGTGCAAAAGTTGTCAGTGTACATATAAACAACAAAATGATAAAATCAGCAGATACCAATAGAAGTTAGTAGAAAAGATGAGAAGGGTATTAGTAATACAGCCTTACTACATTGGTTAATATATTTAGACATAAAACAATACAGTACTGTGATAATTAAATGTTCAACAGAGTGATGGCACAAGGGAAAAAACTGTCTTTGTGTCTAGTTGTTTTGGTATGTAATGCTCTACAGTGGCATCCCGATGAAGGAGTTAAATCAATTTATATCCAAGATGTGATGGATCTGTAGATATGTTCTCAGCCCTCTTTTTGACCTGTGCAACATACAGGTCCTCAACAGAAGGCAGGCTGGTTGCAATTGTTTTTTCTGCAGCCCTAACTATCTGTACCAAACCAGACAGTTATAGAAGTACAAATGACAGACTCAACAATTCTTCTGTAGAACTGTATCAACAGCTCCTGTACTGTTTTGATGATGATGATGATGATGATGATGATGATGATCTATTCAATTGTGTCCAATTCTTGATGGTTCTTTGGGCCAGTCCCTCCACTTCTTCTGATGTTGCATTACTTCTTGGAGTTTTTCTATGCTCTGGCTGTTGTCAGCTTTGATGGTATCCAGCCACCATGTTCCTTGACCTCCAGGTTTCCTTTTACTGTTAACTCTTCCAAACATTATTGCTTTCTCTCAGTCAACAATAATAACCAATAATACTGTTTAGATGCCAAGCCCAAAGTACATTGCATTGTTTTTTCTTCCTGCTCATTGCATTATTAATCTCAGACAATAAAATGTAAGATAATCTAAATTCTTCTCCTTTGATTCGTTCTGAGAGATAAAACACCCCGAAACTAAATACAACTCTTTAGAAACTCTTTCTGTTTGATTTGTGGGTTTGTTCTTTATTTTATGGATGTCTTCCTTTCAAGTTTATACTAATTCTTACTAGCTTTTGTTTCCTATAGATTTCTCATCCATTAGCTCTGTCTTTGTTGTTTTCACATTCCAGACTGTATTCTTTACATACATTTCTAAGAAAGAAGGTGTACTTTGATAGAAAAGAGCATTGTAATATATAATATTATTTTAAATAGTCATCTGCTGGGTTCTAATGCTCCAGTTTTGCTCCAAGCAGTCTGAACAATGGAATTTCCCTTTTCCCTTTAAGAGAGAAAGAGCTCCGTTAGTATGTGGCACCTCAAAGTCTTATTGAACCTTAAAACAAAACAAAAACAAGATATCAACTTATATCAGGGGTCCCCAAACTCGACAACATTAAGACTTGGGGACCAACTCTTGAGTTGAAGTCCACAAGTCTTAAAGTTGCCAAGTTTGGAGACCTCTGACTTAAATGGATCATGGTCAAGATCACCAGATGCACACCAGATAATTGTTTTTCAACTTGCTATAGAAATGTACAATTGCCATCTCTATACCAAGGAAGTAAGCATTCATATTCTCTCCCACATTTGACCTTTGTAAAGTATAAGACCTTCTTTTTTCCTTATTGGGAAGCAATTGTCCTGAGATGGATAGCTTAGTTTTTCTATTTTTTTCTACCACCTTTGACCTTTTCCCAGACTTTCTAAAGATTTAATGAATTATTAGCTAGTCTAATCCATGTCTTTTATGTATAACTCTTGAATGAGGAACCTCTACAATTCATCCCAGCCTTAAGTACTGTGTTTCCTTTTTTTGTTTCTGTACAGTATGACTTTTGATTCCTTTGTTTTCACACATTATTCATTCAGAGATTGGTGAACTATTAAATAGTTTTTGATATATACTCAAGACTGATGGATTCATTTCTGAAAAAACATCTTCCAAATTTGACTAACCAGATATAATAGAGTGGGATAATACGGGTGGCCCTTGACTTATAACTATTCATTTCATGACTGTTCAAAGTTACAATGGCACTGAAAAAGTGACTTATGACCAGCTTTCACACTTATGACCATTGCAGCATTCCTACAGCCATATGATTGAATTTTGGGTGTTTGGCAACCAATATTGCATTTACGATGGTTGTAGCATGTTGGGGGCCTGGAATTGTCATTAGGGAGCTTCTGACAATCAAAGCCAATGGGAAAAGCCAGATACTTTGAACAACCAGACAATCCAGTGAACAACTTCAATGGTTAACCACCATGGCAAAAGAAAAGTTATAAAATGGAGCACAACTCACTTAACAACTGTCTTGCTTAGCAATGGAAATTTGGGGCTCAATTGTGGTCATAAATGGAGGACTATCTGTACTGCATTTTCTTGTCTTGTATGTAAATTGTTTAGTATGTACTGTAAGTATCATAGATATAATTTGTGTGTGTTCATGGCAGTGGTGGGATCCAAATGTTTTTACTACCAGTTGTGTGGGTGTGGCTTGGTGGGCATGATGTGGCTTGGTGGGTGTGACATGGCTTGGTGGGCATGGTGGGGAAGGTTACTGCAAAATCCCCTTCCCTCCCCACCTCATTAGCCTGCTTTCCAGCTCCGTTCTCCTGTGCAGGGCAACAAAAGAAGACCCAGCCAATCAGCTGGGACTCAGGAGGCAGAGAATAGATGGGGGCAGGGACAGTCAGAGGTGGTATTTGCCAGTTCTCCGAATTACTCAAAATTTCTGCTACCGGTTCTCCAGAAGTGGTCAGAACCTGCTGAACACCACCTGTGCTTCACGGATACTGCACTAATAGTTACCAACCATCTCCTGCCTACTTTCAATGAAAGCTATAGGATCGGTCCATAAAATTGCTGAATAGCATGTGGATATTGCCAGTGATGTGCACTTGAACATCAGGAGGAGGCTAACTTTGAGGGAATCTGCCCTTCCACGCTGATTATTTTGGCCTCTAAGAAACAGTGCAGGGACTATGATGTCATGCTATCTCAGGAATTCTGGAAGTTGTAGTCTACAGGTTGTAAAGGGTCATAGTTGCACATCCCTGGATTAGGAGAACACATGGGAGCATTACCTTAACCATTTTATGCAAAAGAGGATTCAGTGCTTCAGATGAATTTTTCCCATTTTGTGTAGCTTAGTTTAAGCCTGATACTTAGCAAGACAGGACACATAATTCATATACATGTACAGAATTCAAAGGGAAGGAAGCCGTGGTGGGATTCAAATGTTTTTACTACCGGTTCTGTGGGTGTGGCTTGGTGGGCCTGGCAGGGGAAGGATACTGTAAAATCTCCAGTCAGAGGTGGCATTTGCTGGTTCTCCGAACTACTCAAAATTTCTGGTTCTCCAGAACTGGTCAGGATCTGCTGAATACCACCTCTGGAAGGAAGCCACTTTGTGGGAGATGTACATACATATAACTAGTCCTTGTTTAGTGACTGCCTGTTTCAGGGACCATTTGCAGTAATGAAAAAGTAACTTTGAGACCAATCTTCGCATTTACAACCTTCACAGGTCTGTAAAGCAAAGGACAGCTGAAGTAAGTTCATAAGCACAGTTGTGGCTTTGCTTAATAACCAAGATGCTGGTTCCAATTCTGATCAGTAAACAAGGACTACCTATAGTGTTGACAATGGTTATTTCACATTCTCACATTGTGTTTTCTATCCCAAAGTTCACATGCAATGCAAGTATCATCTGCAGAATTTTTTTTTCAAATTACAGACACAGGTATCCACTCTGCATTTTTTGTTCTTTTTTGTTCTTAGCTGTTTGTATGCTCACACACATGTGTATTCAGCTTGCCTGTATCTTTTCATTCTGAGCTCAGGGCCTCATACTTCAATGCACAAGTCATGTCAAATATAATTCCCTTGTTCTATCCTGTGCCACAATCATCTTTTTAAAGGCCTGTCTCAAAAATGCTGTAATTCAAATAGTTTCAAATGTTCCTGAGCTCGCTCTTCATGGATAAATAAGCTAAATATATAAGCAATTGTATAGTTCATCCCTGAAAAGTCATCATCATGAACGGTTCAAGAATAACTTCTAACATTTTTCTACAGATAATCCTCACCTTATAACCACAGTTGGGACAAGAATATCTGATGCTAAGCAAGGTAGTTAAATGAATTGCATCCAATGCATCCAATTGTTAAATGTCTAGTTGTAGTTGTTAAGTGAATAAGTGTTAACACGATCATTACGTGAATCTGGCTTGCCCCATTGACTTTGCTTGTCAGAAAGTGGTTGGGAAAGTTGCAGAATGCAGATGGCAACTTTCCTAACTACATGATCACATGAGCTGGGATATAAATATATACCAGTTGCCAAGTGCCTAAATTTTGATCACATGACTGTGGGGATGCTGTGGCAGTCATAAGTGTGAGGATCCTTGTAAGTCACTTTTTTATAATACTATTGTACCTTTGAATGGTTGCTTAATGAATGGTTGTAAGTTCAGGACGATCTTTCAAGTGTAAAAAAACCCCAACAACTTATGACTTCCCCTTCTTTTTTTTTTTTAAACAAACTTTATTAAATTTTTTTTAAACACACAAACAAAACATAGGATGTAGTAACATAAAATATCTTTTCTAGAAGAAACAAATAAACCATCTTATTTAAAAAGAAGATAATTCCAAATTATCACACTTCTATATATATATTTATCTTATCTAATCAACTTCATATCTTTTCAAAACTTTTCTTTATTTCTCCCTTTCCTTCTATTTAATCATATTTCTTCTGCCTTAAAAATGTATACTCATTGAATATATTTTCATTAGTATTCTTCCACATCCTGTCAGACTTAAACAAACATTACACAAAACATAAATACATAAAACTTCTTTTTAGAAGGCGGCTTACCCCGAGTTAACTCTTTTTATACAGACATCAATCAAAATTTATACTCACTTAATATACTATCTCATATCTTATTTAACATTCTCTATTTTCCATATATTTTCTCTCTCCTGCTCATTCTTTTAATTCTATTTTATTTATTCCATCTCAATTAAATAATTATATTTGCATCTTTGGTCCGTTTTCTTTCAATCACCTACTTATCCTTTCTATCTAATACAATATTTCTCCTGTAAACCCAGACTGAAGTATGACAACTTTTTATCTTCCCCCTAAATAACACTTAAAATAATACATATTTTCCGTGCTGATTCTGCTCCGTACATTCAAAGTATTACATTTCAAAATAGTAAAACAAACAAATAATATTGAGTTTGATAAGTAATAATAAAACTAAAAACAAATAAAAAACAAATATTAAATTTATAATATAGTAAAAACAATGTTTCATAGGAAATTAAATTCTATTATTAATTCTTAAACAATAAAGATAATATTTCATAAAAAATTAAACTTTATAATTAAGTCATGACTTCCCTTTAATACATTTTTAAATCATATAATATTCTAATTTTCTAACCCAGCTTCAAATACTAATGTCTACAAATACTAATGTCTGCATTCTTATGTACTTTTGCAGAATCATTTTTTTAAAAAATTATCTCACCCCTTATCTCTGAAAAAAATTCGTTTTTTTGCATCTTGTTTAAAGCCTTTATGACTTCTCTTTCCTTTCCCCCTTTCTTTCTTCTCCATTCTAACTTTTTGACCCCCCGTCTCTCCAATTTCACTCTCTTAGTCTTCCCTCTCTGTTGTATTTCTCTTTTCTGCTGCTTTCTGACATCATATCGCTTTTTCATCTCATTTTTCTTTTTCTTGGTTGCTTTTTTAAGTTCTAAGTTCATTTTTTCCTTGCCCCCTTCCGCTTTTCTTCCTCCACTAAGTGTGTTTGTCCATTAAAGATGGCTTCTTCTCCTTCATCCCAGCCTTCCTGTCGTCGCATTTCTTGATAGGTAGAAATCGCCATTTCCAAAAAGCGAAAGATAGATCCAGAAGAGCCCTTATCCTCTTTTTTCAGTTTTTGAAATTCCATTTGTAGTCCTTCAAAAGATAATGCCATTTTTTCTTTCTTTCTTTTTATACGCAACCCTAATGTCTTTAGTCCCTTTTTTTTAAACAAAATTTCACAGAAATCTCAAAGTCACAAAGCAAACCAAATCAGAACAAACAGTTTCATTTAGCACTTTCTTCTTTCTATATTTTCACCTCCTGGGGTAGAATTCAAATACACACTTCCAAGATGATCTTCTAGAAGTCTTAATGTCTTTTAATCCTGTTCTTATAGACTCAAAGCAATCTCCTTCAGTACAATCTTATAATAAGTCTTTATCTCTTCCCTTCCCCTTGTAAAAATATAAAAAGAATTTTAAGTTTTTTTAAATCCAATGTCCAGAAATCCTTTATCCCTTGGCTTTAAATTTCAAATTGAGTTACCTTCTGTGCCCAAGTAGATTTTCCAGATCTCCATCTGCTATTTCTATGGGGAGGGAGAGTGAAGAAAAAAAAAATTTCCCCTTAACAGCTTTCACCGCAGCTTTCCGATCTTCTTTGGGAAACAATGTATCCTCAGGCAATTCAAGCAGTTCAGTTTCCAGGGTATTTAAGAGTTGTTATTGTCTCGGCTCAGCCAGCACTTTCACTTCTCCTGCTTCCACCAGCACAAATCTTACCCGGCTGCAGGCTTCTTTGTGACGGCCATCACTGACCGCCGCTCCACCACCTTGGGAAAAAGGGGTTTTTCCGGCTGGGGAGGGGGTCTGCGACACCCCCAAACCCCTGTCCGGATCCCCTCTCTCTTCGGCTGCCTCTACAGGGCAGCCATATCCCCCAGACCCATTTGGATCGGGGGCACCTTGGCAGCAAGCGCAGCAGGAATCGCAGACAAGCGAATTCCTGCTGCTGCCGAAGCCATGCAAAACCGGAAGTCTCCCATGACTTCCCCTTCTAAAGTAACTCACAAACCCATGGCTTTCTTTCTTTTCTTTTATCAGCTCAGAAGTAAAACCTGCAGCTTTGAATTTTATACAGTAATTAGACAACTCATGACTCATTGATTCACCAACATCTGAGATATTTTCGTTCCTAAAAGACAAACAAAATAGAATAGAATAGGAATAGAATTCTTTATTGGCCAAGTGTGATTGGACATACAAGAAATTTGTCTTGATGCAAATGCTTTCAGTGTACATAAAAGAAAAGATACATTCATCAAGAGTCAAGAATCATCAAGTACAACAATTAGTAATACTTGGGTACAGGTGGGCAAAAAAGCAGTAGCAGCGGAAACAACCTCTAACCGTAGAGCATCAGAAACTTTCCTTCCTTCCTTCCTTCCTTCCTTCCTTCCTTCCTTCCTCCCTCCCTCCCTCCCTCCCTCCCTCCCTCCCTCCCTCCCTCCCTCCCTTCCTTGCACAGTGGTAGTGAAGCAGCCACAACCTACCCAAATTTCATTCCCGTAGAAGTAATGGTCCTGGCATTGTGTAAGTTAGCCCATTTGAGGTACCTTGTTTCAGTAATTGATGCCCTATGATGGACTGGTTCATTCACCTGAAAGTTACAAACAGACAAGAGTATTAGTAGTATATGCTGAGTATTAGTAGTATATGCTGATTAGTAGTACAAGAGTATTAGTAGTATATGCTGATTATTAAGTGCTAAAGCAGGAGTTGGCAAACTACGGCCCAGGGGCCACATCCGGCCCGTTGGTCTGTCCAATGCGGCCTGCCCCTGAAAAAAAATCACTGCCATTGGTCTCTCCAATCCGGCCCGCCCCTGAAAAAAAATCACTGCCATTGGTCTGTCCAATCCGGCCCGCCCTGAAAAAAAATCGCTGGGTGTGGCGTATTGCCCTGTGCCGCGTGGCCCCAAAGCTGCAAAACAGTGCGGAGCAATCTAGGGGTAGGAAAGAAAAGAAATTTGCAAAGGCCTCGGCTGGGAGTTCGAAATCACCTTCGAGTGCGACCTCTCCGAAGGTGAGTCCCCGCCGATCCCCTTTTTTCCGGGCTTCCAGGCTTAAACTTTGCAAAGGCAAAGCTTGCAGGCTGGAGCGTCTTCCCGCCGAGGAGCGGGAAAGGTTCCACCCAGCGGGCAGGGCGGGCTGCTTGGAGCCACCTAAAGCTAGGCCGCTGCTGGTGGAGCCTTGCCCTGCCTTGGTGCCCCGTTTCCCGGCTCGGCGGTCCTGCTCGGGCGGCACTTTAAAAGCCTGCTCCCAGCACCCGAGCAACTTCCCAGCAACTTTCGGCTTTGTTTTAACTCGCGGGCGCCAGGCATGATATTCCGCTCTGAAAAAAAAATCGGGCCGGCCAAAGAGACCCCCGCTGCGCGCCCGGGAATGCCCGCTGCTTTCCCTCGCCGGGGCCGGGCGGCGGCGTGTTGCACGGAGGCTGGTCTGTGGCTGGCCTAGCTCCCTTTTCCTGCCGCTCAGCGGCCTCCGCCGCACCGCCCGGGCTTCGCTCAGGTATCCGGCTGGGGCTGTCAGGAGTTGCTACCGCCGGCGCAGCTCACGTGGCTCCAGTCCTGCGTTGCCTCGGGAAGGGAAAGGCAAAACCAGGAGCCGCTGCTGCCGTTGCAAAGCACCGCCGCGGCTCTTCCTTTTGCCTTTCCCTTCCCGAGGCAACGCGGACTGGAGCCGCGCGAGCCGCGCCAGCGGTAGCAACTCCTGACTCAGGGGCCTCCGAGGGGAGGGGAAGGAGGAAAAGGGGGGAAGGGTGGGGGCGATTCCCAAAAAATCTTGTGCTGACCTGGCCCGTCTGTCAAATTTTAAAAGTCAATGCGGCCCCCGAGCCAAAATGTTTGCCCACCCCTGTGCTAAAGCATCAATACTATGCTTTAGCCTACTGCTTAAAAATAGAAAGGCAGAAATAGTTTCCATAACATAAACCATGCTCAATCAATATAAATCAGTAAAAATATTTAAGTATATCCAGGTGTCTTAGCAATACTTCTTTTTTTATGAATTCCAGTTGTCTCTGCCTGCTCTCATTTTTAGGCTGCTTGGTGTAAACAAATATCTACTGGACTAGAGACAATAAAATTAGTAATGTACCAAACATCACATAGTCTTCTTTCCCCCCTTAAATGTTTTAAAAATGTTTTAAATATTTTTTAAAAAGGCATAGTGGGAAAATTTTTGGCCCCTTTTAGTTCTGCTTGTATTAATCTGAGGTATGTCCTGGCCATATGTCCTTGATCTATTCTTCCATTCCCCCCTCCTCCAATTAGATGTTCAGGAAACCAGGACAAATATTATCCTGATGTCTTCAGTTCAGGTAAAAAAAGACGTGATTGTTTCCTCCTTCCAACCCTGGTACTTCCTGACCCTGTACTGTTCATATATCTTTTCTCTACTCCTCTTTTGGGGGGGGGGGGGGGGGGGGGGGGGGGGGGGGGGGGGGGGGGGGGGGGGGGGGGGGGGGGGGGGGGGGGGGGGGGGGGGGGGGGGGGGGGAAGGGGGGGGGGGGGGAAAAGGGGGGGGGGGGGGGGGGGGGGGGGGGGGGGGTGGGGGGGGGGGGGGGGGGGGGGAGGGGCGTGTGGGGGGGGGAAGGGGGGGGGGGCCGCCACCGGGCCCGGGGGCCGGCCCGCCCACGGGGGGCAGGCCCGAGGCGGGCTCAAAAGGGTGGGGATCACTGCTTTAGATGTTGGAAAGCATAATCTCTCCTTCAGTTCATACATGTATTTAATGGAAAGGTGGGGTAAACAAGAATGCATTATTTTTGGCCATGAGTCTTTTAAACTTACCAGCAGGACTTATTTTATATTAAACAAAGGCAGATATTGACCATCCAGGACCTCAAATTCTTGCTGCCTTTCCCAATAGCCCTTGCGCAGAACAAGTGACCTTATGCTGGCTGCAGTGGTGAGATTCAAATTTTTTTACTACCAGTTTTGTGGGTGTGGCTTGGTAGGCGTGGCAGGGGAAGGATACTGTAAAATCTCCATTCCCCCCCACACTCCAGGGGAAGGATACTACAAAATCCCCATTCCCTCCCCACCCCACTAACCTGCTTTCCAGCTCCGATCTCCTGTGCAGGGCAACAAAAGAAGACCCAGCCGATCAGCTGGAACTTGGGAGGCAGAGAATAAATGGGGGCAGGGCCAGTCAGAGGTGGTATTTGCTGGTTCTCCAAACTACTCAAAATTGCTGCAACCAGTTCTCCAGAACTGGTCAGAACCTGCTGAATACCACCTCTGGCTGGCTGCTTGCAAGGATGGTTACTACCGCTATCGCTGCTTCCATTGCCTGCTTACCTTTTCTTTGCATTGTTACTAATCAAGATCAAATTATTTCTTTAAAATGTTGCTACATTATGTGCAAGCTTCATCCACAAATGGTTCCTTACAATTCTTGTTGGTGTAGGATAGTTTTGTGCAAACTGTTGCACTGATGATGTTATCTAGTTTGATAATGAAACATCTGCGGGAAAACCGCCAAGCTCAAAGAGCACCAAAGACCCCACAGTTCAAACTTGAGATCCAAATATTCTCATCTATTCCTCATTCCTGCAAAATCAAGAACATCAGCAAAGTTTATAATTATGTATGTTTTGAGTCTCTGGGCCAAAACCTACTGTTTTTTCTTGTTGCTAGATTGGGCTTGGGGTTTCTCTTCAAATGCTGCTATTAAGGAAAAAAGGCTTCTTGTACAAAAAGACTAACAGGCTAATGAAGTTATAACAAAACTTTATTGTCTGGCAATCTGTGGAGCATTTCTCTAATGGGATAGGCGCCCCTCGACCAAGAAAGTTAAGCTTATATGTGATTTCCACATGCATATTCATTAGTTAATTAATGTAGACATGATTTAGCAGTTTACCTGTGCACGTTTGATCAGCTAGAACATTTCTTATCAGAGCATGCTACTTCTCCATTCTCCCAACTCAACTAGTTCCAACTAGCATTGTGAGTTAGAGAATTAAATCGGGACTCCCTGCTAGTTCCCTCACAGAAACATAATAGATTTTTCACAGAGCATTCAGCTGTTAGTTTTCTATTTAGAGTGAGAAAGAATGTCCACCACAGGAAAAAAGAATAAACCTTGAAGTCTGTTGATGGCAATAAAATTAAAATAAAATAATAAAGTAAAGTAAAATAAAATAATATTTTTTTTGTTCCCAAATAGTATCTTTTTTTACTTTCAGAGAGCTATTTATTGACGAAGATAAAAGAAAACTGTTACAAAAAACAAAACCCCAAACCCCCAAACAAACAAAAAAAAAAAATGGGTACAGTGAAATGATCTGATTATACCAAGCAGTATTTTTTTTTAATCTAAGGACTATAGCAAACAGTCTGCCTATCAGAACTGATGATCTTACCACTAATTGAAAAATAATAATAAAAGCAGTTATGTGGAGAGTTACCTTGAATATTGTTTCAAGGTAACTGAAACCATTAGTTCAAGTCAAAAGGAAATAAAACTTTCCGCTTTCCGGCTATCTTCATCCTTTCTTTGGGAAGAGTGGGTGGGAGGCAGAAATGAGAAGGAGTGTATTTTATCTGTGCTGTATAAAATATTAATTACCCTTTTGGCAGTTTTAGAAGGTTTAAAGTTGGGAATGTATTTGATAGTAAAAGCAAAATATATTATTTACATGAAAAGATCACTCTGACCTAGGTTTAGAGCAGATTTATTCATGCTGACTGATTATAACTGGGACAGTTATAACTTCCACATTTGAAATATGTATAGAAATGGAAATCCTGCAGGCTGACCTTAATACTTTCTAATTTTATTAAAGAAGCAATACTTTTGTTTAAAACAGTACAGCAGATATTCTGTGAAAAATAGCTTACCTCTTATTAACACAATGTATGTCACTGGATATATCTTCCCTTTATGACACTGATTTGCTCCTGAATCGTTGTTTGGAATATATTGTGTGCAGTTGTTGGATGACAAATCGAAAGTGCCCCCTTTTTTTTACAGAAGGTAAAGATTGATCAATATGACTTTGTGAACTCATCATTATTTGAGAATGGATATCTGAGTGTGATATACTGTAGTTAGTGTAGTGTGGATGTGATATACTGTATACATCTGTAAAACAACAAATAATCTCATAACATGTTAAATAACAATATGAATATTTTCATTAAAAGAATCATTATAAATTGGTGGGTCTATTAAGTGCACAACAATGTTGTATTGGCTGCAACTGTTTACAAGAAAATGTTCCATTATCTAAAGTTTCTACAAGTTCATCTATTTTCTGGTAAATTTTAAAGGAAAGTTTTTAAAATTGTGAGCAAGTAGAAAAAAACATGGGTAGCTCCAGTGGGTACAGGAATAAATAAGTATCTGATTTATTTCAGAGGAGCTAATGACAGTTGTAGTTTATTAGAAATCTAGTGGGAGTATGTCTTCAGATGTATAATTTTCCTTGGAATAATTATTGCCAGATACTTTAAAAAGCTGAGACACTAAGCAAAACCACAGCTTTTATCAAATGTCATATATACTGTATTTTGTATCCTATAGAAAGTATGTGAGACTAGTTTTAATTAATTGAATCGTCTGAATTTGTCATATTTACCATACATTTCAGTTTACAGCATTCATAATTACCCAAAAGAGATTATATCACCAGTGTATAATAACAATACATATAAACAATGTGTAATAATTGCTGTCCAGATTGCAATTTCTTTCTTTCTTCTTAGTGTTGAAATACAGAGAAAAAGACTATTAATACCAACAGAGAAAATAGGTATTGATTATATAACGAAGAAAGAAAACTTAGATATATTTTATTAAGCTAAAATAACAAACTAAACTAAAAGGACAAAACAAAGGAAACTAATGGGAACACACATACACACACAGCACACACACATAAATCATAAAATTAACGCAATCCTTAATGTGATCAGTATATTTAAACCGCATAGTAACATATTACATCCGTTTCCATTTTAGAACAGAAAGTTTTCAAAAATACTTAACAAACTTATATCTTGGATCCTTTCCTTAAAATCCCAAGAGTAATTTTATTTCCAATTGAGTTGGAGCTTTCAAATTTCTTACAATGCCAGCAAAATGATCTGATGTTTCCCCCCTTTAAACATTCACGTGGAAGTCCCTTAAATGTGTAATAACATTTTCAGGTGAATTAATTTTATATTTAAACCATAAGCATATGCTTGTAAATTTCCCATTGATTTTCCATAGTTGGATATCCTTCACTCCATTTTTTCCCCTCTGAATTTTTGGATACGGTCAGGAGCTGCCTATTTATTAGTCCTGATTCCAAGCAGGAAGCAAGAAACTTGGCAGAAACTTGAAGTGTGGTTATTTTAGGGAAGAGTAGAGGAAAGGAATGCAATACACAAACATACCTTTTCATGGGCCCAATCCTGTCTTTTCAGTTGCATATAGTAGCTGTTGGTTCTCAGCCTTCCAGCTAAAGTCAAAGACAAAGGCACTTTATGGAAACTTCACCTACCATTACTGGACACCAAAGCAAATAATAGCCAAGAACGGCAATGCAGGTATTATCGATCAAAATCTTCTGTTGTTACTTGAAAATAAGGAAATGAATTTATGAGAGGTCCTTGGTGCTCTCTGAGCTTGGTTGTTTTCTTGGAGAAGACTATAGGAAGCTCACTTCTCATTATTCAGGATACTGCTTATAAGCGCTATGTACTTAATGCTCAAAGCATTGTTAGAGACCCTACGCACCCATTTTAGATTCTGTTTCTGTTGCTCCCCTCTGGGAGGAGGTTTCAAAATATTTCTAGCAGGACTTCCAGATTCTGTAATAGCTTTGTTCCTTATGCCATCATTCTGGTAAAGTCACAAGATTCATTTTTCTTGCCATGTACATGTATACATCCGAACTGGATTGTGTTGTTTCTCTGTGTCATATAATATATGTGGGTATATGCATAATTTTGTATTTATTTATTTTGTCATGTTTATGTAGTGTATACTGGAGGTGGTGACCCTTTGAGAGCTGTATGCAACAAAAATTCATTTTAATGTATGCTGATTAGTGTACATTCAAAGTGACAATAAAGTTATTCCAAGTCTACATCCATAATTTCTAGCAATGATGTTGTTACCTAGTTTGAGTAATGAAATGTCTATAAGAAAACAATCAACTTCAGAGAGCACCAATGACCTTTCTTTTCAACCTTGAACTACAAATATTCTCCATTGATATTACAGTTATTCAGAAATGGGACATGATACAATCCTGTGGTAAAAGAGCCAAATTCGCTGCATGGAGATATTTCTTGTTGTATTTATTTAACAGGGTATTTAGAGCAGAAATGAGGTTCTATTAGGATCATTCATGTACTGTTAGTAGCATTCCAAATGTTGCAGAGCCATTGGGTGAGGTAGGAGGGAAACTGACCCAAGAGAAATGAATATTTGGGTAAGTTCAGAATCTGAATGGACCAGCTCTAACAGCTGGCCTAAGTCCTTAAAGGCCTGGAGGGCAACTGCAAAGTGCCACCGGGGAATTAAATTGCTCCTTGCTCCTTGTAACCTCTCTCTGCTCTTCTTTGTCCTCTTCTCCCCTCTTGATAGCACCCTTTGGAGGAAAAATATTAAAAAACCATATGCCTCTGTAAAAAGCATGACATGCTAAGAGTGAGTTCCAATAATAAATGAGAGACAAATGTTAGTTGTAGCAAAAGCAAAGATTATGCAGTGTGCTGAAGAACATCTACATCTAGTTAGCTAAGAGGCTTTGTATCCATTATGACTAGAATATTGTTAAGCATAGAGATGCTGAAAATACCTTTATATTAATATTTTTAATGTTTTCTTGATCTTTTCCCATGTTGAATGTGACTAGCAAATGTTATTATATTGAAAAATGTAGTTTTATCTCAATGTGTGTACCCTCTTCCTACATTGAATACTTTAAGCAGGAGAGATGCATATTTCTTTCTCTTAGTACTGTTACCCTGCAATTGTTATTTCAAGGCATATTCCTCTAACCAGGAATGATACTGAATCTTTGGAGCCAGTAGTCCATAGACAAATCTGTGTATCCTTAATGTATCCAATACCCTTTTGAAGGTATACAACTTAGTAATCATCCACACATCTTGAGGTACTGAATTATATAAGGAATATAAGACATAAGACATAAGAATTTATTTGTCATTACACTCGCAAGCGGTGCAACGAAATGAGGTGCTCTTCCACAAAGTAAAAACTGGACAAACACCACTAAAAAAAAAAAAATTAAACTAAACACAACCAACCATACAATCATCTCTATGCAATTTAAAAATGTAAATACCCCATTACTCTCAGCCATTTAATTCCACAAAAATCTTATGACCCTGCATTCATATATGCCCTGTATCAAGAAATCCTTGTTTTGAGAGTTTTAAATCTCCTTTTGATCAGCTCCATGGGATGATCTTTGGCCAAAGTATTTGGAGAAGGGAAGGAAAACATTTCCTTATCCACTTTTTCCATGCTACTAGTGACTTTATAGACCACAACTATTTTATTAACCAAATATTTCCCAAATGTCCTGTGCAGAATATTTCATTTTCAAAAGAGTGGGGAGGGGGAGAGAGAGAGAGAGAGAAATGAGGACTTCCAGCTTTTTTCAGTGGAGTAGAATGCAAAATTAATGGAACTTCAACCTTCTACTTTACATGGCACAATATTTCAAGCCATTTCTATAATTACAAAACTATTCTAATCTCAAAATCAAATTTCATTATTTTTCAATTTTCAGTTTCAAGTAAAAGTCCAGAAGTGATTTCCAAGGGGAAACAAAACAAGATAAATTCTTTTCTTTAATTAAAACAATTTTACCATTTCCACTAACTCCATAATCTTATAAGCAGGGGTGGGATTCTACCAGTTCGCACCTATTCGCTAGAACCGGTTGTTAACATTCTAAGCAGTTCGGAGAACTGGTTGTTAGAAGAAATTACTGGCCTAATCCTGTAAGGAAGGCAGGAAGGAAACATTCTGGTGTTGCTTACAGAAACTTCTTGTCTGTTAACCCTTACTACATTCTTGGCAGGACTAGACTTCCTGTCTCAGGAACTTCTCTGGAGTTTTCCCCCCCTCCTTTGCTGGTACTTTGCTTGTGTGTTGTGACCATTCAAAGTTACAATGGCACTGAAAAAAGTGACTTATAACCATTTTTCACACTTACACCTATTGCAGCATCGCCACGGTCACGAGAGGTCAGGCGAGGAGATGTGTGCTTTGATGTGAGTGATGTTGAGTTGGCCATGCCCAGCCAGTCATATGACCAAGCCACGCTCACCAACTAAGCCATGCCCACAGAACCGGTTGTTAAAAAAATTGAATCCCACCCCTGCTTATAAGATGTTTGAGTTCCGTGATCATGTTGGCTGTCCTCTTCTACATTGTTTCAACTCAATTCTATCCTTTTCCAAATGTGTCAACCAGAACAATACATGGTAAGGATGTAATTATTCCATAGATTTGTATAATTGTATCACAATACTGCACTATTTTTTTTACAGTTCCTTTCTTATTATGTTTGTTTTTACCACCATGAGAAGTTACAGACCCTTGAGGGACTCTTAACTCTCTCTATTGAGAAAATTGCCTATTTATTTGTATTCTGCTTTCTGTTCTTTTAAACCACTTAGCAATCAAATTGGTTGAAAAGATAGCTCCTTTTATCATATGGCCACTAAATTTATTTGGGAACCTTTGATAAATCTTTTCTTGCAGAGGGTTTTTGGAAACCAACATAAATGGATATGAACTGGAACCTCAGTGGAGTTACAATAGCTAATCGTTTACTCCGATTGGTATTGTTAATCCTTCCTTTTTCCTAGCCATCTATGTAAGCTAACAGAAAATAACAGTATAACTTTTCTTTGTTATTGGCAATATTAAAGAAGTTAGAAGCATTCAACATTTCAGAGTGACTGCTTACAATATTGCAACAAGCTCTTCTCCAGACAGAGATGCTATTATAATGTTTTCCATCTTCTCTCCCTTACCACCTGTTTCATTCACTTAACCTTTTCCCCCTTCTTATGGTCTCCACAGAGCATGTAATTATTGCACAGCATATAAATGTGGGAAATGATAACAGAAAGCTGACAATTAAACTTTGCTTGCCACCATCCATGAATGCCTCCCAGGCGTGGTCCGTTTATTGTGTCTTACTGAATACTATTGTTTAATATGGGACAAAAGATATGTAAAAAACAAAACAAAACAAAACAGAGAAATGATGGGGAAATACCAAAAGTACATATCATGAACTTTTAAATGGATGCTGTTTTGAAGCATACTATTATTGTTTATATTATAGGATTCTTAAAGGATGAACAAGTTTATTTATTTCCTGCCTTTAATATTTTTATGAATAATTCAAGGTGACAAACATATCCAACACACTTTTGTCCTTGTCTTTCCCCCACAATAACAGCCCTGTGAGGTAGTTTGGGCTGAGACAGTGTGACTGGTCCAAAGTCAGCCACCAGGCTTTCATGGCTAAAGTGGGACTAGAACTCCCAGTCTCCCGATTTCTAGCCTGGTGCCTTAGCCACTAGACCACACTGGCTCTTTAAATGAAACAATTATGACTTTGGGCCAGGCGCTATCTCTCAGCTCAACCCACCTCAGAGAGTTGTTGTTGTGAGGAAAATAGGAAAAGGAAGGAGTATTATTCTGGGGGCAGGGGACATCGTGAGCTTCATATCACGTACAAGTGACTTGAGTTACAAAAATTGGGTCACCGTTTATGTGATGAAGTTATAATGGCTTCTTTTGCGTTTGAGTAGATATATGAATTTTCTAGAACACTGAAAAATAAAAGGGGTTTTTCTTTTCAAATATGCTTTTGGCTATTTCACAGCTTGATCTAGAACACATTACAACATCAGTGTGGACCAATGATGGAAGAAGACTTTGCTAGTCTTTAATATTTACATGTTCCATCAGGATTTTTTTGGGGGTAATTTAGCTACATATTTAGAGATTAGGAATACGTTTTCAGAGCAGGTTCTTTAAAAAGTATGCTTCGTATAAATATAAAAAAGAACACAAATACAATACCAGCTTGATAGTAGTAGTGCCTAAATCATTGCTCTGGCATATTTATATTATGGACCTGAAAACTCAGAACTCAGCCTGTCATGGTAAACCCTGAGGTACTTTCTCACATATGGAAAGACATACTAAGGTTTTTTATTTAATTATTTGACTATTTCTAAATTATTCATCATCTTTCATTACTCACAGGAACATGCATTTTACCTTGTCTGAATGGTAATATATTCACTCCTATGTGGATTTAAAAAGGATGAGGTTGTACACATCCCTTAAAACCCCTACAGTAGTAGGCCTTTTCCTCAGTGAGTATTTATTTACTAAAGGTCTGTTGGAACACAAATGATTTTCCTTACGCTGTAATGCTGATGAGCTAGATTACTGCATCCTTGCTATTTTGAGAGGTTTTATTTAAAGAAAATAATTTTAGAGACACTTTTTAAAAAATCCCATTTGAAGTGTATTTGAAGTGTCTATGTAAAATAGAATCGGTTCTGATCTTTATATGTGAGATTTTCCTTTACACTGTAGTATGAGTAGTTCTTTTCTTTCAAAAACTTTAGCAAAATTCTCCGGTCTTCCAGATAATGTAAGCTTTTAGAAGTAGATGGAGAAGAATTCCTGTTTATCATTCAATCTTATAAGCAGGATTTATCTCTCCTTAGGATTGAGAAATTCTCTTATACGCAGCATCCTCAAAATGCTGCCTCAGTTTTGAAGGAATCTGCATTCCTATTATTGGGAATTCTTGCCTTCCTTTCAGCTCCTGGGCTTGTTATTTTGCATATTTGTCCTTTGTTCTTGTCACACTCACTAGTTATGAGTGTGGCATAACTTTAAGGCATTGGCATGGTTGGGAAAGCTTCCAGCATGCAGAATTCCTGGCATTCCAGATTCTGAAGGCAGAAAAAAGAAAAGAAAAAGGCATGCTACCCATAGTGAGGGTTTTCAATGTATTTGTTTTAGTTATTTTAAGAACTCCTTTCTCATTGAATTCAGAATAATAGAGTTGCAAGGGACCTTGGAGGTCTTCTAGTCCAACCCCCTGCTCAAGCAGGAGACCCTATACCATTTCAGACAAATGGATGTCCAGTCTCTTCTTAAAAGCCTCCTATGTTGGAACACCCACAACTTCTGAAGGCAAACCATTCCACTGGTTAATTGTTCTCACTGGTTAAATTTCTCTTTAGTTCTAGATTGCTTCTCTCTTTATGAGTTCTCATCCATTGCTTCTTGTCTTGCCTTTTGGTATTTTGGAAAATAGGTTGACCCCTTCTTCTTTGTAGCAGCCCCTGTGATATTGGAACACTGCTGTCATATCACCCTTGTTCTTCTTTTCATTAAAATTCCTGCAACCATTCTTCATATGTTTTGGGATTTTTTTGTGTGTGTTTTTCAAAGCAGTGGACAAACATTCATAAATATATGTACAGCAATGCATGGAGCGGAGAAAAGAGGACACTAACTATTTTTCTTTTTATTCTGTTTATGGCAGAGAGAAGAAATACTTGTTTTATTATAAATCCAGCAGAACTTGAAAAAAATGGGATGCGATGTTTAGTTTTTGTCCAGTTTGCAAACACAGCAAAGGAGCTCAGCTGACAGCTGTCTGAACTCAGCCACTGGTCAAAGAAGAAACACGGAATTGCTCAGAAGTCTTTAAACAAGAGTCTGAGTGTCTTTATATCTAATAGATCTGCAAATAGTTAAAAGAACCCTGGATCAATCTTGGATACAGAAAGGGAATAACAGAGTTGGAAGGGACATTGTAGGTCATCTAAGGCATACATTTTAAATTGAGCTGAAAAAGATTGGGAGACTAATTATGTGCAAGGTCTTAAACATTTCAGTGCTATAGAATGAATAGTTTCATTATCTACTGTCATTTAAAGCCTTTATTTAGACCAGTCAATACAGTGTTGTAAATGACTTCTTGGAAGAGGAATTAGATGAATTACTGGCTTCATCAGTTTGTTCACATATATAGGTAAATAAGCCCCCACAGATTTAAGATCAAATAATTTCAGCTAATTTCTTATTGGGTAGGTTCATGAATAATAAAATTCCATGTTTTATATAATGGATTAAATAATAAGATGTTCTTCGTAGTGTGTGTATCTGTCCACTGCCATAAACCATACTTTTACAGCCACCATGACTGATTTAGTACGACGTGTAAAGCCAAAAGCAAACAAATAACTTTGTGATGTGAGATATATTAGCTGTTACAGTGTTTTTTTAGTGGAGTTTGTTAGAGTGTTCACACATTTGTTGGCATTTAGCTAAGAGCTCTAAGAAATGGCATTTAGGTTGTTGGTTTTAATATTGCTAATACAGCTTTCTCAATTGAAATCTTCAACTTGTTAGTATTTTAAAAAAAAAAAAAAAAAAAAAAAAAATTATTTTTAAAAAAAAAATTTAAAAAAAAAAAAAAAAAAAAAAAAAAAAAGAAAAAAAAAAAAAAAAAAAAAAAAAAAAAAAATTTTTTTTGGGGGGGGAGATGAGGGGGGTTTTTTGTTTTTTAAATTTTAAATTTATTTTTATATTTAAAATAATTTTTTTTTTTTTTATTTTATTTTTTTTTTATTTTTTATATTTAATATTTTTTAATTATAAAAAATTAAAATTTATATTTAAAAAAATATTTTTTTTTTTTTTTTTTTTTTTAAATAAAAAATTTTTTATTTTTTTTTTTTTTTTTTATTTTATTTTTTTTTTTTTTTTTTTTTTTTTAATTTTTATTAAACACACCAGTATTACTTATGCACAGGATAAGTTAAGTTATATTATTAAAATATTGGACACTTGTCCATTTTCCTGTTGGTTTATGTCTCTGTGTTTTATGTGGCTAATAACAAATATAATTCTTGTCATAGTTTTATTCCGAAAAGAGAATAGTAGGAGATTCCCCCCAACATAAAAGCACTAGTTTTACTTCTTAAGCAGGAGTTGCAGTTGGTCAAAGTTTTAAAACATTCCATGAGTTACAGGAGTCAGCTGGAGAAAGAATCTGGGATTGAAGGAATTAAATCAAATGCTTGTTTGTTCATTTTGCCATTAGCTAAAAGCAGCTTGGATTTATTGAACTACTGTGTTGGTACAAATGATCTAAAAATAAGGACACATGAACAACTGATAATCTGTTCATCTCATATAGTAATGGGAGTATTGAACATGCCATCGAGAAAGTACAATCTGTAGCTAATGAGAAATCTTACTTGCCATGGATGAGGAAATGGTGCTCCCAAGACCTTTTCTCTTTTTGAAGAAATTCCAAAAGATTGTTTTGAAATGCAATGAAACCTATTGAGATTTTTGTTTTTAATATTAAAATAAATGGAAAAGATTAACTCTTCAGAAAGGGATGATGAATGGAGAAAATAGATTGGCTTCCAGTTTTTATTTTATATTTATATTGCAAGAGTTTTGAGATCTTTTATTCTAGCCTGAAGTAGAGAGGATCCACTGAGTATAACCAAATTAGTGGCTGAAATTGAAATGAAGTCTCTAGCTGCCTTTTCCTTGCTGATACTCTCCAGATTGTGTTCAACTAAAATGATGTAATTCCCAAACATGAGTGTGAATTATGAGACCTGTCATCTAATATTTCCGGAGATTCCAAGTTAGGGAAAGAAGTTGTATATTGAACCCAAACATGCTTTTTCATCAATTGGTATTAACATTTGAATGGCATTTACTTACTTTTTTTTTAGAAATTATATTTGAAATTGCAGCCTATTGCTGGTGTACAGTGATTTCCAATTTTCCTCCAGACAGTGACCACACATCATCCCAAACCATTATTTGCTTAATTGGATACCAACTTGAATAAATTGACCTGGTTTACATAATATACTAAGGTGTAAAGCATATTCTACAAATAGAAACAACAGGATTCAGACAACACACTAAGACAAATCCAAGTAAACCAGATTAATATTTAGTGTGAATGTTGAGCCAGAAGAATCTGTGCGTATTTTCCCCAAGACTGTACAACAATACAAAGTAAACTTGGTAAATGTAGAGCGGTGTGACTAGCAATTCTTTGCCATAGTTGATGCCTTTGTTCTGGAATATTTAATAAGCTTCAAACTTTTCCAATAGAATCCAAAACCCTGCTCTAATAGAAACATTTCCATGGTATATTTAATGAAGAAAATTGATAAATGCTTCCTTATTCTTCCTCCAATTAATCAGCAGGTCATCTCCATATGATATTTCTCAAAGATCTGAGTATACAAATATAGTATCTACACATGGCCATTCCTTCCATTAAGCAGGATTTAGGTACACATGAGGAGGAGTGAATTCATCCACTTTCTTTGATAGCTAATATCAAGGAGGTGGATGTATAGATAGTCCTCAACTTAGAACAGTTCATTTAGTGACCGTTCAAAGTTACAGTGGCACTGAAAAAAGTGATTTATGACCATTTTTCAGACTTATGACCATTGCAGAATCCCCATGATCACAAGATTTACATTCAGATGCTTGGCAACTGATTCACATTTATGACGGTTGCAGTGTGCCGGAGTCATGTGACTTCCTTTTGTGGCTTTCTGACAAGCAAAGTCAATAGGAAAACCAGATTCACTTAACAACTGGGTTACTAATTTAACAACTGCACTGATTCACTTAACAAATATGGCAAGAAAATGTGTAAAATGGGGCAAAACTCACTTAACAAATTTCTCACTTATCAGCATAAATTTGGGGCTCAATTGTGGTTGCTAATTGAGGACTACCTATTGTGCCCTCCCTTTTGCTGAAACTCTCTTTCATATACTGTGGATTGCTGAAGTTTCCCTAGGCTGTACCTAGAGAAAGTTCTGGTTTAGGTCTTCATGCCAGGTAGAGTGCAGAATTATTTTTCTGAAAGCTGTAGAACTTGTATGTGTAGTTAGGCCAAACGTGCAGCATAACTGAACAAGTAGACTTAGGATTTCGCCATATAAAACCAAAGACCAAGTTAACTTCTTTGTGCGTTTATTTGTATCCTGCCTTTATTATTTTTACAAATGACTCAAGGGGGTGAACATACCTGATACTCCTTCCTCCTTCTGTTTTCCCCATAACAATAATCCTGTGAGGTGGGTTGGGGTGAGAGTAACTGGCCCAAGGTTACCTACCTGACTTTCTGGCTAAGGTGGGAATTGAGCTCACAGTCTCACAGTTTCTAGCCTGGTGCCTTAACCACGAGACCAAACTGACCCAAAGGTCCAAAAGTTACATTTGTCATGGTAAAATTCTATATTCTGACATTAGTAAACTTTCCTACATTTTGCTTGCACATTTGTACAATTCATAGAAATATGACTGTTGCAAAAATTCGTGTATTACTATTGAAGAAAACATATGACTAAATAACAGACGGTCTCTTTCTCTCTCTTCCCTTCTTTTTTTTTTTTTTTACTAAAGCTTATCTAGACCAACAGCTGTTGTAATTATTTGCATCACAAATAGCAAGTATATAAAGTTGTACCTTCCTAGAGAAGATAACTTATAAGAAATTTATAATTGGAACTGTTCTCCAATTAAATAATTCTAATTCTTCAACCACCTGCCTTTGAAGAGATTAACTGATCAATTCACTACATGTGAATAATAAATGTGCAAGTTATTTAAATGTCAGTATAGTCCCTTGTTAAGTTATTAACTGCTCTGGCTCAATTTAGGATTTCTGCCTAAATGGCAAACAAGATCATCTACAGTTCAGTCAACAGAAAGCTATCACTTATTGTTGGAAGGAAATGAAATGACAATTGTTAATTAGTTCTTTCTAATTCATTGTTACGTTGATGAGGTAGCCAGCACTGAAAAAAAATTCAGAACCAGCCAACCTCATCTATGTAAATTGACATTTCATTGATCAAAAAATTCAGACTTCCAGTTAATCATCTGTTCGAGAGCATCAATCAATTTGACAGTCTCCTTTTATTATAAGCCAGGTATTCCTAACTACAAATCCCACTGAGTAAAGTGGGTGTGATTTACTGAAATTATATTAAATATCTAGAGAGCACCTGGTTTGAAACCTAACCCTGACTTAAGCATTCCAAAACAACATAGATGACTGAATATATCATAAAGGCATGAGGGTAGAAATAGGAATAAGAGATTATTCTTTGCTGGTAGTGGAGATTTTGGTGGTAGTAACCGCTCTCTTCATATTTCTTACTTATTACTGAATGCAAGTAATGTCTATTCAGTTTTTGCTGATGTAATGGGTTACCTTTAGATGTCCCTCCTGGGTGCTGTTTTTTTTGTTTTATTGCATTTTAGTTCCTGTGTTTATCTATCAGCACTAGCTAGATCCTGAGGCCAAATGATATTGTTAAAATGGCTATATTTCCTTTTTTTCAGAGGAGCAGAACATCTGGAATTCTAGAATACACACAAGGAGAAAAATAGACATTTGCAAAATTTTGAAAAAAAAAACCCCAAATGTTATGAAGTGTGTCAAATATTGTAAACAATTACGGAAACCTTGAGCTGAAGTCTTCACTCAGGTGCGCTGTTTAAGCAGGAGAGTTGCTTTAAAATGATTGGTCGCCTGGCTGACAGCTCCCTATAAAAGGAGCACTGTCAGCCAGACTATTTTGCTGGGTGTTTTACTGAGTTAATAAAGAGCTTTAGCTGAAGATTACTTGGTGTCTCTTCCATTCCAACCCACAACACAACAAAGTAGAAAAGTATGAAACACCATTATGCTGTGCAAACAGAAATTTGTAAACAGTGCTTAACAATACATTTAAGACAGAAATTGCATTTAGAAAATAGTTTTAGCCTCAAACGTGCCAAGGGAACCCAGTTAGTGAAGTTAGTGAGTAAAATGCTTTTTAATAATTAAATTGATTATTCTGTAAAATGATGTAGACTGTCAAATAAATAATAACAAGTTCATTCAAGAAAAGTGTTTTTTTTAAAAAAGCAATTGGACTTAGTTGCTTTTTTTTTTTTTTTTTAAGTACCTTTGGGACAACTATGACCTGGATGACTGAGAATCTCCATAGACAATGATTCAAGAAACTAATATAAACTTTTTATAAAATGAGAAATTTACATGAGTAGAAAGAGTTTAATTTTATATTTTATATTAGAGAGAATAAAACAAGGAATGTTTGCGGGATGTGAAAAGTAAGAATTTAGTCATTTTTAATACACTTTATGTTAATAAAAGTTTTATTGATTTTAACAACAAATAAAAACACATAAAACATAAAACATAACATAAAAACATCATCATTCTTCATAAATTTACAGACAGTGTATCGGTTGGTTTACCACTCCTTTTGTGCATCCATTTCGTAGTCATCATAATAATTATATTACATAATAACTCATATTATCAATCAACAATTATATATCCTAATATCATTATTAAACAATCATTTGACTATAATTTTACTAATTCATACTTAAGCGAGATAACTATAATTTAGTTAATTTATTTTATAACAAATCGTAAAATCATACCAAATCTATCTTAATAAAATATTCTAAAAATATTATCAAAACCAAAAATATATATATATTCATTGTTTCCTAGGTTTCTAAATATTCTATTATTATATTGTTTTATCTAACCATTGATAAAAAGATCCCAAACTTCATAAAATTGTTTATCTTCTTGTTCTCTAATTTCAAATGTCAATCTACTCATTTCAGCACATTCCAGTATTTTCTTAATAATTTCTTCCTCTAATGGTATTTTCTCACTCTTCCAATTTTTAGCAAATACAATCCTAGCCGCTGTTAACACATTTACAATCAAATACTTTAAGTTTTTATTGAATGTATCAGGTAAGATTCCCAATAGAAAATCTCCGGTTTCAAATCTATATGTTCTTTTGTCATTTCTTCCAACCATATGCGAATTCTAGTCCAGTATTCCCTGGCCTCCTCACAAGTCCACCACATATGGTAATATGAGCCAAGGGTCTGATGACATTTCCAGTACTTTTCAGATTTGTTCTTGAACATTCTTGCTATTCTTGTCGGGGAAAATGCCACCTGTAAAACATCTTATACAAATTTTCTTTATATGCTACTGACATTGTCATTTTATAATTTTGAGACCACATTTTTGCCATTTCTCTAAATCAATCCCATATCCAAAATTCTTCCCCCAAACAATCATTGTTTCTTTGACTTGTTCTTCCTCTAATTTAATTTCCAACAAATAACTATATAGTTTTATAATCACTTTTTCATCAGAACCTGTCAAAATCCTATCTAGATCGGGTCAATTTATCATAAAATCCTTCTGTTTTAGAATCTTTAAGATATCTTGAGTGTATTTGCGCATATGAAAACCAATTCATCTTTATATCTTGTTCTTCTAGCTTTTGCATCGTTTAAGTTCACCCTTTTCATCCAGTATTTCCCCATATCTAACTGTTTGTTCCTCCTTATAGATTATGGGATAGGAAAAAGCTTCGATAGTTGATAACCAGACTGGTATTTTCAAATAACATTGTTTCTTAATTTTCTCCCAGTTCAACCATAACGATTCCCGTATATAATGCCTTCTGAAATAACCCTGCGATTTAGTTCCCTTATACCATAAAAAGGCATGCCAACCCAATAATAAGTCATGTCCTTCCAATGCCAGTAATCTAGACTTTCTTAACGTTATCCATTCTTTAACCCACATTAAATTTGCAGCTTGATAATACAACTCCCAATTAGGAAGGCCAAATCCTCCTCTAGTTCTAGCATCCTGTAAAAGTTTTAATTTTATTCTCGCTTTCTTACCTTGCCATATATACTTCAACACCATTTTATTTAATTCATCAAAGTAATCTTTACCAATCTTTACACTTTATGTTGTACCGCAGTTGTGCATTTCATGATAATAGCCTATCATACTCCCTTCTTCTGGTCTGATGCCCATTGAAATATCTGTATGTAATTAATCTTGACAACCCTTGCCAACAGTGTCTATATGTTTATGTAAGTGCCACTGGATGTAGTATTCTATATATGGAGAACTAAATCTGTTTGCAGTATTATGCCAAGGACAGTTTCTGAGATCATATAGTCTGGATGAATGGGAAAAAAAGAGAAGGAGAAGAAAAAAGCACCACCGTTCAAATATATTATTTGTTATGGAAGTATATTAGCTAAACCTCATTACTTAGTGCATTCTTAATGGGAGTAGTACTTTACTCAGTGGCAAATGTGGGTTAAGAAAAATGGTAAGAAAATCAATCTTTATTTACTGATACAGCAGTTTAAGTATCTATTCATAGAATTCCTCCTGTAAAATATCTGGCATTTATCATTCAAGGTTACATTCAGAGCTTTTGTGCAAATCAAATTCTTTATTATTTTATTTATTTTTTTCCAATAGCTTTTCTATAGAATTGGTTTTGGATTCTCACCTTTCAAATTACATACATTAGTGGATAGCGATTCCCTTTGTATGTCCTGTAGCAGACAGATTAATCACAACAGAACGAATGGAAAGTAAGCATAGGGTAATAGGAGGTGCAAGCTGCATGGAACAGAGTGAAAATAATTATATTACAGAGTGTCACAAAAATATGTAGATGTATGCCAGGGGTGGGATTCAATTTTTTTTAACAACCGGTTCTGTAGGTATAGCTTAGTTGGTGGGAGTGGCTTGGTAGTCATGTGGATGTGACTTGGTGGTCATGTTATTGGCTGGGCGTGGCCAACTCAATATCACTCACATCGAGGCATGCATCTCCTCGCCTGGCCTCTCATGACTGTGGGGATGCTGCAACAGTTGTAAGTGTGAAAAATGGTCATGTCACTTTTTTCAGTGCCATGTAACTTTGAATGGTCACTCCACACAAGCAAAGTACCAGCAAAGGAAGGGAAAAAAACTCCAGAGAAATTCCTGAGACAGGAAGTCTAGTCCTGCCAAGAATGTAATAAGAGTTAACGGAGAGGCAGTTTCTGTAAGCAACACCAGAATGTTTCCTTCCTGCTTTCCTTACAGGATTAGGCCAGTAATTTCTTCTAACAACCGGTTCTCCGAACTGCTTAGAATGTTAACAACCGATTCTAGCAAATAGGTGCGAACTGGTAGAATCCCACCCCTGATGTATGCTATTGAAAAATATTTTAAAAATGCTTTGGTGAAATGATAAAGTGAAAGAGGTTGTGAATGAGGATTATAACCATATAAAAAAAGGTTTGCTGAAAAAACAGGGATGAAATATGTTGCAATATACAGGTAAAATTAAAAAATAGAATCAAAGAAAGCAAGCGGCAAATAACATTAAAAGAGGCAGAGAAAATGCAGAACAGTTTTTATGGAAAGAATTGTTTGGGAAGGTGATGAAGAAAGCCGTAAAGTGGCTGTTGATTTGTTTAATATATGAGTTTGACTCTGCATCTTTACCTGATTGTTGTAAGAAAACTGTTATTGTTCTCTTATACAAAGGAAAGATTGCATATTGTATATTTATTGATTTAGAGAAAGGTATGATAGCATGAATAGTGAACAGTGTGTTGGCCAAGTGGTGAAGATACTAGCCTGCCACTTGGAAGGTTGAGAGTTTGATCCTGGATAGTGGCAGATGTTTCTTTCTCAGGGAGCAAAGAGAAAATATCTGCTGCGAACTCTACATAGGTGTCAGGAAGGGCATCTGACTAGTAAATGCCCAGCTCCATCCAGTCATCCTGACCCCACCTGAATCAAAAGATTACAGGGCCATAAAAAAGAAAGAAAGAAAAGAAGGCACGAATAGTCTTGACTTATGGAATGTTTTCTGTAAATATGCAATTGAAGGTTGGTTACTAGATGTGAAAAACAACTGTGTGATGTCCCCTTGGTAATACAAAGAAAGCTTGTAGTGATGGTGGAAGTATATTGGCTTGCTTTAATAGCATGCTTCTGCCATCTTTATTACAGGGGAATGAGAGTTATATATAGTAGGAGGAGATGTACTTATACCAGTTAAGTACAATGGAAATGGATATTTAAGAAGTAGATATGGAGGAGGGCGGAGCTGGCGTCGCGGCAGATGGACGGGCGATCTTGATTCTCCAAGATCACCGTTGATATCTCAGCCGCTGGTCAGTCCCCATGGACCTAAACCGTCCCGTAGAGACAGTGATTGACAAGGGCACGTCCTGTTGATCCCAGGGACATCACAAAGTCCCTGGTTGATCCAGGGAAAGCCCTTTTTGCCAGCGGTGGAGAGGCAGCCTTCCAAGCTGCTGAAGCTGGGACAGCTCTGGAACGGAAGAGATTGGAAGAAAGTGTGTCAGTTTGGTGAGATGAACTTTCACTTATTATTTCTTGGAGAGAACACCCTGAAAAAATTAAAGTCGACTAAAAGTGAAGAGGAAAGAGTTTAAGCATCGTGATTAATTGTCAAAGTGAAAGTTTTGTTCTTCCCCCCCCCTTTTTATTGGAATGTTGAACTTGGCAAAGCTGTTTTACTTTAAGCTGGACTGGTAGTTTTTAATCTTTTTATTGCTGTTTGTATTTCTTTCGCCTTTTTTAACAATCCTTTTGAAAATTCTTTTTTGATTAAGACTCTTCTGCTCGATTTAAGATTTATTTTTCTCCCTTTAAAAAAAAAAGGGGGGGGGGAGATTTTACTTTTGTTTTTCTTTTAGATCCTGGTTGTAGATTGAGGAGGGGGAAGTGAAAATGAAGGAAAGTAAGTAGCACTGCCACCCAGAGGCTTGGATACATTGTTTCTTTCTTTCTTTTTTTCACTAGTTTGTGTTACAGTCAAGGACTCTGAGCTTTGTATTGGAAAAGATAGAGATGAGCATGGCAGTTTGTTTATTCAGGTGCTCATTTTTGAACAGATAGCTGGAGTCTGGAGTTGAAGTTGAAAGAAAGAAGATTGAAGTGACCTTGAAAAACTCTGAGCTGATTTATCAAAGAGCCTTGGATATTTGGCGGCAGAGGCTTGTTTTATATTAGAATTGCTTTTTACCTTTTGCCTCCCTTTCTACACCCCCCCCCCCCATTAGTGGGGCTCTTTTTTTCTCTTTAATTGGATTTTAACTTTTTAAACCAGGAACTAGAATGTAAACCTTTTATTTTGGTTTTCTTTTTGTTTATTAAGAGGAACATATAGAATATTTTTCGTTTTTCGTTTTTTATTTTTTACATCTACCATTGCAAACAATTGGATTAAGGTATACAAGTGCCTGAGAAGTTTCTTTTTCCTTTTTTCCTTTGGAGTGGCAACTGTTCGCCTTCGTTTTTTTCTTTTTTCTTTTTCCTCTTTTTTTCTTTTTTCTTTTCTCTCTCTCTATACATCTATTAGAATTTAAATTGGAGGAGGAGCAAATTAAAGAAATGATGATTGCTTGGGGGAAAAATTTTGGATATGGGATTGATTTGGAAAATGGCAAAAATTGTGGTCTCAAAATTATAAAATGACAATGTCAACTGCATATAAAGAAAATTTGTGTAAGATGTTTTACAGGTGGCACCTACCCCTGACGAGACTTGAGAGAATGTTTAAGAATAAATCGGATAAATGCTGGAAATGTCATCGGATACCTGGTTCATATTACCATATGTGGTGGACATGTTCGGATGTGAAGAAATACAATAAAGAACTGAAATATTTGATTGTAAATGTTTTAACAGCGGCTAGAATTGTATTTGCGAAGAACTGGAAAAATGACAAAATACCTATGCAGGAGGAAGTTATCAAAAAAATTATGGACTGTGCTCAAATGAGTAAACTGACATTTGAAATTAGAGAACAAGAAGATAAGCAATTTTATATGATATGGGATTTGTTTTATCAATGGTTGGATAAAAAGGCATGGTAATATAATAGACTAGATAATTTTGTGATAGAAATCTAATAGATTGATATAAAATATAATATAGATATCTAGAAAATAATAAATATATAAAGATGTACTTTTTAAATTATAACTACAAAATGATATTAGGATAGATTTGGGATGATAATATGAACTGTTATACAATAAATTAAGTAAATTATGGTTATCTTGTAAAACATGAATGAATAAAAGTATAGTCAAATGATTGATTAATAACGATACTAAGGTATTTAGTTTTTGATTGACAATATGAGATTATATGCAATGTAATTGTAATTGAAGATTATGAAATGGATGCACAAAACAATTTGTAAACCAACCGGCACACTGTATGTATACCTATGGAAGACAGCTTGATGTTTTTATGTTTTGTTTGTTTATGTTTGTTTTTAAAAACCAATAATTTTTTTTTTTAAAAAAATATAATATAGATATATATAACCACTGGTTGAAAGTATAACATAAATTTTAAGATAAAACTTGGAACATCTCGTATAAAATGATGGAATAAATAGTTTAGTCATGGATGATTAATAACTGATAAATATATAAACATATGTTAGTTTGACAATGTGAAGACTGATATAAATTGTGAGTAAATGACTACAAAAGTATACCACAAAAGATATGTAACCAACTGACACACTGTATTTATATAAAATGGAAGAGGATTTTATGTTTTTGTATGTGTATGTTTGTGTTTAAAAATAAAAAAAAACTTTATTCAAAAAAAAAAGAAGTAGATATGGTAAAATAAGAGAAAGCATAAAAATGAGCAGAAACCAAGAATAGTGTGGTCAGAGGTAGAATGTAAAGATGACTGGATTACGAAATATGTGAAGAAAGGATAACTGGAGGAACAGAAAGAATGTTGTTGAATGAAGTTAACGAAATATATTTATTTATTTTATTTATTTATTTATTTATTTGATTTGCCAATTGTTTACAAGATAATAAGTATAAGTGTATACATAGTTGTGAATACATGAAATGGGTACATATAAGAAAAATAAAAGAATAAGAGAAACAATAGGACAGGGACGGTAGGCACGATGGTGCGCTTATGCACGCCCCTACAGACCTCTTAGGAAAGGGTGAGGTCAATAGTAGACAGTCTAAGGTTAAAGTTTTTGGGGTTTGGGGAAGAGACTACAGAGTCGGGTAGAGTATTCCAGACATTGACCACTCTATTGCTGAAGTCGTATTTCCTGCAATCAAGTTTGGTGCGGTTTACTTTGAGTTTGTATCTATTGTGTGCTCTTGTGTTGTTATGGTTGAAGCTGAAGTATTCATTGACAGGTAGGACATTGCAATGTATGATTTTATATACCATGCTTAAGTCAGACCGAAGACGGCGTAATTCAAAGTTTTCTAGTTTTAGAATTTCAAGTCTGGTGGCATAAGGTATTCTACAACGAGTAGAAGAGTGGAGAACTCTTCTTGTGAAATATTTCTGGACTTTCTCAATTGTGCTAATATCAGATACGTAATGTGGGTTCCAGACTGATGAACTGTATTCGAGTATTGGTCTAGCAAATGTTTTGTATGCTCTGGTTAGTAGTGTGATATTACCAGAGAAAAAACTACGTAGGATTAGGTTAACAACTCTTAATGCCTTTTTGGCTATGTAGTTGCAGTGGGCTCTAGCACTTAGATCATTAGAGGTGAGTATTCCAAGGTCCTTTACAGAGCTTGGGTCATCAACAAGATCTTGACTATTCAGCTTGTATTTTATTTTCTGATTTTTTTGCCAATATGTAAGACAGAGCATTTATTTGTTGAGATTTGAAGTTGCCATTTGTTTGACCATTCAGATACATAGTCAAGATCTTTTTGTAGGGTAGCAGTATTGTCTGTGGTATTGAACAGCTTTACATCATCAGCGAAGAGAACGCAATTGCTCTTAATATGATCACAGAGGTCGTTTATGTAGAGTATGAAGAGAGTTGGTCCTAGAACACTGCCCTGGGGACACCACTATTGACAGGTACTGGATTTGATAGGACGCTCCCGATTTTGACCATTTGTTGTCTGTTTGACAGGAATGCTTCTATCCAGTTATTCAGTTGTCCAGAGATACCATAGGATTTTATTTTTAGGAGTAGTTTGTCGTGTACCACTGAATCAAAGGCTTTACAGAAGTCTATGTAGATTGCGTCTATTGCTTTGCCCTGGTCGAGTTGTGTCGTCCATATGTTTTTGCAGTGTAAGAGTTGCAGATTACAGGATAGTTTTTTTCTGAAACCAAATTGTTTATTGGAGAGTAGGTTGTTTGTCTCTAAGTGGAGGATGATGGATTGGTTAATAATTGATTCCATGACTTTACAGGTGACGCAGCATAAGGAGATTGGCCTGTAATTTTCAACTAGGCTTGAGTCTCCCTTTTTGAAGATGGGGATGACTGTGGCTTGTGACCATAGGTTAGGCAAGGAGCTGGTCCTGAAAGATTTTTCAAAGATTATGCTTAGAGGTTTGGCTATGGCAGTGGATAGCTTTCTTAAGAAGTAGGCACATATTCCATCCGGTCCAATAGATAGAGATGGTTTTAGATTGCGTAGTGATTTTTCGACATTGTCTTCTGTGAAATCGATATGTATTAGATCATTGTTGTTATCTGTGGTACGGCTAGGAAATACTGGGCATGATCCATTGCTGTTTACAAATACTGAGCCGAAGAATGTGTTAAAGATGTTGGCTTTAATGGTGTCGTCGTTGCAGTCTTTACCATCAGGTCCTATCAAGGGAGGGATGGACCTTGAGTCTTTTAGTTTGTTGTTTACAAAATTGTAAAAAGCACGGGTGGAATTGGTGCTTAGAAGGTTTTCCTCTTGTTTAATGTGATAATTGGTGCATTCGGTCTTTATCTGGTGGCATAAATTTTTGTATCGGTTTTTGAAATTGGCAACGTGACCAGATTTGTTTTTCCGCCAGAGTGATCTCTTTTTGGATTGAAGTTTCCTTATTGATATGGGTAATCTGCTTTTTGTTTTGTTTTGGGAGTTGTTGTTGGAACATATAGTTTGATGACTCTTTTGACTTCAAGTAAAAATATGTTGTAATGGTCTTCAACGGTATTGCATCCAGTGAATAGAGATTGCCAATCAAGGGATGAGAGATCGTTGTCTATAAGATCATAGTTGCCTTTTTGAAGGGGATTACATCATTGTGGTGATTTTTGTGTGGACGTATGTTGAGACAAAAGTCAATCATATTGTGGTCACTACTGGAAAAGGGTTCTTTAGTTTGTATTCCGTAAATTAAGTTCAAACTGTTGCAGAAGATGAGATCGAGGCAGTTGTTTAGTCTAGTGTTGTTGATTACTAGTTGTTCCAGTCCCAGATTTGTAATAGCATTGTAGAAGGTTGTGTGTATGATTTCAGTTGTACAATCATTTAGGGTCCAGTCAATATGAGGTAGATTGAAATCACCAAGAAGGATAAAAGGGTATGGGCAGGATGCAGCCCATGTTAGTAATGTATTTAGCTTGTTTACATGTTCGATGTCATAATCAGGTGCTCTGTAACATAGTAAGAATCGAATTGTGATATTTGAGGATAGTTCACAGATGATGGTTTCAGGAAGGGCAAGCTCCTGGGTAACTTGGATATTTTTTAGATGTAAGGACTTTTTATAGAATATAGCAACACCACCTCCTCGACAATTTTCACGATCTGATCGGTAAACATGATAGTCTCTTACTGTGGTAATGGAGTCGGGAGAGATGCATTGAGCCATGTTTCACAGACAAATATAATGTCGAAGTTAGCCATATTTAGGAGGAAGAGAAGTTCAGGTATTTTATTCACGAGGCTTCTTGCATTGAGTAGTTTGCATTTAAGGCCGGCAGTAGTTGGAATTGAGGTAGTTGGGGCGTGCGTGCCTAGTCTTGGGTGATGGTGGATGGGTTGAGGTAGGGTTGTGGTTGAGGGTAAAAGCTGAGTATTGGGTTGCGTGGCTTACTTTTGATACAGTCAGCATGGTAGTCAATGTACAGGTCCTTCTCTCCATTGTCTAGACGGTTTTTGAGTTCGATGCGGAGTACACGGGAGCGGGCACGTTGCTGTATGGTTAGGTCAGGCGGCAACGGAGGTTCTTATGGTTGGTGTTGGTTTTGGCGAGTGAGTTTATAGTATAAATGAATTTACGTTTGCTTGATTCATTTTTGCAAATGACCCTGCACAAGCGTGGGGCCACAGAGCCGTCTCTATTTTTGAGCTCTCGGTCGATGCGGAAATGTCAAGTATTTCATCAGCGGAGATGGTTGATGCTTGATAATCTCTGATGATGTTTCGGACAGTTGTGATGTCATCATTGACATTGATGTCTTCTAGACCAAATAAGATGGCGTTTGGACGTTTCCGTTCACGCTCAACGGCTTCTCTGATGAGAATTGGGATATCAATATTTGTCTGGGTTGTGTTTATTTGTGGATTGGGTTTTGGATTGGATTGTGGTTGTTTGGTAGAGATGTGGTTTGTAGCTATTGGATGTTCAGGTTTTTGCGTTGTGTCTTTTTTTCAAGGTTGGATATTCTTTCTTTTACGGCGTCCAGGGATGCTACTATGATGTTGAGGGATGTTTTAATGGTTTCGATGGTAGGGGATGTTTCAATGGTTTCGATGGTATCAACTCTTTCAGAGAGATCCAGTTTGGGTCTGCATGATTTGCAGAAATATGGAAACTCATTGGATGATTTTAGGTATTGAATCATCTGCTCAGGTAATCCCAAGCAGTCATGATGAGTGTATTTTTTACACAGAGAACATTTGATGGAGTTTTCATTATCCTTTAGATTTTTGTAGCATTTAAGGCATGTGCAGGAGTCTTGTGGTTCATTGGTGGGGATCATCTTCTCTTTAGGTTGTGGTTTGATGTAGGATTTTCTTTTTGGCATGGTAGGATTGTTAAAATAGTACGTTGATTGAATTAATTAAAGGAACAATTTTGGGTAATCTATATAGCCAATATTACATCAAACAATCAATTGCAGTAATCTCTCAAGTCAGATAATATTCCTGAGCAACAATCAGCCTGATCAATTAATTACTCTAATCACTAATCAATTAATTACATTAATCATTAATCACACTGTTCATTTAAATTCACTAAATCAATGATTTTGCTATTCAATTAAATTACATGAATTTTGATCTTTTAAACTAGTCAGTAATCATACTATTTGCACTAAACACTCTAATCACACTAATCAATTAAAAACAATAAATCAGTTAAACCATTAATAAAATATTTTATAGAAATTGATTATCTAATCGTTGATATAGGTGATGAGGTAGAAAAGTTGTAAGATTTGAGGTAATGAGGTAGTATTAAGAGTCTGCAAGGAACGGTTAATTGTTTAACTGGCAGCTGAATGGGAGGAATTTATCGCTGTTTGAATAGCAGATCGCTATTACTCTGTAAACAGGAAGTTGTAACACAATGTTCCAAGGGTTTTTATCTGAGTGAAGGAAAGATTGAACAGCTCACAGGAAACTATTTGTTTTTGTTTTCCCTTGATGAATGAGATTTCTGGGCCCCTCCTAGTTAACTGAATACTCTTTCAAAGTTTGTTGCTTTTAAGAGAGAGAGGCACGTCTTGCACTGGTAAATTCAAACAGTTTATATTTTTACTGTGTAGACTCAGATTTGTATTGAGCATTCACTCCTGGCTTTAATATACCTCTGCTTCTATCACTCTTGGAGTCCGGATTAGCAATTTGGTGAGGAGAAAAGAGGGAAGAGGGAAATGGGGGCGGCAGGGTAGCAGCGGCAGTGGCAGCGGTGTCACCTCCGACTTCCCCCTCGCTGCTCGTCATCTCCCAACCAACTTTGGGACAGAAAATCCTAACTCCTAAGACGCCAAGTTCCTGGGATCTTGGATTCCCAGCGGATCCTTGCAAGATCAAGCCCTGCTTTTCTGCGGATCCGCCGCTCGGATTCTTCTTTGCCTGCGAGGCTCGTCCCGGTTAAAAAGGCGTCCCCCTCCACTCCCGGCCCTCGCCCGCTTGCCTTTGCACCTCCGGGCTGTCTGTTTGCGCTCTTTCGCGGGTCGTGAGAACGCTCGCTCCGTGCCCCGAACGAATCTTTGTATCTTTGTCTTCTCTTACTTTTCCCTTCTCTCGTGACGATCGAGGATGCTCTATCCGCCGCCCGTTTATCTCTAATTACTTCTTAGTCCAGGTTTCTTCAGCTTTCACGTGGGCCGATATTGTTTTGAAAGGCCAGCAATCCGCCAAACGTTTACTCTAAACTAGTTCTATTCGAGTCTAAGTCCCGAGAGCGCCAAGCAAGAGGCCCGGTGGGCTATCTAGGCGAAGTTCGCCTGATGCCGCCGTTTCCCTCACCGTCTTCCTGCCCGCCGATCACAGGCGCCGCCATATCAGACTCAGGAATTCTAAAGAATAAAATGCAGTGTGCGGAACATTAAATCTTGTAAATATCTCACAAGATTAACAGATTAAAAGATACAGAGAAGCATATTGAAAGCTCTAGGCTGGTATTTTTCAAACTTGGCAACTTTAAGATATATGGATTTCAACTCCCAGAATTCCCCAGCCAGATGACTCAGGAGTTCTGGGAGCTGAAGTCCACAGATCTTAAAATTGCCAAATTGAAAAACACTGTTCTAACTATTAACTATCGTTCCTTTTAAAAACTGTGCTGCTGCATGTAAGCAGTGATGTAAAACAGCTTTAGCTATATCTGCTTATTTCATCTTATGGCTTTCATTGTTTTGCTTTTCAATTTCTTATTTCCTTTCTGCTCTTTGCATAGCCTTCTTTATTCCAAATGAGAATAGGTGACAAGTATGTATGCAATATGCATACGTAAAGTTGACAAGCCAAGGTGAAAAAAAAAAGTTTACTATCGATCTGAGAAGGAGATACAAGAAATTATTCCCTAGAGGGCAATATACGATATTTAAGGGGAGAGGGCAGTCTTAATTCCCCATCTTTGTCCTTCAGCAGAAGGACTATCTATATCTTTCAATCCTTCACAATGACAGTTAGTGTGATTTATGCTTCCAATGTTCTCTTGACAAAGAAAATAGCCTAAACAATACATTTTAAGAAATGAAGGTCATTCTTCTCCCTCTTTCTCTCCTATGTTTGGTGCAAAATTTCAGTGAGCCACAGCCGTGGCCTCCTTGAATGCCACAAGCAGATTCTTAGTACTCATTCCATCATTAATCCCTACTGCAGGAGGTAATATGTCTCAAGCCATATTATTTCTTAATGATGCATGACTTGATGTATCATCTTTAGCTCGCAGTTCACGGGAGAGTTTTCATACACATAATAAAAGTATTTCTTCCCCTCCCCTCAACCTGACAATTTCGTCCATGTAAAAACAAGCAAAGGTTTTTATAAAATGAAAAGCAAGATTGGCTTTTAATACTGTGGAGTGAAAACAACTAGGGATGGAGAAATTCAGATTGTGAGCTCATGAAGGATGATATTTAATTCTTGTGGTTTAACTCCCACCCATTTTTTAAAATATCAATTTATGAGCAGGTTACAACTCAATGTAGGAAAAAAAATTATGACCAGGTGCTGCTAAGAGACAACTCAGAAACCTCTCCTTTCTAAAGGTTATTTAATTTATTTAAATCTATTATGGCTGTCCTGTAATAGATGCTAGCCAAAATCAATTTAAATTTGATATTCCTTTCAGAAGTGAATGTGGCTGCCCCATTGACTTTGCAGATTAGAAGGTCGCAAGAGATGACTACATGACCTTGGAACACAGCAATGGTCATCAATATGAATGAGTTGCCAAGCATCTGACTTTTGATCACATGATCATGGGGGAAACAGTCATAAGTCACTTTTTTCAGTGGCGTTGTAACTTTGAGCCATCACTAAACGAACTGTTGTAAGTCAAGGACTACCTGTATAAATATGAGGATGACATCTGATTGATGCAATAAGGAAGGAGGAGTAATCCATCTTGACCTTCCTTATCGCCAAGATATAGGTCAAATATATGTATGTACCCATGCTTGGTCAGGTTTGCTCGTCATCTTCCTGTCCCAGGCAGGTGTTTCATTTCCTGGAGTAGATCTCATAAAGGCAAGGCACCACTGGGATTGGCTACCAGGAAGAGACTGCTTTGGAAAAATATTTTTTTCCAAAGACCGTCCAATTTCATGCTGCCAGTTGTACAGCAGGCCTTGGAGGTACTTGCCAGAAAGATAAGAATCACTCCAAATACCCTTTGGAATTGAAATGGATCTTTTAAAGATCCTCCAAGGATGGTAAATTCAGGAAACCAGAACTGCTTGAATTTCTGGGTTGATCTTTATTACTAGTTGGGTAATGTTACAAGATCTGTTTCCAGATCATCAATAATCTCAGAGACAAAGATAAGGTTCAAGGACGATCACTAATATAAACTGGGACCAGGGAACAGAGCTGGTGGTTTCCATGAATTCCCAAGCTTTACTGGAGTCAGTCCCTAGGGAAGGCAACCACTAAATATAGCTGTTGGTGCAGTGACAAATAACCCAATGGAAAACATTAGTGGTAGCTTACATTCCACAATTTTATTCCACTATTTTATTTTAAATGTAGCTGTTAACAGTATCTTCAGTGCATATGAACATTTTTTTTTCCATTGTAAAGTGCTTTTTTTATGCAGTACAGTCATGTGAAAAAGAAAGTACATCCTCTTTGAGTTCTATTTTTCAGAACTGCTAAGGACTAGATGGTTTTTACTATGTTCTGATCAGTGGTGGGATTCAAACACTTTTACTACCGGTTCTGTGGGCGTGGCTTGGTGGGCATGGCAGGGGAAGGATACTGTAAAACCTCCAGTCAGGTGGTATTTGCCGGTTCTCCGAACTACTCAAAATTTCCGCTACCGGTTCTCCAGAACTGGTCAGAACCTGCTGAATACCACCTCTGATCCTGATATATAAAACTCAAACATAGCTAGATAGCTTAGATAGGTAGAACACAAAGAGGGTAAGTTACATGAAACCAAACAAAACTGTAGAAATAACTTGAAACAAATGATGTGGGTGGAGAACATGAATAGTTAAAATGAGGTTGGAATGAGGACGTTGATAAGTTCTATTCCAGCTCTATTTTGATAGACTTTGGAGACCCTCTGCTCAAACAGGAGACCCTATGCCATTTCAGACAAACAGATGTCCAGTGTTTTCTTCAAAATCTCCAGTGATGAAATACCCACAACTTCTGAAGGCAAGCCATTCCACTGGATAATTGTCATCACTGTTAGGCGGTTTCTCCTTAATTCCAGGTTGCTTCTCTGCTTGATTAGTTTCCATCCATTGTTTCTTGCCTTGCCTTCTGGTGCATTGGAAAATAAGTTGACGCCCCCACTCTTCTTTGTGGCAGCCCCTCAAATACTGGAATACTGCTAATATGTCACCTTAATCCTTCTTTTGTCCAGACTAGACAAATCCAATTTCTGCAATGTTCTTCATATGTTTTATCTCATTCCAAAGGTCCTCGGCAAGAAACATGTCTGCATATCTGATCAAAACTCTCTTTCACAACTTGAGAGAGAGAGAGTAGAGCGTATGAGAAGAAAATGTTGGAGAGAAAAAGAAAAGTGTTATAAAGCAGGAAAAAAGAATATGTTAGGAAGACTATATGTACAGTATATTCACTACTTTTGATTTTGGCCTCATTTGCTCCCTGATTTTGCCTCATGCATTATGTAGCCTCTAATGCTTTATCCCCAAGGAAATGTTGCTGCCTTTGATGAGAAAAAAAATCCCAACCCTTGACCTGGATAATCCAATTTATTCAATTTATCCTTCATCTTTTAAAAATGCATATTTAATCTATTGGTATACCTTTGATATATTATAGCCCAAGGTTTCTACAATGTCCTTTGGAAGAAATCCATTGAGCTCTAGTACACTATAAGTTGGCTTTGCATTTCATTGGATCTGAAAAATTAGAATTGTTCTGGGTAAATGGATGCCATAATGGGCATTTGATGTGAAATAATGTGATTGGCTGGGAACTATTCTTCAACAAACAGCCTCTGTGTCAAAGCAGATTTTTTTGCTTTTTAAATAACTAAACTAAAATCTAGTGGGTTGCAGTTTAAATGCAAACTGCAACCCTCTAGATTTTAGTTTAGTCATTTAAAAAAATAATAATAATTTGCTTTGATGCATATAAAATTCAACCAAATCCTCCTGGAGAAAGTTAACCTCACAGGGACTACATCTCCACAATATAGACTTCTAAGTGGGATTTTGGAACCAGTTACAAATATTCATCTTCTTTAAAATTATCATTTCTTTCTGTGCCTGCCACAACATAAACCCAGTTCAGAAGACTGCAGAAGAGTCCCCAAGTTCTGGTAGCTCTTCATTAACTTCCCGAAATTCTGTCTGCAGGACGTTCACATGGTCATTAATTGTACTTGATCACTGACATTCTCAGACTATAGCAACCTTCTCCAATTTGGCACTTTCTAGATGTAGTGGAACTAAAGGTAGTCCTCACTTAGCAACTGCAATTAGAACGAGCAACTTTGTTGCTCAATGGTTATAAAATGAAAAAAAAAAGTGACCGTGTCCAATAGAGCCTCGGTAGCGCAGTAGTTAGAGTGCAGTACTGCTGGCTAGTTCTGCTGCCTGCCGCTGCCTGCAATTTGGCAGATCGAATCTCACCAGGCTCAAGGTTGATTCAGCCTTCCATCCTTTCGAGGTGGGTAAAATGAGGACCCAAATGGTTGGGGGCTGTATGCTGACTCTGTAAACCGCTTAGAGAGGGCTGTAAAGCACTATAAAGTGGTATATAAGTCTATTGCTATTGCTATTACAATGACTGTTTGTCAGTTCTGGTGTGGATAAATGAATCACTGCAGATGATCCTTATATCATGTGACCACAGCTAGTGCCTTACTGCTGGCTTCCCCATTGACTTTGCTTGTCAAAAACTGGCTATAAAGTTCACAAATGATGATCATGTCATATTACTTAGATCAGAGTTTGAGACTTCTGGATAATGGGATTTTTTTTTTTTAGCCTACTAAGATTGGGAGCAAGATGAAACTAGATGGTGGTTTATAGAAAGGTTCATTACCTTGTCTCAGCTGGCTCGAGTTGGTGTGATGGAGTTCAATGACCAGTTATTTTGCAGGGTGCCAAGACGTCTGACTGCCTGTGCAGCATTTATTGCTTTTATATAGTTTTTACAAGCAGAAAAATACAGAAACAGCATCTGGATTGGCGAACCCCCCCACCAGTCCTTAAGTATATACAAGTAAGGAAGTGGTGATGTTAGCAGGTAAGATTATGTACCAGCCAGAGACAGGGAGTGAGATCATGTAGGTATTTGAGGCCCATGTAGGTATTGAGGCACGGCAGTGTGCTGCTTGCGCCCCCTACAGGACCTTTTTCTCTACTACATCGGTGGCTCTTACAGTGGGACACATTCATTCGATTGCAATTATAAGTATATAACTCAGAATAATTCAGCCTGTTCATTTAAAAAAATAATTAAAATTATGTTTTCCGTGTTATTACTCCTTTGATGATAAAAGCAGTGTTCACAAAGCTAAGCAGTTTTGTTTAGTCCTGTATAAAATAGTATAAAATGCAGACCAGTTCATAGACAGTTCTTGGTGACTGTTATGTGATACTTTAAGCAGCTTAAATATTGATAACATAATTATGCCCTGTGCAAAAGCTTTTGATACTGGTGTGAACATGTAAGCTTCATGCCAGCATTCATTTGCTAAGACATGTTATAATATGCAGTGACAATGTTTAATTGTCTGCTTGCTGACCCCACTATTTTCCCTTTGCACTGAAACATTCAGTGCAGTCACAGACCGTTTTTTGCTGTAGTTATAAAAACATGAATTAAACATTGGATTTGTCTAATATGCTTTGGTAAAGATTTGATAAAGATTTGAAACATGATCAAGAAAGCCTACTGCTGCCTATGGAGAGTACATTTAATTTAAACAGTTGAAGCATGGCAAAAGATGATTCATGAATGCATAGATAGGAAGACTGTTTACTGAAATGTCACAGATGATTACAGCACATTATTTTCCTGATATGTCATTGAACTCCCACCCACTGGTGGTATACAGTTCAAAATGAATTTTCATATTACAGTGTGTATAAGTACAAATTTTTCCTCTTTTTTTTAAAACTAGAAGGCAACCACCACAACATAGACTTTTTTGTTTTGTTTTTTCCTATTTTGCTGAAATGCACAAGTGCACTGATAAAGAAGGAGCTTTTCCTGGAGGAAAAAGGCTGAATATTGAGGAGACAAATATTTAAAAGAGAGTGTTGAAGGACATGGATGAGTATTTTGTTACAGTCAGTGACCAGTATTGAAACGAAGTAAACTTACCATAAAATGTCATAACCATCCATATGTATTAGAACCTTAACCCTAAATCATACATATGTAGATAAGTAAATAAATAACTTTAACATAAGATCTATATTGTTGACAGAGAACTCTTAAAACACATAAAGCTCACTTAAGTAACTAAACCTATAAAGCATATTGTTTATGAACATGTTGCATTGTCACTATCTTACAGATCTTTGTAAGGCACACTTAAATAGATCAGAAACAAGGAAAAGACAGTAAACAGTTTCAGGACGTACAATGGTAGAGTAGTAAAGATAAAATCAAATGTAAATGTTGCCTTTCTAAGTTTCTGGTGTGTTTTGTCCACAAGGCACTTGTGCCTTTATGTACTGTGATTTGTTCTGAAATATCAAGAATTTGTATTCTTTACTAGTAAATGGAAGTGAGATTTAGTGGTCTGTCCTTTAAATCTTTCAATAATTGGGGTTAGCCTTTGGCATCTAGCTTACTCATAAAGATTACACATTAAAAGAATATGAGCCATCGGTTCTATTTCCTCCTCTCTAGGTTGACAGACTCTGTCCAAAAAGAGAACCTTCTTTTATTTGTCCTCAAAAACTGCAGAAAGGGAAATATTAATGCATGTCCTTGAAAAGACCCATGAGTGTTTGTGAAAGGTAAGATTATGTAATTAGCTAACTGGGACCCTGTTTAGAGCCATCCACCAAAGAACATTAATGTTAACATTAAGCCCACTTTTTCCGATGTTCTGTATCAATAATCTTCATGGTGTCTTCATAATGCAGTTGATTTAAGTATTCAGATGATAATCCATATAAAATAGTTTATGCCCACAAACTAAGTGCCAGTTATCAAAAAACAAGAGTGGAAGTAATCTACTGAGATTCAATGGAACTCTGATTCAAGTTGTTAGTATTTTAGACCATGCCTAGCTTTCAGTGCTTGGCAATCTTGCTTCCAGCTTCAAAATTACCTCAGTCACACATTTAGAAGTAACAATGGTGGCCTGAATGGATTGATAAATCTGTTTGTAGGTGTACAATGTTGTGGACCATTAAAACAGCCTTATCATCAGATTGAATTTCCCTCTCTGATTTCTATAAAATCTTAAAATAGATGGAGTGCTTCTCTGTACTTTTGAGGTGGCATTTGAGCCTTTAATGTCCTATTGTTTTCAAAGACAATCCCTAAATGAATAGAATAGAATTCTTTATTGGCCAAGTGTGATTGGACTCACAAGGAATCTGTCTTGGTGCAAATGCTCTCAGTGTACAGAAAAGAAAAGATACATTCATCAAGAGTCAAGTATCAAGAGTCAAGAATAAGGTACTTTGTAAATAGTTGGACAATGTTGAGGGAATTATTTGTTTAGCAGAGTGATGGCATTCGGGAAAAAACTGTCCTTGTGTCTACTTGTTCTGGTGTGCAGTGGTCTATAGCATCGTTTTGAGGGAAGGATTTGAAACAGTTTATGTCCGGGATGTGGTCTGTAAATATTTTCACAGACCTCAGGTCCTCGATTGAAGGCAGGTTGGTAGTAATTGTTTTTTCTGCAGTCCTTTTTTTTTTTTTTTTTTTAAATAAATTTTATTAAATTTACAATTAAAAACATATCGACATTACATACACAAAAGGAAAAAAACAAAAAGAACACTCGGTCTTACAAACTGGAAAGAAAAGAGAAGAGGAGATGTAAAAGAAAGAAAGAAACAAAAGGAAGAAAGAAAAAAAAAAAAAAAAGATGCGTTTAAAAACAGACAATATCCTTTTTGACAGTCTGCAAGATCCAATTCTCCTACCTTAATTTGAATACACACATCTTATCGATATCTATGCTTAAATTACCCATTGTCCATTAAGCAGTTTATCTCTGGACTAACCAATTATACCAAGAGTTCCAATTATCGTAAAATGTTGAAGCCTCTTTGTTTTTAAGTGCTATAGTTAATTTATCCATTTCTGCACAATCACATATTTTCTGGATGACCATTTGTTCTGTAGGTGCATAGGGTGATTTCCAACACTGGGCAAACGCTAATCTGGCTGCAGTTAGGATATGAATTGTTACATATTTCATCTTTTTGGGTAAATGTTTATCAGAGATCCCTAGTAGGAAGAACTCTGGTTTGTATTCGATTTGTTCTTTGGTTATCTCCTCCAACCATTTTCTGATTTTTGCCAATATTTCTGGGTTTCTTTGCAAGACCACCACATATGAAAGTAGGTTCCTTCTATGCTTTTACATTTCCAGCATTTTGGACTCGTGTTTGGGTTCATTTTCGCCAACCTCGAAGGGGCAAGTGCCATCTATAAAACATTTTGTATGTATTTTCTTTATATGCTGCCGATTTTGTAATCTTAATATTTCTATTCCAAATCTTTTCCCATTCTGATAATGTAATACTTCTTCCGACATTCCTGCTCCAGGCTATCATGTTCCCTTTGACTATCTGTTGTTCTAATTCTACTTCCAGTAAGTATTTATAGAATTTGGATATGTTCTTTTTGTTTGATCCTAGTAAAATTTTATCTAAATACTGCAGTTTGTTATAAATTCCAAAGTCTTTTATATCTTGTTTGTATCTGCTATGGATTTGTATATATAACCACTGATCAATTTTAAATCCCTGTTCCTGTAGTTCTTGTCGAGTTTTTAATTTCCCTTGGATCTAATAAATCTTTATATTTAATCATTTTTGTTATGTCCAAATTATTGGGATGTACCATTGCCTCCATTGTTGATAGCCAGATCGAATTTTTAGATAGTGTTTTTTGCATATTTTTTCCAATTAATTAATAATGAGTCCCTAATGAGGTGTCTATGAAAGTAAGATTGCTTGGGTTTCCCCACTTCCCATAAGAAGGCATGCCACCCTCTCTGGAGGTCATGCCCTTCTAATGCTAAAATTCTTTTGTTAAGTAAGTTCACCCAGTCTTTTATCCATAATAAGATAGCTGCCGAATAATATAATTCCCAATTTGGAAGGGCTAGACCCCCTCTACTTTTCGCATCTTGTAAGGCCTTTACATTGATCCTGGGTTTTTCCCCTGCCAAATAAATTTAAGTGTGATCTTATTTAATTCTTCAAAAAAAATTTTTGACAACTTAATTGGGATTGTCTGGAATAAATAAAGAAATTTTGGTAATATATTCATTTTAATCGAGGCAATCCTGCCCAATAAGGAAAGCTGCAACTTATTCCAGGATTCTAAATCTTTCTTTGTTTGTTGAAGTAGTTTATCATAATTGTTCTCTTTGAGTGATTTACCTTGTGGTGTTAACCATATTCCTAAATATTTGACCCTTTTTGTTACCTGTATCCCCATCATTGTTTCTAATTCTTCCTTCTGGTTTTCTGTTAAATTTTTGGTCATTAATTTCGTCTTTTTCTATTAATTTTTAATCCTGCCACTGTGCCAAATTGTTCTAATTCTTTTATTAGATTATAACCTTTTTCCATGGGTTCCTCCAAAAGAAAACCATATCGTCAGCAAACGCTTGTAGTTTATATTCTTCTGATTTGACCCTCACTCCTCTAATTTCAGAGTTTTGTCTAACCCGTGTTAAGAGTGATTCTAGGGCAAAAATGAAAAGAAGAGGTGAGAGAGGGCAGCCCTGTCTGACACCTTTTTCTATATTTATTGGATCTGTTTGTTCGCCATTGATTAGTATATTAGCCTGTTGTGTGTTGTAAATAGTTGTTATAATGTTTTCAAATTTGGTGCCAAGACTCATATTGTAAATTTTTTGAATTAAAAAGTGCCAATTTAAGTTATCAAATGCTTTCTCAGCATCTAAAAACATGAGTGCGGATTGTTTCTCCGGTGGGCTTCATAATATTCTAGGACATCGATAACGGTTCTTAAATTGTTCTTTATTTGTCGGGACGGAAGAAATCCATTTTGATCTTCGTGTATATGTGGATTTAAAGCTTGTTTTACTCTATTAGCTATGATAGAAGTAAACAATTTATAATCGGCATTTAAAAGTGAAATCGGTCTATAGTTGTTGATGTATCTATGATCTGCATCCTCCTTCGGGATTAGCGAAATCAGCGCCCCCTCCACGAGTCCGGCATCTTGGCTGCCAGAAGTACCTCATTAAACACTTCCAGCATCAGTGGTCCTACTAGTTCCAATATTGCTTTATATAGTTCTGCCGGAATCCCATCTGGTCCTGGAGATTTGTTATTACTTTGATTCTCCATTGCTGACTTCAATTCAGACCATGTAATATCTTTATTCAATAACTCTATCCATTCCTCTCCAATTACCTTGTCATTCGTCTCCTCTAAATAAGTTCTTATTTTATCTTCATTAACTTCCTCCTTTTTATATAATCTTTGAAAATAGTTGTAAATGATATCTTTTTTCTTCTCTATCTCATGTTGTAAGATATCTTTCTCATCCATTAGTTGGTGTATCAATCTCTTTTCTTTCACTTTTTTAAGTTTATGGGATAGCCATCTTCCTGGTTTATTTGCATGCTCAAAATAATTTTGTTTGGACCTTTTCAAGTTAATTTCTATTTTATCTTGTTCAAGTAAGTTCAATTTATGTTTAATTGTTATTAACTGATTTTGTGTTCTCTGGTTTTTAGGGATTTTTGAAGTTGTATTTCTAATTCTTTAATTTGTTGTTGGAATTTATTTTGTTGGGCATGTATTCTTTTATTTCTCATGGCATTATAGGAGATTGTTGTTCCTCTTATAATTGCCTTCATTGTATCCCAAATATTTTGTTTCGTGGTTGCTTCATTATTATTTTCTTTTAGAAAATAATTTAATTCCTCTTTCAGCTTCTTAATGTACTCTTCTTCGTTTATTAACTGAGTATTTAGTGTCCATCTTTTCTTTGTTTTTCTCCTATCTCTCCAAATTAGTTGTATTGGGTTGTGGTCGGCCCATTCATTTGGTAGGATTTTAATTTCTTTTATTTCATTGGCCAATTCCCCATCCATCCAGGCCATATCTATTCTGGTCCAGATTTTATGTGGATTTGAATAATATGTGAACTGTTTCTCTTCTGGGTTTAGTTTTCTCCATAAGTCTATTAAGTTTAATTCTTTCATCATGTCCTTACAGGGCATAGAAAATTCTCTTTTCCCTTTCTTGTTCTTATTCACATTACTATGGTCTTTTTGATGATCAGCAATGGAGTTGAAGTCGCCTATCATGCAGATATTCCTTTTTTCGAAACCTATTATTCTCTGATGAAGATCTTTAAAAATTTCCTTGTTCTTCATTTGGCGCGTAGATTGCTACCAATAAAAATGTGATATGATTAATCCAAATTTGTATAACCAGAGTTCTTCCTTCCGGATCCGACCAGATTAGTTCTGCTTTTACATCATCTTTCACAAATATTGCAATTCCTTTCTTTTTATGTTTGTCTGTCTTTTCTGTTTTTTCTGCAGTCCTAATTACTCTCTGAAGTCTGTGTCTGTGTTGTTGGGTTGCAGAACCAAGCCAGACCATTATAGAGGTAACAGACTCAATAGTTCCTCTATAGAACTGTATCAGTAGCTCCTCCATTAAATACTGAATGGTTTACATGTTCAACTGTATGATCATTAATTCCCAGGCATTTGCTTACTATTGGAAAAGATTAACATTTCATTTTTTTAGGATGAATGTTCAGGTACTCACTTTTATAGAAATATGCAAAGGTTTTTGGTGCATCCATCATACCAGTTTGTATCGTTCAAAGTTTAAACAGATCACTTACATATAAAAGAATTGGAATTCTTCTATCTGCTAACCTGGGACCATGAATATCAATGGAGTGGAGTGGAGCATTTTTACTAGAGAATCTATATAAATATTGAAAAACAGTGATGTGAATGTACTGTTGTATTTCATCCTCCTGAAAGTCTTAAGATAGTTAGAAAGGGCTCTCTGGTGACTGCCTCTTATTCTTAAACCTGTCTTCTCATATAATCTGTATACTAGAAGCAAGAGGCAGTTGTCTATCAAGAGGTTGCTTAAAATTGCCCATAATCTGTTCCTTGAGATAGAATCAAATGCTGCTCAAAAATTAACAGATGCAGAACATAATTAGGAATGTAATTGCATTATGTATGTTTTAGAGATTGTAACAGAGGTGGTATTCAGCAGATTCTGACCAGTTCTGGAGAACCAGTAGCAGAAATTTTGAGTAGTTCAGAGAACCGGTGGTAACCTTCCCCCTGGAGTAGGGTGAGATTGGAGATTTTGCAGTATCCTTCCCCTGCCACACCCACAAAGCCACGCCCACAGAACCGGTAGTAAAAAAAATTGAATCCCACCACTGGATTGTAACACTGGGTAGTGATCAATTGTTGATCTGGCTATCTGGAAGCCTGCTTGTTCAGGGTCAATAAAGTTCTCCTCAATAGCCTATGTGGTTAATTTATTATATACATACTTTGTAAAAATGTTGCTAATTATTCTTAGAAAGAGTAACTGATTTGTTATTGGCTGGGTTATTCGCATCCCCTTTTTACACAGGGATATAACGATGGATATACAGAATACCAAAATATTGGGCAACTTCATTCATACTTACACAAAACAATGAGCAGAACAAAACCAGGCAGCATCCTAAATGATTTTTCCCTAAATCAGTTGATCATACAAGAAAGGCAAAACCCTGAACTTGAATTAGGATTGATTTGAAATATAACATATTTTCTATTTACTACCCTGTTTCTCCAACAATACGGCCTCCCCCAATAGGAAGTCCCAGCATGTTTTATAGGCATGAAATGAAATTAAGCCCCTCTCCCCAAATTAAGGCCTATATTAAAACATGCGAAATGGGGAGAATGGTGGGGGGGCTTGCCGTTAGGAAGTACTTTTGTTGCACACCGGATATGGTGCTGCCTGCGTTGACCCCGATACGAAGTGCCCCACCAACACCGAGGTCAACATCCAAGCCGTCTCTGCCAGCCCGCCTGAAGATGCAAGGGGGGGGGGGAATTAAGTCACCCCTGAAAAGACGGCCTAGCCATTTTTGGGGGGCTCAAAAAAAAATAAGACCCGGCCTTATTATATGAGAAACACGGTAGAAACATTGATCATAGTGAAACCAAAGTCAGTGTATAGGAAAATGGTCAGCTTGCCAGATGGCAGAGAGCAATCTTTCATAAAATAAGATGTAATTAAAAAGGATGTGTAAAGATGAAGAAAAAAAGATCATTTTTCCCCAGAGAGCCTTTAGAAATTACTTTAAAACAATCTGATAGAAGTGCACATGAACCTGAGCTCTTTTTTCTGTGCAATAAAATGCCTACAGTAAAAATCCATCCTTTTGAGGTTAGTAAACTGAGAACCCAGATTATTGAGGGCAACATGCCGACTCTGTAAACCACTCAGAGAATGCTGTAAAGCACTACGGAGCAATATATACTGTAAGTTTAAGCGCTATTGTATTGCTACTGTTTTACACCTAAAGACAGAATCTTGCCAAATTGAAGCATATACACTGGGAACTATGAGGGAGGGGCAGTCTTCACCCTCTTTCTCTCACACAAACTATCTCAACTGAGTTGCCTTTCACTCCTCTTTCACCCCCTCTCTCTTGCGAATCCAGGACACTACATACCATCACATCAACTCCCAATGGAATAAAAAAGGAGTATTGTCATCAAGTGCCCTATGGGATAGAATCCCCCTCCCCACATAAATGGTTAATTTTGCTTTTAAAATTCATGTAGACCATTGCATCATTATGGTTTTCTCTGTTAGAAATAATCCAAATATTCATAAGATCTTGAGAACAGTAAAGCGATTCCCAAGCTACTAAGGGCAAAGGCAACTTCCACAGAAAATTGAACTCCTGAAAAAAATGAGAAGAATGATATTTCTGTATTATTAAAACGATCAGCACCCCAAAGTGCAAGTAGAAAGACCCACAGGGTTTCTGCAAAGTTCAGATCTGTCTCACTTCCCTCACTCTGAATGTTTGCATTTGCAAAAACTGACTGCTAGACACTGTGCATTGGATTATTAAAAAAATAACAACAACTTTTGACGAAGACTTCTGAGCCTTCTTATCAGAAAATGTTGAGAAAACATAGCAGTCATTAGATAAGAGGCATTCAAGAAATGCCACACCCACTCAAAAATTGGTATACTTAAGAGTATTATGCACAATATTATTCATCACATTTCAAAAGTGATGTAGAGTAAGAGAAGGTGTATAGAATGGCAGTCACAATTGATAAATGGCTCAGCAATTCTCTCATTAGGAGAATAATTAAGGTGTGGGATTTTTAATTTTGAAATAGGGAAGAATGAGGCTCACGACAAAGATGTATAGGCTTATATGTAGAATATGTAACTCAAATATTTAGTTAATAGAACTGAATAGTGGCAGATGTGAATCAGAGAAAGTATTTATTCTTACGTGGGAATATGCTACCTCTAACCCCAGTGATAGTTAACACAGATATTTTTAAAAGGGAAGCAAATTAATGGAGAATAAAGTTTTCAAAGCCTATTAAACATTTTCAAAGCCTACTAAAGTTACTCTCACCCTTCCAATATGCTTCTTTTGAACAAATGATTGGCTTCTGTAGCAATAGAATGCTGGGCAGATATCCATAGAAATCTTTCAAAAGATACAACATATTCACAGAGTATATGAATATATTTGATTCCTGAACATGCAGGTTTGATGCTCTCAAAGTTTATATCTAGGAGTCAAAATTGGAGTTTCCTATAAGCATCTTGTTGACTGTACTGGAGTAGATATATAAGCTAGATAATAAAAGCTCTTCTTAAACCCCTTTATGGAAAACCTGAAAGCACAGACAACTTATATATACAAAGATTTAAAAACAAAAAACCACAACATTTTAAAACACTGAAACAGATGAATTTCTAATGCATCAATTGCACTTTGGAAGTAAGGTCAGATACTCTGTATGTACTTCATTCCCTGGAGAAATTCAAGGATAGCTTTGGATGGAAGCATCCTAAGAAAAAAAAACTCCCCTTTAAGAAAATAAAGGAAAATAAATTTGCTTTGGCAAATAAATGTGTGGTGTCCTTTTGGTAACCTGATTTTTTTTTTCAGTCATGAAAAATCATTATAGCTATAGTCGTGTGGTCTATGGTTTGTTTTCAGCATTAAAATTGTATAGGCGATTCACAAGTTGTCATGGTAGAAGACCCTTTGAAAAAAAAAAATCTCCCAAGGAGCTTCCACATGACAGCTACTTGGCAAATGAAAATAAATTGCCCTCTGCTGTTGAATGGAATTATAATGAGGCAAAGCTGACATGGTGTAACACTGGAAAACCAAGAACCCTCTGTTAATAACCTAGAAGATGTGGAAAGTTTGTTTCAAAGCCTTACATGAGACAGATCTGAGAAACTGAACACATAAAAGTTTAGGCTGACATCATTTATGACAAATATGAGTAGACTTCAGGCTGGGAGAATTCATTTTTCATTGCACTGGTAACTGGAAATCTACTTCCTAGACCTAACTTGTGGCTCAGAAGTGAGACCAAGACTAGATATAAAGTTGTGTGTCTTACATGAAGCCAATAGTCTTTTGTTCCTACTCAGTCTCTTGGTGGGGTAATCTATATCTCAGGGTATATCAAGAATCCTATCAGTTTCAGCCAGGCATGGGGGACTTCAATAGAGGGAAATATATATAGCACAGAGTTGAATTGTGGAGTTCTTGGTATGCTCTGAATTTGGTGGTTTACACATTGTTGAAATAAGTCTCCCAACTGATATCACTATTCACTCTCTAGTTCAGGGGTGTCAAATTCATGCTGTTCGCGGTAGTGTCATGTGATGTATCGGACTTTTTTCTCCCTTTGCTAAACTGGGTGTGGGTGTGGCCAGCACGTGATGCATTCGGCCCACGGACTGTGAGTTTGACAGCCCTGCTCTAGTTGGATCAGCTAGGAGTTGTTTATCAACATCTGAAGAGCCAGATATTCCCCCCTATAAAAAGAGGGAAGACTTTCTATTGTTGCCATTGTTAAATGATAAGAAATTGGACATCTTAGCTAATCTAATGTCAGTTATTTGCAGAATTCTACAGTTACATCCCTAAAGTGTAGTAGAATATGTTGATGAAGATTCCCAGTCAGATAGATAGAATTGTCTGGAAGTCATGACAACTGGATTTCTTGATGGTTCAAAATGTTTGGCAAGTAACTTCTTCAGTCTGAGCAAGTTGGTTAGAGAGAACTCAAATCTATCTTCCAGGAAGGTTTCATTTATCACCTAATCAGGATAGGCTCATTAAATGAGTATGCAAAGAGGCATTGAGGTGTAGTAGAGAATTTGAGCATTTGGTACATACAGGAAGATAAAATCAAAGATGTGCAATTAAGTAGTGCTTCGATAATCAAAATTGATTTCTCTGTGTCTACTGGCTAATAGTGAAATTTGCTACATTAGCATGGAAATTCCATGCCAGGTTGAATTAACACAATACAAAAGTGTTTTAAAAAGGATCAGTGTTCTAACACTTTTGTGGTTGATCTCCTGAATTCTACATTTTGTGCTCCAAAATCCAAGTTTTTAAAACAGCCAAATATTTTAAGATCTTACTGATTTCAACAAGGGAGTTAAGCATATTCTTAGAAATAAATCATAGGAAGTTAAAAGAAAAGGACAGATTTTTCTCCGTGCTTATTCTTTTTAAATATTAACCTCTGAAAGAACACAGAAACACGATTAAACATTAGATTAATTTTACCTGTGCATAATGTAGAATGGAATATGAAGTGTAACTTCCGGCACAAGCAGAAATCTCTTTAAATGGGATGTCTGATCGAATCAGATTGATCTAATCACAAGCAACTCTGAAATTCATCACCTATTAAAATTGTTTAGGATGGTGACTTTAATTACAATTGCAATAGGGAATTTTAGTTGATTGTAATATATATGAGAACTTTGCCTAACTAGCTGCTTTCAAGATAAATCGGTCTACAGACTAAAGCTCTTAACCAGATTCACCTATAGTTTGCCACACATGGATGTGTAAGTAGAAAATATAAAAATGTTTTCCTTTAAGTACTGTATGATGGATGTCGAATAAACTATATGCACATATACTTTTAAATGTCTGCCTTTAAAAGCTACAGGAGGTCCATAGGGGTCTTATTGGTTTTTCTTTATATATGGGAGAGTTATGGAGGGAAAGGTCATTGGAAGGTAAGTGCATTAATCCTGCAAGTGGCTTAATGAACTTAGATTCCATGGATGTTTTCACCAATAATATTTGGGTATTGCTAAATTTTTGAGGATTCAGATATTTCAGAAATAGGATCAGGGGGTTGTATATGATCTGCAGACTAAGGGTTGTGTATTCTTGCCCTAATAGTTGAAGAGCATTGAAGGAACAAAATAAACAATCCTTTCCCATAATAAAACAATCTTACAGAGAGCTAGCTAGATTAATAAAAAGCATTATTTTTCTCTAAAGTGATATGGTTAACTGAGAGACCTTACCAAATGAAAATTCCCCCAGGAGGCAAAAAGGGGATCAAAGTGGAAAATAGTCATAGCCATATTGTAGGACAGTCTTTCTGAACCTTAGTGATATTGGCTGGCGAATTCTGGGAGTTGAAATCCATACATTCTAAAAGTTGGAAAGATAGATAAACCACTGATGTCAACCTTGCGGCATCATGTTGCCCAGTGATGGTATTCATTTTTTTTTAACTACCGGTTCTGTGGGCATGACTTGGTGGGTGTGGCATGGCTTGGTGGACATGGCAGGAGAAGGATACTGTAAAATCTCCATTTCCACCCCACTCCAAGGGAAAGATACTGTAAAATCCCCATTCCCGCCCCACCGTGCTAACCTGCTTTCCAGCTCCATTCTCCTGTGCAGGGCAACAAAAGACCCAACCAATCAGCTGGGACTCTGATCAGCTGGGACACAGAAGGCAGCGAATAGATGGTGGGGGGGCCAACCAGAGGTCGTATTTACTGGTTCTCTGAACTACTCAAAATTTCCACTACCGGTTCTCCAGAACCTGTCAGAACTGGCTGAATACCAATGTTGCCGTCATGTGATGTTTCCTGATATTTTTCCTATTGATGGAGCTGGAGTGGGTCTGGCCTGTGCATGACACATCCATCCCACAGGCTGCCAGTTTGACACCCTGGAAATCAACACCCCTGAAGAGACACGTTTGCTCTTTTTACTGGTCCTTCCTTACTGATTAAAGAACTCTTATATACTTTATATTTAATAGGACAACTTTTAATGCATAAGAGCAGCCATAAGGTATTTTTCTGCAAACCAGGTGCAAAGTCTTGTAAAAAAGAAAGAAAGAAAGAAAGAAAGAAAGAAAGAAAGAAAGAAAGAAAGAAAGAAAGAAAGAAAGAAAGAAAGAAAGAAAGAAAGAAAGAAAGAAAGAAAGAAAGAAAGTGTAACCTGAAATAGTTGGATGACTGCAGGGTAAAATACACAGTCATGAACTTTTGTCACGGAAAGATGAGTTCGTGTTCAAATGATCAGAGGGAGACATTTCCCATGTAATCTTGTGTTCTACCTTCTGCTT